>NC_081824.1:168100932-168725932 GCF_030867095.1 Alligator mississippiensis | reverse complement strand
GTTTACATTCATCATCAATTACAGAGACGGACATAATCCCTGCCATACTTCTTGCTACTCGACCCACCCTATCAACATTACTTCAGTCTTACCTGGATGCAGTTTCAAACAGCTTGTCCTCAGCTGTGCTTCAGTCTTTATTGAGTGTTGGGGGACATATTTAGTGTTTATCTGCTGAATAAATCTCAGATGCAAGAGGGCAGGGCTTCATTAGCATACTGGAAGTGCACAGCCTGTGCTGCCTCGTTATGCCTCCCACTGAGCCACTACGCATGGTGAATAAATGGGGTAACTGCACATGATAGTAGCCAGAAGTGGAGGAGCAGTAGCTAAAAAAAATAAAATAATAATACGCTCTCTACTTTCTCTGAGAGGGAATTATATATAGTATCAACACGGGGGCGAAATTTATATCCGTTCCCAGGATGAAATCATTCAGCAAAGCAACTAATGCAGTCTTTACTATCATCAGGTCTGAACCCAGCCTGACACCAATCAAAGCTTACGATGCAACCAGAAACTATTAAGTTGACTTGCCACAAAATGACCTTACCCAGGAATAAAAGATTAGGTACCAGCCTCTGCTTGGCTAGCTTCTCAGCTTCAAGATAGGGTTTTTGAACGACCACAAATTGAACAAAACCTAACTTAGCAAAATTGGCAGCATGTTCTCTTTTGGAGAGAGATGGGAGTTGTTCCACCCACAGCAGACCCTATTGTTTCTATGTGGAAGTCACTAGGCAAAAATGGCAGAGACCCCAAGCATTGGTTGTGGTAGAAGGCATTTCTGGAAACTCATGCCACAATGGGTGACACTGGGTCAGCTGCAGAAAACTTAATATTTGTCTCCACTTGATATTACACTGCACTGACAGAGTCTGAAAGCAGGCAGTCTGAATCTGCTAATTTTTTTCTGACAAAATAACATGGCATTCCTTCACAATGTGTGGAGGGAGGAATAAGCTGTATCGGACGTTTAGAATTAGTTAGGCTTTCGCTACTGCAAACAAATTTACCGAGTGACATTTAGTAGGCCCCTGAAGTGGTACTTAAGAAGTCTTTGCTTTCAGCATAGCCTTGGCATACAAACTTAATATTGTTGGCCCAATTGTGCATAAAAGGCACAAGGCTTTAATTATCCATGCTTTTATTATGTTCCTGCTATCTTGAGGTCCTACTGCCTTCCTAATTTTTCATTGATAGCTGAGATGCAACTTATTGTTATAGAGCTCAATTTTTTTAACTATGATTCAACTATTTAAATGAAACTTTTTGACTAATTTTGGAGAAAAGCTCTGCTAAGTTTAACCTTACCTTTCCATTCAGCTAAAAGTTGAGAGGATTCTTGCTCAAGAGCTGAAGACTTTTTTAAAAATAATGCCCGCACCTCTTTTTCCCCCTAAACCTCCACCCACCCCCGTTTCATTTGCAGGTTCCTTTAAGAGGGCTTAAGCTGCAAAGTCAGGAAACACCACCTAGCAGTGAGATGTGCTAGACCGTGGAATATTTTTCTAAAGGCAGGATAGAAGTATCATTATATAATTTAGAGCAGTGGTCTCCAACTTTTTAAAGTAGGAGATCACCTTTGGCATTTAAAAGCAACCCAAAATCTACCATGCACCCTTTCCCCCCCACCCCCGCCTCCCCCCACCCAGCAGGTAAGTCTGTCGGGAGGGAAGGGGGAGAGGCAGAGGGGAAAAAATTATTTGGGGACGCACCTCCCCAGCAGTAAGTCACACCTGGCCGGGGCCCCACTCAACTTACCCTTGCTCCTGCCTCTACAGCACTGTCCCTCACTGTGGGGACCTCAGTCTAGCCCCCGCCCGTTCCCTTCCCCATGGACTGACCTGCTGGGCTGGGGCGTGCACATGCATGCACATGGACATTCAGCCCCCAACCCCAGCCTTGAATCAACTCCAAGAAGCTCCGAGATCTACCACAAGAGGCTCCAAGATCTACTGGTGGATCAAGATCCACTGGTTGGTAACCACTGATTTAGAGTTAGATTTGAGAACATGCACGGTCTGGGGGTTATCTCCTTATACAGTGCTGAGTGTGCTGTTGGATCTCAAGTAACAGACCTTCTTTAGCTCCCCAAAGGCATGCATAAGCCTAGACTGTGCTTTCCACATGATCACTTTATCCTTCAATTTGTTTCCTAGATTGAAGGCAAAATAATAGAACATACTGAAGCACCAGCTCCTCCCAACCCTTCTGGTCAGTGCCCCATCTGTCGCTGGAACCTGAAGTACAAGTACAATTATGAGGTAAGTTTGTCAATGTTGTAATCCATGAAAAGGTTCCTCCCCCAAGTCACAGAGCTAGTTAAAGATTATTCTCATGGCTAAGCCTAGCCTTCCATTACTGAACTGCACAACCTGCTATTCTCTTAGCCTCCCGGGCATCACAGAAATTTTCAGCTGTCTCCACTTCCTGTGTCAGTGGTTCCTACAGTGCCACAGCTGTCTTTGCCCATACCTGAGACATGTAGTTGAATTCCACCCGAGTACAGATAGCTACTTCTGTGCAATCTAGGACACCTCTACATCACAGTGGCAATAGTCCTGCCCTGGATATCCCTGAGCACATCCAGCCCTCCTGCTTGCACCTGCCTGTTCCAAAACCATAAATACACCAATGAAGGTGCTCTGTGGTTGGCCCCAGCACCTGATTTCAGGCCTTCAGGCTCTAGTATGCTTGAAAGCAGCTCTTGGAACATCTCAACTGGGCTTTTCCTGGAGGTGGAGCATATGTGTGGGAGTGGGTGGGCAGGGCACGTTTAGAAGTGACCCCACTGGGGCTTGCTACCACTGCAGTGGAAACATGCCCTTAATGTCCTGCTGTGTAGTTATCTGAATTGTTCATATGTTGTCTGAAGCAGTTTGTGTAGGAATAGGGCATGTGGAAACATATGTGCATCCCTCACTGCCCATCTTCTGATCTGGAATTGATGTAGCATCCTAACAAGGCCCAATGTCAAAGATATATCATGACTCCAGTGGGTAAAAAAACCTGTTTTATAGTTAGTCTCATTCAGGTACATTCCTGACTTTTGGAAGTTCAAAAGCAAGATCTTCATTCCCAGAGAGTAATTTGACTTCTTTAAATGCTGTAAATGTATCACTGCCATCAGCTACCTTTTATAGCTGGATAGTAAGGAATGAAATTAAGCTAGTGGATTTTATGCCCCCATCTTAAAGCTCTGCCTGCAAAGGGAAACAGTCCACATTTGAAGCCCCTTTTGTGTTGATAGGAAGAGAATGTATTTCAAGAAAATATTGGGTGGGGGGAAACTGCTCTGAAGGAATTACTAAAATTGTGAAAGGTGCTAGGGAAATCCTATGGTACACTATTATTAAGGCCCTACTGAATTCACAGAGGAAGTGGCATGTACTGTGACACCCTTTCCTTCCCCATCCCGCTGCTGATTGGTGGAGGAGCCCTGCTTATGGCTCACTCCTGATTGATGGGGAGGCAAAAACTGCAATTTTAAATATGGTACTGTTTTTGCCTCCCACCGCTGATTGGCTGAGGGTCCCTGGCAGCCCCACTGCTTGCAGCTGATCAGCAGGGAGTCAAAATGGCACCATATTTAAAACCACAGTTTTTGTTTCCCTGCCAGTCAGGAGCAAGCTGCAAGCGGGGCCCCTCCACCAGTCAGCGGGGAGCAGGAAGGGAGGGAGGGGGAACCTGCAAGATCAAAGGGGCTGCAACGCATGCCACTTCTGCATGAATCCAATAAGGCCCAAAACTCAACAGTGTCTTTGGGGAAAAAAGAGCACTCGGTGACCTCTGGAAGTCCCTTCCAGCCCTACTTCTCTATGACTCTATGTGGGATATAAGACTTGGAGAATGTAGTTTTATAAGAAGAGGCTGTTTAAAGGTGTGGTTTTAAAAAATAAAACAGCTAAAATCCCAACAATCAAACAAAAATTGTGTACTGAGAATGAAAAGGAAGGGAGCCAGACAAGAGTGCACAGTTAAAAGATAAGGCAACTAAAATGCCAAATAAATTAATGCCAATGGGATTAAGGGAGATACTGATACAAATACATCTGGAGGAAAAGAAATGCTTGTGAGTAAAGAAGTCCACTACTGAGGAAGAGGCTGAAACGCCAAAATGTCTGAGCTACTCAAATATATCTGTGAGAAGAAAATTAAGGAAAGGGAAAGTTTGAATAATTAGGTAACATTGACAGTCTTGTAAATGAGCAATTGCCAAAAAAAAAAAAAAAAAAGCGGGTAAGGAAATACTTAGACATTGAATTGAAGGTCTGGATCACATGCATCCCACAGCTTCTTTAGGGATTAGCTAACAAACAAACTGCTCCATTTTCTGTTTTGCAAGGCATGAGAAACTGAGGAGGCACCAAAGGATTTGAAAATAACAGATGAGGTACCAAGTATCTGGAAAACAAAAGAGTGATCCTGAAATCTACCATTTGGTAAATCTAATTTAGTAAATTCCCCGCAAAAAAGAAACAGGAAAACATTACAAAGCGCTCACAGAATATCAGAGCCAGGAACAACAAGGAGTAATATTATGTAGGTTATTAAAAAAACACGATCAGGAAAAATCATGCCAGACAAAAATTTTTACTTTTTTTGGTTCCAGTAAATTCGAGGTCTAACTTTCACTGAAGTATCTCATAGGGTCTGATGAAAACTTACTTGGAGGTTTAAATTGGCTAGAATGTGAGGAAAACTGGGATGACGTAGTCTAGAGAAGAGAAGACTGAGTGGGATTTGACAGCTTTCTGTGTCTGAAGACTGTTATTAAAAGAGGATGGGATCAATTGTTCTGTGTCCACAGGAGAGAGGATAAGAAGTAATTGGTTTAAGTTGCAACAAGGGAGATGTAGGTTAGATATTAGAACAGGGGCAGGCAATTATTTTGAGCAGAGGGCCGTTTACCCAGTTTTGGAAGGCTGTCGAGAGCCGCATAGATAGCCCCGCCCCTTGACAGGTGCCCCGCCCCTTGACAGATGCCCCGCCCCCTATTCACCATCTTGGGACCAACGTCCCAATGTCTGGGGACCAGTGTCCCAGGGTCAGCACCAGCAGGGCCCAAAGCGTGGCACAGGCTGGCAGGGGTCCATGGAGCTGGGGTGGGCTGCTCCAGCAGGCGGTGGGGAGCTGGCCTGGCTCCATAGAGCCCTTGCCAGCTGGGACCCCGCACTCCTGCCACCCTGCTCTGGGCCCCACCGACACTGGCCCCTGGACACCAGTGCAGGCCCTGTGCTCCTACTGGCTCCTGGCCTGCTCACACCCAGTGCCTTCCAGCCCTGCGGCACAGGCTGAGGGCAGCGCAGAGCCCAGATCCCTGTGTTCACCAGCAGGGAAGAAGCTGGTGATGAGCATGGGGAAAAGTGGCCCCTCACCTGCCACTCACCTGCCAGATGCGGCCCACCCCTATATTAGAAAGAAATTTCTCACTATGAGAGTGACAGATTACCTAGAGAGGTTGTTAGAATTTAAGTTGTAAGAATTTAATTAATTCTACCTATCTGGGATACAGGTATGATCCAGCCTTTAGTAAGAGGTTCTGACTAGATGACCTCTTGTAGTCCTTTCTGGACCTATTTTTGTATGAATCAAGGAGATGAGCATTGTCAGTTAATTGAGTATAGACCAGAGGGTATTATTATCCTTAAATTGAATGCTGTAATAAATGATCAAATTGATTTGGTATGAGGGAAAGAGAGGGAAGAGTTCAGTGTGGTCTGGTGTTATAGTCAAGAGAGTGTAGAAGAACATCAAAAATGTGTGCTAAAGCTGTAGACATTTCTAAATTGGGAGGAGCTGCAAATTCCAGCAAAGAAAGTAAAACTACTGCGAAAGCAGGAATTGAGACTTACTAAGTAGTGCTAGCCATGCTTGAATGCGGATATCTTTGTTGGAATCTTTTTTCTTTCAACCCTGCCTTGCAGAGGGGCATTCTCCATTGTTTCTTCAGCCCTTGGTCTTACTGAGATTTGTGGCAGAGGAGATAGTTGGTGCCAATTACTGTAGTGGCTTATGCATGAGGATGTTCATCCACTGAGATTGGGACCCCTAGTTCATTTCATATAATAGCCATTTAGTAGCCGTTAGAGACTAGTTTTTGCTTTCCGTCAGTCTGAAATTAGATTGGAACCTGCAGCTGAAGCTTCAGCCCCCATCCTCCTCCCTGTTACATAATGCCTGGAGAAACTCCCAAGAGTAAGGGAGGAGGAAGAAAGTCGATTCTTATGTAACCTGAATTAAAGACTGGCAAACTTGACTGGTACAACCCAGTGCTAACTTTGTTAGACAAATAGAGCGGTTCCCAGGAAGAACAAGGGTGTTAGCAAAATCTGTCAAATGAGCCAACAGCCTTAGCACTGAAGGTGGTTGCAGGTATTGCGTCTGTGCTACACTTCAGCCAACTGCCCTTGGGATGGAGCATGCTGTTTGTGCATGGTTTTGTTTATCCCGTTCATGCACACAGTCAGAGGTAAAGGCCACTTGTTTATCCGTTTTCCCCCCTTCTCTGCTTTGAATCTCATTAGTTGAAGTAGGCAGTAAATATGTCATCTTTCTTTGGCAACACATAAGGGAGACCAAGCTGAGGCCTTTGCCTATGAGTCCTAGATTAATTCAGTCCAAGTTGTTTTCATCAGATGCTGCAGATTACAGGGGTGGGAATCTGGGTCCAGCCTCTCTGAGGAACTGTCGAGTGATTAAAGCAGATCTGTGGTTCCAGCCTTGGCTGTCCACTAGCACAGAATGTTAATTTCATGGAACATGACGGCAACACACGAACTTGCCAGATTTAATATTTTTTCTGTAACTGATCTACATAATACTTATTTGGGTCCCTCCCCACGCTGCCTTCCACCCTCTCTGAAATTTGACTATACCTGTTTGCTGTCTTTTTTCAGTAAGATGCATCTCAAAGTATTTTGGGAGAGGCACCTGGCATGTCAGACCTGGGACTCGTCTTTGAAAGTGCCATAATCTTTGTCCAAGTGTGCAGCACTTCAAACCAAAGGACTTGGAGAGATATAAAGAGCATCTTCCCCAGTCTTTTCCCTCTTTGCATAGAAATTGTTGATATCAACCCTGTGACTCCACAGGGAATAGCAGTAGCAGTACTTGGACCACACATACCCCAGGCAGGGGTGCTAAAGGATATCCCATGGTTATGCCATACCCCATGAAAGCCTATGGCCTACTTTGGCTTTCCAATGTTACAGAGACTCAAGCAGCTTCAAACTTAGCATTAACTCCCACCTTCAATCTCCCCAAGGAGCAATAGGGAAAACTAATAGAAAAATTTGGAAAGCTTTAACCTCCTAGGCACTCAGATTTGAATTCCTCTAATCAGTTAGTGAAGTGAGCTGTCTGCTGGATGAGAAAGTTGTTGGTACTAGGGAGAATTGGATGACTGAAGGAGTTATGACATGGAGTCTTGTCCCAGATTACTGACTCCAGTCCATTTCAGCAAACAGCCATAGTCTACTAATACAGGTAGCATAATTGGCCATTTAGTTATTGCCAACATGCGCTAGGCCAAATATTAACTGGTCCGCAGTCACCATACTTCTTTTTTGTCCTCAGCACTGAGGCTTGCTGGTGGAAGATTCCATAAGCTTTGTGGTTCCTGTTTTCTGGATAGATCATCACTCCACAAGGTTGTTGATTATGTTGTATTAGCAATAAGATACATCAACTATTTAATATAAAGGGTCTGGTTCTGAATAAAGAGATTAGGATGGAGCTAAAACAAAGGAATCATAGGAAGGTTGCAGGGAGGTAAATGGCAACAGAGTCTTGGATTCTCTGATGCAGGTTTACTTACACTGCAAAATGCAACCAAAAAATCTCTAAACTCTCTTTTACAACAAGGTTTGTGTGAATGGGGTGCTATCGCCTCAGCCATAGCACCCGGCGCACACTGTTACCCCAACAGTTCATTTTAGTACTAATTTTTGCCTGGTACCATAGTGTTGGATGTAGTATATAAACCTACATAGCTGATTTCTGTGATGTGCGTCTTGTATTAACTTGACCATAGCATAGCATAGATCAATTTTGCTTGCACCATCAGGCTAATAAGGATTCAGAAAAGGGAAGGAAACGGAGAAGGAAAAGTTTTAAAGGAATCATTGTGAAATTGAAGAGCACCAAATTATTTCTCCAGTCTGCTTAGAGGCTGGGGGCAAAGCAGGTCTGTGAGTGCTCAAGAGTGCTAGGGTTATCTACCCCAAAATGCAACCGTTCTGCATTCTCTTGCATTGCTTTATGTCAAAGGGTGTCTGACTTGTGTGGATCCATATGATGCAGTTTTGTCTGCTGTCAGGTCTCTTCGGGTTCTCAGTAATATGTGCACAGTCTGTCCACCCAGAAGATGAAAATGTTTACAACTGCAACGGAGACATATACTCCCAGTCAGCTGGTTGAGTCAGTTAGCAGGGAATGTCCAACTGATTGGGGAAAAAAAACCAAGAACAGGGTCTGCAGAGGACCCTTGGACCAACAGATGAAGATGTCTGTATATCCAGGGGGTGTGTCAGTATTGGCCAGAGGGATGTTGCTGGCATTTGTGCTGCATGTGGAAATTGAAAGCTTGTATCTGAATGCTTGACTGTTTCTTTTGTTGACCTGAATGCAACAACTGCTAAATAATGCTTAACACTTCTAGGGGTTTACGTTGTAGCCGTGTTGGTCTAAGGATATAGGCAGACAAGGTTCCTTGGGTGAATTTGATATCTTTTATTAGACCAACCCAAATGGTTGGAGAATAGTTATTAAGCAAGCTTTCGGGTTCAAAAACCCTTCATCAGGCTAAGGACGCTGCAGCAGTTGCTGCGTGCTCTTCCCAGAATACAGACCCAAAGATATCACTGAGCTTATACACTTCACCCTCACACACAACAATTTCACTTTTAATAATCAACACTTCCTCCAGATGATGGGAACAGCTATGGGCACTAAAATGGCCCCACAGTATGCCAACCTTTTTATGAGCCACCTGGAAGAAGACTTCCTTAAGAACTGCACCATCAAACCCTTGCTGTACTTACGATATATCGATGACATCTTCATCATTTGGAGTGAGAACCGGGAATCTCTAATTGAGTTCCACCAGAAATTCAACAGTCACCATCCCTCCATCCGACTTTCTTTAGAATACTCCAGCACCAACATCCCCTTTTTAGACACAATGATCAGTATCCAGAAGGGTAAAATACAGACCACAGTATACAAGAAACCCACAGACCAACACACATATCTGCACAGAACCAGCAATCACCCGAAACACACCAAAAAAGCTGTGATATACAGCCAAGCCCTTAGATACCACCGCATCTGTACTGAAGAGAACACACGGGATTGCCACCTCACCAATCTTAAAAAGGCTTTCACCCAGCAAGGACACGCCTCCAGAGAGGTAGATCGCACGTTTGAAAGAGCCACCTGGATGCCACGTGAAGAACTGCTGCAGTACAGAGGAAAAACACCCACAAATCGCACACCGCTGGTTATGACCTATCACCCATCCCTTGAACCTGTACAGAAAATCCTCAAAAAATTGCAACCCATATTAGAAAAAGACCCTATTCTTAAAAAAATCTTCCCAGAGCCACCCATCCTAGCCTTCAGACAAGCACCGAACCTCGCCAACCTCATCACCAGAAGCAAACTTCCTCAACCCCAGAACCCACCAAAAGGATCCAGACCGTGCCATGACAAGAAATGCAAAACCTGCCCCCACATCTCCACCACCCCCACTGTTACTACACCCCACAACAGAGGCATCAGCATCCCAGGATCTTACAGGTGCACCTCCAGGAATGTAGTATACCTCATCCAATGCACCAAATGCCCTGATGGAAGATATGTAGGAGAGACCAAGCAACAACTGCGCACTAGAATGAACGCACACCGGAAACCCATCAAAGACAGAAACACCCAATTACCGGTGGGGGCACATTTCTCACAGGAGGGCCACTCTCTCTCCAATCTCTTCAGTCCTGATCCTCAAGGGAAATTTACACAACACATCCCAGAGACGAGCCTATAGCTCCATTTCATCAACCTGCTGGATACTAGAGATCAGGGACTAAACATAGACACTGGATTTTTGATACATTACAATCTGCCTGGCAACTGACTCCCCAGCCCAGCCCAGCCCCTGGCTTCTTTACTTTTCATTCCATCCAGGAAGAGCACGCAGCAACTGCTGCAGCGTCCTTAGCCTGATGAAGGGTTTTTGAACCCGAAAGCTTGCTTAATAACTATTCTCCAACCATTTGGGTTGGTCTACTAAAAGATATCAAATTCACCCAAGGAACCTTGTCTGCCTAACACTTCTAGAGATCCTAAGCTGTAGGGTTAACAGCAGCATAATTTGAAAGGTCCCTGAATCCCAACTGAATCCCCAGTCTACTCCCAAGAATTTGCTGGTACCACAGCTGCTTCTTCCCAATGTAAGGTCCCTGTTTGAACAGCCCCACCTAATGGAAGCACAGGCAAAAGGTTGAAGGTCATGGTTCAGTCTCTTATGAAAAGCTTCACCTTGTCATGATCGACCAGTTTATGGAGTAGTCTCCACCCCCAAGGGACACTGTGCCCAGGGGACATGATGCATTCTGCTGTGGGAAACTGGATAAAGGCATTGAGGACTGGGCTTTGACTCAGGAGGTGCCTGCCAGTCCTGCATTCCTATGAGTGGATAGTAGAGAACAAACCTATAGCTGAGTGCCCAAGGGAGAAGCCAGACATGGCTGAACTCAAACTCTGATGTGTGACTTTAAAACAGCTTATGAGGAGTTAAAAAGTATACCGTCCTTCAGGAGTTGTGTACTTACCTAGATACGCAGTGTGCAAATTACAACAGATCACAGTCTGGAAACTGTGAAGTCGCAAAGATTGTAGATGGCATAATTACTCCCATTCGTTAAGTCTAGGGAATCCACAGAGAAAGCAGAGCCAATAGGTAGCATGATGACTGATGAAAGTCACTGCTGACAAAATGCAAGGTAATGCATGTTAGAAGGAATCTCATACATAGTGCTAGGGGCCTCTCTGACCTAAGAGTTGTAGCTGCTAGGAAGACTCTGGCTTTAATAGTTTTACCTCTTTCTCTCAGGATGTCTTATTGCTGAGTCAGTTCATCCGTTCTGATGGAGGAATGCTGCCCAAGAGGATCACAGGTCTATGTCCGGAAGAGCACAAGAAGATTGTCGTGTGTGTGAAGATGGCTCAACGAGCAGGTACTTTGTCCCCTCTGGGGACAAGCTTCATGCTCCCTTTAGGTGACATTTAAATCTTAGTGAAAGAGGGTGAAAACCTGGGGGGAACCCTCATTCGCAGGCTGCCTAGTGTCAGGACACAATGATGGCTATAGGCATTCTGCTTATCACTGTCTGCCAGGAATGAAGGAATTCCAGCAGTCTCCTTTTTGTCACCCAGCCCTTGGATCTCTCTGGCACACCTTAATCCCAGGCTGCAGATTAGTCCACCATTGCAGAAATCTATGGGGAAGGTTTCATTTCCCAGTAACCAGTGTTGAGACGACAGCATTTGAAATGGTGAGCTTTAGTGCAAGCCTCCTCTTAGCCAATTAATATTAATGTCCTTGTCTAGCTCTGCCACCTGAAGGTAACGGTGGAAATATCCAGTAAGCGAAGTTTCTTCTGCTGAATCCACGATAAATGGCAACAGATTTGAGAGGGTAGATTGTCATCCTGGAACTAAATAGATACTGATGCCCTTATTCTGGGGAAAAAGCACCATGGTGGTGTCTTCATTGTTCACATGTAGTTGAGTCTTTGATTATAAGTTTCAACTAAAATGCAACACTTCCAACAGTACTGTCCCTCTGATCTAAGCTAGGACACTGACTCAGTATTAATTCTGAGGAAAGACTGGTTCTGAACTACAGCATCTCCTGGGTTTTCTCTGTAGATCTCCCAGCTAAATACCAGTGCGGTACCAAGGGACTACTGCAAAATCTCTTACCTTTCCTTTTCTCTCTTAGGTTTGCTGCCAAACCACAAGCCTCCCCTACCTGAAGTGTTTGTTCCCAAGAAAGCCAAGCCTAAACTCAACAGGTAAACAGCCTTGACTTGTCTCTTTCTTTGCGGGGATTGGAGAAGGAAAGGCGATTCTCTCCTGAACTGGACAGCCCAGACCTACAGAGCCAGGAAGGACCCCATGCCTATAACAAGGGTTGGTGGCACTTCTGAGAAGGAAGTATCTAATGTTGTGGTTCATAGATTTATAGATTGTCAGGCCAGAAGGGACCTTGGAAGATAATTGGGCCCGGCCCCCTGTGCCAAGCAGGAAAGATAACTGGGGGTCAGGTGACCCCAGCAAGGTGATGGTGATGGTTTCTTGCCAACATTACAAAGACCAAAGACTAACTACACCTCATCCACCCATACAGAACTAGGACATGACCAGGCACATAATGTTCCCTTTCTGTTCTTCACATCCTACCAGCCTTCCCACCAATGGCAGTAGGTAGAACAGGAATGGGTGACAGCTGTTGGTGCAGCACCCTGAGGCAAACATACAGGGAAACCTGCAGCTCGGGCATGGATAGAAGGAGCTCACTGCAGGCATGCATGCATGCTGCACTCTGCCTTGTCTCCAGTTTCCCCTTTTGACTTCAGTTGTTCCTTGCCCTTGGCTTGCCCTTCCTGTGCTACAAGCTCTCATCTTCCTCTACCTTGGTATCCTATCCCCCCTTCCCCTCTCCCCACTAGTATTGAAAGGCCCCTGGCCATTGGTGAGTGAACTGAAAACCTCCCCTTCCCTTGCTCAGTGTTAGGAGGTGCTAATCCCCTGTTTATGACCTCACACTCTGTTTCCATGGGGATGTCAGAGCAGTTTATGAAGCTTGTATTAGCAGGCTGTGGGGTTACCAGAGGCCATGGGCCTGTTGTTGGAAGAATTTAGACTCCAAGCCTCAGGTTGGCCTTGAAGGTCTGATTTTGGATCTGGTTGTCTCCCATGGAGATCTGATGGGCAGTTCTTGGAAGTTTCTCTGAAATGTTGCCAGGTTGTATATCATGATGTCAGCAAGGTTCAGAAACTGGGGGTCTCCACATCAGAACCCCATGTCTGAGGACACTGAAGCCATACCAGACATAGAGTTCTGTCATCTCTAAAATACTTCATTTATATTTCTTAAAACTCTCTGGGTTTTACTTATCAGCTCTCTGTGTGTTTTGTAGCAGCTGTGGGGCAGAGTGTGGTTGCTGTTTAATGTTCACAGGCCAGCAGGATAGTACAGGATATGGACAGTCCGATGCCCCACTGGAATGGATCCCAGAGTTTAATACCCTAGCTCAGCTCAGTGCTTCCCAAACTTTTTTCCTTAGCATGACTCCATTTCTTCAGCATGGCTTCTCATTCACAACCTCCCACCTCCATCCGCTGATGTTGTGACCCCATTTGGGGTTGTGACCCACAGTTTGGGAACCACTGCTCTGTTATGTTCTTCCATGTATATTTTATGTCCCTACAGCCAGCAGCATCTAGGGGCACATCTGGTAGCACAGCACCCCCCCAAAACTAAGCTAGGGGATTGCCATTTGAATGACCCTTGCTGTTTCACCAGTACAGATCTGCAACACCCTTAGTTTTCTCTTCCAACAGGGAGGAAGGAGGTTGGGGTTTGGCTTGGCCTGGGAAGGTAAGGCAGGGGTGTGACTGGGGGAGTCAGCGTGTAGAACTGAATGGGGTAGGTTGCAAGGCCTGTGTTTGTAGTTTCCAGGGGAGAGGGGAAGGAGGGTCAAGAGAACAGGCTGGGAATTGGGGAAGATGAAGACAGAGCTGAGGGAGTCAGTTCAAGAGCTGGGATGCAGTAACAAGGGCATTTCAGGAATGCTGCTGTGGTCCTTTAGGGTATTGTCTTCTCTTATCTGTTGGAGGTAGAAAGCTCCACATTTTTGGAGTTTTGCCATGTCTCAGCTACTGTAATGGTGCAAGGGCTCTGGCCACATGCCTACCCCCACCTGTGCCTCCCACATTGCTCTCTACTACAGTAGCCAGCATTGCACAGGACAGGAGATGTTAACCACTACCTTCCTCCAGCTGTGGGGGGTGAGGTCATTACATGCCACCCAAACCGCCACCTCCTATTCCCTTCCTGGTACACATCTGCGTCAAACAATGCTCTTGTGGTAGAGACACTGGACTAGGCCTTAGAGCCTGGAACTGAGCCAGGACTCCCACTACACGTCCTGCCTGACCTTGGACAAGTCATCTATTTTTTCTGCACCTCAGTTTCCCCATCTTTAAAACCGTCTGCAAATCCATGAACACACAGGAGGTGTTCAGTGTCTGTGGTGCTGAGCACCCTAAAATCCTACAGCAAGTGGCTATGACTGAGTTGACACAGTGCTGTGAAAGTTGGGGAAATTTAACCAGTTTGCACAGCAGACCTTTGAAGTGTAACATTAGGGCTCCTGAGGGTCACTCAGCCTATCACTATGCCTCTTTTGGGCTTACTTTCAAAGGGCCCAATTCAGTTAGTGCTTTAGCTGGGGGGCTAAGATCACATAGGGAAAAGGGTGTCTCTGGAGTGACAGGCAGTTAGAGGGGTCTGGCCTCTCCCATCTATCCCTTCACAGGCTGCTGTGTTGAGTACTCTGGTCCTTGCTAGCACAGCTTTCTCCACCCCACTTCTGTTTCCTGACTTAAGTAAGAATTCAGTAGTCAGTTTTGCATTTTTGTTCTAAGCCTGGGGGTGTCCCCAGTGAGTGTATGCCAAGAGATGTCCTTATAAGAAGCTGCTGCAGTAACACCAGATGACATCCCACTCCATTTATTAAAGCTCTTGATCACCTTCTGAGGCAAGGGAAACAAAGTGAAATGTTGTTCCTTAAGTGCACCCCATGCAGCCTCTGCGCTGTCCAATTCTGCTGTTGTGCTGCTATTAGTCCGTTACTGAGTTTCCTGTATGTGTGATGTTATAGTGCCTCTGAGTGCCTGCCACCAGCTGGCCCAGTGAGCCTCTGAGTACTACTACATAGGAGAGCCAGGAAGACAGAGCACTTGACATCTCTCTGCATTTATCCCTTAAGTTGGTTAATGGAGCATCACAGGGAGCCTGTCCAGCTTTGGGGTGAAGAAATATAGCAGGTAGGTTGTGTTTGGAAAGTATGAGTTTGTAAAGTCAGGAAGAGCAGAAGCCTAATTCTTGGAGGGTGTCAGTGCTGAGGTGAGCAACTTGTGTGGATACCTAGCAGTCTTCTAGCTTTTTTAAAGTCCCCCCTCCACATTTGCTCTGTTCCTCTCTCTCCCTCAACCCCTTGTTCCCGGTCACACATTCTTTTGCTGTGGGGACCTGGCATTTCCTTCTCTGCTTTGCCCGTGTAATGAGAGTGGTTCGTGCTGTTGGTTTGGTGGAGGGTGACAGGATAGGCAGGCAGGGTTCTGTAAAAACCTGAGGTCTGCTTTCCAGGTGGCAGTGAGAGCATTGCTCCAAACTGAAGGGCAAAGTGTGTGAGCATCTTATCTGTAGTTACACATGCTCACATCCTTTCCTCACTGTTACTGAAATTCCTCTCATTGCTCCCCTGTGCAGAGAGATAAGTAACTCATTCAGCCATCTCCATCCTCCTGCTTGGCCCTTTGCCCTGACTTTAGAAATGCTGCACTCTTGTTTTGGTTGGGGCTAGGAAGGGACTGCGTAGTTCTGTATGTTGCTTTGAAAGACCTCTATGAGATGGTGTCAGGCAGGACAAATGGGATTGCGTGGGGATGGGCTGAAAATTAAAATCTTTGGTCCTTTGAAATGCTTTGTTGACAGCTGCTCCGAAGTCCTTTGAGCAAGCACTCTTGTTGGCAAGTGAAGTGGTAGGATCAGGATTGTTTCCTGAGATGGGAAGCTGATAGACTTCCTCCCACCCATCCCTATTTAAAGGCAGAAGAGAGTTGATATTAGCAGCTGTTGAAAGCAGGCTGCCTTGTACCTCAGCGCAACACTAGCTTTATTTCGTCCCCACAAGCCCCACACATCTTCCTGCTCCCTGGATAGGTACAGCAGCAGCTCAGCATCTTTGCTAGAGATAGGGGCTGGAGCTCTAACTCTGTTTTCCAAGGTTTGAACTAGATCAGAAAGTAAGGAGTATGAGAGTACATCAGGCACCGCTGGGGAGCCAGCAAGCTCTACTTTCGTATGCCTCTTGAGAACTGCAAAGCAGCAGTTCTTGGAGTTTTCCTCTGCTGTACTTGGCCTCCTCAGCCTGAAGTGAATTGAGCCGGCTTCACAGTAGGGACACTCAAGCATGTGCTGGAAGTTATCACCCATATAAGGCAAGGTGCCACAGTAAGAAATAGTCAAGGAAGATGACCGCTGCTTTAGGGAAAAAAGAGTTGCTCCCCAGCAGTTCCCACTTGGTACATTGAGATTAACTTGTTTATCCCTTCCTTCCCACCTGCAGATATTTTTGCATGCTCTATCCCTCAATAAAATGCGTCGCTCATACACGCGCTTTGCCCTGCACATACACATACAGCATGCCTTGTCTTCACATTGGTTCCTCAGGGAAAGATATACCTGCTTCCTTTTGACCTGAAACCAGTTGCATAGTGTTTCTGGTATGCAAGAGCCTCTCTTCACCCTGCTCTGTTCCCTAAAGCATGAGGAGTTACCTGGCAGCCTCCCCTTCCTCCAGTCAAGGTGCTCCAAACAATGTGGCTGGTGGTGCTTGAACCACCCATTCCTGTTTTTACTGCTCACTTGTCAGAGGAACAACAGTATATACTGGATCACTGGAAACAGTGACCTCTTGTGGGCCCTGGCAGCTTCTGAGTGACATGGGGTATCTACAGAGGAAGATGGTCTGCTTTAATCATGGGGAGAGTCCCCATTGCTGTAATTCAGAGGAGGAGTCTTGGGAGGGGCAGAAGCAAGTCTAGTGTAAGAGTGAGATGTCCACACAAGCTGTGATCTGAGCATGGTCTCGTGACAGCTTGGCTGGATGGAGGAGATCCTTAAGCAGTTCTCAGTGGCTGTCTGGACACCACCCAAGTGAGAGACCTCCTTCTGTATTTCTCATTTCTTGGGTATTACTTCTCCCCTTATTTATTAAGTTCCTGCTTGACTTATTGGCATGAACGTGAGCTTGTTAATACCACCTGTTACTTGCTTTACTAGCACAGGGCTCACTATAGAACTATGGCTCTCAAGGTACCCTGTGGCCTGTGACAGATTGTAACTCTTGTCCCATTTGCTCCTCCTCCACTGGACATTTTCAAGTACTTGGCTTAGTCTTGAGGCTTCTCCTGTTTCCACAAAATAATTCCACATTTAGGCTGAAGACAGGGGAACAACTCTTGACAGAAGATGTTCCCTAAATGTTCCTTTTCTGTATTTCATCCCATTATTCTTGGTTTTGCTTCTGTTCTGCTCTCACCTGGCATGTCATAAGCTATTTAGTGCTGCAATGACATTTATTTCAGCAGCCAGCTACAGAGGCGGGATTTTCAGAGATTTCACCAGCACTATGTGGAACTGCAAACCATATTCAGATTCCAGAGCCATGTGTGCAGGCCACACACCAGAACAGCTTGGGAAGCTGTCAAGAGCAGCTGCAGATCAAACCTCCCTCCTTGCTTTTAAGATTATAAACCTAAATAGTTGTGCAGCTTCCCTTCCAGTACGTAGATTATTAGAGTTCAAGTGCGGGTGAATGCTGATCTGAGCTGAGTCGCCATTCCAGAGGTAGAAGCTGGAGTCTGTTACGTGGATGGTGCCCAGGTTGTTCCTTTGGCAGGGACCAAAATATTGGTCCAAGCAAAACTTCATGAAGCCATCGCTTCCAAAAATGAAAGAGTTTGTAATAGGGAGGGAAAGTCACCACTTCCCTAAGCCTGAGAAGGATGCTGATCCCAAGGCATTGCCAGCAGGAGGTGCTGTGGACTGTGAGGTAGGAGTATGAGGATTTGGAGAGCTTGCAATTACTCTGTTCCCAGACTCTCACCAGAAGGAGGTATTTATAGGGGTTGAGGCAGCAACACTGAGGCAGGTAGCTCCCAGCTCCTTCAGTTATACTTCTTTGTCTGCATCTTGGATGAAAAGAAGTTGTTGTGTTAGGTGATCCCATCATATTTGCAGTTGCCAAACTAGAAGGAAGCATCCCCTGGATATTCTGCATCTTTGTCAGGCTCTGTGGATTTTCCTTTCTTCTTTCTGGGAGTTAAATCTAGCGTTGTAGCTATCTCTGTTTAGCTCAAGCAGCATGTGGTTTCCCTCATCTACACTGAAAGTCTGTAGCCTTGTTCCCTGTATTCTGTGTATTGTGTGAATTCAAAAGCAAAGAACCAAAGCGGCTGCAGGTGAGTGAAGCCAAGAGGCATCCTGGGAAGGGGATATGGCAGGGAGAAGGCAGCCGTGCCAGCACTTTGATGGAGTACTTCCTGCGCAGGCTCGAGCCCTCTGCCTTCTCTTAATCCAAACAAGAGCCAGATTGAAAAAGTTTAGTCAGGGTTCAGAAGTTCAGCCTTGAGCTGCACCAACATGGCTGCATGCAGGGCTGCAGCTGCCCCATGTGCAGGTGATTTCCTTTGCCTTAGCACATGGAAGCCCTGTGCATCTTCCCCAGGTGTTAAACAGCAGTTTCTGGATACATAGTTAGGATGTGGAAGTAGCTAATTATGCCCTTCCCAAAGCTCTCGTTTGTTGCCTGCATTATTGTAATGCCCAGTGGTCTTAGTCATTGACCAGGACACAATTAGGTTTACACAGCACCAAGCACAGAACAGAAAGATGGTTCCTGCCACTGTCGCCAGATTGATAGTCATGTTCATCTTTGGCAATCAGTGGGGCTTCAGTGCTTTGACAGCGGCTCATGTTCTTAGCAGTATGTGTCATGCATCTACACTGTGAGGCTTTATCAGGCTCCAGGCTTAGCCCTGGCATCACTGAACTGGGTAAGAGGATCCTCATTAAGTGCAAATGTTTCTTGATTGTTATAACAAAGCCTGCTGCTAAGCAGAGGAGTCCTTAAATACAACAATGGCTAGTATAGAAACTTGAATAGGTGCACAAATGACAAAAAAAGGCATTGTACGTGGAAGCCAAATTTGCTTGAAAATTCCAGGTGCTGGGCAGGTTCCTTGGCCTTCCCATGTGTGGGTCCTCCCCCTGTCCCTGCTCCCACCTTCCTGAAAAAATGAGTCCAAACAGTAAAAGTGAGGGGCTGGACAGTGAAGAGGAAAGGAGCTTTGCAGAGGAACAACTGCTTCCAGGCTTGAGGGCAGTGCTTGAATCAAGGTAAAAAAAAGCAGCAAAAAAGTAGGACAAGCTTGAGTTTTAGACAAAGCTATTAAAAACTGAAAAGGCAAACTGTGCTCCAGGAAGGGAGAGCGTCCAAATGTCTGTTTCAACTAACAATGAAAAGCCCCAGCCTGCTCTCTGCAAAGGAAGCCAAAAGGCGGGAGTGGAGGGCTGGATTAGACCTGCTCAAAGCAAAAATAACAAAAGCTTTAAAATCAGGCCATTACTAAATCCCCTTTCCTATGCAGAATTGAGATGTGCACGTCCAGCCCCCAGATGAAAATAGAGAGATTTCTTAAAAAGCCAGGGTTTGTCTAAATCTTCACACAGCATTGATGGGTATATCACATTCACAGTGCTTCCCTCTTGCAGTGAGATCATTCGTTATCATGGGAATACTTTCCCATAAGCAGATGGTCACATGACCAAAATGGCACTTGGCATTTTGTGATGGCTTGAAACAATTTGGGATTTCCATCCTCCACTGTAACTGGAGTCTCACTGTATCAGAGCTTGCTGTAGCTGGATGTCTCTGTTGCCTGTGACATGTAAAAGAAGATCTTCTCCCCTTCTGGCCATTAAAGATCTTGCAAAACCTCATCCCAAAGTAAATAGCATTAATCCCATTTTTCTAAGGAAGTGAAAGAGGCTCCAATTCTGAAGGGAAACAATAGTAGGGCACATCCACTAATGTAGAAGCATAACATTAGACATAGAAAGGGACTGACTCAGTGCATACAAATGCCCTGATTCTGTGTTGTGCAACTCTCCTTCTCATTTTGTCTGTCTTGTAGTTACTTATTTGTCCTGGCTACTTAGATTGTAAACTCCTTGAGGCAAAGACTACTTATTTGTTTGCAAAGCACCTGAGAGGCCACTTCATCTGAGTGGCAGGAGTCCTTGGATGTAATTTGTTTTTCAATTGTTTGGGACCCTAAAAGAGGGAAACATGCTGCCAAAATGTGTGTGGTCTTCCTCTATTCCATAACTGCGTGGCATCACAAACTTTTATTTTACAGCTCCCACGCATGTGGCAGAGCCTTCATTGTACAGAAAAATTAAATAGTTCCTGCACAGAGCACCTATTGGCCAAATTCATGCATGATGCACATGAGGGACAACAAAACCATCATGGGGTAGGGTGACAGATTGGGTTACACAAGGATCTTCTGATAATCCAACAGAAGCAGGCAGACAACCTCACTGGACAAAGTTTTTTACCCATCTGTTCCAAACTCTCTTTTGTCCAAGTGCTGTTTGGGAAGGTTAAACCAGGGGTTCATTTCAGATTTTCATTGTCTGACAAAATTATCTTTCTCCGAGGACCTATTATTCCCCCTCTACTGGTAGCAAAAGGTTTAAATTATAACAAAACTCCGGGGCGCCCAGCCACAGAACTAGATTTCCAGTAACTTGCTGGATATGAGATCTCAGCTTGTGCTAAAGGCCAGACACCAGCCCCCAGGTTGTTCAGATGCAGGGTTATTTGCCAGGCATCAATTGCTCTTGCTGTCTGGTTGGAATTGCTGTATTTCTCATCCCAACATCTCTTGGAATGCAAAGTTGTTTATAGGACATCATAACACATATGTGGATGAGAATAAATGATTTGGCTAGAATCCTATTTCGAGGTGCCTGCCCAATGGAAATAAAGGGAGACTTTCAGTTGAGAGTCTGGCCTTTATAACTGGTCCACTTTGTTACTCAGACTGGCTGAGGAGATGGTTTCTTAAGAACATAGAATGGGGGAATAAATATAAAGCTGGGTTTTGATACAGCAAAGGGATCCAGCCCCACATCTGGATAAACTGAATCAGATAGGCAACTTGCCAGGAGCCTTGAGGCTACACCTAATGTATGCAGAAGGAAGCTCATGGCAGTTGCTATTGGCTTCGATAGAGAGGTGCAAGATAGAAGCTCCAGGACACAAGACACCTTCTTCCTAGTACCTCTTGAACCAATAAGGTTTTTATATATTGAATCCTGTAAGAGTCCATGGTCCTCACCTCTATATTAAATAGGTAGGGAGCCCAAAGTCACACTGGCCCACCCATTTTATAGTCCTTTTCTAAGTTATTAGCCTAAGACTGAAATGATTTCTTGTTTCTTTGTTCACAGGTATCTCACCCGGTGGTCCATCAAATCTGCCAAACCTATCTGGAACAAAGGCCACAAATGGTGCAAAGTCCCCAAGGTAGTTGGACATCCTGTGCTGCAGGACAACATCAGATATGGGAACAAACCTATTTATTTGAATCACTGAGGTGCAGTGGAAATTTTTTTTTATACCAAACCAGGAGAGGAGCAAAATGTTCATTGTTTCATTGTGGCCCAGGAGATTTTGACTGTGGTTTTTGCAGCAGCAGTCCACCAGAGAAGGGAATCTCTGGAAATTTTTGCCTCAGCTCAGGTCTGCCAGTGGTCTAGGCTTTAGCACTTGTGACTGAGGGGGAAAAGGCCTTGCTGTACCCTCTGCTACTTTGCCTGTCATGATGAAAATTGTGTTAATCATTATTGAAGTGGAATATTTTTATAATCTGTAATGTCCTTAGCTTGAAGCAGAAAGCACGTGGCAGTGGCAGGCGGGCATTTGGCCTGATGACTGCACCTCATTATCATAACTCACTGGCATGATCTGACAAATATAGAACGCATTTGACATTTTGTAATGACTTGGCCTGTCATATTCTTCTTGCAAATAAATTTGTTGCAAGCTACTCCCTCAAGTTTTTTGTCTGATGCCTGGAACAGTGTATGGTTGGTGCACATGTATCATGCTTGATGAAATAACTTCATATCACACAGCTATCACCTACTGAACCCTTTGCTTCCAAAGTCTCAGCTATGGGTCTGTCAGGAAAGGAGATTAAATCTACCAGTGTTAACTGCTGCTTCCTTGCTCATGCCTGCTCTCATGTCTCCTTAAGGCTGCAAAATTATGTTACCCATGGAGGAGTACATAATAAAAGCAGGTTGAGTTGCGTACAGGTTTAGCCAGGAATCTCTGCTAGCATCTGTCATCATGTACAGGAGAAATGGGTGACCGTGGCTGGTGTTAACCAAGAAATCAAACAGGGATTGTTTATCGTTTGAATCTATGAAGGGGAAGCCCTGGAGTCAGACCCTTGTAATTGCAAGATACTGGGTCCCCTCTCAAAGAACACAAGTTGTGGATTCTGTAGCTCTAGGTTTGTCCTTTTGAACTTCTCAAATAATCCCCACTCAAACTGGATATAGAATATGCAAAACTTCAAATCACTAGGTTTCATAGTGGAACAGTAGTGACTGGGTGAGATGTGCATGAGGACTTGCTGTAGCACTTTTGCTGAGATATGTCCAAGAACAGAATTTCCAGCAAACAAGCAGGCTTAATTCCATGCCTTTTGTACAGTTAGATCTTTCATCATTGCCACTATGAGCTGGAAAGACCCTAGGTTTGGCAAAGCATGATCTCTGCAAAGTCAGACCCCTTCCCTCCCCCTCCCACCCACTGTCTGAGCTTGCCATGTAGTGCAGACTTCTAAGCAAGAGGGAAGATGCTAGAATGTAGAACAAAGGCATCTAGATGCTCCAATTTTCTACAACCAACACTTCTAATTTTCTATTGACACACGATCACAATGGACTTACATACTGCTGAGAAGATAAGGAGCAAGTCTCAGTGGCTTGGCATTCAAAGAAAAGGCCTTGGTTTGATTTCTGAGCTGAGCCTCTTCTTTCCTGAAAGAAAGTATCATTTTCTTTTACCTGATTTAGGATCTACAGTGGCAGACTGTTGAAAATTCATTTGAAAGGGCTGAGGGAAGAAGACACATAGCAAAGTATTGAGAAAATCCTTAGGGTGCCATCTGATGCACAGAAAATTCCAGCTGATGAATACAGAGCTTTCACATATGTGTTTATTAGACTAAATTCTAAATACAAATTCTCCAAGTATAAAATATAAATGGAAACATTCTGTCCTCGGTACAGGCACGAGACTCACAGCATGAAGGGCAGGTCCATATTCTTCTCACCAGTGCCAAAGTAGACATAGCCATACTGTTTAGTCATGGGGATGTGGTAGAAAGTTAATCCTAGCCATAGCAGGCTCCTCAGGATGACCACGGTGCCTCCCCTCTCTAGCTGGATGCTCCAGGATCCTATGCAACAATATACATTGGTGAGAGTCATCACAGATGACTGTGTGCTGAGGTCAGGGAGCGGTTATAGTGGGTGCCCCTAGCTAGAACATGGAAGTGAATTCAGGGGTATACAAGGCTGAGGTGGCACAGTGGCATTTCTACTACCTGACTCTGGGGGTGAAGTGATGACTGAGGAACTGCTAAATTGGTATCTGTACCCTTCTGCTCCAGCCCAATAGCAGTATGGGCTGCCTTTTGATTTCCAGGCATTCCCCTCTGGTTTAACTCAGCATGTTCCCACAGCTAGGATGGGACAGGAATTATCTCTGGTTTATGCCTAGAAGTACAGAGATGCTATACATGACCATACCAGGTACAGGGCAGAAGATATTCTAATAAGGTGTCTCTTGCCTATTTGGTCTGTCTGTGACATATAAGCTATGTATGTAGACCTGACCCAGAGAAGCTCACATGGAGTCAGGTACTGAACCAAGCCTCTGGCAACCAAGGAAGGTTAGTCTACAGCTGGGGTCTGTTTCCAGGAAGATACATGACATTAACAACAGGAAGACACAGGCCCCTGGCAAATGTTAATACAATCACAGGACTGGGATCTGAGGAAATGTATCTGTGATCACAAAAACTACATGCCCTGTCATGCCAGATGTGCACAGCAGGACACAGTTTTGGGAATCCAGGATAAAAATTCAGGTCATAATCATGTGACTGCCAGTGCATAGGAAGCCCAGTATCTGGGACCTGCTCCTGATGTCTGGTTTTCTACATGCCTGGACATTCAAAGGATGCCATGCTTCCTGCTATGCCTTTTGAACTTGTCAGTACCTGGGGAGTCTTGGATCCTAATTCTGGGTTTCACATCCACTGGCAAGTTTAAAGGCCTACAGTGCAGCCTGGCACAGGCTGTACCACGGGGGCTTACAGGTGCCAGGCAGAGGGATCCAACAGGCATCCCCTGCCTAGCAAGTCTAAAGCTCTGTGATGCAGCCCTTCCTGTGGGCTGCCTGACAAGGCATTTAAAGGTGCCAGTGTGGGGGAGCTTTTCAGTTTTCCCTCCCCTGACACCTTTACAAGCCCTGCTGTGTAGCCATACATGTTTAGCAAGGCTTAACATGCCACACATTCAAATTAAAGTGCCATGCATACTAGCCACAAAGATGTCCCACCTTAAATATGCAACATCTTTGTGGCTAGTATGTAAGGCACTTTAACTGAATCAATATTGAGTTAATTGAATTAATACTGATAATCACGTTAATTGAATTAGTAAGAATTAAATATGAAACATCTTTGTGACGGTTGCTATTTTATGGTGCGATAAATTGGTTGAACGTGTGTCATGTTACAGTTTATTGTGTGATTAACAGGGATCCAGGTTTTCCGTTTGCTGCAGAAAAATGCGGATTTTCCTCTTTAAAGGAGAAAACTGCAAGAAACAGCGGGTTTCCCCTTGCAAGATTGCAGGCTGGAAGGCTGCCAGGAGCTGCTTAGGGCTGGGAAAGTGGAGGAAGGGGACTGAAGGCAGGGGTCACCATACACATGGCCAGCATACAGCCAGGCAGGGTTGTAAGATGCAGGTAAATCTATGGGGGACAGAAATTGGAAGGCCAGGGCTTGGGGACTGTCTGGGGAGAGTATGTGGGGCATATGAGTCTGTGTATGCATGGCAGGGATGTGTAGGGAGGGTATGGGTGTGTGGGGGCTGGGGGAACAGGTGCCTACTGGGGATGGGGATGGAGCTGCAGTAGGGCAGGGAGGACAGAAAGAAGCTGCCTGCCGCTCCAGCGGAGAAAGGAAGCAGGAAGACCCTTCAGGGCTGGCAGGCTACCAGGTCAGCAGCACCAGGACTGGTGCGTATGCTCACAGGGGCAGGATGGCCGGGAAACGCTGCCAGGGGGGAAGGTGGCCAGGCAACCTGGCACAGTGTTGGAACTCCAGCCTGCAGTGCTGGGGGTGGGGCTGTGACTTGGGAGTGAGGGACAACAGCATGGGCAGGGCTGCTTAGCAGCCCAAAGCAGCTGGGGAGACAGCTGCAACTGGACACGCATCCTGGTAAATGAAGGGAACAGGGAAAGTTCTGATTTTTCCATGATAAAAACCCCCCAAAATCAAATGCCAAAATATAGGTATTTAGAATGTATTTACTCTAGTGATTGAGGCACTGGTAGGCTTCCAAATGGCTTTAAAATGGTAAATATATTAATAAAACAGTGTGTTCAACTAATACGTATATATATAGTGGCATTTCATTTTAGTTGCGGAAAAACATTTGATTTGGGGGGTTTTAATTGGAGAATTGGGGGGGGGGATTTCTTTAGAGAACCTGCAATTTTTAAACAGAGAAAACCAGGATCCCTACTAATTAACAAGATGTGCCAGGAGCCACAGAAAGGACTTTCCAGCTCCAAGCAGGATGATTTTCCCTGTTGAAGTTGCTGGAAAGGAAGACAGAAAAAGAAAAGGCAGGAACTCTTTGCAGAGCTTCCTCCAAGTTCACATAGTTTATGGAAGAAGTTAATTTTCCTCTGATTTTCTTGGCTCCACCATTGAAGCATGTGTGGGGTAAAGCAGAGGGAGAAGGATTAGTTTCAGTGTTAATTTTGATTTAGTTCTTCACAGGAGGTTAGGAGCCAGTGTGAAAATGCAGTTTCTCCTGGAAGTGAGGAGCTTGGAACCACTGAATATTTGTTTTGTGCTTGATGACAGCTCAAGAATAGTACTGGAGAGGAGAGGACAGGAGTATTTAGATTTGGTAGGAGGGACAAAGAGCTGCTGAGAAAAGAACATACAAGCTGCAGCACCAAACCATAAAATGTAGAGGACAGGGCTGCTGGTGAACCATCCAAACAAAAACAATTTAAGGACATCAGGCCCCAAATCAGGTGTACAGCAACTGGATCTGTCAGGCTATTACTGGCCCAGAGTCTAGCTAGAATGGGATCCTGTCTGCATCAGAAGCCAACAACTGCTGCTTCCAGAGCAAACTAAAAGCCGCGCAGTGGCCAATTAAACAATATTAAGCCCCATAGAAAGGATGTTTCTCCCCGCTTTCACATTTTGTGCTGATCAGTTTATGCCCTGACTCATGATTAGCCTGATCCTCTTAATCTTAGGGCCTCAGCTATGCTGTTCTCACTCAATCGTTCCAAAAGTTCTTGGAATCTCCTATTTGCCTTAGTCTTTTCCTGCAGCAAGTTCCACAAGTTTATTATACCATAAAATATGCAAAGTAATTCCTTTATTTCTTTTGATTTGCTACCTTTTTAAAGAGCTGTTCCTATCACAGACAGTTCAGAATCTAAAGGAGCAGCAAGCTGAATTCTGTGGCACAGTTGTTGAGTTTGCTGACAGACTAACTCTGGCAGCAGTATAAAATACAAGGGAAACATTCACAATGTTAAAGACCCAGGGGGTTTCAAATGCTGGATGACTAAATTATTTCTGACTCACCCAGCTGCGTATTCCCACTAAAAACAAACAGCTGGCTTTGCAGTTTATTAAAGCATTAATTAACAGGGGCAGAGGCAGGGCAGATGGATGACTACCTTTGTACCTTCCCCAGGCTGTATCATTCTTAGTTCAGCTGCTACTTAAAACCTAGACCAGTATTTTAAAAACACTAGCTTTGGAGGATGTCTTTTATGGTAATTAAAGAATTTACCTAGATAGTCTCCAGGCCTACTCACATGGTCACATGCTTGCTTTCCTTACCAGACATGTAATTAATACATGCCATGGTCCAGCCATGAGTCAAATGGAGATTATAACCATCCCACCCTCCAAAAAAGAGACAGATGGACTGTAGTGGTCTTGTATTAGAGATGCATAGATCTTATACATGTCAGCACTTAGAAAGCATGGTCATGTACACTATGGAAAAATCCCAAAAGTGACAGCTCCTTAGCGAACGTCCCATGACTAGGCTCCAACACTTTGATGGAGCAGCAGGACACTGCAGCCACCTATTGTCCATAACCAAAGCACAGACCTCCAAACAAAACTCCCCATACATTCCCCCTACAAATTTCTGTTGCTTCCAGCTGAAATAAGTACCACAAGGAGTTGATCATGAATGGCAAAAACCTGGGTCTGAATTTGCCTTTCTCTGCTGCTGCCGTTGTGAAGGAGATTAAAACAACCTCCTCCGCAGCAGCTTTTGCAAAGCCTCAACCTGAAAAACTGACCCAAGCAGCGTGCCAGCTCTTCATCTAATCCCAGATGCAACTGGCTCTGGCTGCAAGTGGTTTACATTACACGGAAGAAAGCACTGCTTAAGTCTGGGATAATTTCTTAGGCACCAAAGGCAGGTAATGCAATGACAAAATCTCTTCACTCTCCCCAGTTTTGAATCAATCCTGTGAGAAGGTGTTCAAAAGGAAAGTCTGTCCGAAGTGGGTCCTTGTCCTGCTGGGCTGGTGGACTCCTATAAGAATGATCTAGTTTGCCAGTGCTTCCTGGCATAAGGTAAGTTACCAGTATCCTTAAATATATGATACGCTGTCTCCTGTTCAATCAGGCATTTAACAGAAGTGGGTAAAGTTGGTCTCCCTGTCCTAAACAGTTTACAATTAAGGAAAAAAAGGAAGCATGAGGGCAGGCAGAGAAAGAGCAAAGATAAGGATATGGATTGTCTCACAAATCACATCTGGACTCCAACCTCCGGATAAGCTCACAAAGTAAGCAGTGGAGGGCAACCCCAGCAGTGACTGACAAGAGCCAATATTTTCAGCCCCTAGATCTGGGTTCCAGAGCTAGATACAGAACAGGTGTAAGGCCTTCTCAGGGCAAGGGTCAGCAGTCACACATCCTATCCAAACTCACTGGAACTTGCAACTCACTTAACAAAAAACACACTTCCTACACAGCTGCAGACCCTGGCAAGAGACAGCAGAGTTAATGTAAGCTTGACCAGTTCATTTCTTTCTGAGATCCCTGGCTGTTGTGATGGACAGCTGCCACTCTTTCCTGAGGGGCCTCTCATCTAAAAGGTACCATGGGACTCAGTTCTGTCATGTCATGTAAGAAAGGGTGCTGGAAGAGACTGAGCTGCTGGACTGTTCAGTCTTACCCCAGTAGAGCCCACAATCCCCAATTATAACTCTTGACAAATACAGGCAGTGCAGTTCCACTCATGATGCAGACCCCTTATGGCATGAAGTTCTTGAAAAACAGCAGATGATGCCACCTGGAGTCCTAACAAGTCACAAGTGATATTGGCTGGTAGAAGGAAACATGTAAGGAACTACCTAGAACTAAGGTCTCACCTTCCACTGCAGCATGTCTTTGCCGGTGGGTAGTCTTAGGGCTGCCAAACAGCAGCATCGGCAAGTGCTTCTGATGACCAGACAGCTGTTTCCACTCCTGTCTGATACACCCTAGCCAGTGATCAGTGCATTAACTTCTCCAACCTGGATTTCTGCACTGCATCCTACTAAGGGCTGAAGCCAAGGACCATTCAGGTGCTGAGGCTGGTGCACTATGGTCTCCCTTTGAAGGGAAGTGCATCACAACAGAGCCCTGTGCTCTACCTGCTCATCACTTTTCAGATTCACATCAATGTCTTGGTCCTTATATTCAAAAGCTTTAAAAGGATTGAACCCCACCTACCACAGCAGGTGATTCATTCCATTCCCATCATGTTTGTTGCACTCAAAGGAGAGGAAGCAGGTAAGGGAGCTTAGAGGCTTGGAGTCAAGCTGTTTTCCTTGGAGGATGAGTGGCTATGGAGCCTAGAGCTCAGTCTTGATAACAAGCAGTTTCTGCACCCTAAGTGGCCTCAGTGGTGGTAGCTGCTATTCTAGTGCACCTTCAAAACCTATGCCTAGGACTGGTGCCCTGGTCACTGCCTAGTTATGCTACTGTTTTGATACAACAATGCAAAATCCACCTTTTCAGGCAGGAAGGTTGCTACTGAATCATGTCATCAGTCATCCTAACATGACTCTCCTGGAGCCCAATAATTAGTAACTAAGCATTACAAAAGAAAAGGAAGAATATGCCTTCTTCCCTTTTGAAAGACTGCTACACACATGCATCCAATAAAATACAGTACAGAAGCAGCTCAAGGGAAGGATGAAAATGAAATGCATTGTTTATACTGTGCTTGTCCTTCCTGATGCTGCAAGCAGGCCTCACAGTGAGGTCACTGCATCTGGGAGGAAGGATGGGTTTGCGTTTAAGCATAAGATGAAGAGGCAGGACTCCTAGGTTCTGTTCCTGCCTCTGCCGTTGACTCAGCACAACCCCTGGCAAGTGATTCCACTTAGTGCTTTCTCCTTTATACAAGAGAGATAATAGCTGCCTCGCTGGGAGACTGCAAAGCTTCACTCATTAGTTTGTGAAGCATTTGGCGACTCTCAGAGGGACAGTTCTAGGAATTACAGAAATCATTTGCACTGCAGAGGAAATGTAACGTATAGGCCAAAGCCCAGCATGTGTTGTGGCCCGTACAGTGATCAGCTCAGGCCCATACCTGGGTCTGACCCCCGAGCGTGCAGTAGTCAGACAGAGACTAATGGAGCAACAAGGGCCTGGAGGTCACTGCTCTTGTGGCTGAGGTTTCCCACAATCACACTGTTCTGGTTTAAGTTTTCTTGCTTCAGAATAATAAAAAGGACAATTTACTTTTTAAGTTGCACCCGCCAAAGTTAAATAAGCTGAGCACTGTCTGTGCCGAAACGATTGCCTGTCCCAGCTCCAGAAGGGAAGGGAGGGAGCTGCTGTGTGGGAGGAAAGAGCATGGGAAAAAATCTCCTCTGGATGGAGATCTGGAGCTTCCTATTCCCTCTTTGGAGCAGGCTGCAGACCCCACCCCTCCAAATGCAGGCAAGAATTCTAAGGAGTTTACATCTTTCTAAACAAGAGGCAGCTTTGAAGATCCTGCTGCTCAACTGGTATTAGGTCACTGCTTCTTTTATGGTCTTATAACAGCTGCCAAGAGACCAGGGCTGCATTTCAAAAGTCAACCTCCCTCTCAGCTGCTTCTTCCTTTCCAGTCTCTGAGAGAAATCCATCTCGTCCCCCATGTCTGTCTCAGATCTGGCCTGGACTTGGTAAACAGAGGTGTGTAAAACACTAAAAAACGAGAGGCTTTTCAAGCAGTGTTTGTTGCCAACAAGCTTGTCCCTATAACCTGTCCCTTTTCAGAATGACCTCCAACAACACTGCTGCTTTGTCTCATTTGGGAGTGAGTCTGAGAACAGCAGCTTTATAAGTAATGCTGCCCTGACACAGACGCTCCATGTCCCAAAAGGTCACATGGGGTAATAAATGACAAGTCTTAATTCCTCTTCAAAGGAAGAAAGGTCCTGTGGCTAGAGGAGAAGGGGCCTGACTATTCACCACTAGCACCAGGCACACACTGCAATAACAGTGTCTCACACTGTTGCGATGCAGCCACCTCTGGGCAAAAATGAAGTACCTGCTTCACAGCATATATGTTAACAGCCACGAACAGGACAGCACAGCTCAGTCCCCTTCAGAGCAGCCACGCTTCACCTGACCACACTCACAGAGCTTCACTTCCTCCAACATGTACACTTCACTCTCCCAGACTTGGCAACCCTGCCCTGGGGAAAGCTTTGCACTGTTAATTGTCTGTCAACAGAGAAAAGCTGCGAAGGAGGGTGGTCACAGGGGACGGGTCCCTGTGCTCCAGCTCTCATTGGGCTGCAAGGCGCAGATATTTCTTTCCTTGTGGGCTGTCTGTGGAGCAAAGCCTTGCTGTTCTCTGAGAGGCTCAGCTCCATCACTCCACTTGCTGGCCACCAGCAGAATCTTTCCTGCTTTCTGGACACATCACCAGTGACCCACGTGTTACACTGCAGCAGCTAAAATGTCCCATTTAGTTTTGTTAATCAAAACTAAACTAAAACACAGATACAAGCAGCCACCAGAGCCAGGAAAGGGAGCCTACAAATGTAGCAAGATGTTGCCAGCAGACTCCTACCACCTTCAACCTTCCTCTTAATGAAATAAATACAGATGCACCAAGGAGTCCTGAGTAAAAAACATTTTCACCTCATGGATTTCTCTCTACATTTCCCTCTCTGGCTGTGAATCAAAGCAAAAAGACACTACTTCTTAATTCAGCACAAGCACTCTGTTTTCCCTGGGCAAGAAGACCCCCAGGGGTTGTCCTGCTCTCTCCCAGTTTTACTTTGATCAGGCACAGGGTGGAATTCATACCCCCTGCCTAGGCCCTGCTGGCCTAATACCACCTGACTTGCAGGTAGGGATTAAAATCCCTCCACCAGCCGTATTTCTATCATAGGGAAGGCAGCTGCAGATTTTGCAGAGTGCCAGGAAAATCGGGATCTGGAACGGAGTTTAGCACTACAAAGCACATTTCAAACTTGTTGAGGGGAGGATGGTTAAAATCCCAGCCTCTTCCTGACCGTTCTGATTTGGACGACCGCAACACCAATCACTTCATCTTGGGCCCTCTGTGGTGGGTTTAGAAATCCTTTGGAGTTGCAAAGCACCCTCCTCTCTTCCCATTGGATCCTGTCACACTCCATATTTCTTGCTCAGCTGGTCGCTGTGGAAACGTTTTTGGAGCGTGCCAGAAGTCACGTAGCGTCTACCTGGGGAGCCCCTGCATTAATCCGTCACCTTCGCAGATTTCTGCAAGCCCATTGGCTACCAGGAAGAAAAAGAAGGAGCCTCTCGCCCTTCCTTGCTCTGAATGAAAGGCGCTTCCTCTAAATCTTGCTGCTGGATTTCAGACTCAATTCAGCTTCTTTAAGGCTTTTGTCACGGAACAAACGTGACGTCTTTGAATGAAAGATTAATAGTTTAATGAAAGGGAGCAATGGACAGCTTTGTTCCAGCCTTAGGAGCCCTCTTCCCCTCAGAGCTTTGGGCCACTGTCGCTTTCTTAACCGAGGGGAATATTTGCCTGACTCTCAGAGGAGATTACGGCCACCTTGTAAGGCACTTTACATCGCCTGATCAAAAGGGGCTGGCCATTTTCAGGATGTGGTAATGACATGCAGGGGCTGGATTACTAGGGGTAAAGAACCTTGAATTCTGTGGCAGCACAAAGCAAGAGATACCAGGATTCCCACTCACTGCACTCCCAGGCCTCATCTCATTCACTGCACGAGGGTCAGAGGTCCACAGAGACTGTTACTTCCCTGAGTTAGGGGGGAACTAATGGGAGGGGCTTTGGAGTCTCCAACTCAATTGGAGACTAATTCCTGCCCTTTTAAGAGGAAACAAGCTATAGATCAGCATTTGTAGTAGCTTTTCTGTTAGCAGACTTAATATTCACACCAGTGGAAATAGACATAGGCTTCCCACTTGCTCAAAAGATTGAGTCACATGGTACAATGTCAGCAAGGAACAATACAGTGCCATGCGCAGGTACCCAAGCTAGTTCAGAATGAGCTTAAATACTGCAAGTAGAAAAGCCACGTTACTGCAGCACTCCACCTTGAGAAGCAGGGTCTGTTAACCCAGGGGAACCGTCACACCAATGTGGCTAGTCTGCTTCCAGTATCTAAGCCAGCTTGGGTATCTCTCCCCAGCACTATCTCCCTGTAGGCATACTTAAGAGTGAGTGACTGTCCCCAGCCATTCTTATCTCAACACAGATATACCCCTTAGACCTGCAAATGCAGAACCCCAACACACTGAATTGTGTAGAAATCCTTAGGCGGTAGGATGGTGCCATGTTGACTTGCCTTCCTCCAAAATGTCTGTGGTCAATGGAGTAAGACTGCTGCCTATTTATCTACTATGCACTGTCACAGAGAGGAATGATATGGCCCCATCCTGCAAGATACTTTTGCTGCATAGCACTCCAACTGTTCTTCTATATGGTCACTTATCATAGCAACTGCTGGTAGAGTTTAAGGGACAACAGTCTCTCTCAAAGAAATGAATGATCATTCTAAAAATCAGAGGTGGAAAAAGAAAACTGAATGTGCAAGGGGACTCTGAAGGGCATGCAGCACAGCTCCGCTACCCTGAGCAGCTGGCAAAACAATAGCCAGGACACAACATAAATGCAACTGACGTCAATGCCAACCTGTGAGCAGGAAGGATTTGCCACTTCACACATTGAGTCTTGTCAGATGCAGACTGTTCCTGACACAAGCCAGCTCAGGTAAATATTCTCTGACTTCCAGTAATACAGTGACTGCACTGGGATGTCACTTTCATGTAATTTCTCATCATTCCCTAGAATAGTTTATTCCACAGCTGATTTATGTGGTGATAAACCAGAACACCTGGTTGTAAAATGTTTTTTTTACCTGCATTTCCCATCAGATCAACAAAAAGGGCATTAGCAGAAGCAAAATGAGCAACTGACCAGGAAGCAAAGTGAAAATAGAGTTGGAGATGATTTTCTTTTTGTAGAAAAAGAAATAACTTTACATATAAAGCCTGGAGAGCTGCTGCAAGGACTCAGCCGCAGTTCTCATTATCTCACTGTAGCAGTCAGGAGGGTAAGAGACTTCCCCACAACCCTGAATTGATGGACAACGCTGCTCCAGGATAAACTCAGCCAAGGCCCCTGGCTAAACAAGACCCCTGAAGCGATGGAGAGTTGGGACCCAAAGATAGTGAATGCACCGCTTTATTCTGAACAGAAGTGAAGCCCAAGCAAAACAGGACTTCATTCCAGAAATCAGGGCAGACCATGGACAGCAAGCCCAAAACTATAACACGCGCTGACTCTAGACTTGTCGTGCTGTGCTGCCACATGAGGGATTCCAGTTTAATCAGGAACTCCCGAGCTGGCAGGGGCCCAGCTCCAGGGGGAAGGAACAACTTGTATCACTCTTTAGCAACTCACTGCAGGAGCTGCGCTGACAAGCTCTGAAGAATACGGAGTCCACTCAGCCTTGGCAGGATGAACAGGCAGGGCTGTTGTGGAGAGCTTTGAAGGGCAACATTATGGAAGAACTAAATGTGCACACATTCACATGTGCCCACACGCACACAAGCGCATGCTGGAGATGCTAGAAAAGCTTTGGAAAAGCGCACCAGCCCTTCTCAGAAGCTGTGTGAATTCCAGTAGGACATAAGAGGCTCTTCTCCAGATGTACAGATTGAAGTGTCAATATACCACATGCCGTCAGGTCTCCCCGTCCTCACCTTCTACACAAATATTCTGAAGCACTCTTCAATAGTTTTTTCTCATTTTACTTTTTGATAGCTTCCTTTACTAGGATTAGCACATAAGCCTAGTAATAATGCTGACACCATAGTGTCCCCTGCTGGAAGATCCTGTATATAACACTTCTACATCTATGCCTGTGGAGGGGTCAATTTGTTAAACACTGGAGAAACGTGGAAGGACTGTGACCTAATCTAATAATAAACTGACCTTGCTATTTGGGTCTGGGTCCCAGTTTTGAAAATTCTCTAATGTCCTTATCCACACTGATGTGCCCTACTCAAACCATGTCACTGTGCTAGTGCTTACTTATCAAAATAGCCACTATAACTAGCAAGTAACTCCAAAGGATGTAGTAGCTCAACCCCTCAGACTCAGCTGCCAAGGAGGTTATTATCTCTTTTACCTACGAGGAGGATATCTGTGAGCTATGCTGGAGAATATAGGCCATATTCTGGCCTCCTCTGCTTTAAAGCATCCTTCCCTCTGTATCACTGCACACCCCTTTCATTCATGATGAAGCCATTCCATTTGGATTTCAGTAAGGCAGCTTGAAAAGCCTTGTCCCCATGCAGCTCTTGGCAGGCAGAGAAGTAAAGTGCTCTTGCTCTCAGCTTTCACAGGGCTAAGGAGGTGCTGCTTATTGTTAAGCAATGAAAGGGGAGAGCTCAGGTCACATCTGTGAAACGTTAGCAGAGAAGGGAGGCTGGGTGAAAGTAGGTGGCCAGCACAGCATAGCACTTTGCTGGATTTTGCAAGGCCACTGGGGAGATAGGCAACCATTTGTCTTAGAGCCCCGATAACAGGCTGTCTTGCACTCCACTGGCTAGCTGAGGGCTGTAAATACCTCAGCAGACACAGACCCTTCCAATGGCTGGAGACAGAGGCTGATAGGGGATTAATCACAGGGGGGGGCTTTGAAAGGTAGTTAATTAGCTGTGTTAATGCCAGGAGATAAAGCAGGTTCAGGTCTCTTAGCTTTCCCTCCCAGCACCTGGGGCTTCTTGAGGCAGAGGTAAAAGTGCTACCCAAATGGCTTTGTGAGGGTGGCCAAAGTAAATGCAATACCAGGCTCTCTCTCCCACTCAAGAATGTAGTCTCTCAATCTGCAAAGGTCCATTAAGCACTGGCTTTCATTGTGCAGATAAAGTACACGCAAGCCAAGTTCAGAGGGGTGTACAGTACTATTTTAACCCAGTCCAGCCTACCCTTTGGAAAGTTTAAGGAAGGGCTAACATGTAAGCGTGAGGCCAAGTGGTGGTCACTAACCCCTTCACAGTACTATGGAGCAGCAAAGTGTCCTTCACTGCCTTTTGCGCCACTCTCCATTTTTTCTACAAGCTTCCATTGCATTTAACTCCTTCCTGTGGGTGAACTCCAATAAAGGGCTGTGGAGCTGAACTCTCTCATTTGGGGGGGGGGGGGAATGGTTTTTATCACAGCTTTTTGATGACCTTTATCTCTACATCAAGCTGCCTCTATTTGATCCAGTGATCTGCAGCAAATTCTTAAGTGTCGGTTTACTCCTATCACTGGCCATGGGTTGGAACCATAAAATATCTGTATTCTCATCTCCTGTTTCACTTCCTCCAAAGGATTCTTCTGCACCACTTACATCCCCTCCAATTCTCTCCAATCCCTTCCTTCCAGTCTTTTTCCATCAGTAGTTCACTCCCCTTAATTTTCACTTCCCAATCAATCCCTTGAAGTAGAAATCTTTTCATATGGTTCTCCTTCCCTTATTCAACTATTAATTCATATCCATTGAGTACTAAATCAACTGCAAGTGCACCAGCCAAGCCAAGAATTATTAGCATTCTCTTTGCCAGGCTTCTTTCCATGACCTACATGTATATGAGAGACAGCTTCAGCACTACTTGCTGAAATGTTCATATACCATGCATATTCCTGGTGAGTTGCAAGCCAGGCTGGCAACTTGCCAGAAGCTGAAAGGCTACCTAATGGGCATAAAAGTTGAGCAGATTGTCTGCTTAGACTGGAGCAAACAAGCTTATCTACAGACATATGGACAGCAAAATCTACAGGTCCCAGCATGCAATGCAGTCTGGCCATTGGGATCAAAAGGAAGCTTCACACAATCAGCTGCTTTGGTGACAGATGCTCACTATCACCAACCTCAAGGGTTCAAAACCCATGGATCAGGCAACCAAAAGTCACCAGGGTGGCTTAAATTGCAGGAGATTTAAAAAACAACAACTACATCGGATCTTTTATTTGCCTTGTGGTTGAGACTGCCAGGTTTACACTTTCATGCTTTTCTCTGAAATCACAAAGATATGAAATGAAAGCTGAGATTCTCACATCACCACTTACTTCTGAGAGCCACATTTTATGATGGGAACCCACTTGGCAGCCATCATAAATTATCTGTAGCCAATAAAAAAAAGAAAGCTCCCCCAATACAGTTGTTGCCTGACTGCTTTTAGACTGGGAAACTTGTTTCTTTAATCCCTCGGTCTGGTCCCTCTGTCTTGAAGCTGCTCCTGAAATGTTTATGGCCGCTGCAGGCTGGGAACACATATTCACACAGCTCCATCTCAGCTGTCCCCTACTCAGCATACTCATTGGAGAGAGCAGGAAGGCAAGTACCACAAGGTGTGCACTTTATTTTGCTCATCTGATTTCAGGTGGAATACAGCAGGTCAATCAGAAGCACAGAAAAGCAGACTGGCTGTGTGGGACTTGCATTATTACTGGTCAGACTACCAAGCAAGAAAGACTAATACATGAAAAGGTAACTAATTAGTTAAAACCCTTTTTGTTCCATCTCCAGAGAAGACAGGCCCAGCTTGCAATAAGGGAGTAGGCAGACAAAACAAAGAAATAGTTTTACTCAGTTCCAAACCAAGGATAAGGAGGCCATTTTAGCCTCACTCGCAATTTTAAAATGTAACAAGGGGCTTTAAGGTAACCTGCCTCTGAACTTTTACAGTCTCTGCCAAAAAGAGACCCTGGCCAGGAAAAGCAGGACATGCTTTAGGTCAAGACTAAGAAGCTCTGGCAAAGCTGTGTTTACTGTAGGTTGGGACTAAGGTGCTCGGCATAACTGGTTAGGAAAGGAGAGCCAAAGGCTGGGACAGCAGAGGATGCTTCAGCCTAAATAAAGCAACTTTGTCAGACGTGTGTAAAAGAAACTTACCCAGCATCCACCCACCCTGTGCCTGCTTCTGCCCAGTACTATCTGCTCCCTCATTTTCAAAAATAACAAGTAACAAGTTGGGGGAAAAGGAAGCTACCTTGCCAGCTGCACACTTGCCCATGGGGCAGGCTGATCCATTACTTTTAAGCTCCCAAACAGAGGTGTAAATGTCCAAGACTATGTCCAGGGCAGGCCTCCCTCCCCCTTCCTCCTGCGCCTTCTGGCCCAGAGACTGCAGCTGTGGGCAGCACACAGGAGCAGCAGTTCAAGTTTGCTGCTGATGAAAGGAGATGATGCCTCAGGTTTTTTTGCATCCACATCAAGCAAGCAAAAGAACCTCCCATTTTCAGTGGCAAGAAAATGGTGACATGTCTGCACAGCAGCAAACTCTGCTGCTGACCTACATTTCCCTTGCTGCAAGGGCTGGAGTAAGAAACTGTAAATGGAGTGGGGAACAGGAGGATGGGGCGCCCCCTACTCCAGTCTGGCACCCTTCCTGCTTTTTGTGCCCTAGTTGCACACCTGTCCTATGCTACTTATGAGACTGCTTTCCACACCTTGCAGACCAATCAGGGAGGGAGTCTCCCTTGCTGCGCTTGTGAGCAGTCCTTGCCTTGTTCCCATAACTCACCCTACTCCATACTGAATCCTTCACTAGCTGAGATGCACCTCAGCATGAGTTGCCTTTAAGAAATATCTCCTTTGCAACAAAGGCAGCAACCTTCCCAAAAGAGATGGCAAAAGCTCACCTTTCCAGTGACCTCAGATCACTATGTATGCCTCTCTTTTTTGATTCCTGTGTCCTAGTGCAGGGTTAGCCAATACACAGCCTGTGAGCCAAATGCAGCTGAAAGAGTTCTACAAAGCAACTGCCCTTATATCTAATAGGCACTGATGGGGAATTGCATAGGTGGCCCTGCAGTCTTCTGAGGTTGACATTCCACATTACAGATAAGTTCAGCCCATGTTAGGTCATATAGGCCAACAACCAGTTGCCAACACCTTTGGGGCCACCATTCTAGTGGAAGCATGGAAGGCTCCAAAGTTGTACAGCCTGCTGCAATAGCTCTGTGTTCCTAGTTTGATTAAAGAGCCCTCCCCTTAATGAACCCCAGAAGAAAAGGATCCAGAATAGGAATATGGATAAAGCCTGAACAACACAGTGCAGCACTGCTGCTACAGCACTGAGATGAGATTAATACATTTCCTTAGCAGAACAGAGAAGCCACAACCAGTAGGCAATGCTCTACTTTGAGCATGACAATAGGGTGCAAAGCAACATCATGTGTAGAGCAGTGTTTCTCAACCTTCTTATGCTTCAGGCACCCCTTGCTGGACTCAAGCCACCCCTCCATAACTTTTGTAAATTGAACACCCCATTTCAAAAACAAATGTATTTATTTGAACTTATCTCCTCACACTTCATGGCACCTTTCAAAATGGTCTTGAGACACCCCACAGCACCTGGCACCCTGGCTGAGAAATATGGGTGTAGAGACACCACAGGCTGGCTCTGAGCATGCTAGCGCTAGATTTAGAACTGGGAGCAGCATAGTTACATCAGAGTGGCACTGCAATTAGCTCCCTTTGTTCTCAGCAGAGCCAATTTGTCTGGGTGCAGCACTATGCAAATGCAGTCCCTCTGCTTCTGGTCCTGCACATGGAGCCAGATTGGGGTATCTCTGCATGGCCATACAGACATACCCTTCAAGTCAAAAGGGTAGGTCAGTCAGTTCAGTGAGGTAGACGCAGGCTCTCTTCCAGGTACACCTCTGCAGTACAGCCAGAGCAGCAGCAATCCCAAGGAAAGTTGGGCACAAGTTTTCATTTTAACCCTGTTTCTGCTTACTCCAGACTTTTCAAAACATTCAAAATGCAAGCTGAAGTCTCCTAGACTGATTTGCTGCTCTGAAGTTGATTTTTGGTCAGGTAAGTTTGAGTGTGCATGTGTGTCATGTCCAAGATAATTATACAAAGTCTGGGAAGATATATACAGCCTTGGCCTCCTCAGTCCAGCAAGCCAGGCAGGAGTCTTATGCAGAAAGCTACTGCTGTGGAGTATAACAAATCTAAATCCAGATTTGGGGACAGAAAAAGCTCATGGCACCAGAATAAGGGAATCCTTGGCCTCAGTCAGAAGCATGCAGTAATCCAGCAAAACACAGACAGAAAGAGAGAGCTAAAAACTAGAAGTAGTTAATATTTTATAAGGAGCAGACTGCATGTTTGTAGAATTAAGTGAACTTCCAAACCTAGCAGAGCAGTGAGGAATGTAACTGCAAAGCATGTGGGACTTATAAAGACTCACTCTCCCTCTATGCTACAAACTAGAACTCAGTCAGAGCTCTAGAGGCAGAAGAGCCACATAAATCCAACCTGCTGGCATCCCTTCAGAGAAAAAATCCTTTCAGAGGAGTCCCCTGTGGGCCTTTAAAGAGAAAAAAAAAAAGGACTATCCACCAGACTGATGGGATCTGAACTACAGATATGCTGTAACATGCACATGCATGCACTACTTCTTTCTCCTTTCAGTTTGTTTTATCCTGCCAGGTAACAGATTGTTATATACTGCAGCATTTCTAATACAGTTTATCAAAGGAAAGTTTGAACCCAGCCTCTCAAAGATAGGAGCCTGGCGTTAATGAGAGCCCATTTAGATAAAGGAGAGCAATACTGGGTGGGATGGGAGGTGTGAAATACTTCAACCCCCATAAACTTTCCTCTATCACTAGTAGTGTTATCTCCCCCAGCAGGGCAGCAGCTGCTCCAGACCCCAACCTAATCAGGAGGGAATGCGGAGCTCTGGCTCAGAAGAGCACTGACAGGGGTCAGAAAAATGTTACCTGCTGTAAGGATATGACAGTGCAGTTTGGGTTTGTTGGGAGCATCTTGTCACTGTAAATGTCTTGGATTTCTCAAGAGAGGGACCAAGCATCCTATTCACTTGTGCTAGACATTGCTCCTTTAGAACTGTCTTTATTAAGAGACAAAAGTCTCCTCCTAAGCAAGTCAACCACACTTTGTCCATTTTAAGATGTGGCAAGGCTACCAGCGTCACCTTCCCTTTGCTCATATCCCTTGACAGCTCTCTTAAGGAGTGTCTGTTTACCTTTGGGTATATCATGCTCCAGAGAATCCAGGAAGTCAATGGATGGGTCCAGGTCAGCCTTTTCCAGGAGTGTTTTGTTCTTCAGGTTAACAGGCTCCGTGAAGTGGAAATAGGAATTTAATTTCTTTGCCTCCGTCATGGAAAGACCTGTAATACGAGTAGTTGGAGGCCATCACCACTGTACCACACGACAAACTGTGAAGAGCTCTATTCACTCATGGCTCAGATCAGAACTACATCTTCCCTCTAACTGTGTCCCAGGGGCTGCACAGAAAGGCAGAGATCTCCTGAAAACAGATGACTGCACTATGCTGTGCTAGGGCAATTTTGCACGCACTGCTAAGAGTAATCCCTGAGTAGTACTGGGCACTGGTCACAACAAACTCCCTGTGCCCCTTTGTTTGCACCCTGTCTTCTATAGCACTTTAACTGCAATCCAACACTGCTAGAAACTCAGTGAACCAGAACATAAAGGAAACTCCACAGTCAATGGCTCTAGAGACTGAGCCGAACCAGATCCACTAGCAGTGTGAAATTCTTCTCCTCCCATCTCCCAGAATGGCCCACTTGATATTAATTATTATGTTGGAAGCCTCTGTCAGCTGAATTAAAATGGAAGCAGCAGCAGCAGATCCTTTATCCTCTGATCACCAAGTCTAGGGAGAGGAACAAGCCAGAATCCAGAGTACCAACTAGGAGGAAGTCATCTTTACTTACTGTTTTTGCATACAAAGTACATACAAGCATCCTACCCCAGTAGAGATGATATGGATTTACCTTCAAAGTTCCTGTTTTCATGGACAGGTCCAAGTGGCGTCTTCACAAACGCGCCCCGTGGGATGATACCCACTGCCCTATCTATTTGTTCTATTGTAGCTACAAGTCGGGTCTCCTCCTTAATAAAGAGCTTTAAAGAAAAAAAAAGCAAATATAAAGACCTGGCTTTCCTTACTGGAAACAAACTGAGGGTGCCTGTAGGAACCACAGTAGAATCGTCAGCTTGGAGTTTGATGGAGAATCAGATTGCACTTACCCCACTGTCATCTTCATATATCCTGTCACTGTCTTCCTTCCTCTCAGGGGATTCGTACTCATAAGAAGGATCCCCCTGGAAACGGCCCCTAAGCCCTGCAGTCTGGGCAATCATTTCCTCAGTGGCTGGGGGCAGGAGGCTCCACTCCACACAGTTCAAGCTGTCCACCACCCAAACACAATGAAGAGCAAAGGTTATTGAAGCATAGGGGCCCTCATTTTCAGACATGCTGCAGCCCCCTGGGTGCCTTGCAGGAACCATCAATGAACAGGTGATGAGCAGAAAAGCCCTATAGCTTACAATGCTGGAAACCATGTGCTTCTTCAGAGCATCAGGACACATGCCTAAGACAGAGGGGCCATGATGAGGGGCAAGAGAAGCAGATGGGGGGAGCTGCTGTGAGATCTTGTCCTCTGCTCTGCACCCCCAGAGATGGGCTAAAGAAAAGACGACCTTGTTGCTGAGGAGCTGGGCCAGGAAAGAGGTCTGTGCTTTGCACCCAGCTCTGCTCCAAGCTCTTTGGGCAGGCTCCTAGGTTTGGAAATCCACTTCTGGGGGCATGGTTTGTGGATAACTCATCAGGCTCTGTGTGGCTCTGCTGTATGATCAGTGACAAGAGGAAGCACATCAGAGTGGGAAAGCCATTTGACAGCCAGGGGCAATGGCAAAAGCCTCAATCCGATCCCCTGCCCACCCTCAAGCTCTGCAACACTAGGAAATCCCAGCCTCACACTCTTCTCAGCCACAGCCTCTGCTCCTGGACCCTGTTAGGTAGAGTTACCATATGTTCAGGTTTTCCCTGATGTCCTCTTTTTAGGTTCTCCCATGTCCATCCAGGCAATTTTTTAAAATCTGAACAAATGTCTGCGATTTTGCTCTGCCTCTGCTCAGCATCAAAGTTTTTCCTGACACTTCTTAGCTTGCCCCAGCAAGGAGCTGCTTGGGGCTGGGGACAATAAGGGAGAGCGCCTGGAGGCAGGGGCATCATGTGTGCTGAGCATGGCCCTGGCAGCTGCAGACACGTAAGTCTGTGGGGGGCAGGGGTTGGAGGGCCAGGGCTTAGGGATGGGATGGGAGGGGTGTATCAGCATGTGAGTGGGACAGGTGCCTGCCGGCACTGGGGCTAAAGCAGGGCTGGGTGGGGAGGCAGGGAAGGTGCCTGTCCCTCCAGTGGGGATAGTGGGTGGGAAGGTTCTTTGGGGGCAGCAGGGAGCTGTGTGGGCAACAGGGCCGTGGGTTGGGATTGAGGGGCACTGGCAGGGCTGAGGAGGGACAGGGGCTGTGGGTTGGGAAAGAGGAGTACTGGCAGGGCTGAGGGGGCTGTGACTTGGGAGTGAAGGGCACCAGGGGGCAGGAGACTGTGGGTCGGGGTTGCAGGGCACCAGCATGGTCTGAGGGCCAGGGTACTGTGGGTCAGGAGTGAGGGGCGGCAGCAGCAGAGCTGGAGGGGCTGTGGCTTGGAAGTGAGGAGCAGGGGCAAGGCACAGGCATATCACTGCCCCCCACATATTACTCCCTGACAGATGTCCTCTTTTCTGAAACTGGAAATATGGTAACCCTACTGTTAGGACATGACCTGACCCCAAAGTTGCAAACCCTCCTGGACTAGCAAGGAGCCTACCAAAATCAGCATCAATCTCCTGGTGGCTATTGAAAACAATATGGGAGATTGATATTGTGAATGAGTTGAACAGTACAATTAATGACCAGAGGTACACCGATACATCGGTCCCATATCGGATTGGCACCAATATAAGGAAAATTAACATTATCAGCAATCGGTCTTTTTTGGCTGATGTGGCCAATAAATGCCCCGTGCATACACGCAGCTATAGCGCAGTATGCAGGCTGCCAGAAGCACAGCCGGCAACATGGAGAGCAGCCAGGTCCAGCTGGTAAGCCTGTGTGAGGGAAGGAATGTGGGGGAGAGCAGATCAAGGCCCCTATGGTAAGGGAGTGGGGCTAGGGCTGGGGCTGGAGCTGCACAGCTGGGGTGGGGTGTGGGGCAGAGCTGTGAGTGGCACCTCAGGAGGGCATGGGGGGGCGTGTGGCCCCAGATCTGCACGCGTGGTGAGGGGCAGTGCCAGGCTCTTCCTGGTGCTTGGGCTGTGGCTGCGCTCAGGGCAGATGGCAGCAGCCCTGGGAGGGAGGCCATGGCAAATTTCAGGGGTGGCTGCAGCTCCCCCCAAAGCCCTTCTCCCAGCACTGCCACCACCCACCCTGAGTGCAGCCCAGCCCAACCCCCCTGCTGGGAAGAGCTCGGTGCCACCCCAGCCCACAGCAGCAGCCCTCCCTGCCCTGCGCAGATCTGGGAGCACGCAGCCCACTTGCCCTCCTGGGGTGCACGTAGCAGGGGGAGCGCACTCTGCCTCCCACCTCCTAGACAAGCTGCTCACAGCACTGTCCCGCGCTCCACCCCAGCTGAATCCTGGAAGCCAATGGATGGGTCCAGGCCAGCCCACTCCCTCCCTCCCGGCAGGGACCTTGACCTGCCCCCCTCGTCCCTTCCCCCACAGACTTACCAGCCAGATGCTGCTCTCCAAGCTGTCCCGCCGCATATCCCTAGTGGGATCACCATGGGCCCACGTGGCCCGTTAAAAATCAACCATCGGTACTGCCCCAAAACATCTGTATCGGTGCACCCCTCGTCATGACATTAGGTCACGTTGGAAAAAACACATCTCCTGGGCTGGCTTCGGGCAGGCCGGCCCACCTCCCCACGCACCTGTAGAGGCGCTGTGGCGGCGCGGCCAGGTCGGTGGCGCGGCCGTCGGCGATGTAGTAGGCGGCGCGCAGGCCCTGCAGGCGGCCCCAGAAGCGGACGCGCTGGAAGCGGTAGTCGCGGCGCAGCAGCAGCAGGGAGGCCCCCAGCGCCGCGCGCTTCTCTGGGCTCAGCCCCGCGCCGCCGCCCGCCGCCAGCGCCAGCGCCTGCTCCAGCCCCAGCCCGTCCGCCTCCATGGCCCCGCGCGCCCGGCAACCGCCGCCATGGAGACGCGGCGACGCGCGAGGCGGGGCGGGGCAGGGAGGGGCCGCCGGGGGCAGAGGGCAGAGGGGAGAGGGCCCCGCGCGAGGCGGAGGTCACGGGGCCCCAGCTAGCGCACTTTTTACATTAAAAAAAATCCTGTTCTCCGCGGCTGGTTGGTTTGCGGGGTGGGGGTGTTAGTCAGAGTGTGAGAGCGCAGCGCGCTGGCGCCGTGGCAACCGGGGAGGGGGGGGCTGGGAAGAATGATGGTGTTGCCGTGGCAACAGCCACGCCCCCGGCGCCATAGCAACTGGGGTAAAATGATGGTGGTGCCACGGCAACAGCCACGCCCACGACGCCACAGCGGCTGTGGGGGGAGAAATGATGGTGTCACCATGACAACAGCCACACCCGTGATGCCATAGCAACGGGGGAAATTATGGTGTTGCCATAGCAACAGCACTCCCCTCAGGGCCTGGCAGCCTCCCAGCTGGCCCTCAGGCCCTTGTGCCCAGGAAAGGGCTGGGCCCCTTGCACTGACAGGGCTGGGGGTGTTTCCATGGGACTTCACAGGAGCCTGTGGGGTGCCCTGCCTCAGTGGCGGCATCAGTATCACCAGGGCCCCGCAAAGCACGGGGGAGCAACACCCTCTTGTCTCCTAGCACACACAGGCCTCCAAATCCCTCTGGAGAGCTTGAATAACCCCCTCACCCCCATGACATAGCCACTCCAGGGAGCGTGGAGATCCTGCAAGAGGAGACACCCAGACGGCCCACAAGCCATTGCAGTGGGGAGCAGCATATTGCCCCAGGCAGAGGCAGGCCCATGCTTCTTGGGCAGCCTGATGAAAGAGATGCCTTCTGAGAGAGGCTGTGCCTGGTCCCCTCTGGCTGAGCAGACTACGGGCTGCTCCTGGGCCAAGGTGAGCCCCCCGTCCCTCCCCACAGAGACACTAGGAGAGACTCCTACTAGGACTCCCTTGGACACGTACTGCACCTTGACCTCAGGTGGCTGTGAACCCTCAGGGTAAGGCTGCAAGGCAGGTGGCTGATCAGTGTATCTTGTTTGAATGCTGCTAAGGGCTCCTTCCTTCCCCTTTCTTCAGTACACAACAGCCGCGGACCCTGTGAATTTTGCCACCACTGATGTCCTCTTCCCTAGTTACACTTATTGCAGCGTCTGCAGCAGGGATCAGGCCTGGGCTCCTGCTGGGGCAGGCAATGCTTTGGCAGGCAGGAAACGGTGCCTGCCCCAGAGAACTCACAGATCAGTGTCAGACAGACATCATGCAGAAAGTGAGTGGAAGATGAGAACAATGGGAATAAGGTGAAGTGTCTGCACAAATTGATAATGTGCACATCCTCCTGGCTCTGAATCATGTCCCAACACAATTTTTTAAAAATTCTTCATCAGATGATAATTTCCTGCATTCCCTTCAGATTTCTTCTTCACCTCACACCTGGGGGAAAATAAGTGACCCTAGGATTGCTGTCTGCCAGTTTTGTATTTTGCTGGCTTTCCCCTTCTCCCTGGTTTTTGACCCTGGTAGACAAAGCCTTGGCTGAAATGAGATAGCTGGGGACAGTCCTGCTTTGAGCTGGGGGTTGGACTACATGACCTCCTGAGGTCCCTTCCAGCCCTCATTGTCCATGATTCTATACAAAAACAACCCTCAGCTGCCTCTCTACTGAGCATTAGTACATACAATGTTAGTTCAGGGTATACTTTGCTTCCTGAGATGCACAGCACACAGCTGGCCCATTATTTTAGATTCATTCTGGTGAAGGGAGACAGGCAGAGAGCCCTGCAAACTGACAACCTCTACTTAACCACAGGTCACACAGGACACCTACTGGCCACACAGGCCTCCTGTATGCACTTTCCTATGCCATTATACCTTGCCTTGATCTGGAGGGACAACCTAGAAGAGTCCAGTCTTCATAAATCCATTTAGTCTTTCTAGAGCCAATTGCAACAATGATTTTTATTGAATGGATATCTACCCAGTAGGCACTAGATTGAGATCCCAAATCATTCTATATTGGTCAGTTGGTCATTCTACAGTGGTAGTGAATTTCCATCACTGTCAACCATAGCTGGATTCAAACCAGATGCCAAGAGCTGAAAGGCTCTTTATCCCATTACCAATGCTCTAAGCCACCCAGTCTCCAGTCTCTGCCTGTCTTGACTGAAGATTATCGAGGAGGAAATCTATAGCTTAAGGAAATTCTTCCAGGTTCAATAAAGCCTGGTGGGTAACTGTACTCAGTCTTGCTTTGTCCTGACCCCAATTACTAAATACCGATAAGGATTGGGAAGTAAGTGGTTGTATTATTTAACAAATGAAAGGTCAAAAGCGTGGCTGTTCAGCAAGGTCAAAGGTTACCATCACTGTTATTAAACAATTTGAAAGCAACCTCTCCCATCAGCAGCTGCCCCAAGATCAAGCAACAAGCAACTGAGGAGCCAGGCAGGCTGGGAAAAGCAAAGCATGGACCCCAGACAAAGTTCAGTCCGAATCCACATAGTAAGCTTAATTTCTAATATGTGCTTCAAAAACAGCAAGTTGAGCGTTCCAGAAATGCACACCACTTGGTTATCAGCACAGCTGGATCTTCTGCTGCTCCCCACATGGGCACAAATTTGTATTTGCCCCTGGAGTTTCACCCCCAGCATCATTTGGGTGAGATATTAAACTGAGGTTCCCTCCACTCATCTCTCATACAGTAGTAAAGATGACACTGCAACTTTCTAAAAAATGTCTGGAATAATGTTGGGCTCAAACCCAGACATTTCGTTTCTGACTAGACTAGTTCCAGTGCTGGAAACTATGAGGGCTGTAGCTGAATCCAGAATAGCCTCTGCAAGTTTTGCACTAAAAAGTACTCCATGACTTTGTAAAGCACTTGAGGATACCATGACTCAAAGCTGTTACAGGAAATCAATTTCTCCTCAATGTTTGTTTTGGGCATATCAGTTGAAGCAGAAGGAACAGGTGTTAAACCGCTAGCTCTCTCATGTAAATCTGTTGGGGATAGCTTAATAGTGGCCGGGTCTGTGTCTCTTTATCTGCTGGTGTAGCCCTGAAGGCCAGCTCTGGAAATTACACTGTGGGACAAATTTAGCCCTGTCCAATAATCCATTGTTGATACTGTTAACAGAGAACTAGATTTGGAACTTCTGAGGCAGCTCTCGGAGACCATAAAGGCTAGGGAAGCAGTAGTCATGGGGGACCTAAACTACCCTGACATCTGCTGGGAGACGCAGACAGCAAATTCCCACCATCCACTATCCTGTGTACAGGACCTCCACCTGACGCAGGAGGCACATGGTCCCACTAGGGAGAATGTCTTACTGGACTTGGTATCGGCAACAGGGGATGACATGGTAGCGGACCTACAGATCAGTGGTCACCTGAGGGACAGTGACCACCAAATAATAGAATTCACCATAAGGCGTAGAGTGGGCAAGGTAACTAGTAGGGTGGAAGTGCTAGACTTTAGGAAGGCTGACTTCAGCGAGCTCAGGTGTTTAGTCAATGATGCACTGCAGAGTAAGAGATTTGGTGAGATGGGAACCCAGGAAGGGTGGCTGTGCCTTAGGGAAGCGATCCTTTGGGCACAGAGGGAGATGATCCCAATGCGGGGGGAAAGGGGGAAAGGGGCAAAGAGGCTTCCTTGGCTGACCAGAGAAGTCCAGAGCAGCCTAAGGGTAAAAAGGAGGGCATATGAGCAGTGGGAAAAGGGAGAAATTACTAAAGAGGAATATGCCTCCTCAGCTTACAGTTGTAGGGAGGCAGTTAGAAAGGCCAAAGCTACCATGGAGCTGAGGATGGCATTAAGGATAACAAAAATTGTTTTTCAGATATATAGGGAGTAAAAGGAAGGCCCAGGGCGGTATAGGACCACTACTGAATGGGCAAAAGCAATTGGTGACAGACAGGGGAGACAAGGCTGAACTCCTCAATGAGTTCTTTGCCTCAGTGTTCCTAAACAAGGGGCAAGACAAGTCTCACAATGGGATTGTAGAGAGGCAACAGCAGGGCGCCAGACCACCAAGCGTTGACCCTGAGATGTTGCAGAGTCACTTGGAAGGACTGGATGCGTTTAAGTCGGCAGGCCTGGATGAGCTCCATCCGAGGGTGCTGAAGGCACTGGCTGATGTCATTGCACAGCCACTGGCAAGAATATTTGAACACTTGTGGTGCACGGGCCAGGTCCTGGAGGACTGGAAAAGGGCCAATGTGCTCCCTATTTTCAAGAAGGGGAGGAAGGAGAATTCAGGCAACTACAGGCCAGTTAGTCTCACCTCCATCCTTGGTAAAGTCTTTGAAAAAATTATTAAGGCTCATATATGTGAGAACCCAGCAGGAAATATTATGCTGAGGGGAAACCCGCACGGGTTCGTAGCAGGTAGATCATGCCTGACTAATCTAGTCTCATTTTATGACCAGGTTACAAAACACCTGGATGCAGGAGTAGGGGTAGATATCGTTTACTTAGACTTCAGGAAGGCCTTCGATACGGTATCCCACCCCATACTGGTGAGCAAATTAAGAGGCTGTGACTTGGATGACTACACAGTCCGGTGGGTGGCAAATTGGCTAGAGGGTCGTACCCAGAGAGTGGTGATGGATGGGTTGGTATTGACCTGGAAGGGTGTGGGCAGCGGGGTCCCTCAGGGCTCGGTCCTTGGACCGATACTCTTCAGTGTCTTCATCAGTGACTTGGACAAGGGAGTGAAGTGTACTCTGTCCAAGTTTGCGGATGATACAAAACTGTGGGGAGAAGTAGACACACCGGAGGGCAGGGAACAACTACAAGCAGACCTGGACAGGTTGGACAAATGGGCAGAAAACAATCGAATGCAGTTTAACAAGGAGAAATGCAAAGTGCTGCACCTAGGGAGGAAAAATGTCCAGCATACCTACGGCCTAGGAAATGACCTGCTTGGTAGCACAGAAGCAGAAAGGAATCTCGGAGTCGTAGCGGACTCCAAGATGAACATGAGTCGTCAGTGTGACGAAGTCATCAGAAAAACTAACTGTGCTTTATCGTGCATCAGCAGATGCATGACAAACAGAACCAGGAAGGTGATACTGCCCCTCTATCGGGCGCTGGTCAGACCGCAGTTGGAATATTGCGTCCAGTTTTGGGCGCTGCACTTCAAGAGGGATGTGGATAACCTGCAGAGGGTCCAGAGAAGGGCCACTCGTATAGTTAAGGGCTTGCAGGCCAAGCCCTACGAGGAGAGACTGGGGCACCTGGACCTCTTCAGCCTCCGCAAGAAAAGGTTGAGAGGTGACCTTGTGGCTGCCTATAAATTCATCATGGGGATGCAGAAGGGAATTGGTGAGGCTCTACTCACCAAGGCGCCCCCGGGGGTTACAAGAAATAATGGCCACAAGCTAGCAGAGAGCAGATTTAGATTGGACATTAGGAAGAACTTCTTCACAGTTAGAGTGGCCAAGGTCTGGAATGGGCTCCCAAGGGAGGTGGTGCTCTCCCCTACCCTGGGGGTCTTCAAGAGGAGGTTAGATAGGCATCTAGCTGGAGTCATCTGAACCCAGCACTCTTTCCTGCCTATGCAGGGGGTCGGACTCGATGATCTATTGAGGTCCCTTCCGACCCTAACATCTATGAATCTGTGAATCTATGAGACAGGTTTGGCTTGATGCACTGGATTGCTGTCTGTCCTCACAGCACCAGAGAGAAGTTGCCCATGGTGATCTGAGATGCAGGACAGGGTTGCTTATCCCAAGCGTATGGTGTATAAAGCCAGGCCCTCCTCATGGATGTCACATGAGTCCTGGGCTATCATGGGTTTAAAAGTGATCAGGCCTGTGAGGGGGTTTTGTGCAGAAATTTAGCATACAAGAGGACAGAAGAGGCAATGAGTGTTTGTAAGTGGAAAATAAAGTGTTTAACTTTCAGAGGTAATGGCAGGACTGGGTGAATAAAGGGGTGTGCACCTACATGAATGATAACCAGCCAGACAAACTTCATCAGGAGTTGCAAAGCGAAACACTGAGATACTTGGAAAGTAAAGAGAGTTCTGGAGCTCAGCTGACAGATAACCAGAGAGGTCCCCTCTCCTCACCAGACATGCTTTATCTTCATGTGGGGTTTGTAAAAACATGAGAGAACACAGTTTAGTGCAGAGTGTTGCCAAAGACAGGCAGTTTCTTTTGGTTTTTTTCACAATTGTTGCCAGTTATACAATTACCCTGAAAATTTCAGTCGCCACCTGTCCAGTTGCGTTTCCTCAATAGAAGAGACTTGAAGCAGTTGTCATGTTTCTGTAGTTTTAGGAGATCTGGAAAGAAAGGGGTGAAGATACTAAGTAGTCCAGACTCACTCCACATGTTTCACATCTGGAATCCCTGTAGTAGCATTCTCTGTAACAAGAAATCAGGCCAGTAGGTCATGATGGGAACAGCTGTGCTGAGACAGAAAACAAATCTGTGGGCTGATTGTGGCAGGCTCTCCTGGGAGACTCTCTTTGGTAGGAAGTATGCCCAGACAGTGTGGTTATCTTTCCCTAGTCACAGAAGAGAAGTCAGGCACCCGAGCCAGAAGAGCTGACCTTACTTTGTTAGTTATATGTAGCTTTCTCTGTCTTCCAGTTTCATTTCACTCTTATAACTTCTATAAGAGCACCTATCTTCCTTCTTCCTGCTGTGGTAGGGACAAGTAAAGAGTTAACTATGTAAGAAGCAGCAGTGTACTGCATATATATAGAGAGACAGACAGACAGACAGACAGAGAGACAGAGAGAAATATATATCTACATATCTATATCCTGTCTGAGCATCGCAAGAGTAGCTGCCATTCTTGAGATACAGGCTTCTGTATGATATTGCCCCTGATTTCTTGTTACAGAACATGGTGCTACAGGGATTCCGGATGCACCCACCACAGGCTTAATCAAATCATGTGCCACAAAAAGAATCTATTGTGGAATTGTATCCATAACTCTCGAGTTAAGATTCCAGGAGCATCAATCTACATTTATTGTTGACAACATCTTGAAGTACCCATCACCCTAATACTTTGGCACCTTCGATGCAAATAATTTGAGACAGCTCAACCAAGGACAGACATCTTCCCTCATACTCTAAAAGCTGCAAGCTGTGGGCTTTGATAACTACTATTTGGAAAACATTCTTGAACAGATTAATCTGCTGCCAATAGTGTCTGTGCCTTAAAAGTTCAATTCTGGGAATCAGCTGCAGTTGGATCATCCGGTAGGCTGTACTTGCTATACTGGAGGCAGGAAAATAGGTAGCTCCTAAAAGCATGGCACTGGCATGACTTGGTCTTATTAGCCTGTCATACAGAAAATACTACATGTAGTATAGTTTAGCTTGGTGGTGGCCAAGGTCTGGATGACCTATAAGGAAAGTATACAGTCCTTTGTCCAGCTGAACATGGAGATGGTGTTTTTGGCTTAGTGTTTGAGAGTTTGAAGCAGAAACAGATCCACAAAAACTCTGGGATTATAAATAATCACAGGGCAAATTCAATTAACTAAACGTGAAATCACACTCCTTGATATTTCCTCAGAACATGTCTTTTAGCAAGCTTCTCTTCAATATCTTCTGTATCTAGATGTAAACACGACCCTACTTTGGCCAGATATCAGAAATTACATAATCTGAATTCCCTTTCCATTCTCAATTCTGCTTTTGACACATTTTGACTTCTTTGCGAAAAGCCCATCTGTCCTGAATCTTCTCAGTCCCAGGAACCCATTTATGAATATTAATGCTTAAAAGACTCAGGCACTGAAAGAAAAATGGGGATCTGGGCTGATTGTTTGAACATCAGTCTACACTACCCTTCTCCTTAGGTGTTTCTCTTTCTTTTGATGGGAGCACAGAGACTCTGCCAGTATGTCCGCCAAACATACATCCCTCTGGGGTCACCTCCTTTAGTAACTCTTGCACTCCTGTCATCTCACTGTGACACAATTGCCCTACAACATTATGTGGTGCTGACATTTTTATCCAGCTCCTGTCTTCCCACTGTCAAATTCAAGCCACATTTATTACAGCAACAAAGGGATACGCCACATTGCCTGATGATTCCTTTCCCTTCTTATCTTCCATGTGCACGCCCACATACTTGCACATACAACACGTAGGCCTCTTCCACCACTGCCTTACAGTTTCAGTAACAGAAGGGGGTTTCCTTGTTTCTGTCATGGGGGAGGAGGGGAAATAATTTTCCAAGGGTATAGAGAGAATTTGGTCCTTCTGAAATCCCCAACCTCTCCTCTCTGCCTCTGTTCAGATCTGAGCTGAGATTGAAGAAACCTGAGATGGCCCAGGAGAGAGAACAGCAGAGACTTCTGCCTAAACTGTTTGAATAGCTAATACCCTATCCAAATACTGGCACCTGGGAATCCTTTAATGACTTAGCTGGTACTTTTGGGCAGACTGAATATCTCCTTTCAACAACAAAGGATCTTCGATTATTATTTATTTATCTGACTTCAATAGTGTAAGCAGTTAGAAAGTAACCCTTCCTTGTATTAGGCTGCCGGGCCTCTTCCTCTAGCCTTTCTACTGGACTGGATCCATATGAGGCCCCATTTAACTCTTATATTGGTATAAAACCAGAGTAAACAAGTCAATTGATGGTAAAGGTGGCATTTCAGATTTATACCCCGTTTTCTGAGAGCAGAATTTATCCCTGCTAATTTGATGAAATCCTAACCATGCATGCTCCCCATTCAGGAGGGTATTGTATGTGAAGTATTTTAAACATTTAATGGATTTATACCCCCAGCACAGCTATTGAAAAGCTAAGTAAGCACTTGTAGCCAGGAAAGGGGGGAAGGTGGTGGCATGTCACTGAAAGAAGTGATGGACCACCCTGTTGTGTTTTATATCACACTTTGGGAAATCGTTGCAATCAAGTGAGCTTTTATTGACAGGGCTCCGTCCGGGTGGATTTTTACAGACTCCCGCTTGTACCAGAGAGAGATTGCATAAACTGTGGCTTCATAGGTGTCAGCGAAGCCTCACTCAGTCTTTTTAATGCCCTGATCTAGACTCATAATCCCTTAAAATTATTTCCTGTCTCTCTCCTACCCTTCTTTACTTGTCTGTCCTTGTCTGGATCCCTCCCAAGTCCAAATTAACTCCATAAAACACTGATTCATACAACTTCCCCATCACCTTTTCTTGGCTTGGTATGTTTTCCAATTCTATGATCTCTAAAAGTCTAAAAAGATTTATGGCAAAAAAAATCCACACAGCAAATGCTGCTACTTCAGAGCTCTTTAACCCTGGGATACCTGGCTTACATTGGTGGAGCAGAGGGGCAGTCTTTTGTTACATTTTTGTATAGCACCTAGCCCAAGGGTCATCATCTCAGGAAGTGTCTCTGAGCCCTGCTGAGATACATGGAAAAAACTGTAGGCAGTGCTAACTGCTTTGCCCTCTGGAGACATCTCTGTGGTCAAACCAACATCTCTCTAGTCCTCCATGCTCCATCCTCAGAGACTCTTGCAACACAGGGATCCTACCACTAACCAAAAAGATTTCAGCCACAGAAGTTTTCTGGTGACAGTAGCAGACTCCCTTTCCCCAAACTCTGATTGTCCACACAGCAGCACAGTATGTGGCTGCATGACAAGTACACTAGCCCTAGATTCTGTAATCTCGGCCTTGTGCAGGACCTCCAAGGCTGTTAGGTTTGTCATATAAACTTTTGGGACATAGTGTCTCTCACAGTAGACCGCAAGCAAACCACAGCACACCCAGCTCTAGCAGTAAAGTTATCCTGTAATGGGGTTCTAGTGCTGATGTTAAGAAACTCATGTTGCCAAAATAGCAAGACCTGAAGCAATAAGGGAATAATACTTTTGAGAAGGATTCTCCTTCCCATAAGAGCACTAGATGTAAAAGTGCTTCAATTCTCACAGCTATCATCATCAGTAGGGGGCCAGTATGAAATATTTCCTTGGCACGGACCTTCTGGTTGTCGGAGAAGTCACCTCTGCACAGGATTCTCTTGAAGTTCTGGAGCTGCTGGACTGATCATTCTGGGACTTCTTTGTTTCAGCGCCCAGCTTGATTGATTTCAAAATATGGAACCACTTAGTGTTTCCTTTTCATTTGATCCTAGCTTTACTTCAGCCCCAGTTAACCCACAATTATGTCTTGGGAACACAAGATCATTTATCGTTGAAGTGATAGGATGCTGTTCACAGCTGTGTGAACTTCACTGAAGACAGGCTGAGGCTGCAACCTTGCTCAAAGCTTTATCCATTTTGTGTGTGTATCCTAACAGAAACAGGAGCTCTGGTGAGCTACAGAGCTGCTAAGAGGCTGACAGTTCCCTCTTGAGTGAACAAAGTGAAATCAGAAACCACATAAGGGTTAAAACTCTCATATCGTAGCAGGCAAAAATGACTAGCAAAACTCCCATTGATTTCACTGAATTTACCCAAAGAGTGGGACCCTGGGTCCTGAGAATGATGCAACAGCAAAATGGAGGGTAAGGCAATTGTACAAATGTGTGTACTTAGTCTGGCATGGAGAGACAACTAAACAAACCCATGGATCGATGGGAGGATAGCATGGAGAATGTTAGAAAGTCACAGGGGCTATGCGATGGTGGTTTGATCTGAGCTACTGTGAAAGAGTTTTGCCTTTGATGGGAAGGGCATAGAATGAGGCTGTGATACCAGTCAGCAACATTCTCCCCAAAAAGGTGCCTTTCTACAGTGCAGACCCATCTGAATTCAAAGGGACAGAGGGTTTTCTCCCAGGTTATTTGCTTTGAGAGTATCCCGGTTAGAACTGCATAATGATGCTAAAGTCCATTGAGTTGATTGTCCAAGCCAGTAGTAAGTAACCTTGGCTGATGACTAGCTGCCTTGCGTGCCCTATAAATCCTGCCTTGTAAACATTCCTAGACTTTCTACCCCACGGAGCAGCCCCCTCACCCATGCAAGAATGTCAAGCAGGTAATTCCTGCCACGCAAACATTCAAAGTATTAGATTGGGGAAGGGGGGGAGGTTTGCAGGAGATCTTTTTTGTTTTGTGTTTCAGTGCAGTATTAAAAAGGACCCTCTTGCGTGCTATAAACATATAATAAATAGCAATACATTGTCATTCTTGGTCTCTTCTTCCATTGGTTCTAGACTGAGTGATTCAGACCACTAAACCCTAAGGGGGAGAGAGAAGAGGTTTCTTCTTCACATTTGATTAACCCATCTGATTTTTTATTTTTTTATCTGCATTTTTCTCTTTAAAGCTCATTGTTTCCTGAAGAGGTTTTTTTTATTCTCTAGAACACATTTGGCCTATACAGAGGGAGCTATCCTTTTCTCAGTCCCTGAATATGCCAAACAGATGTGGAATATGTATGAGGGACAATGTATATGGACTGAATGTTTAATTGTTAAGGAGCTAGATCATAATTAAAGGGACTGGAGAAATTGGTCAGGACAGCGGGCTTGTAAAAGTGGAAAGCAGGAAGGCAGTGAAGATGGAAGGTTTCTTTGGGCTGCTCTCAGATAGGAAAAACTTGGTAAACACTGCCCTCTTTGTTCCACAAATAAGAACGCAGCCTCCTTCCTCTCCCTATTCCTAATCCCATCTGAGGAACAGGCCAAGGAGATGGCAGCAGTTCAGCATTGCCTGTTAAACCTTTGTGCATTTGGAAAGCATGTGCAAGTCGGGGGTGTTCACAGCTATGGGAAAGGCACAGCAAACCTTTACAAAAGGAGTTGTTACAAACATGGCCACAAGAGCGATTGTGCCCTTGCAAACATCAGTGCAAGGATATTCTGACCTTCCATAAAATCATCAGAATGGCACCCGTTTAAAACCCGGTTTTGGTTGTTTGTGTTTTGTTTGGGGTTTGTTTGTGGTTTTTGGTTTGCTGCTTTTTTTTTTTTTTTTGGGGGGGGGGGGGGGGGGTTGTTTTTATTTTAGGAAGCCTTAGGAATTTGAAGCCCCTTTCATTATAAGGGGTTTTGATAGGCCCTGAACATGTGGGTGTATAGTGAGATCCTCACACACAAACCCTCACCTTTCAGGACTCTTAAGTACCTGTGAACATCAGCAGTGGAATTACTAGTTCCGCCAAGGACCGTTACAGCTGTGTTGGAGCCTGCTCTTCTCTCCCTCCGAGTCATAGGGAAGGTAGTAACAGCAAGGGCACAGTTTGCATTTAGCACACTACTTGCAGCGATGCCTTAGTAACAGGCAATGAAGAACAGAGGTGCGAGAGGCTGATAGAAAACTTCTCACATATAGGAACAAAAGGAAATGATCATGAGCTGAGCACATATGGGCGAAGAAGAGCTAAACACAGCACCTGATTTCATAGAAGGGTCTGGAGACTAGCAGGGCTGCCTGACCAGGAATCACACAGCTGCTGTACCTGGTTCACACACGCAGGTGCTGTAGAGGTCCAGAGAGCATCTCTGTTTCAAGAACTAGATGAACAGGAAGCAAGGAAAGTTAAATATTTGGGGAAAGAGACAAACTGTGCCAAGTGACAGCTGTTCTTTAAAGGGTGGGCTGCATAAATGCCTTGGGGCCTCATGCACCGGCCTGGGACTCCTCTCCCCAGAGAGGAACTCGGTTGGGTCAGAACATTGCTCCCCACAGGAGGTAAATTTACTTCTGCACAGCGCTTGTTTCCTTTGAAATACATTCCACTGCTCATCTCCAATATACTCTGACCTTTCAACCAAGTGAGGTTTCCCCTCTACATCGGTACACATCTGTCTGTCTCTGCACATCTATCTGCATCAGAGAAAAAAAAAAGTATTCCAAAAAAACCCTGCTCTAGAGATCCCCTGCTCAGACCCCAGACAGACGGGTGCTTCTGGCTCTACTTTGCCCAACAGCTGCTGAGGCAACCCAGGTTGTTGTTCCATGTGCTTTGTATTATATAGGATTGGGTCTGTACCTGGATGCATTTGGGGGCAAAAGCGCCCCTATCTGGAACAGTTCCCATATTGTGCAGCACCAGGTACGCTGACAATGCTCTACCGTTATTACTGTGGTCCTCAGCCCTTCAAGGAAATAGGATACGTGATGATGAAGGATGAATAACTGCCAGAAGAAGCAGACTGCTTGCCAGCCCCATGAATTCTCTATTGTGCCTAGTGATGCTGCTGCTCCAACCATCATTCAGTGAGGAGCTAATGAAAGGTGTGACCAGTCAGTCCTTCTAATCAATGGCCCTCTTTTCTGTTCCTTTGGTCTCTACCCTCTGCTTTCCTCTTTCTTATCTTATTTCCTCTGTGTTTCCTACCTCTCTCTGTCTCCACTTTTTACCCTTCAGGTCTGAGGCAATATGCCTCATTGGGCTTGTCCCCCACATGCAGGGGCACGTGCTTCCAGCAGCATAAATAGTAGCAGAGCAAATTTGTGCTGCTACTTTTTGCCACAGTACACACCCCTGCACACATGCTTTGGTGCAGGGCAAAATAGCCTGCTTTGGGCAAACTGCTCTTTCTGGAGGACTGAGCCTCGGTGTCTGCTGGTGCACACTCCTGTAGCATGCACTGCACTGCTTTTTTTGCAGCATTTTTTTTTTTTGCTACCAGAATTTCCCGATAACAAGTTTTGCCCCTGCACTGCAAATTTGGAGTGCAGGACATTTTTTAACCTGTCAGGCATGCAGTTTGCAGCACCACAAACTGCACGTGCCTGCACGTCTGGATCTAGCCATTATGTTTATTTCCCGTAATTCACTTCTGCTGGCTGATCTGCCATAGCTGGAGGCCCATAGCGACTTTGGCACTGGCTCCCACGTGGGATCCAGTAACCTTGGCAAAAGAATTGATTACAGCCTGGAACTGAAGGTTTCCTTATAGGGTCCTGAAGGAACACTACAGAGCAGGGGAGAACAAAGGGGAATAACAGCTGAGACTAGTTAGCATTAATTTGTAGGAATTAAAGTTTTGGTCAGAGAACTGAAGCTTCATGCGCAGCACTTAGATGGCTTCCAGTTCTGCTTGCTGTCTGCTTTGCCCAGGGCAGTGGCTGCAGTAGCAAGAGGACATTTGTATATACACCAGCCAAGCCAGAGTGTCTCCTTTCCTTTCCCCCACACTGATACCTTTGCCTACAGCCCACTGCAGCAAAATGTCATCCATCAGGATCAAGGATATCTGGATCCTCTACCCATTTTAAGTAAATGTCACCTCAGGAAGTTAAAAATAGCTTTCTAGTGTGTGCTGTCCATGCCAATGATTGTGAGTAGGGCAGTGGCTTAACCTTTTTGAACTCTAGTTACCCCTTATTAGATTTGAGGCGCTCATCAGTGCCTCTTTAACTTTGGCACCCCACCATAAATTTTGTGAATTGAATGGCACCCAGTTTAAAAAACTAACATATACATTACAGTGCTTACTTTGAGGATAGGGCATCAGCCAGGCAGGGACATGCCTGGGCCTGAACTTATCTGCCCATCTTGTCACACCTCATGGTACCCTTCAAAGGATCTGGCTACATCCCAGAGTGCTGTGGCACCCTGGTTGGGAATCAATGGTATAGGGCATTATAAAGAGGCAAAATCACTACTGTCATTTTTATAGTGTCATAAGTGCACCTCAGGCAGGAGACAAGGTCCCTGTTCCAAGGAACTGACAGTCTAAATAAGACATGAAAAAAGACTAGGAACAGAAAGAGACATGCCTTCAGGGCCTTGTCCCCAGAGCAGTCACATCAGTAAGTGATGCTTGTTTCACGCAGGGGGTTGGAGTAGTAGGGGTAAATTTGTCTTTCTTCCCCGTGAGAGAGGAAGTAGGCAGGACTGGAGCAAAGAGCAGGGTAGAAAGTGGGTCAGAAGAAGGAATTTGTGGAGGTCATTCAAAAAAGTGAAACTGCTAGTCACACATGGCCTGGGACCCACCCCTGAGCCAGTAGCTCTGCTTCTTGACCTTTTATCTGAGATCCAAATAGTATCACAGGAAACATGGAAGGGGCCTCCTGGGCCATTAAGTCCAGGCTCCTGAACTGGTGAGTAGTCATTAAACACAGGAATTCCTCAAATCGCCACCGTGAATACTTGCACACAGTTGCGAGGAACAGTATCTAAAGTACCCACCACAATGCCCTTTGACATGCCATAAGCGAAAAAAAAGAAAGACGAGCACTGTCAATGGTCTGCTGCTGCAACAACAGAGAAGCAGCTAGTTAATATATGCTCAGATCCTACAAAAAGGACCCTGCCTGTCCCACACTGCAGAGGAAGGCAAAATCCCCACAGTCTGTGCTAATCTGACCCAGGGGAAATATTTCTTCCAGAGAATCAGTTTAGGATCTGATTTTGTCTTTTCTTTATTGTTTTATCATAATACCTGGAGGCATCAACTGAAATTGTATGATCTACATTACTATTGCACCAGGACCCCACTGTACCAGCAGACAGAGGACTAAAAAAGACAGCCCCTACCCCAGAAAGCTCACAAGCTAAGTAGGCAAGGGAGATGAAGCATTGGACAAAGTGTGTGTTATCCTTTTCATTTTCTAAGTGGGAAACTGGCACGCTGAAGGGCCAAGTGACTTGCCCAGGGTCATAGAGTAAGTCTACAGCAGAACCAGGACTTGAACCCAACCCCCTTGAGACCCAATCCAGTGCTCTCATCACAGTGCCATCACTTCCTATGTCAGAGACTGTGTCCCACTTTTGCACAGAGGGGGCTTCCTGTTGTAATGGGAGTTTGTAGGAAAGAGCCTATGAGACCCTCTTGCTCCAGGGCACAAACCAGCCTGTAGCTGACAGGCGTTAACAAGAAACAACCTTTCTAGACAAGGTATTCCTTAATTGTTCCCTTAGGGATTTTATGACAGTAGCTGATGCTGACCACAGTTGGGGAATGGGATAGTGACTAGATCGACTGCTGGACTGATCTAGTCAATTCCTGTGTTCCTGTGTCCTTCTACCTCTCACCCCTGACTGTAACAAGTGATCCCCCACTGTGACAGCCCCCAGTAGCATTACAGGGAACATGTGGGGACAGGAAAACCAGAGACTTAGAAGGAGATTGGGTGCTGTCCAGGACATGTGTTCTGGATGCTGTACTGCACATCCTCTTCAGGCAGAACTTATCTGGCTCTGTCACTGCCTGGAAATAGCTGGGTGATGGTCTGGAATACGGGAGACACAAACAGCTTGTTTTTCTAGCAGCTGAAGTGGTTGCAGCTACTTGCTGTCCTGCAGGTGGGCAGTGGGCACTCAGCTGATGACTCATGAAGCTATCAATTTGCCACTGTCATCACAACTGTTAGAGGTCCATTCCTGCATCCACTCAGTAAATAGAGACTCATCACCATAAAGCAAGAAGCTTCACTGGTCCTCCATCAGCCCAGGGAGCCAGCGAGCTGCTTGCTGAAAGCTGCCTTCTGTTTGCTTTCAGCCGTGTCAATATTGACTGAGTGAAGCTCCACCTTTGCCCAGCTGGAGCATGACGGCTTTGCCACTTTTGCACTCAATGCCCCCAGAGTGCAGCGCTAACATTAGGAGGTGATGAGTGACCAAGCTGGCCTGACAAATGAGAAGAGATCAGCAAACAGAGAACAGCAAACACTTCATGGGAGGGCCAGAACACCTGCTGGGAAAGATGTTCCTTTTGACAGGTATCAGGTGGCATAGGTGGGCGTCACAGCTGAGGAAAGTAGTCTCAGGTAGGGGTAGCCAGTGAGATGCTGAGGTGGTACTGGTAAGTTGTAGTGCTGTTCCTTTGATGTAGTCCAGTTACTGAAGTCAGTAGTTAGGTTTCTCATTTCAGCCATTCTTTGCCTTGTCAGGAACGACTTCTGATAACTTCTCTTTGTTCCACAGGTTTACAGCCTGCTTCCCATTCTACATGACCACTTTCAATTATATAAGGGGTTAAACAAAACTAATTATTCTAACTGGCATGTCTCTGCTTCTTTCCCAAGCCTGAGGAAGGGTACTTCTTGCTGAAAAGCTTGTCTAACATCTGTCCCCACTCTAGAATTGGTCCAGTAAAAGTTATTATCAAACAAATCTTGCATATTCCCTGGACCATAACAATTACAACAACATTACTAACAGGGGAGTTACACCCACAGGGCTGTACTGCATTGATGTGAAAGGTTCAGCAGCTCTGGGGGTGGGAAAGAGAAGTGGAGACCCAGAGCCATACTAACAAGAGCGATACAGTCCTACAGGTAGGGGAGTAGAAGGCACGAGTGTGCATTAGCAGGACAAATGTTATCACAGGCTGGAAGAAGCAGTTTGGAGGGGAGTAAACTCCATGCTGCAATTAAAATTGTTGTTTCTCTCTCTCCCCAGAGGTGAGAGGCAAATAAACAATGAAGTAGTAGGTGAGGAGAAGGCAGAGACAAAATTTGAGTAAGGAAATAGGATGGCCCAAGCAACTAGTAAGGAAAATCTAGGCACAGCTCAGCTGCCAAAAGAAGAATGAACTGGGTCAACCAGGCAGAAAAAGGTTGCAGCAGCCAATACGAAACACAAGCGGAGCTTTGACAAGAGTTTTGGCAATAAGGGTGCAGAAGAAAAGGTTAGTTTAATAGAAGTGATAAAGGAGGAACCTGGAGAGAGCTGTTGCAACAGGTAAACTGCATCCAAAACTTAAGCCTTAAAAACCTACTTTAAAACTTCAATTTACTGAAAATCCAAGTGGCCAGGAGACCTTAGGAGCAGTACTGATTAAAAGCTTCCAGTGTTCTTCAGGGGTGTTGATTGTAGCCGTGTTGGTCTAAGGACATAGGCACACAAGGTTCTTTGGGTAAATGTGATATCTTTTATTAGACTAACTAAATAGTTGGAAAAATTGTTCTTTGCAAGCTGGTGAGGGAGCACTTAGAGCATCTGAATGTCTTCAAGTTGGCAGGAAAGTGCTGAAGGGACTGGTTGGAGTCATTGTAGGACTGTTGTAGCTGAAGACTCGCAGTGCTCAAGATAGGTCCCAAAAGTCTGAAAAAGGGCCAATTTGGTGCCAGTCCTTAAAAAGGAGAGGAGGGAGGATCTGGGAAACTATAAGCCAGTCAGTTTGACCTCAATACCGGCTAAAATTTTGGAAAAAATTATCAAGAATTCCATTTGTGAGAGACTGACAGACGGCATGATGCTAAAGAATAGCCAACATGGTTTCATTGTGGGCAGGTCATGTCTGACCAACCTTGTCCTCTTCTACGATCAAGTAACAAACTGCTTAAATGTGGAAGATGTGATTGATATCATATGCTTGGATTTTAAAAAGGCTTTCCATATGGTGTCTTATGATGCTCTTATAAAAAAACTGGGGGATTGTAGTCTGGCAGAGTCCAAGGTCAGGTGGGTTGGGACCTGGCTGAAGGGGTCGAACCCAGAGAGTGTTAGTGAACAGGTCTGTATCATCTTGGCAGGAGGTGGCCAGTGGTGTCCCGCAGAGTTCAGTTCTTGGACCCGCGCTGTTCAACATTGTTATCAACAATTTAGATGAGTATATGGAAAGCGTGCTGCCCAAGTTTGCGGATGCAGGGCACCCCAGGGGAAAACAAGCAGCAATGGTCATAAACTGTTAGAGGATGGTTTCAGGTTGGATGTAAGGAAGAGCTTCTTTACAGTAAGGGTGACCAGAATCTGAAATTGGCATCTCAAGGAGGTGGTGCAGCCCCCAACCTTGGAAGTCTTCTAAAGGAAACTAGACAGAAACCTTTCTGGGATCATTTGATCTCAGCAGTATTCCTGCCCAGAGCAGAGGGGTTAGACTCAATGATCTTTTGAGGTCCCTTCCAGCCCTTAATTTCTATGATTCTTTTGGGCAGTTTGTGCCCAAAAACTTGCAAAGAACAATTTCTCCAACTATTTATCTGATCTAATAAAAAATACCATATTTACACAAAGAACCTTATCTGTCTAGTGTTCTTCTGTATTTGAGGTTGTTGGAAAAGATTGATCCATCTCCTTTTTGAAATAGTAACAGGAACCCTTTTGTCTCAAGCCACCACTCCGGGATGAGAAGATGCTCTCTCGCTTGGTTGGGAAGGTTTCTTATATTAAGCAAATATCTGACCCCAGTACTCCAGACTCAGAGTTATTGCCTAATTGTTATAAACCCCAAATGCCTTCTTTGATATTCTGCTAATAAAACTGCTACTAGTGACCCAAGCACCAAGACTGGCCACAGACTGCTTTTTCTACAAGTCACCAGGTACAGGGATTGAACCTCATGAGAGAAACCTACCCAAGCCACCAGAGGGCTTTTCAAGGAAAATAACTTTTGTCTCAGTGGGGCTAGGCTGGTTCAGAACAAATGGAAGATTCCTCTCCTGTTACATGTTTCTCTTCAGGGTGGTTTTATATTCCAGTTGACAGAGCAGAATACCATGATTCTACCATAAATGCCTCTGATTTTAATTTTTTCAGGGTTTTTTGTGAATGGCTCTCCCCCAGAAGCTACTAAGGCAGAAAAGTATACAACCAGGGCCCCATTTGGTAGTGCTGTCTGAAAGAGTGAGATGGCTGAGAAGGTCCCACCCCAGCTGGCGGGGCTGACAGAGCCCCAGGCAGATAGCAGCTGCACTGGCCTGCCTCCCAGGAGCAGGGTGGACATGATCAGCCAACATCTGTTCCCCTTTAATCTCTTGTTCCTTTGTGTTTTGGTTTGGAGCTCTTCTACATAATGAGTTACACTCTCTGGCTCATGCACAGCCCCTGCCCTGAACTGCAATTCTCTGGGACCAGGCTGGGAACAGAAGGGTCCTTCAGTGTTTCACAGGTACACCTGGGCTGCTCAGGCTATGCTGCTGCAGGTGTACCTCTGCTGCTTGTAACTCCTCCTCTCCTCTCCAGCAGTGTTCCCAAGCTTCTGCATAAGAGCTCACCAGCAAAGAGCTGGATAGTTAATGATGTTTCTGTTCATCTCCTTGATCTGACTGTTTCTAATTGTTCTGGTTATGAGGCTCATGTCAGAACAACCTTCCAGGCTTCCTTTTATTCACACCCGTAGTCATGCTGCTACGATCACACCTGCAGTGTCTCTGCCTTGAAGTGCTGAAGGGTTCAACTACTTGTGTGTGCCATTTAGTATATCCCATTGCATTATCAACCCAGGGAAGGGGGGAAGACATTGAATCCTAAAGCACCTGTGCTTGTTCAGCTTCCGCTCCTGTCTCCAGCAGTTCACTGAGACACATTGGAGAGGAGCCAAAGATGGCACCCCAGTAAGAGGAAAGCACTTATCACAGATATCCTTTAAAGTCCTTTTCCATTTAACTCCCTACCAGTGTAGCTCACAAAGGAGCATCCGGAGCTGAGATTTGAAAGATGAAGATTTCTATAGAATCTACAGGAGGCCTTGGAGGAAGTAGGCCTTTTCCTCTCTAAACAGGATATGAAATCTCAGGCCATACTATAATTTCTAGCTTGCTTGGCATCTGGTGTCCCTGTAGGGCCAGGGAGACTAGGATAAAAGAGCCTTGGCCTGCTTCACCAGTCTTTCTTCAGAGTGAGGGGCATGTGCCTGGATCACTGCCTGTGTTCTACATAGAGGCAGTTACCTGGGAATAGGAGCACTGAGGGGAGCTGAACTCTGAGTGGAAGTACTTTAGCAACTGTTCACATACAACACCCTGCTGTGGAGTCTGAAGCAGCAGCACTTGGTAATATACCCTGTGTGGGAAACGATTTCAGATTGAAAGGGAACATCAGGAATACACAATGGGACAGATTTCAGAGGCCAATGAACCCAGAGCAGCTCCAAAGAGTTGTGAAATGACCTTTCCACATCCAGCTGTAAAGCAAAACTGGCAGGATCCATGATCCCAAATCTCAGAGCAGGAGAGAATGGATTAAACATGGAGCAGAAAGGGCTGTAATCTCTAGCCACACCAACCCAAAACTCTCTCTGACTTACCTGAGGTCTGCTGCTCAGGTGGATTCACTTTAAACAGGAGAAGAGATGGCATAATGGCCACTTGAAGCTAGATGAGACAGATGTGCACTTATGGAAGGCTAGATCACTGTGTTGTTCAGACATCTGAGAGGTAGGGGCAGCCTTCTGGTCTGAGGGCAGCTTTTCCTCAATCCCTGTTGGATATGCATCCCCAGTGAAGAACTAAAAGATACTTTTACAACATTTCCTGCTATCGCTTCTGTGATGCCTAAAAGATACAGGGGTCTCAACTACACAAAGCTGCTCCCTCCGAGCCTTTCTGCAATCCCGAGGAGGCCATTGTTGCTTTTGAATGGATGTTCATGAAGCAGTCAAGGGTCTACAGGTCATGGTTCAAGGATGCATCTCTTCTCTCTCGCACACTGTTCATGGTTGCATTTTTTACAGAGCTGGTAAAAACAGGATGTGATGAGTTCAAGGGAAAATCTTGAAGTGTTTCTCCCAGGAAAACAGCCTGTGGGCAGGGACCCTACACAGCCAGGGAGGAACTGCCAGGAAAAATAAACAGCCACCCAGCTGTGACTTCCCCTGAGCATCTCCAACCCCTCCCATTTGAGAACAGTTTGTTTCTCCCTCTCTTATCTCCATGCAGATCAAATCCGTGAGTGCACTGTGGGACATTATAGAGTCTAGATGCAGCACTGCAAGGCTGGAACCTGGAGGAGGGAGGTGCTGGGAGCCTACCCCAAGGTGTGAGATTCTCATCTCTAGTCTAGTCCCCCTCCGCCCCCTGCACCTGCCTGTCTTTGCAGAGCCAACTGCTACAGCTTGTAGGTAGTGGAAAAAGAGACACCAATAAAGGACAGTCTCTGGTCACATTAGGAAGGCAGTGGTTTGTGGATGTCACTGCCTTCTAGTGGAAAAGATATGTCACTCCTGCTTTTGTGTTTGAGATGTCGCTCCCTCTTCTGTTTGAGATGGTGGAGTTGCTGCTTTAGCTGAGAAGATCAAGGCCTTAAGGCGCTTGTACATGTGATGCCATTACCATGTACACATGATGAAAATGTCACTTTGTGTGGCTTAATGATGTCACGCTGTACACAGTTTTTGGGGTTTTAAATGGGTTTCCATCATTGCAAACTAAACTACATCATGATGTAGTTTAGTTTGCAGTGATGCATTACAGCTATTAGGCAGCTCACCCCCCGGCTGCGGGACAGGCAGGCAGACTCTGCAGAACAAAAGGATTGGGCCCCTCGCTGCTACTGCCTTCGGCAGGTGCCTGCTGAAAGCAAAAGCAGCGAGGGGCCTGACTTCTTTTATTTTCAGTGGAGTCTGCCCGCCTCTCCCACACCTGGGGGTAAGCTGCTGGCAGGCCATGCAGCCCCTGAGCTGTGGGGGGGCCCAGTCTTTTCCTCCATAGCAGCAGCACCTTCCCCCCTCCCGGGCTCCCCAGGCAGGCTGCTAATGGGCCAGGATTGGGGAAGAGTTGGATTGGGCCAGGTGCTGCCTCCACGCTGGTGCAGCACCAGGTCTGTTAGCAGCCTACCCAGACAGCCCCACAGGGCACCACCATCATGGAGGGAAGGATCAGAGCCCCCCCACAGCTCAGGGACTGCTTAGCCCACCAGCACCTCACCCTCTCGCCACAGGCAGGCTCTGCCAAAAAAAAAAAAAAAAAAAGGATCAGGCCCCTCACTATAACAGTGATGGAAACCCCTAAATTGAAATGGCAGGTTTCAATTAAAAACTCACTGTTTCAATTTAGGGGACACAGAACGCTAAGGACTAACCCCCCCCCCCCCCCCCATGTGTACAAATCCACCCTTTTAGTGCACAGATTTGAATTCCATCTACTGTGCCATAAAAGTCTGAGGGCCTTCAAAGGCTCAGATCAGCCACCCTGAACCATTCAGAAGTTTCAAGGTGAAAATAATTTGTTCCCCTTGCTCAGAGCCAGCAGTTTCCACAAAGAATTTTGCTATGGCTCAAACATGACTTTAGGCTAGAATCTGTGACAAGTTCTATAGCAAAATTTACTTGACATTATTACGTGTAACAAGAATCTGATAGTGCTGGGCTGTGGATCTTGGCGCTAATGCTCTTGAGATGTGGATTCTGCTGTATTCAGAGATTGCATGCCCTGTGGTACAGATCCCTTGGCTTCAATATAAAAACTATAGTGCCTGCAGAAGACTATAGTCAGAGCATGTCAGTAACCCTGGGTGTGTCTACACATGCATTTAAGCAAGCCTAAATTTAATGCGCATTAGCTTACTGTGCATTGAGTTTAGGCAGGCGTCTACACATGCAGGCATTAAAATGCATTAATACTGTGTGTGTAGACTGACTTAGGACTAAAGTTAGTCCCAAGTCAGTCCACACACACAGAGTCTTAATGTGCTTTATTATGTGTCTGCATGTTCTCTAATGCACTTTAACTGTTCACGCCTAAATTTAAAACCTGCATTTGCAGGTATTAAATTTAGGTGTGAATAGCCTAAATTCACCATTTTTAAAGCACCTTAAGGGTGTGGCTCTAATACACCTTAAATTTAAGCTAATGTGCCTTAAAGCATCTCGTGTAGACATGCCCCCTGTCTGCAAATCAGTCTTCTAGGGGAAGAGGGTATGGATTATCCTTTCTTTTTCCCTAGAGGATAAGCCATCATTGGTACAGGGTAGTGCTTTAACTGGAACATTAAAAGTACCCACTTTCTATTCCCTTAAATGGAGGATTAAAGGGAGAGAAAGTGGTCTCTATTCCCTGCATCAATGCTGTCCCTCTGTGGTCAACGTGTTGGCACAAGTGTGACTGTCTGAGATTCCCATGCTCTACAACACTGAGGGTGTACACAGTAGAGGTGCGATTCCAGCACAGCTGGACATATTCAAGATAGCTAAAATTCAACTACCATGAATACCAATAGCAGAAAGGCTGTAGAAACCTAGACTTCAATGCAAGCTAGCTGTGCACACAGCCAGGGCCCTGGACTGGCCTGCACTGAAGCCCATTCTGCTGTGGCTTCACAGCTGTTTCCACTTGAACCACAGACAGAAACCAGCTCAGATAAGGCTGCTAGTGCTGCAATCCCACCTCTGAGTGCATGTTAAATGAACACCCCTCCACCTGGTCCTTCTTCAGGACTCTGCTCAGTAGTGGACACTTTAGGTATTGTAGAGGACCAGAACCCCTTCTTTTGCAAGGCTCTTTGATGGCCTTACATCACCCCCAAATCTTTGGCAAATGCCTGTGCTGTTTTTTAACCAAGTGAATCCCAAATCCTGTGCCATTGGGAGGTAGGCCCATGGTAGCTAATTGTTTCCCCTGGGGATTAGCTGACCCTATTCTACTTCCAGCCAGAAGGTTTAGCAGAGATCAAAAGCCAAGTCATCCTTTTACAGTTCCATGGGCTCCCTGAGGCCATGAAGGAAACCTTGCACTGACGTCTCCAAAAGCCACTGTATTTCCATGCCAGGTCAGTTACCTATCCCTGAAGAGAGGTAGGTGGACCAATGGACAGGGAGAGCAATGGGCAGGTATTTGTCAAGAGAGGTCAGGGATTGAGGAAGAATGGCTCACCATGTGGCAAGCTCTAAGTCCAGTCTCAGACTCAAGCAGTAGAAGGCACTGACAAGAATAGGGGTAGGAGCACTAGTTCTGCAGGGAGCTCCGAAATCCTCTAGCCCCATAGACATATCCCAGTTGCAGACATAAATTAGATATTCTAGTAATACAGACTGTGCTTGCCTAAACAGAAACTGGATACCATGCCAGGGACTGTAAGGGGTGTACCGCCAGGCAGTGGTAATCCAGGCAGCATGGGATCTCTTAACTATGAGATAGAAAACAGCTCTACAGAACATGCCCTCCTCACATTTTATCACCATCTTCAAGCACTTGGAACTGGCCCAGACCTTGTTTCACCTCCCTGGAGACAAGCTGATTACATTTTCCCCTTCCCTCCCTACTCTGCTTTTTACTGGTCCATGGGAAGATAGAGAGCATATTTCCCATCCTATCTGGCTGTGGGAACACCCTGTATGTTCCTCACTTCACCTCAACACATGCTGACCCCAGAGCCTGTGCTTAAACACCAGCTGTTCTCCATACCACTCCCCATAAACCTGAGTGCGGCTGACTAGAACTAGATTCTCATATGTTGCTCTGATGCTGTCTGTGTAATATGGGGTTTGAAGGAAAGACAGATGCTAACCTAGTGAAAGTGCTGCAGCTTTAGCCCTGCAGGCTTAACTCAGCCTTTAGCATTGACCCTGTGTGATCCCGCCAACTATGTGAGTTCCCAGGCTACTGAATTTGCTCTTATGTTCATGGCTCCCTAAGCCATTGCCTCCCCCTACCCCATCTGGATTCACACCTGCCTCAGGTTCATTACTTCAGAACTTCCTCTTCATAGGCTATAGGACTCAGATTGAATGTGAGAGAGAGGCGGAGACCACCCAGGTAGGGGACGTTTAAAATTAGCCTAAAATTTGAAGAATTAAACAGGGCAGATAAACTCTGCAATGTTCACAGCAGGTCTTAGGGTCTCCAAGGCTAAGAATGGAGATTAACTTGATGCTAAACACACAATGAGGGGCACAAGCAGGCCAAGAACTTATGATCATCAGGAAAGGCAGATCCTGGTGCAATCAGAGGCTGCAAGCATGAACCCAGGCCTACAGATCCAACTCAGCTGGGGCTGGGGCTCATGTGCTAGGGGCTCTAGTAACCAAATCCTGGAATTCAGAAATAGAAGAAATCCATTATGTCAGGGAGGCTGATGCAGAAAGAAATTTTCTACTGCTTTGTCCATTCTAATTTCAGAAGTTCCAGGTGATGAGGCTTTCACTGGGAGAGTGATCATCTCATCATAATGTCATTCTCCCCACTTATCTCCACTATGTTTGTGGTGTTCATCCACTTCTCACAACCTGCTCCCAGGATCCATGAGCTCCCTGTGAACTCTCTGGGGCAGAGAACAAATATCTTTCACTTGCTTATACCATGCTTGCCACAATGGAGACTTGAACTTCAGCTGGGGTTCTGATATTCTGCAAGAATATAAATCAGGGGTAGGCAAACCCCAGCACAGGTGCCAGAGCATGGCACATAAAGGTATTTTGCTTGCCTCATGCAGCTTGGGGCAGACAGTGGGGAAGAGGCTAGGGCTGCACTGCCACAACAAGGATTGGGCCCCTTGCGGCTATCCCACCATCTGCCCCTGGCATGCCAATGTCTTACAAGTGGAGGTTGTGGGTGTTTTAGGCATTCCAGCCCAAAATGTTGCTGGCCCCTGGTATAAATAATGTCTTACAGTCTGATAACTCACAAGTAAGGAAGATTCAACACAAGTGTCGGCATTGTTTACCAATCTCCACCAATTATTCTAAATTGTGCTTCCTTTTTATTATAGAAAGAGCTGGAAGCAACTTTGAAAGAGCATCTAATTCCCAAGGCAGGCCCAGTTGTGTTTGTACTATACCCAAACCAATCTTTGTCTAACTTGTTCTTGAAAACCTCCAGTGATGGAAGTTCCAGTGCTTCACTATTCTTACAGTTAGAAAGTCTTTATTATGTCTAACCTGCTTTTTTGCAGTCTAAGGTCATTATACAAAACAGTTTTTTCTCTAGCAAGGGTGTTTACACCCTTTTGGAGGCTGTTATTGTATTCTGCATCAATTATTCCCTAGGGCAGCAAACTAGACAGATTTCGCTCTTTAATGTTTTCGTCATCTGCCATGATCATTTGCGTGGCTGTTCTCTGAACTCCTTCCAGTCTGTCACTATTTGGTAATGCTGTCCCTGGAACTGAACACAGTATTCCAGGCAGCTGAGATCTGTGCGTATGTGTAGTGTTGCCCCCAGGTGATTTGTCCACTGAGAAGATGAGATTTAGATAAGAACTGTATGTCTTCAGCACAGAGAGTTGTTACTGCACCAGAGTTGTAGAGAAAACATGCTCTTTAAGAGATGTCTGTGTATATGGAAGCCAGGATCACACTGATCATTTCTATCTGTGTATTCTCACCCCCAAGTCTCTGCTCTGTGGCTTTGAAGGTTGTTTGCTCCTATTGAATTTGTAAAATTTGTAGAGTAGAAGCATGAATCTTGTATCTGGTACTCTGGAGGGTGTATATCACGTTAACTTCAGAGGCAGGGAGCAACACTGACTTGCCACTTTTGGGAGATTGCCTTCAGCAGTTTCATAAAACTATCATCATTTACCTAACTACGTAATATTATACAATGGCAAAGACATTTCTTCCTGACTTTCACCAATGATCAGTGTGTAAAATCTTGTAAAATGAGGTTAGCCCTGACAATTTTGTCCTAGTCAGTCTCAGTTAAGATGCTGTGTTTTTTCCATATAAATATTTAAATCCTAGGTTTTTTTAAACTTAATGAGCTATTTGTGCTTGGTTGCATTCTGTATCAGTGAGTTCCACAGGAGCTCACATTAGTGAGTTCCATATGTTGCATAAAATGTACTTCCTTAAATATGTTTCCTTCTTACTCCATCCACTGCTTTCTCAAGTTTCTGCATCTTGAAAAGTGCTTACATACCATAAGTGACCTAGACAGAAGTCCTCTCCTCCAACTCAACAGTTTTCCAAGCTAAGCCCCTTCTCCCATGGAAGTCCTCTAGTTACTGTGTTGCCTTTGCATTCTCTATTTCTTTTCTATTAAACTGTGCCCTTTGTTGAGGAGGTGACCGGAAGCTAATACTGGTTTCAAAGAGAAGTTGTGCCATCCATTTATACAGAAACCACTGTGGTATCTTGCAGTACATCTCCTGTTGAAGTGAGACCAAAGGACAGAGTAAGCAGGAGTCTGTAGTCCAATGATTACAGCACCCTTGAGAAGGAGGCCCTGGGCTCTGTTCTCTGTTCCCCGGATCATTTATGCATGTTTACATTAAATGAGCATTGGATAATGATCAGAAATAACTATAGGAGCAAGGACTGAAACCCAGGATCCCCCTATCCCAGGGCAGTGTCCTCATAGTTGGGCTGGAAAGTCGTATTCCTTCATGTTTGCTCTCCTCTTGGCCCCAAGACTTTTGCCTCCTTTCTGCCTGCTGTACCCACTTCAACAGGAGGGGTGGAGAATGCTGGGGCCTGGCCGCTCCCCTGTCACTTATAAGTTAGTGTCTTACAATTCTGCACTCACCTATTTTTCCAGCTACATTTCCAGGTCCTCAGGTAGGTGCTTAACTCCCAACCTACCTTAGGTTCTAGTAATTTAGCTGGTTTTAATGTAAAATTAAAGAACATATTTTTATTTGGAGTTTGGCTGTTTCAGTCTTTAATTTCTTCATGGCTCTCGGGTGCATGTCATGATCTGAGTAGTTGCATTCTGTTGTTATTCTAAGGCATAACTGGTTGTTGACAATTGGTGATTGACAGCAGAAGAGGCCATAGAGAAAAGAAAGAATTAGTCAGAAAGGAGGAAACAGATATATTTCTGAATGGCCCCATGGCTAATGCAGTCCCAAGTAGGAGGAAATAATTAATAGAACCAGAAGAGAAAACTTTCCAGAACGTGTGCGAGTCAAACGGCCTATGACTACAATATCCCAGCGATTATCACCCCTGGGTATCACTGACCTAAACAAACTTTCTTGGGCCTGAATGTTGCTTTTGTTGCTGTTGTTTTTAATTTTGCTGAGTCTCTAAAACCAGCACATGCAACAAATTGTCTGGTTCCAAGGAGCTGTTGTGTAACTTTGCTCTCCAACCCCCAAGCCCCGCTGCCTGCCCTTCATTTAATGGTCTCAGTTTCATCGGGAAGCGCCCTGAGGAACCTCTTAGCTTCCTAATTAGCAACAGAAGGGGCCTATCCTTGCTAGAGGTAGCAGTGAAACGTTTGTGAGCTCTCTTGAGAATAGGAGAGGCAGAGAAGGAGCCATTTCCAGCTGGGAAAACACAAACTTTTATTCACCTCTTCACTGCAGCAGGCCATAGGTAGGAGGTGTGTGTGCTGGGGGTGATGCTTTGCCAAAGGGGCCTAGAGAGATGATGATGGGTTGTTGGCAGTTAGGAGATCAATAGGTGTGAGGAGTGGGAAGAAAACCTCCATGACTTCCCCAGGCTGCTGGCTAGCACAGAAGCCTAAGTTTTACGTAAGATCCTGTGGGTCACCAGCTGTGGTGAAGGCCTCATGGACTAGATTTCTGAGGGAGCGGGGGAGTCTGGTGATGCCGGAAGCAGTTCTCAGATATAATGATTCCTTTACTGCTAATAAGATTCAGGAATTAACGGCTCGGAAGCGCTTAGGAGCTCAGCGTTTTATACCAACATGTAACCAATGGGGCTGAGTACAGAGGCCACCATTCATGCTTGGGGCAGATTTTGGGGTAAAATAAATCTCTTCACTCTCAGCTGAATCTCCTCAGGGAAGTGACAGCTTTCTCTATCCATTGCTTGTGGGGGTTGAGAAGTGGATAGGGCCTCTTTCTTGCGTCCCTGGGCCCAGCCAGCAGCCCTATGCCCAATTCATGAGCAATAAGATTTCTTGGTTAGATTTAAATAGTATTAAATAAGATGAGGATAGTCCCTTGGTATTGCTAAATGTCTGCCTCAGTACTGAGACAACAGGTCTCTGGGAAAAATCCAGTGCCATTAAAATGGGAATATGTGACATCTAGATTTCTGCTAGGCAAGGCCATTTTTGAGCAGCACTGCTTGCAGGACTTAACTAGAGGAAAAACTCCCTCTGTGTAAATTGCTCCACTCTGCACTGTTGAAACCATGTTCCATGTCTCTTATAATTAGGTATCTTGGGCTTGGAAGGACTTGGTCCAACGTGGCAACTGGAAGATGACCAGCAGTCTTGGCTGTCAGGGTGGAGGAATGCCTTGGCACCCATGGAGCCTGTGAAGGAGGGAGAGAAGGTGGCGTCTCTCATGGAAAAAGGGGTTGTAGATCTAATAGTAGGCATGTGTGCAAAGCCAAGACTGGAAGAAACACTTAAGCTGCAAGCATTTAGAGAAGCAAAAGCAGGGAGAGGGTGCTAGTGATATCTTCTATTGGACCAGCTGTATAGTTGAGAGAGATGTTAAACGAGCTTGACCTCGGTATGAAATGCTGACCTAAAAGCTCACTGTATGCCTGAAAGTTTGTCTAACACTTCTCATGACTGCACAACTGGTCCAGTAAAAAATATCACCAAAGAACCCCTTGCTTCTTGCATGACTACAACACTCCATTCACATCCTAACCAAAATAGCACAAGCTTTATTTTGGCTAGCAAGTAATAAGAAGCAGCCACCGCCCACAGGAAGACATGGCAGCCTAACTCCCAATGTGGTGAAAATAGGTGCCCTTTTTGCCATTCTTAGCTATTAAGAGACTCTTGCCTTTCATGGAGGAGCGTCAAACTCACCCTCTTCTCTGGGCTGGATATGAACCCTGGCCAGAGCCAGCCCAGGGCACAGGATTACTTTGGCAGTGGTGGCAGCTCTAGCCCCATCCGATGCATGCAGTGGCAGCAGCAGCAGCAGCAACTCCAGCTACCACTGCACATCCTCTTCCAGAGCTGGAGCTGCTGCTGCTGACACGTGTTTTCGTTGGGGCAGCAGCAACAGCTCCATCTCTGGCACAGAGCAGCACACAATGGTGACAGCTCCAGCACCAGGTTGGGCACAAAAGAAATAAGGCAGCAGCAGAGCTGGCAGCCAAGGAGCTAGGGTCATGGCAGCAGCAAAGCATGTCACGAGGGCAACCAGGGTGTGTCAACATTGGCTTACCTTCTTGACACCACTTGCTATGTTCACCAGGGCTCACGTGGGCTAGATTCTGTGGCCAGCCACATCCCCTAGCCATACCCCCCAATTTCTGGTGGCCTGTTGGTAGCCTAGCAGGCTAGAGACGGTAGCTTTGTGGGCTGAATCCAGCCCATAGGATGTATTTTTTACACCCCTGCCTTACTGAGATTCTTTAGGATACTTAAGGAATTGGATTAGATGATTTATGGACTAGATCAGCATTTCTCAACCCATGAGTTACAACCCAAAAGTGGGTTGCAAGAATGTATGTAAGGGTCACGAGCAAACTTTGCAAATGGATTCTCCTTTAAAGGAAAAAAGAGTGGGAAACTGTGGGTTTTCCCTTGCAGGCTGGCAGAGTTCCAGCCTGCAGGAGGCTGCTTGGGAGCCCCTCATGCCTCACACAGTGGAGGGCTGGGGATGGAAAGCAGCAGGTTGGGAGTGAGGTGGAGTGGCAGGACCAGAGTGCTGTTTTCTACCTAAAACTGTTTATTGGGTCAGGACTGGCCATCAATGTTGACAAATGAGTCCTGGTACAAAAAAGGTTGAGAACCACTGGGCTAGATGATCTATGGAGATCCATTCCAGCCCTACTACTTTACTTCTCTATGATATATCCAAAGAGGAGACTGTTAACCAAGATCTGGCTGACCAGACATATGCTTCCCACATGGAAAAGGGCAAATCAATACTGCTGCTCCAACAAACCCACACTGACGGGTCTAACTGACCTTTGAAGTTCACTGCAATTGGTCTGGATTTTATAAATTATTTTAGTAATCCAAAGTACAAGGCATAAGAGGCATACTCAGAAATTCTGGGTTCTATTCTCAGCTCTGTTACTGACTCACTGTATGACCATGAGTAACCCAGTGTAGTCTTTCCAGTAATCTCTGTAAAATGGGAAAAGTGGCATTTAGGAGGCATATTTCCTTGCTATGTTTGGAGAGTTTTAAGAGCCTGAGGGCCTTATCACATGGTAGACTTAGCCTGTGTTTTATTTAGTAAGCGTGGCTGTGTCAAATTAAAAGTTAGAATGTGTTCTGAGAAGTTGCATGGTAGTGTTTACTACAGTTCCTACGTGCAACATGTAACATGGTGCGGCACCAAGACTCTGGTGCAGTACTGGAGCTAGGACTGACAGTCAGCTGATTTTCAGTCCCAGCCCTGGCACTGCACCAGTCCTAGTCCCAGGACCACATGAGAGGTAGTTCAAGGCTCTGGTACAGTGCCAGTGCTGGCACCCACAACCAGCAAGCTGTGCTGGTATTATCTCCACAGAGTGGTCAAATGATATGATCTGGAAATAGTCCTTGCCCGAAAAGTCCTAACTTTGCTACAACATGATCACACTTAGCACATGTTTTACTGCTTGAATGCATGGACACTCGTGTCTTAAGTGCAGTTAATATGTCATAAGTGTAATTTGTGACCAAGTCCTTAGGCTAGGGACAGAAATTACACATAAACCAGTGTAAGTAATTGGAAACCAATTAAAATCAGAAACAGAACAGAAGTTCAGTGCATATAAACCACTTTCAAAATAGCCAAAACCAGTTGAAGGTAAACCTGGATGACTGTAGTATCAGACTTAACTGATTTACGTTAGATCAGTTTATTGAACTTCTGCCACAGATCCCCTCCAGATTAAAGTTAACTCACAGTCCCCCAGCATCCCAGGATGCTTTGCATATCCCCCACAACCCCTCCCCCCCTCCCAGGATGGGTGGGCTAGTCTTGGCCCAAGTTGTCTGCTCCAGCTGAGATGGGAGGCATGCTCTAGCACCCTCCAGCTTCTGACCTGAGCCACTGCAGGCACGTGGCTGCATTTCCAGAATCAAAAGTGAATGTCTGTTCACTTGCTCATCGGTTCAATCTACACAGTTTAGCCTAACCCAGGAAGATTGAATCAATTCAGCCTTGGGCTTTTTGACTATCTGTGCTTAGCCTAGGTGAAAGCCTAGAATGGGGCAAAGCAGTATTATCATATGGTATGAAATCCACCAGAGGGCGCTCAATACCCATGCAATTATCACAGCTGCTCTTGCTTCAGGACCTAGAGGTGCCTTCTCAAGCAGCCGTTCTTAACCTTCTGTGTGTGTGTCCTAACCCACGAAAGCAGAGCTAAAAATACATAAATGTACATACATTATATTTTTGTGTGAGCATTTGTTAATGGGTGCAGGAGGATCTAAGGCAGTCAGAGTGGGACTGGGAGATAAAGTATCCAAGAAATCTATTCAAATGCACTTCATGCAGTGAAAAAGGCCAAGTCTAATAGCTGTCTAGATACTACAGGCCACCAGCTTTTCCCAAGCCTCAAGGTTCTGCGTGGCATGCTAGACTGATGTGCAGTAGAATATATTTCTTTTCCACCAGCCTTTTTTCTGGAGGCTATAGGAGCAGCTGGGTCAGGGGGAGCTCAGTATTGAGACAAAGGAAGTTACAGGGCAACAGGTTATGTTGCTCTCCTTGCTGCATGCCTACTAGGCCAAACCTACCGACAGCTCTCACAACAGAGCATTATTATGGAAAGTCTGATCACTCAGCAGATAATGAATCTCACTGCTAATGCAACCAGGACCACATGGGAAATGTTAGCAGGGCAGATGAAGAACTCCTGCCTTGTTAATGAGCACTGGGTGATTCCATTCCCTGTCTGCTGCCTCATGTTCCTCATCTGATCAGATACAGCCTTGAAAATATTTGTGTCTTGATGGCCTGAAGACCTCATTATGAAAGGAGCAGGAACCTGAAGGCTTCTCAAGTTCCTGGGACTGCCCTGGGGTGGAATATTAGCCCTAGAGTATATACATTTATGCATACATGTGTGGGGGAAAGGGAGGCAAGGGACAGGTGAGAGACAGCATGACCTAGGTAGTTGCCCTTCTCATTCCAGGTGGAGTAGAGCACCCAGAAATCAAACAGAGGGGCAAAAAGTATACAGGCCAAATTTTGTTCTTCTCACTAACAAAAAGAATAAAATCCAAACTAAAAAAACAGTGTACACCATAGTCAGACTACTAAAATACACACCTGCCTCCTTTGCTTCCCTGGGCTTCTACTGACTCCTGAAAAGCCTGAAAAAAATTGCAGAATAGGATTTCTCATTCCTGCCTTCCACGCAGGCTAGGGAATGAAAGAAAAGAGGTAGACCTTTCACTTTTGATTCTGGTTGGTCTCCCTTGTTCACCACCTTCTCATGCACCAGCACCTGCACAGTGGAGAAGAAAGTTGCCTTGTCACTCCTCTGGCGTGCATCAGGATGAGTGTCCTCAGTGGCTCTCAATGGTTTTTGTACCAGGATCTATTTGTAAACATTGATGGCCAGTCCTGACCCACTGCCCCTTGTTCCTGACCCACTGCCCCCCACCCCACAGTGTGTGGGGCAGGGGATGGGTGGGGTAGGGAGTGGGTACGTAGGGGGCATGGGGAGCCCCAAGCAGCCCCTTGTAGGCTGGAACTCTGCCAGCCTGAGTCACAGTTTCCCACCTTTTTGTCCTTTAAAGGAGAATCCATTTTTAAAGTTTGCTCATGACCCTTTCATATATTCTTGTGACCCACAGGTTGAGAAACATGGCTCTAGGTGGCTTTTAGGAGGAAGCTACCTAACCAATTTTGTTCACCTATCACACTCCCTGCCATTGCAGGGCACCAGGGAGTTGCGGTGCCCTTGGTTCTCCTTCTCTCTTCCTGCAGCACCAATCAGGCTTTCTCATCTTGGTGTTGCTGGGAGCTTTGCAACTCTAGTGTGAGAGGGAATGGAGCAGATGCCTCAGGGAACTCTTAATTTGTGTTCTGTGGTTGCTTGAGCACAAGGGACTAGACTCGGTGATTTGAGAGGTCCCTTCCAGTCCTACATGCCTATGATTTCCTAAGAAAAGTGTGATGTTGCTGAGTTTAATTCCTCAGGGGAATTGGTCTCATTACCATGCTCATCATTCAAACCTGAGGATGCTTTCATGCCTGTGAAAAGAATTGCAGTGTTCTGTAGCAACTTAATCAAATGCTACAGTTTACAGAGTTTGAGCCCACAATGGTACACTGCTCTAGCGTTACCTTCCTTTTTCAGAAGAGCAAGTCAGAAGTCAAATGCTACAACGCAAGTGAAAAAAGGCTTCCAGCTACTGAATTAATTTCATCATATCTAGAGAAAACTGATGCATTTCATATGCTCAGCCTCTGCTCGTTTTGGATGCATTCAGCAAAAAAGGAAATAAAGCAGGCCAGACTGCAGGGGACATTGTCATTCAGATGACAGCTCTGCCTAAGAAAATGTGCCAATTTAGCAGGATTCTAATAGCATGCTCTTAAAATGGTCTGAAAGTCTTTAGTAAAGACAATTCCTGGATGCAGGTTCTTCATTTTGGCCACTAGAGGTTGCGATGTAACAGGGAATGATCCTTGTTTTCCACTAGGCAAATACTGCTACAGTTCAAGAATGGTGGGAGCCTTCCTGGAGGATCTCTTGTTCTCTTCTTCATCAGGGCTTAATCATTTCCTCACAGACCAAACTTCTGTACTTGTTCGCACCTGATTTACTGCAGTTCAGTGCCTCAGAATCAGGCTACATTGCTCTCCCCTGATTCCCTTTCCATTAACCAGACAACTGCCTCCCCTGCTAACTGATTGCCCTTGGTCCTACTGTCAACAGCAACTCGTTCATACCTTACCTTTTGTCTGCAGCTTTAATTAACTGCATCAGTTCCTTTCCAGCCTTCCCAGTTCCAGGGTTTTTTCCCCCCCCTCAGATCTCTGAGCCAGTTTCTCATCGAAGTTTAGGGCCCTTCCTTTTCTTGACTGCTAGATAAGAAATATTTGAGTAACGTTTCACAGTGTAAGGTGTATTTTGCACTCTTGTACCTCAGGGGAATCACAGTGTGTTGAACCTGAATTAGGGCATCTTGCAGGGGTCCCTATCTGTTTTCCATGAGGCTGGAATCAAATTCTTCCCTCCTGTTGCTTCTCATTCATAGTTTCATAGTTGGTAGGGTTGGAAGGGACCTAAGCAGATCATCTAGTCCGAATCCCTGCCATGGGCAGGAAAGTATGCTGGTGTCAAATGACTCCAGCCAGGTGGCTGTCTAGCCTCCTTTGGAAGACCCCCCAGGGTAGAGGCTAGCACCACTTCCCTTGGAAGTTGGTTCCAGCTCCTAGCCGCCCTGACTGTGAAGTAGTGCCTCCTGATATCTAGCCTGAATCTACTCTGAATCAACTTATGGCAGTTATTCCTTGTCACTCCTGATAGTGCTCGGGGGAACGGGGACTCTCCCATTGCCTGCTGGTCCCCCTTGGCAAGTTTATAGGCAGCCACCAGATCCCTTCTCAGCTTTCTTTTGTGGAGGCTGAACAGATTCAGGTCCCATAGCCTCTCCTCGTAGGGCTTGCCCTGCTGCCCCCTAATCATGCGAGTGGCCCTCCTCTGGACCCTCTCACTACACCTCTTAATATTACTCCCTCTTATGAAACCAAGCATCAAGCCCTGAGAAGCTGAAGAAATCCATTTTGATTCTGTGAATAAATGAATGAGCACACTGAAGCATGGCCAGAAATAATGGGGGGGCTGTTGGTTGAACTCTGACCATGCAAAGGACTGCCCCGCTGCTCCCATTGCCACCGCCACGACAGGCAGCCCTGAAATGCAAAGACCCATAGCAAAATGGAAACATGAATGCCAAGGATGGCAGTGATCATCCTACAACACCTTGCACAGTGCATAAAGACACGGATATTTCTCCCATCACTGAAAAGCAGCTGCTTCTGGGGTAAAGCACAGCAGCCATTCTGCATGAAGGCCACTGCTTAGTAGTTTAGGACAGGAAGTGAAGGAGAATCCTTTCCCTAGCTGAAAGGGAAGTGCAACGGTAGGGAAACAACATATAATCCCCTGAAGTTAAATGCAGTCATTTTCTCTCAGGGCCTCACTTTTTTTCCATCTGATCCAAAAACACAGGTGAGTTGAAGATGTGCCCAGGTGGCCAAGTTATCTGCAATCCCCTGCTTAAGCAGCAGGTGGCAAGATGAGATGACACAGTTTGCAATGTTATGGAGAAAGCCGAGAGGAGAAGGCAGCAGCAACAATCGGTGCTTCCTGGTCCAGTGTCATGTGTGGGCTGAACTGGACCGAAATGTGGCAGCAAGTCCTTCAGAGCGTCCGGTGAGTGCAGAAGGGTGCAGGAGAGCCCTTTGGGGAGCAGGTGCCATGTCAGCTGGACTCCAGGCAGGGGGAAAAGTCCAACAGGGGAGTGAGTCGGAGCTGCCAGCACTGATCACGCTGCTGGGGAGTGCTCACTACAGCTGCCATTGTGTCCCTTTGGCAGGGAATGGCTCCCCTGGATGTGATCACTTAGGAGGCTTGGCTCAACTAAAGGGCTAAGCCAAGGGGCTGCCTGAGGTGGGTTAGCAGCAGGGTTAAGGCTGTTCAGTGCCAAATCAACACGGTACCCTGCTGCGATATTCTGTGCTTCTCGCGAAACCCTATCAGGCATCTGGCATGAATATTTGGGTGTCTGTTGCATAAGCTGCTGAGCCTCCAAGCTGCTGGGGAAAGGCAGAGGCACAGGCTTCCTGTTCCCCCTTGGCAGGCAGAGCTTTTAGTACCCAGCTGTCAGACTCTGGCAGGGGATGCTGCTGAAGTTGCAGCCACAGGGGCCTCCATAGCTGGTGGGTAAGATGGGAACTGCTCCGTGGTGATGGCTCGTTTTGTTGTGGCTGCCCGGGCTCAGGCACAGGGCAGTCTGTCACACTCCTCCAGGCAACCAGGAATCTTTACTCACTTTCTCCTCACACACGTCGTCACTCTCCCCACAGCTAGTATGGGGAAGCTGGGAGGCAGGGTTTGAAGGGAAAGGACTGTATGCTAAATGTCAGACTGCTCATCTGAAGTATGGGTGAATAGCTTGCTAGAACCTGCCAGGATTATGGCATTTCCTGAAAGAGCCCGCATTTGCAGCACAAGGTTGCAGTCTGATACAGGACTTCTGTCATGCAGCAGGGAGCCTGGAGGCAACAGCCTAGGAGGACGTGGGGCACCTGATTGAAATGGATGTCCTGGTCCTGTAGGAAAATTGGGACTCAGATCCGGTGCTTGAGGCTATGAGGAAACCATAAGGGAAGCCCTGCCAAGTGGAGCTGGCTCTTGGACTGCTGGCTTCTTCCAGGGTTGAAAACTGTCCTCTCTGGAATGTACTGCAATGCTGGTAGCTCCGACTGCCCTCCTGGACTTCGCTCCCCACCTCCATTCTGACTGTTGCATAAGCTGACTGTTTACTCCCCACCTCCATTCTGACTGATATGCAAAGTCGCGATCGTTCTCCATAGCAATTCCACATTAATGTAATCTGAACACTGGGCCTCCCAGTGTCCCCTGGGTCAGTTCCCTGGGCTGTACTGATACTCTTCTCTGTTGTTGAGGATACCGGGCTGAGAGCTTTCACCAAGTGGAGCCAGGAGAGCTCCATGACCAGTAAACAGGCACGTGATGATCAGAGATCCTGGCTTTCTCTGATTTAAAATTTCAGTTAAAAAAAGTAACCCAAAATCCACATTTTTCCATGATTTAAATGAAACACTACTATAGATAGATAGATAGATTTTAATCATGGAAAATGTGGATTTGGAGTTACTTTTTAAACTGAAAATTGGGGATTTTTTTAAATCAGAGAAAACCAGGATCCCTGGTGAGGATCTCAGTTCTTTAAACCACATATTGCTAATGGGCATTATCCCTTGATGGTGTATTAGAGAGCTGTCAGAGGAAGGACTGTGGCTCTTAGACACTTCCTTCCAAGTGCTATTGTTCAGTTCAGCTCTTATTTGCCCTTTTTAATTGTTTCCAAGATTAGTTTTTTTCCCCCATTTAACCTGGGGGTAAAGCCCCTCATCTTGCAATAGAATACAATATAGCTGGGAGATCGGGGGACAGGCAGGTGCCACGGCTCCAGCTCCAGCCCTGACCCAGGGCTGGGGCCAGAGTAGTAACCGCTGCCTGCCCCCCACTGCCTCTGAACCCCTCTGATGCTCCTCCTCTCTACAGCCTCTTCCCCAACACCATCTCTTCCCCTATCAGCTTCTGCTCCCTGCCTACCGCACCTAGTGGTAGAAGAGGGGCAGGCAGGGAACAGAGGCTGTGGGGGGAAGGGAAGTGGGGAAAGGGAGGGTCCAGAGGCTATGGGGAGGCAGGCAGCAAGGCAGCAAATAGGTGGTGGACCAGGCAGCAAAGTACAAGCTGCCTGACCTCCCCACACCACCTGCTCCCCTCCACTACCTGCCCCCCTGCAGCAGTGGGGGGCAAATTAAAGATGATCCTCCAATAATTAGATTATAACAAATTTTATAAATTGTCCATTTATAGAATCTAATTATTGGGGGTCATTTTAAATCCAGGGTAAACTTGGGGCTTCTGTTCCTAATCTGACAGCAACCTAACCTGACTCTTAAACCAACATAGGCAGGTCATAGGATCAAAGGAAAATAGGGCTGGAAGTGCTATCACGACATTATCTAGTTCAGCCCCTGGCTCAAGGCAAGACAGACCATCTGCCTAACCTGCTCTTGAAAATTTCCAGGGATGGAGACTCCACAGCTTCTCTGCATAGCCTGTTCCAGTGCTTAACCAGTATCATAGTCATAAAGTTCCTCTTAATCTCCAATTTACATTTCCCCTGCTGCAGCTTGAAGCTGTTGCTTCTAGTCCTGTCCCCTGTAACTACAGAGAAAAGCCTATTGCCATCCTCTCTATAATCACCCTTCAGGTATTGGAAGATGGCTATCAGATGTCTCTTCAGTTTTCTCTTCTTCAGACTAGATAAATCTAGTTCTTTAGACATTCCTCCAAAGTGGAGGTTAGGCTGGCTGGTCTGTAATTCCCCTTTCTTAAAGATGGGTACTATGCTTACCCTTTTCCAACCATCTGGGACCTCACTCATCCTCCACAAGTTCTCAAAAAGGATAGCCAATGGCTATGAAATTATTTCATCTTATTCCTTCAGTACTCTAGGGTATGTCCCATCAGGCTTTGCTGACTTGAAAGGATCTACTTTCTTAAATAATCCCTAACCTGTTCTTCCACTATTCTAAGTTGTTTGTCTCCTCCCTTATCATTGCTGCTAACAACTGTAGTCATGTGGTAGCTGCCCCTATTTGTGAAGGCTGAAGTAAAAAAGACATTAAATACTTTGGCCTTTTTTGTATGTAGCCATTTATCTTGTGTACCCCAAGTTCTGTATCCCCAAACTGGGGATACAGTCTTGAGCTCGATCTTCAAAGGTGCTAGAAATCTATAACCCTCGTTGGCTTCATGAGTGTACATTACCTCCCAAACCCATGCTGTATGGGTGTAGGAAGGGTGCTCAACCCCAAGCCCATGGGCTAGATCCAGCTCTCAGTATTGTGTTGTCTGGCCTGTAAGGCTCCTCATGGGGCCAAAAAATTGTTGATAGGGGAACGATGTCAGCATTAATTGCTACTCCCCAGCTACCAAATTTCCACACACCTGGAGAGCCCTATAGGCAGACAGTGTGGCCCTGCACACTAGACTAGACACATGGGTCACAGTGATGGAAAGTGGTGCAAAGTGGAATCTGTGCATGCAGAGACTAATCTGGGCAGCGTGAGGCAAGATCTGGGCACACAGGTCCCAAACTGAGTGGCACGAGGCCAGATCTGGGCAGTACAGGCAGGGTTCAAATTACACTTAAACTCTTGTGGGGGTCTGCAAAAAATATTCATCAGGATCGGGGCTGTGTGCATGAGTCCCCGCCAGTACTACAGGGCTGGGGCCAGCAGCAGCGGCAACCAGGAGGAGCCACCACCACCACCACCTGGGCTGCTTAGAAAGACACAGGGTGGGCCAGGGACTGTGTACCATGGCACATGGCCTCCGGGCTGTTGAGAAGGAGGGAAGGGGTGCTGACCGGCCCACAGCGGGGCTCTTGTTTCTTATGGGGGGCTCTCATCCCTTATGGAGGGGCTCAGCCCTCCCACCCAAGCTCCCCCATAATTCAAACCCTGAGTGCAGGGCTGGATCTGGATCCAGATGGTGCAAGGGAAGATCTGGGTGGTTGGAACCCAACCTCATGTACTGACCCCACATGAGATCCAGCTCGTAGACCAGCTTGACACCAGTTACCTTGCCCATGGGGACAAAAGTTTGGATATCACTGTTCTGAAGGCACTGGAGTAGTCTAGTGTCCTGAATCTTTGGTGACTAAATGTGATACCTTTGTCTCTTTCTAGGTCCTTTGAATATCCCCAGAGTGCGATTGTGGTATCCACAGCCCTGGGAGCTGGAGGGCTCCTGACTTGTTGGCTCCTGTCTCGACAGAAAATCAAGACCTTAGAGGTGGGAGATGGATGGTGGGGTTCAGGCGAGAGGCCCCCAAAAGAAAAAGAAGATGAGAGCATCCGACCTTTCCGAATTGAAACCTCAGACAGGGAAATCCAGGTATCAGGGCTGGGATATAGGGACCTGGGAAAGGTATCCAAGGAGAAGGAGCTTGGGGGCCTAGAAATCAGAGGTGTATTGCTGATCAGTCCATCCATCTGTCTGCTTGAGGCTGACATCCCAATGCATACAGGAATACTGGGCTGGAAAAAGAAACGAGTTCCAGTCCATACTGGATCACAAATTGACTGAGTTACCTGGATCGCAGGCTAGTGGTGGTTTATCAAGATCACAACATCCCCATGCAACCTGAGAGAGAAGCTGCTGAGAGGCTCAAACCTGAAATAGAAGGGATTGGTGGTGAAGCCTGAGGTACACTAAGCGGCAGTTGCATGCAAGGTTTTGGGAACAGCAGTGAGAACTGTAGGTCAGGATTGAAGGCAGCTGTAGGGCTAAATTTAGAATCCTGGCACCGGAATAGCAGTGGGTGGTATAAGTCAGGACCAACAGTCAGCAGAACTGGGAAAAAGAAAGTACAGTCCATACCTGACCCTAAATCTAATTCTCTAGTAAAGAACAGCTCAGGTAACTGGGGTTGAGCTTCAGAGACTTTCACCTCTTTGGTCACCATTTCCACTCATCCCAGCCAGTAGTGACTAAAAGCTGTTATCATTTGCTGTGAGTGGGCAGCTTGTGTGACCAGATCACAAAACCACTCTTCATCTGCCACCCATTATCTCCATTGCTCACAGCCTAAGCAGAGACAGTAATTGCGTATTGGGCCCCAGAGGCTGGCCTTAGCTTTCTGCTGTTAGGGGCTGTCCCTCCAGAGCAGCAGCGAGGCATTCAGATTCAGGCAATCTGGGCTTCCATGCCCCTTGTGCACTATGCACAGAGAGGCCTACGTTTTCCTTAAGGTGCATCTCCACTAGGGCAGCAGTATGTCTCATCTGGGATAGCCATGAGTACATCTCACCCCCTGACTCACCCACATGCTCCAAACCTGGAAATACACTGATGGGACTGACCTGGGCTCATTCCCAGCAGCTGCTGAAAAGCATGTTGGAGACAGAGTAGTCACAGAAGGACACACAGCATCTTGCCCAGTATGCTTCCAGGTTTGGAGCGTCCAAGGGGGATTGGGGTGAGGCAGGGCATGTTAGTAATGTCACAGCTGAGGTACACTGCCATCAGGGTGTAAGCATGTTCTGAATCCAGCAGCATGTTAAAAAGAGAAGATGAAATGTGGGTGACAGTGAAATACCTCCCTCTTTGCACAGAGAAGGAAACCTAGGCACAGAATGGGAAAATGGTTTGCCCATGATTGTGTATTGTCAGCATTCAAGCCAGGAATAGAACCTAGGGGGTCCTGCCAACCATTCCCTGCTTTAACCAGTAATATACGTAATACACGTTTTCACTGGGTTCATAATTCAGGAGGTCCTCTGTGATGTGGCTGCCTAGACAGTGCCCTTTAGGCCATTACATAATAGCATAGAAAGCAGAGCAGCTGGAAGACCTGGCATGTGATATATTCTGCCAGTATCTTATGGCCCACAACAGAATTCTTCCTCTGCAGGACCTGCACGAGCGCCTGGACAGGGCCCGCTACACACCCCCACTGGAGGGGGCTGCCTTCCAGTACGGATTCAATACTACCTACCTGCGGCGAGTTGTTGCCTACTGGAGGAACCAGTTTAACTGGCAGAAACAAGTGGAAATTTTGAACCAATATCCACATTTCAAAACTACCATTGAAGGTACATGAGGCTCCTTAGCCTCTGAATGCTCCATTCATTTCCCCAAGGTGTCCTTCCCCTCACTCACAAGCTACCCACTCTGTTTCTTTTTCTCCTCACTTTTATATAGTGCTCCCCCACCATTCTCCTCACCCCTTCTTCTCCATCTGCCTTCCTTTGTGAAAGGCACTTTTGAGACAAGGAGTCACTAGAACAGGAGTGAGCAAAATGCAACCCAGGGGCTGGATGTGGCCCACCAGGCCATTCTACCCAACCCACGGGGCCCCTAAAAAATTTAGAAAATTAATATTTATCTGCCCTGGGTTGCCTATCATGCAGCCCTCGATGGCTTGCCAAAACTCAGTAAGCTGCCTTCTGCCCAAAATAACTGCCCACCCCTGTACTAGAACCTGATACCTAGCAGCTTCTTCCATTGCAGAGCTCAGCATTGTACTTAGATATAGCAAAGGAGGTATCCATTGTCCCCCCAGGCTCACAGCCCTCATCGTCATCAAAGTCAGGATGACCTTTTCATGCTGGGATCTAAGCCTCATTGGCTGCAGCCTTATCACTCACCCTCAAGAGGGCTAACATAAACCCTCTCAATGTGTGGCATCCTCTCCCAGCTCCAACTGTGGAGTTCCCTCCCTCTGCCATGGGTCTTTCTGCATGGCTTTGCTGCAAACACTGGCTAAGAATTTGCCTTCCACCTTTAGGGTCCAGGTCAGGATCTGAGAAGCATGTGTAACATTAACCAGCCTGTCTTGGGTTTCTGGCAGGGATCGACATACACTTCATCCACGTGAAGCCCCTGCATGTCCCCAGGGGTCAGATAGTCCGGCCTTTGCTAATGGTGCATGGCTGGCCTGGCTCCTTCTTTGAGTTCTATAAGATCATCCCGCTGCTCACTGACCCAGCCAGACATGGCCTGAATGAGGACGTGGTGTTTGAGGTCATCTGCCCGTCCATCCCTGGTTATGGCTTCTCTGAGGCACCTCACCAACGAGGTGAGTAATGAGCAGGAGGAGAAGAGTCATTAGAATCCCAGGCTACCTCAGAGACACCCCAGGAACACTCTGGCTATGGGCTTGTTCCTGAACTTTGGGAGTTGTTCCTTTAATGAAGTGAATTTCATCCCATAAATTCACTAATGAATTTGAGGATCTGAAGGTATCTATGATGGTGTTCACATAGTCAACATGGGCCACTGGCAAGTTTTCAGCTCATTTTTCACAAAAAACTAAATGCCTTGAAAGTGAAAGGCTTTGTGTCTGTTCCCAGTTCCTTGAGCCAGATAATCATTGCCCTGGTGAAAGGCTCCATAGCTTATTAACCATTCCCCCCGAGTCAGCATTTCTCTCGCTGCACCAACATACTTATTCATGCAGGACAGGGGTGAAAACAGTGCTGTACAGTGGCATAAAAATACACCAAAATCCCTTCCCAGAGGGACAGGTGTGCAATAGAACATAGGCAAGGCAACATCTGTAGTTAGGCAGAAGGCAGGGTAGTGAAGCACTTTATAATCTAACTGAATCAGAAATGCATGAGCTTTTATGATCGATTAGCATCTGATAAAGTGAGCTACGGCCACAAAAGCTTATGCATCTCCGATTCAGTTAGTCTATAAAGTGCCTCTCTACCCTGCCCTCTGCCTGATTTCAAACTAATTCAGCTAAATGAATTTGCTCAATCTCTGTACTTGTAATAGCAGGGGCACATCAAGGAACAGGTAATTTCCCAGTGGCCTTTGGAAGAAATGAGGAAGAATGCTGGGTGAGGGTTAACAGCAGGGTTCTTGCACACTGAGATGATGGCCTGAAGGATGATGCAGGGATGAGTGAAAGAAACCAAAGGAGCAGAGAACAGGGGTGGGATGGAGACTGGGCAGAGCCTTAAAGGGAAAGACCAAGGACATGAACTTGGGGCAGGAGAGTGAGAGCCAATGGAGGGATTTGAGGGGAGCGGATGTTGAGGGGAGCGGATGGAGATATGCAGAGAAAAATGAATTTGGGTGAACTGTAGCAGAAGAACAAGGTGAAAAGGCTACAGAGCAAAGTCTGTGTCTTGCACTGCATGTGAAAAAGCACTAGGCAGGCCTACAGTATTTACTAACAATGTTGATCCAAGAGACCAGCACATACAAGCTGGGACCTATTGTCTCTCTGCTAAGGAGTAAAGCAGATGTTGTCTCCTCCCTTCCAGTTCCCTGGTGCCCACACTGTCTTTTACCCCAGAGGAAACTGCAGTGAGTCCAATGAAGTCTCATTTCTTGGCTTTTACATCTCCAGGTTCTGCCAGCTGCTTTGTTATAAAGGGTCAGCTCCATCTGCTAGACATATTTAGTTAGCTGGTCTGTGACAGATGCTCCTTGCAGTGATATTGGAAAGGTCCACGTGGCTGAGGTCACCAGACTCTGGACTCAGCTGTGAAAATTTGGATTGCAGGGTTAGTAGGGAGTCAAGTCACCCTCCTCATTCCCCATGATTCCCACAGTGCTTCTGCATCCCTCCCTGATGCTTCTCATTAGCAAAGGGTAACACGGAGCACCATTGTCAGGTGTTAGCCTCAGGATCACTCAACAGAACACAAAGGGCCTGGACCAATACAACATTTACATCAGTGTAATCAGCATCACACTCATGTGAAAATGTAGAAAACAGATGATACAACCTCCTAAACTGGGCTAACTTCACCCAACAGAGTGCAGGAGTAACCTGGAAAAGATGAGGGTAAAACTCTAACAGCATAAATTGGACCAGGATAGGTTTCCTCTGGTCTATGTCCAGACATTATGGGTTCTTGTTTGAAATCTGTGTTTATCTTATGAATCATGTTTGTACGCTTAACAGGGCTAACATTGCATAACACCCCACAGCACTCTTAAAAGGACCTCAAAGCACCCTGCTGGAGAATCACTTCCATAGGTTAACTTATTACCAGCTCCCTGGCCACCTACGAGTATGTAGGTACAGTAGTAGCCATGTACTGCATGCAGCTACCCACGGGAAAGAACAAGGGTTCTTGTGTGTTGTTCAGGGCCCAAACACATCCCCTCAGTATTAGTGATTCCTGGCTGGAGAAGGCAATGTAGAGAAAACAGGTTTGTAACAAAACATTTCTCCTTATGCACAGGCTTTGACACTCTGGCTGCTGCCCGGATATTTCACAAGCTGATGGAAAGGCTGGGCTTCAAGGAGTTCTATGTCCAGGGGGGAGATTGGGGCTCCCAGATCACCACAAACATGGCTCAAATGCAAGCAAAGTGAGTTAACAAGGAGCGGGGTGGGACAGCAAGAGGCCAGAGTGAGTTAACAAGGAGGGGGAGGGACAGCTGGGCGTTCTAGCTCCGTGACCACCCAGTACATAGTGCTGTCAATCTCTTCCTGAATCCTACAGCATTAAGAATTTGCTTCCCAGCCCTGGGACTCTCATGACTCAGGATCAGGATTTTAATGTGAGAGGGAACATTCTCACCTTCATGACTCAGAAACCAGATGGCTATTGAAATAGAGCCCCAAATCTATTGGCTTGTTTGTTTTAAATAATCTCATGGCTTTAGAGCCTTGCTTCCTGACTTTTGGGTGCTTGGAATGAAAAAGTCGCATAGGCAACAGTGGTGATCAGAGTGTGGCTGCTAATCATGGAGTCTTTAACCACAGAGGTGAGGTCCATGCTGATTAGTAATTACCCATCTCAGCAAGCAGACAGGCCACTCTGATGGAGCATTATGACATAATACGTGCTGTAGCTTCTTCAAGCTGCATCCCTGTATTAAAGAATCAGATAGTTGCCATCTTCTTCATTTGATAGACACTAACAGCCTTCACACTTCTGCCAAGTGAGCTGTGCAGCCCTGGCCCAGAGACTATTTTTATAGCTTCAAGTTGAGCACAAGTCAGGAGGATTTTGACAATATTTCTCTTTATCCTTCTGGATCCTTGCTAGACAGTGGTATGGATTCTAGAGCAGGTGGCAAAACAGTCCCTTGAGATAGAGCAGGAACATGCTTCCTGAGCCACATAATACCCATGGCACCCCAGGATTTTCTTCACCCTGGCTGAGAATTGCTGAATGTCCTTTTTCAAAAATGTCCATTAACTTGAGGTGGCTTGGCTTGTGAGCAGATGAGATTTGGCACCCAAACACTAGGGGACTGTTTTTAAGCATATGCTGGCCATAGCAAGAGCAAGATGTGAGCTGTGTCTACACCCCAAAGCCATGTAGCATACACCAGCAACGGCAAACCAGGAGAGCAAACAGATAATACACAAGACGTATTACAACTCCAGTTTGGTTTAGCACTCTTCTCCTTCAGGCCGGTTTGCTCTTTATCCATATCCTACCTCTTCCATTCCATTTGTGTGCCTCCTGTGCATCTCAAGTTCTTTTGCATTCATATTTAGTCATTCTCCCTTCACTGATATCAACTATTTTCTCAGCCTTTTCTATTTCAGTAGCATCTAATTTCTTCAAGATCACTCCCAGGTTTGTCCTAACTGTATGAACTGCCACCCCTCTACTCTATGGTCCAGAGCAGCCCTGAAGCAGAATCAGGTTCTAATCTCTAATCCAAATAAGGAAGGAAAGGAAGTGAGGAAATTCAGAAATGGATGAGGAACTGTCAAGAAGTTGAACTGTAGTCTGAGGCATAAATCTCTTACCTATCTAAAAGACAGGCTTAGGACATACTTGCTAAAGGAGAAATAGGTTGGTCTTAGAAAATGGTTTTAAAAGCTAGATAATGAGATGTAGTGAAGTGTGCACTCCATTCCCTAGACTTGAGCAGGCCACATCAAGAGGAAAGGCCCTGAAGAAGCTCAAGTCACTGCATTTTAGGACTGTGTGAAGTCCACTTGGCATCCAGGATAGCCTCAAAAGGAACCTCATGGCCATGGGTAGGTTAGGATAGGCTTCTCAGCAAGTACACAGTGGGGTGGTTATTACAGAGCCTTAGTATAAGGCAGAAAGGCTCCACAGTGATAGCTGAGCCAGCCAAGTCTAATGGGAGCCAAAGACTGCTGCCATTCGTGCATCCTCCTGTTGGTACAGCAGCGATGGTGTTTGTATCAGCTGCACCAGGCTTAGTCTACATCTGGCGTGTTCATATGAGAAAGTTGGGAATATATGTACTTGAAGAGCTGCCTCCAGTGAAAAAGACATCTTTGGGAAGTTCAGTGTGGCCCAGTGCAGTGTTGCTGCCAAGTGCAGATCTCTAACTTCCAAAGAAGCCACAGAAACAGAATCCCTTTTGTTCTTAATTAGCATCGACCTAATATTGCTGCTGCTTATTATGTTCCTTAACATTGTTGTTTGCAGGCAAGTGAAAGGACTCCACCTGAATTTGGTCTTCATAAGCTCAAGCGGTTTGGGGAGACTGGTGTCTTTGATACTTGGGGCCTATGTACCATGGCTTGTAGGCCTGACCAGGGAAGATTCCCGCCGCTTATTTCCATACTTGGAAAAGAGTGTGTATGAAATCCTACGAGAGTCTGGCTACTTGCACATCCAGGCTACAAAGCCAGACACAGCAGGTAACACCTCCACGTGGCCAATACACCATACTCCCTCACGTTCTACATCCCACCACGTAAGCCAAGCACCTTATATTGGGAAGGCAGAATGAAAAAAGAAAGATTTGTCCAGATGCTTACCTGCCACAGCATGGGCTCACCATGGCCAAGTGCTGGCTGCACACAGGAGGGATGGAGTCTTCTCTTCAGTGGACACGTGTACAAGACACTTACTGCACAGTTGACTAATTAACTGTGCAGTAAATGTTTCAGCGCCTACACATGCCCCTATCAGGGTGCATGAAACTAATAAACTGGCATTTACAAGTCCTACCCTGCTGCAGAATTTTTTTGTGCACAGCAGCACGTGTAGGCACTGACAGGGCTGGTTGGGGCATGAGGGTACTTCACTGTCTGCCAGGTAACCCCATGCTGGAGCACCTTCGTGCCCCAGCCAGCCTCTCTGCAGCATAATGAGCCTGGTCAGAGCAGCCCTGGCCTGGCAGGCTGATCCCCCATAGCCCCCTGCCAGCTGGGGCTGCTCTGACTTGGCTCAATGTGCTGTGGTTCAGGCACAAGTACAGGCATGCCAAGGAGCTTCCCCAGAGCAGTAAACCATGGAGAAATAAGCAGCTTATTGCTGCCCCCTAATGGCCCAGTATTACTCCTCCTCTCCTTACAGCTCTACAGCTCAAGATTTAACCCTGTCACAACTGCTGCAGTATTGGGTGAGGATAAGTGATACCTCTAAGAAGGGAGCACAGCTCCCAACAACCAGTTCATTGCCCCCATGCCAGCACAGAAATCAGACTCCTCACTTAACGCACACACCCTAATTTGGGATGGCTTTTTGGGTGGATGCATGCGATATGTAAGTACGGCAATAAATGTACATAGACGATGGGAACAATCACAGTTGAACAAATTCTTAACACATTTAAAGAGCAGTGTATCCTAGTTGACTGAACAAAGGATTAGGTGCCAAGGACTCTAAAGCACTGCTCAAGCTCTCCCTCTGATTTATGATGTTATCTTGGACAAATTACACAGCACTCGATTACACAGGGAAATTATAGTCGTCAGTCAGTGTGAACTTCCAGCATACCACCTACTCCACACCAGCTCCTTATGTTGATACTCAGTGGGTGCATTTACATGAGACTGATTGCGCAGTAGTCCAATACTACTGTGCAGTAGCATCCCATGGAAACAACTGTAACACAATGGTACTGTGTAGTAGTCATGAAAAAGGTGTTCACCAGTGCTACTGCACAGTAACTCGAGTTACTGCGTAGTTATTTAGGACTTGTACTGCACAGTCAGCATCTCATGTAGACACAGCTAGTGTGCAAAGTAGCTTTTTCCACTATGTTGGAAGCTAGCTCATACAAAAGCTGTACTCTAAGAACATCCACAGAGGAAGTCCGTGAGGAGTAGCTAATGTGCTACACAAACTGTAGGATCCATTGGCAAAAATTAATGCCGTCACTACGTTACCATAGCAATGTGCTCCCTCAGTATAGCACGTTGCTACAGTGACATAGCAGCCAAAAATAACCGTGCGCCGCCAGGCTGTTACTGCACTGTCTTTTAGTACTTCCAAAAGGAAGTACTAAACAACGGCACAGTAACAACGGTGCCATACGGCCACGTGTAGACACGCCCAGTCATACCTTTGCTTACTACACAGTAATATCCCTTTGTAAAGAAGTCCTTTATTTCCCACTCTCCATTACCTCACCTGCAAGTGATGGGTAATACTCACCTCCTTGCATTCATGCACTCTGAAGAGGCAACATGCTATAGAAAGGCTAAGTTTATGATTCACACCAGAGGTAAAAGAAGGATAAATGCACAACCTTGTCACTCTCCCACCTCCATAAAAGGCAACCAAGCACCTTGAAAGGGCCTGGATATCTTTCCTTTCAGATTGTTTGGGAATTCCGTCTCACTGTTGCTGCTTCCTGCCTTCCTTAAAACATAATCCCTTTAATGATTTAATTATTACTGACTGACTGACTTGGTTCCTGGCTTCTCCTGAAGAGACCATCTACATTAAAACTGGGGACAGACTCTGAATGACAACATAGGCTCTGTCAGTAGCAAACTGTCCTGACTGATAGAGCACAAGAGTATTAGTACCCCAAGTCTTTGCTAGATCCCATTAGGAAACTTTAGACTTCTTGGAAACCCAATTTAGCTTTAGCAGAGGTAGGGCAGGCTCACATGAATATAAAAGCTGTTTTGTTGCTTTCCTAAATTAGGCTGTGGATTAAATGATTCCCCTGTAGCACTTGCTGCCTACATTCTGGAGAAGTTTTCTACTTGGACTGATAAATCATTCCGGGACCTGGATGACGGAGGTCTGGAAAGGTATGAAAATGAGTGACATGCCTGCAGACTAGAGCAAGGAAGAAAGATTACTAAAAGGAAGCCTCCTGATAAGCTCAGGAAGGTGAGATCTGCCACTGAGATCAAATCTAAATAAAGGAATATCACACAGGACAAGTAGTAGAATACAATGGATAGCAGAGCAGTTGTTCTATGCTCCCCAGCTCAATCTAAAGCCAACTGGGCATGGATTAATTCACAGCTCAAAGATGATCTGAGAACAGAGGGGCTTTCCCATTTTCAGGGTACATAGTCAACACTGCAACCAGCAGCAGCTTAGCTAGTGATGATGATCCTCTGGTTTATCTCTCTATAGAAAATTCTCTCTGGATGACCTTTTGACCAATGTGATGATTTATTGGGTGACTTCATCTATTGTGCCCTCTATGCGTTTCTACAAGGAGAATTTTTCCACAAATCCTACCACTGCTCCACATGCCAGGTAAAAAATAAATAAATAAATAAATAAATATTTTTTAAAAAAGGTGGGGGAGGTAAAGGCCTTGGAATCTAGACTAAATAATACTGTAAAAATATGGACAAAACCACCTTCTGTGTCAGATAAATTCTTATGCAGTGGTGTTCTTGTAATCGCTGAGTTTTTCTCTTAAAAAAAAATAAAAATCCAAGTTTATAGTGAAATTCTCACTAACCAGGTGGTGGTTTCTCTTTGGTTCCAACATGTAGCAGAAAAAAAGTTTGATTATTTAAGCTTCTTTTGGAGGTGGATGGTAGTGGAAATAGATGTCCTTCCTCAGCAAGAGAAGTTAATTTGTGGAGTCTTGTATTTAACATGGTTAGAATAGAGGCCTATGGTTTCACATTTCTCTTGGAGGTATGGTTTTAGTCTGGGGCTACCTCCCATGAGCTTCCCGACAGTCCGAAGACTCTCCTTTTTTGGGCAACAGTTTAATTGAAGCAGTAAGGGAGCCACCTACGGTTTGATAAACTACATCAGGTAACACAGGGAAGAGTGTCCTAAAGAACTGGTCTCAGATTCTGTAATAAGCACTTAACTTTAAATTAAGCTAGGATGAGTCTAACACCAAATTCCAAACTGGCGTCCTCTTCTTGAGCACAAAGCTGACTACCCTGAAGGAAACTGTTTAGGAGGGCCATCCTTTCCAAACAACTATCACTAATATGAACAACGATAAAATGGAGACTTCTTTAGGATGGAATTAATGCTTGTAAATTTGGATGGGGGCTTAGGTTTAATACCAATAGGGGCCTGAAATTCAGTTCAACCAAGATTTTGACTACACTGCAGTCTGTGGCATGGTGTGGAGATAGGGGAGTTTGCATGTGGAAGCGAAAACAGACAGCTTCCAGTGCCTGATCCACTTTGGGTGTCTGCAGCACAGGAAAGCGAGTGTTGTACAAGAGGGTTTTGCCTCCTGCCAGAGTAAATTATCAAGATTAGTTTAAGTGCTCTAGGCCAGTAGTGATTTTTACCCAGCAGGCCAGATAGGTAGCACCTGTTCTGTCTGTGGGCTGGATCTGGCTGGAGGTCCCAATCTGGCACTCAGAGTGGCCACGAGACGGCCCCGTCTAGCTATGCAAAGTGGGGCAGGAGGCAGCTTAGCCCTAATCCAGCTGAACAGGGGGAAGAGGGTCTCTGTCCTGGTTCTAACCCACCACAGGGCTCAGGAATTTGGCAGTGGAGGACAGCGGTGGTATTAATTGCCACTGCTCCCCCCACTCCCAAATTTTCTGATGTGTAGGGAGCCCCACAGGCTGGATAGTACAGCTCCGCAGACTGCATCTGGCCCGTGGGCCAGTTTGAACACCCTTGCTCTAGGCTAAAGCTTGTCTCAAGCTTTCCAAGATGCTGCTGCTCCAATCCTGCCATGTTTCCATTTCAGTAGAAACAATTCATAGCCTGAAGGAAATGAACCACCTCTCCATTCAGTATAGTAAGTTCAGAAGCCACAAGGCACTTCAAAGAGAGTACAGTAGAATTACTTATGGCAGGAACTGTAGAACAGTACATTTCTAATTTAGTCCCAGCTGGCAGTATTTGTATGCCTCACCTCAAAACAAATCTGAACTGCTCAATAACTTGCTAATAAGACACTTGAATCTGTTTAGGGTTGGAGTGTATGTCCCCACCGGCCTTGCTGTCTTTCCTCAGGAGCTTATATACACACCATGCACTTGGGCAAAGAAGAAGTTCAAGAATATAGTCGCTTACACTTACATGCCACGTGGGGGGCATTTTGCTGCTTTTGAAGAACCAAAGCTGCTGGCAGAAGACATCAAGCAGCTGGTGAGAAAGGTGGAATGTCTGTAAGCCACTGGCAGCATTCATGGGAGTGTGAATACACACAGGGCTAACAACTGCACCACTGCTTATACCTTACGCAATCTGTTCATTTGATTGAAGCTTTCAGTTGATTTTTGCTAGATGCCAGATTAATTCAAATAACCAAGCTCTAGATTTTTTTTTTTTGTATATAAATAAAGTTCTCTCTAATGTATGTTGTCCTATTTCATTCTAGGAGCATTTTACTGGGAAAACTCCCATGTATTTGAACTTCAGTTACAGCAAGGAATGCAAGCAGTTTGATGCAACAATACTGTTGTTTTTGTTTACGGAAAAATTCCTGTCCATTCCTCCAGGCTAGCGTGGCAGAATCTATAGAAGTCTCTTTGAATGCTTTTTATTTTTAAGTGTGACTTGAAGGAATCCAGCTGTGCCACCATAAAACTAGGCTCAGCAGTTAGTGGGAAAGGCACAAACATGCTCTCCCTGGCATGTGCCCAAACCATTCCTCCTGGACAGAGGCAAAACATCATATGGAAAAAAAAAAAAGAGCTGCCACAAAGATCAGTGTAGCCCATTATAATGGAATATTCCCCAATAAGTTCAGCAGCCCTGCACCAAAAAGCAGCTTTTCAACTTGTTTATAGAAATTCTGCCTCCATACAAGTCAGTTTGGCATCTTGCTGTGTATTACAGTGCATGCCACTAGTTCTGTATATAACAGCAGTTGTGGCATGACTGACAAACCTGTCATTATTAAAGTGCACTGCTGACACTCACAGGGCACCTTCTGTTCTCCAGGCTGAAAGCACTGAGTGAGCACAGTTACCTTCCAAGTCCAGGTCTCTGTTCCAGCTTAGACTTAAATTTATGCTATTCTAAAGTCTTAAACAAGGTAGATGTGGGTCACATTTATGGATGGGTTACTTCTCCTCTGCAGGTTCCAGATGGCCGAAATAGCCAAATTTGAAAAAAAATGACAGACCTGGAACAACTTTGCCATTGAAGGGCCACTATCTCTCGCTAAGTACAGTGAAGACAGTCACATTAAAAAAAAGAAACAAGCTGAAGTCAGAGGTAGGATCACCCTTAACCAAGGGATTAGAGCAGCTTTATCAGCACTTTGGATCTGAACTTTGGATCTACAGTTCCTTTTCTTAATAGGTTTTACATTCATGTCCACAGTGCAGAACTGAGAGGATACATTCCCTTCAAGTCTCATTACCAACTCTGAAAGCAGGAAAATTTTCCTTTGAGTAACACAGGCTACTCCAAGCTCAGAACATGAAGCTCAGTGCTATGTCATCTTGCTGCCCTACTTCCATTTTCTCACCAGTTAGATCAAACAGCATAAAACTGAGTCTGAAAATGTAAGAGTCTAGACTGAGTAGGTTCATGTGAAACTGGTCAGAAAACTCTTCTGAAGTACAGAAAGATAATATCAACTGCTGGATAGAAGGCATTAACTGTTGTTGATGATCCCCCATCTTTGGAACATCACCCTTTGTGTTAAGTGAATTAACTTACAGCATTGTATATTTGTACTTTACAGGACATGCCTAAGCAACCCTTACTCTCCTTCCTAATATGACCATGCTGTAAGACAGGGTTGTCAGACATATGGCCTGTGGGCCCGATCCAGCCCTTGGAGCCATATGATTCAGCCCGTGGATATCCAGACCAACTGCATGCACTGCATGGGGCACATGCTGGCTCTGGCCCTGCATGCTGCATTTGGCACATAAGCTGGACTCAGTGCTGGGTGTGCATAGAACACAGCACAGGCTATTGGTCCAGGGCGTACCCTGTATGCAGCACAAAGGCTAGACTGGCTTGTGCACTGGCTCCAGAGGTGGTCTAGCAAGACACCACATGCAGCTTGTGCCACAGACCCCACCCCCGCCAATGCTGCATGCAGCCCCAGGTCCAGCCTACGCACCATGTGCACAGCAAGCTCTGGGGCAGCATGTGCTGCACTCAAAGCACAGGCTGAACCTGGCACTAAGTCCTGCACATGGCACAGGGAGTCAGTCCTGATCCAGCAATCATCATCCAGCCCTGCAGACCATGAGTTGACAACCCTGCTATAAGGTAAGAGATCCTGAGTGCTTAGTAAGACCACCTATAGCATTTACCTCCTTGTATCATTCATTCTAAGCATTGATTATGAAAGTCCAGATTCACCCATTAACATTGCACAGTGATTTGCCAGCCAGCAGAAAGGGAACACTACATAAGCACCACAATAAGCCTGGAGAAAAAAAATTCCCCGAAACAGCTACTTCAAGTATTGGCTGGTTGAGTGGGTAAGCTGCAGAAGAGTTAATGTTGCTTTAACCCACTAGCCAGTTTCACCTGCTGCAAGTCAGTTCCCCAGAAAACTGGCACCTTCCTTCATCTGTGGACATAACTGTGCTCTACAGGGATTTGCCTCTGACAATGTAGCAGTGAGAAATTTAAGACATTGTTGAAAAAAAAAAACAAACAAAAACAAACAAACAAAAAACAGAACATTGTCCAGATGCCAGAAGGTAGCAGATGCCCTGGAGAACGGCTTCAAGCAAGAGAGGATATGTGGTTACATTTGATAAAAAGTCAAGTAAAGCAGCACCAGAGAGTTATTAAAAGCCCTACTAAAATGCAGTACAACAAGAGTCATTCATGGAAGCCCTTGACTGTCACTGGTGCCTGGAACCATATGTAGTCCTCCCAGGGAGACGTCATTCCCATGTGGGTAGAAGGACTTGTACAGCTATCTCCACTGCAAGACAAGTTGACAGTCAGTTTCCTCCCTCGGGTTGGCACTTTGTAGTTGAGCTTGGGTCGAAACCAGTCAATGCCACAGTCACGATGCCCTTGGACCATGACAGTGGTGCCCATGACAGGGAGAGCCTGTAATTCACTGAAGACATCTGCAAGGAAGAGCGAGTGGAAGAGCTTACGAACACAGGATGGTGTTTGCAGGCTCTCCTCAGCATTACCCACACAGATGCCCTCCAAGTTGATCTCATAGAGCTCCTTAGGATTCATGGCATTGCCTCCAAGCAGGATAAGGATCCGGGGGACTAGCGTCAGGTGGAACATGGCTTCCAAATGCTGGAACAGCCCCTCCAGATCCACTAACGCCTGCTGACACTTTTTGCTGCCCAAGTCTGTGGAATGCAGCTTCTTAATCACATCTTCAACCTGAAAGAAAGATTTTGGTAATTCTGAGCAAGTGGCGGGAAATCTTTGTTAATGTCTGTTTGAAAATTAAAAAAAAGCATGCCCACTCCTTACTTCTTAGGGGGTCTTCAGAAAGTTTAAGTTCTTATTAAAAAAGGGAGTACAGGCAGCTTTGTTTAAAATTGGCCATATCAAAGACAAGAGCTGCTTTGCACTGCAGCTAACCTATTGTGTAACACACACATTCTACAATATTCTCTAATTCAAAATCTGGGGTCCCTATTATACAGGGATCACTACTATATCTGTTCTTTCAAAAGACTGCTTTTTTTTTTTTTAAAGCAGACAAAAAGGAAACATTTTCTATTAATTCAAACTGCAAAGCGTAATTCTGGTTGTGAACCAGAAGACCTGACGGTGGATTATTTTTTGTCAGAATAGAAAAATGCATTAAGGTAAATGATATCCCCCCTCCCCCATTTTAAATAAAAATATACCGTTTTTCCAGTTAGATTCTCTTAAAAATGGATTATTTTTAAAATACACTTCAAGTTATAACAGCCCATATCAAAGCCAAGCTTTACTCTACTCTATTAAGTCATTTAGAAAAGTGTTCAAGCAGTATTTTTCCTACCAAGTGACACTGAATTGGAGGAAGTCACTGGCTAAGCATCTTTAACCAGAATATACTGAAGTACTAAAGCATCTTCAACAGCAGTAGCTTTTTCTGCAGGCACAGAGAAGTGATTCCCTTCTTGTCAGGATTGTTAGTTGAATTCAAAGATAAGAAAGAAGTTGAGAATTTATAAACCTAGAAATCTTGTTTTCCTCTTTTGATTAATGAATAAAAAGTGAAATGAGAGGAGAGAATTCTGCTAGTTCTAAAACCCTGAAAGACGAGTTGAAGTAATTTGTTCCTGGTCATTACAGGTACTTCCTCCATTTATTAAAAAGCCTTTTAAAAAGGCACGTTACAACAGCTTGTCTTTTTAAACTAACAAATTTTAAAATGTTTTGTTTACCTTCATTGGTGCAGCTTGGTACGATTAAAGAAAGAAATTCTTTACTTGCCATTTTTTAAATTAAAAAAAAATTAAAAATCCAAAAAAGCATATGTCAAGCCATCTAACTAAATACAGAGAGATGGGATGAATCCTCACTAGCAAAAATGTTTTGTTTTAAAACCTCAACTACTGATGCAAATAAAGGATTCAAATCTATCCACTCTAGATCAATGATGTTTGGATGCCTTCCTTGGCTTTTCCGGGAAAGCAGCAGAGATTTCACTATAATTAAAAGCTGTTATGCTCACAAGGTCAGATATCTGGGTTACTAATAAAAGTACAGAAGACCCTTGCCATTTGTGGGGGATACTTTCTGGATATCCCCACTAATAGCAAAACCCGCAAATATAGCACTGCATTCATGAATGGCGCGTGCCCCCTCGGGGGGGGAGGGGAGGAGGAGGCACAGCTGCACTGATGACAGCGGGAGCGCGGCAGCAGGAGCAAGCACAGAGCTCCCAAGGGTTTCCTGTAAGTGTATTTAAGATACAGGTTCAGCATTTGCACTGTAATAAGGTGAATACTCGGTGTACCACAAATATTTGAAACCACAAACAGCGAGAGTTTCTTGTATCCTCTTGAGGGCACAGCGTCCTCAGAGGATAGGACATGCCTCAAATACAACCCCATGGGTGTTTTATGCTGCTAACTAACAAAGCTTGAAACAATCTGAAAAAGGAGGAGAGCATCTTGATACAAGACACAGCACTAAGTGCTCTCAGAGCAGCACAAGGCAGCTGGGCCTCTGACAGGTGCCAGCACCCTGGAGGGGAGAGGAGCAGAGCACAGGAGAGTCAAGCCTCTGGGCTTTTTCATCCCAAGTTTCTTCAGGATCCAAGCCCCTTCCTTTGCCTCAGCCCTGGAAAGCGATTACCTCGGACAAAGCAACCACCAAGTCATGAAAATCTTGCAAGACCTGACAGCACTAGTCTCCAAGGGCCCTCCTACACATTCAAACAAAAGCCAGATAGAAACCTAAGATTCATGACCCATTTCTAAGCACTAACTTGACAGCAGGCAAGGCAGCTCTTGGCATAAGCTGGAGAGTCCTACGGTGGGTGGGATAACAGCTTTGCATCAGGAGACCATCTGTATTTAGGGGGCGAGTCACCAACAGAATCATGCAATAGATGCAACAGGCCCCAGGGGCCTCTGCCTCACCCGGACAGCAATCCTACAGCCCTGGTTTATATGGAGGCGGGGGGGGGGGGCGCGCGCCTGTGTCCGTGTCTGTCCGTCCATCTGTGTGCGAGCCCGTGCGGCAGGGGGGAAGGGGGGCACTCACCGGCGGGGGCGGCGCGGCGCGGGGGCGGCGGCAGAAGTGGGCCAGCTGCTCGTAGGGCAGGGGCAGCTGGTGGCGCTGGTGCAGCACGTGCTTGAGCAGCTCGCAGGCGAAGCGGCAGCAGCCTTCGCGCGTCACCACACCCGGGAACACCACCGACACCGGACCCGGCTCGCCCGCAAGGGGCAGAGAGACGTCACCGTCACGGGGCCGCCCCGCGCCGCCCGGCACCGCCATTTCCTGGCCGCCGCCGGCCCCAGCCACCGATTTGAATGGCCGCCGCCCCGAGGCATCATGGGAGCCGCGGCCCTTCCGCTTCCCGACGGAAAGGAGTGGGCGGCCGCCATCTTGGTGCGGGGTTTAGCATTAATGAAAGTTGGAGAGAAACCAGCTCCGGCTGCCTTGACACACGTGATGCTTATTGCGTGGTCAAGCGCTCAGTAGGTGTACCCTAGCCATACCGGCCAAGCATCGGCACCGACTTTTAATTTCACCGTGGGGTGGCAGGATTGCCAACTCTCAGGGTTTTTGACGTTGTTGTTAAAGTCGATGCTTCAGGAATGTGAAAAACAGAGCTTTCTTTTAGCCATATATATAAATGTCCATAGAAGAAAGAGCCACGTTTTTCACCTTTCTGAATGCAGTGCCAAAAATCATGAGCGCTGGCAATGGTGGGGTGGGCCAAAGAGGATAGGCTCGTGGAAAGTTTTACACATTTCAGCCCTCTTCCCCAGGGGTCCAGGGCCCGTGGCCCCCACACTCAGTGCCTCTGGTGCCAAGTCATTAGCTTGTGAGAAAAATGACCCTCTGGCTGTAGAAGAAGCCAACCAGCTATCCAGTTAGTGCTTGGAAATGGGCCCCCAGTCCATGCCGGTTGCTGTCCAGCTCTCGTTCCAACCCATAGCAGGGCCCTAATAGAATGATGACACATTTCCAAGCACTGACTTGTAGAGCTGGTTGGCTCCTTTTATAACTGGAGTCATGCTTATCCGGTGGTAATGATTTTGCATGTGTGGCCAGTTGACATTTGTTGCACAATTCGTGTTAATGGTGTGATAAATCCTTTGCACTTATGGCCTGCCTTAAGTGCAAGGGCCAGCCTGAATGTATTGTGTGATTCACCTGTTAATTGTGCAATATAGGTAATGTGTAGCAGGGGCCTTAGAGGAGCTGCCGAGTGGACATGGACATTTAAAAAGCAAAAAACCCCAAATGGTAGGTTAGAGGATGCTCCACTTGTAACCTCTAAGATATTGCAAATCACAGACCAAAACAACACTGGCCCTGAATCTTTCACAGGGCTACTCTCCAGGTACAAAGGTTGTCTGCAGAAAAGATGTCATTGTGGACCCCGCTTGCTGTGCTTAGTGAAACCCCCTGACTAAACTGACCATAAGGAAATGCTGGACATCATCTGGGAAATCTGGGACACTGCCCCTCCTCGTGCTCTCACAAGTTGGCAGGGGCGAGTCACCATGCCAGCAATGACTGCCCACCTGCAAATCACTCCATGCCACCCCAACTCCTACCCAGACTGCGTTCCAAGCCCCTGTGTTTCTGGGACACCCATTTCTCAACAGCCAGTCAAGACCAGCCCCTGAAATCTGGGACTGTCCCAGCTACAATTGGACATATGGTCACCCTACTCATCACCTTTTGCCTTCATCTGTGGTGTGGCCAAATGCAGTTTTTGCTCGTGCCAGGGTTAAAAGGTATTGGACTAAGTCATTGTGCCTAGATTCAGTGGGCGAAGAAACACAAGTGGAGACTAGGATTGTATTATATGGCTTTCACTGAGGTGTGTTTGGGTCTTCTGTGGACTCCTGGCCTGGTGCTAAGCATGTGGGGGCCCAAGGGCCCTGGCCCCCTAATGAAGAAGTCTGTCACCTGCATAAAACTTTTCACCATCAGATGTCCATCATCTTAGCGCTCCCACCCTCAGCAAAAATAAATTTAGCACCTGTGTTCCTGCCTATAAAAAATATGTTGTGAGACTTAAAATCCATGTGTAGCCATGTGGCTAAGGATGAGAGGATCTAGGCAGGACCCCTGGATTCTGCAGCCATCTCTTACCTATGCATGGATCTTCCTGCTACGTACTTCCTCTCATTGTCTCTGTTTTCATCCCTCTCATTATTTTAATTAGTTGTGGCAATTATGGTGCTAGTATCTTACAAGATACAGCTGGAATGTTGCAGTCATGAGAGTGACATGCCGTTTTTGTGCCTGGGCTGCTGTCGCACGCAACAGCTGACTCCACTTGAGCTGTGCCTAAACAGGGGCGGAGACTTCTGATCTTCCTCCCTGGGGCAGACAGGTTACCACCAACCGTAATAGATCAGTCCTGGAGGAGGAGGAGAAAAACTGCAATGAGAGGGTGTGGTTGCAGTCAGCTGTGTTTGCAAACAAAGCATGTCTCCAGCCTCCTTGGGCATGATCTTCAAGGTAAAAGGAGGGGGAAAGGGAACGAGTCCACATGTCACAGCCTGATGGGAGCTGTAGTTCAGTAGCTCCTGCGCGGTTGTGTGAGACTATTTCTAGCCCTGTCAGCAACACCCCAAGAAGTGCTGTGCAAACACTAATTAAAAGAGTATTGCCAGGGCAGCAGATACTTGTCCTCCCTGTTTGGCAGCTGAAAAAATGAGACCTGCTGAAATCCAATCCAAGCAGTAGCCAGGCCAAGTGATATGACTGAGGCCCCACTGTGAGTCAGTGGCAGAGGCAAGGGTTGGCAGAGATGCCAGGACATTCTTGGCCCCAAACCTTTCGCCTGGAGTATGAAACCCTCTCGTGACCATGAAGTGCCTATGTTCAGAGTCTGCCTGAGCTGTGTCCCTCTGTATTTCCACACGGCCATGAATGAAGCTGAAGCTGTGGGAGAAACCAATCAGGACTCGTAGTAGAGATGATATCCTTTATTAGACCAACAAGATTTTTGCAGAGAAAAAATCTTTAATTGCAAAAATCTTGTTGGTCTAATAAAAGATATCATCTCTACTACGAGTCCTCGTTGCTTTTTCCTCTAGACTAATACGGCTACAACCTGGATACCTGAAGCTGTGGGATGCGTGCAGGGCCTGAGGTGCGGCACGGCTCTGCCACTCAAAGCATACTCTCCTCACCACCCAGGAGCCTGAGTAGCCGGGCAAGTGGGCAAAAGGTCAGCTAGTACCTGCCTGCTTCCTTCCACCCCGGAACTACATCTCCCATCAGACCCCTGGCGCAGCGGGTGCCGCCTTACAGGGGGCCTGGGTGCCCGGGGCATGCTGGGAACTGTAGGCCCGCCAGAGCCGCTGCCTCAGAGGGGCTGCTGGGGGGTGCCGGGAGCGACCACTCCGGACTGCTGCTCCCGCGGGGCCCGCCGGGAGCGGTGGCGGCAGAGGGCCGCGCGGGGCATGCCGGGAGGTGTAGTCCGGAGGGGAAGGTGTTGCGGATTCGGTGTCCCGTGATGCCCTGCGGCTGTTTCTGACGCCAGGGCCCGGGTGGGCCGGGCCGGGCAGTGCAGTGCGTCGCGGGCCGGGACCGTGACCGGGGCCGGGGCAGGATGGACTCGCGCGTGTCGGAGCTGTTCGGCGGCTGCTGCCGGGCGGCGGCGCCGGGGGGCGGCGGGGGAGCCCTGCGCGGGCGCGGTGGCCTCGGCGGCGGCTGCAAGGCGAAGAAGAAGGGCGGGCGCGGCCGGGGCGGCAAGGCCAACAACCCGCCCTACCTGCCGCCCGAGGTACGTGCGGGCCGGCCCTGCGTGTGCTTCCGCGCGTACGCGTGTGTGTGCCCATGTGTGTACGTGCGCTTCTGCGTGGCTGTGCCCCTTGGGTGGACGTGTACACGCCTGTAGCTCTGTGCTTGCTTGTACGTGTGTGCGTGTACATACATATGTGCGTGCACTTTTGTGTGTGCATACTTCTGTGTGTATGCGGCCATGTGCGTGTACTTTTATGTGCGCATACACATGTAGGTGGATGTCTGTGCATGTGCACACTTGTATGTGTGATACAGGCATGCACGCGTACAGGCGTGCACACATTTCTGTGGGCACAGGGTTGTACGTGTGTGCATGCATGTGCCTCTGTGTGTACAGGCACCGCTATGTGTACATGCATGTACATCTACGTGTGTGCATGTGTCTGCACTTGTACACATGCACATAAGTCATTTGCAGCTTCGTGGGGGTGGCATCCCCCCTGGCTGATTCTGGGCAGTGCCCTGAAAGCAGTGGGCAAGCAGAGGGAGCAGGGGCCCTGGCAGCGATGCAAGACGTGATGAGGTGGCGGAGGCGTTATCCCTAGCTGGGGCAGGCCGCACAGGGAAGGGTTGGCCTCAGCTGAGAGGTGGCCGCCTAAGCGGTAGATCTCTGCAGAGAAAGAGTTTGCCCCACCATGCCCATGACCTCTGTCTCTTCTAGCCTCTCTCCCCTCAGCTCCAGTCCTGGGAGCATGGAGGACTGAGGTGGATGGTTTTCTCAATTAACCAGGCTGGAAGCAGTCCCTGCAAGTTGGCTCAGTTGCCATGATTGTGGTGGGATGTGTTAAGATGCAGTTCCATGCTGCCTGAATTGTGGCTTGGCCCCTTGGGGAGGGGGGCACTGGGCTCACCCCCCCCCCCCCCCGCCACCCTCACCCCGGTGGGGTCTGAGACAGCCCTGCTCCTTGACCTGCCTGACCTAAAGATGCCCTGCCGGGAGGGTGCAGACATCAGCACAGCAGTGCTTGGCCTCCTGTCAGCAGGTGGAAAAACCTTATAGCCTCATAGTTACTGGGTTGCATAAGGATGAGTGTTGTTCCTTATGCAACCCTGAATGCCCTGTTCCCATCTCTTGTGGATATCTCATCTGCCAGATTGCGTGGGAACATACCCCTAGCTCCTAGGCCCACATTCCTGGCTCAGCAGGCTCCAGCAGCTCCACCCCCTCTAGTCTAATGGGATTCTCTCTATATTTGCTGATTTGGGGGAGCCAGCATGCAGAGGGTCCCCTCCCAGCCCTGGAGAGCAAGAGAGGAGGCATCCCATTTCATGGGGCTTGGCTTGGAAAGGGGACATTGTAGTCTCTTAAGTGCAGACAGTTCCCCAGGGCATGGGGCTGAAACCCGTTCTTGAAGCACAGGGCTTGCCAGGCTGGCGGCACTGCTGCTGTCTCTTGAGGAAGGTTTAAAATCCCAGAATGGCGGTGAGGGCACCTGTTTTTGTGCAAGGCAGGGCCCTTGATCTCAGGCTTGGGGATCAAAAGGTGTAGCTTCCTGTAGCTTCAGTTAGGACCTCCATACTCTGTTCCCAGGGACAGCATTGTTTTTTGTGGCACCTTGGTGGTTGTGCCTGTCAGTGGATAGCACAGCCAGTCCCTGGAGGCTTTGGTATCTCTTCCTTTCCTCTGCAGACCTGCATGCTCCATTGCCGGGCAAGTCTGTACTTGTTGCTTTGGTTTGTATAAGCTGCTCTGAGACAAGACACACCCCTTGCTTAGGACAACACAGCTACCAGTACCTGTGTTGGGAGACAATGCCTTCCCCACAGTTGTAAGGCAGGTGACTAAATGGGTAAAAAATAGGAGCCTCACACTGATGCCTTTCCCACCATGAGCAGTTTCACCTGTAAAACTAGAGTTGTCAATCCCAGGCCCCAGTTACTTTTGCCCTCTGCCATCAGCAGCCATCAGTGTGGTTAGGAGTTGAGCTAAAATGCAGGGAGACCTGCCAGGGAGCAGGGCTGCACCTTTCCCTGACAGAAGCCATGCCCTAAGAAAAGGAACGATGTCTTGAGAAGGACGACAAGGCAGTGCTGCAACTTGCTCCCAAAAACACAAAAAAAACATCCACATGGGTCAGCCTCTGCACTACTATCAGTGATTTGCTGTCTCCCTACAGGAAGCAGCCTTGTTTCCTTTGCCCTTGGGTGGTGATCGGTAGGAGATGGAATTTGATATCGGACACACCTTCTTTCTTGGGGTTGGGGTGGACTTGTTGAGTTAGTGGCTCTTTTTTCTATTCCTGGCTACAGCAATCTGATTTGGCAGCAGTCCCTCCTGGGGAAGCCCCTCTGAGTTGTGCACCCACAGGAGCTCCCACTCCAGTCTGTTTCTCTGGAGCTGTTAGTAGTTTGTTTCATCACAAGCTGATCAAATAGTGCTTGCTTCCTGATGGCTGTGTAGAACCTTGCTTCCCTCCCTGCAGGCTAGCCAGAAATGTTAGTGCCTCATTTAGTTAGAGAAGCACTTAGTGGAAATGGGAGCAACTGCTGTCAAGGAGCGGATGGTCTCTGGCAGGCCAGTTCAGTGCTGGAGTGATTCTTGGGAGCATGTGTTAGAACAGTACAAGGAGGGTGGGAAGGAGGGGAACCTCCATGGCTCAGTGTTGGAGTGGGGGAGGGAAAAGGGAGAGCCTGAGTGTCTGTCCCAGATCACCAGTTCTTCTTGTACAGATCTAGGGGAGGAGGCACTGGATAGTGTGGCGTTGGGGAGGGGAGATATGGCACCTTTCACCCCAGATCACCAGATCCCGAACAGGTCTAGCCAAACTGTGAATATAAGTTATACCTGTCAGTAATGTAATGGCCTTTGTAAAATAAAATGTAGTAGGGGGGGTATTTCTGTCTGTTTTGTAGAAAGTCACCTGCTCTACCACTTGTCACCTCAGCAGTGGCACCAGGAATTGACTGTGCCGTGGAGAACGAGTCCTCTTCATCCACCCCTACAGGGCAGGGCTGTTTTGGAGATAGTGACCTCTTGTTACTTTCAGAAGGGTTTTGGCTGGCATCATACAGATTGGCTAATGCCTTTACACTCCACTCACTTAAACTCCTAGCGTTCACAAGAGAACATCCCAGCTGTTTGTTACCAGACAGACAGCGGCAGCATGTGTCTGGGCAGTTCTAGGGGAACACCGGAGTGAGCCCTGCAGCTCTGGCCAAAGAGGCTGCAACGTATCGTGTGTACTGAATGTTGTGTGGTTTCTTTCTGAAGTAACAGGAAGAGCCCTAATGCTGCTTGACTGCTGATTATACTCCCCCCCCCCAGGCCAGTGTGCAGGCTCATGGTGTGAGGGCAGCCCAGTAGGTAGGGAAAAGTATCTGCAGAAGGTGCCTTGGTGGCACAGAAGGTCATTAACCCATGTATCTTGTTTTGTTCTTTACCAGGCAGAAGATGGGAACATTGAGTACAAGGTGAGTCCTTTGGGGGTTGCAGAGAGGATACTCCCTAATCTGGGGCTCATGGGAGATTAAATTAATAAAGGCAGTATGTAAGGGAGGTGTCTTGGTACACCCCAGGAAACCTGCCCTGGGGAGCAGGTGCAAGAAGACAAGTAGACTACACTATCTATGTAGCTTTGGGCTCTCTGAATCCAGTGGTATGGGTTGATGTAGAACAGACTGGATCCTGATTTCATGCAGTACAGAGTCCCTTAGAGCTACACTCTATGGGCCCTCACATGACTGGAGCAGTCAAGTGATCAGTGTGCACTTGGCTTCTTCTGAGCCATATTCCCTCCTTAGAGAGACAGAGCTACTGATGCCAGTTATGGCTCTTCCAACCGCACTGCAGAGCTGTCCCACCATTCTTAGCTATTGAAGCCATTACAAATGTGGTCGAGCCCATGCTGTCCCTGGGGTGCCAACTCTATTCTAGTCCACAGCTGCCATCTGCAAGGTGCTTGAAACATTCTGCTCTTGATATATGCAGCTACCTGTAATCCCATCTTTCCTTTCCCCCTGGCTCTTCAGACACTAGTTTGGAGTGTGTTTCCCAGGGGCAAGTCTGCAGGAGGGGCTGTTGCTTCACAGTGGAGGATTAGGGAGTTGTTTTCCCTGGGAGGTGGGATCCCTTCCAGTGCAGGCCACGATCATAACTGCTCTTTCCCTCAAGCAGCTGAAGCTGGTGAACCCCTCGCAGTATCGCTTTGAGCACCTAGTGACGCAGATGAAGTGGCGGCTACAGGAAGGCCGGGGCGAGGCTGTATATCAGATTGGTGTGGAGGACAATGGGCTGCTGGTGGGCCTGTCAGAGGAGGAGATGCGTGCTTCCCTCAAGACTCTGCGCCGCATGGCTGAAAAGTATGCATCTCCTCAGGATCTCTACCCTCCCTGTAGCCGAGTGGTTCAGATGTTCTCCAGCTTAGGAAAACCCAGCTCTGTCCCCAGCACCCCCAGAACCCTTGCAGATCTGGTGGCTGTTCTGCCACCTCCACAAAGCCTACAGATCAAGGAAATTCCCCCTAGCCAATGTCCTTCATAACCAGAGAGGACCCTAGATGAGGGCCTGTGGTCTTTGCTGCTAGAGAGCACTATGGTTGACAGTGTTAGGTTTCTGCATAGGTTTCTGTCACTCAGAGTTAATCTCCCTGGCAGATTGAGTTTTGCTCTGAATTCCCCTGTGGTTCCCTGGGAAGGTGATTCCCTGAAGGGCCAATCTTGCAGTGACCAGTTCCCTCCTGCCCCTTTTGCAGGGTCGGCGCTGACATCACCGTCCTGCGGGAGCGCGAGGTAGATTATGACAGCGATATTCCCAGGAAGATAACAGAGGTCCTTGTCCGGAAGGTTCCTGATAACCAGCAGGTATGGGACCCCTTGACTGGGCTGTTCTCCCTGGCTTGGGGACCCTCTGGTACTGGAAACTGCCAGGCTCTGTCTAAGAGGTTTTCTGTTGGGAAGAGCTAGGAATCCTTCCCCTGGAGGCACCTTCTTCTAGAATAGTTCATAGGACACACTTTAGTGAGCTGCCAGCATGGGATCATGAGACCCTCCTTCATCTGGAGGGGATCAGTTAGAACCCACTCCAAGTAGTGGGGGTTGGCTGGGTCAGGGAGTGCGATGACGAAGCCTTGCACCTCTGTGGCAGTGGGCCTTTTGAGGATCAGGCCATGACAATGAATGTCCGTCACACCAAGCATGTACGTGAACTTCCTTTTGTGATGTCATAGGCCAATATGCGTCATCACAGCAGAGTGTGCTGTGACAAACCCTGTCCCATGACACCATGGGCTAGGGGACAAATCTAAAGCAGCAGCCAGAGATTGCTGTGCAGTACAGTCCCTCTTGGCTACCCTTCAGGGAGCCTGTAGGGCATGCCTCTGCTGACATCTGGTGAGCACATGCCACCTGTCTATATGAGTGGGGTCCCTGTCCAAAGGGGACAGGTTCCCCTGTGATTTTTCTCAGTCTTGTTCCTTTAGTTCCTAGACCTGCGAGTGGCTGTGTTGGGGAATGTGGACTCAGGAAAGTCGACCCTGCTGGGTGTCCTCACGCAGGGTGAGCTGGATAATGGGCGGGGCAGAGCTCGCCTCAACCTCTTCCGGCATCTCCATGAAATTCAGACAGGAAGAACATCCAGCATCAGCTTTGAGATCCTGGGCTTCAACAGCAAAGGAGAGGTAAGGGTGGCAGTGAGGAGAAAGGGACCAGATCAGTTACAGCAGAGAATGGGGGAGTGTGGGTGTCCTATCTTGTTGCTTCTGGCCGCTGCACCTGAAGGGATCATTCCTTATCACTCGTGGATCAGCCAAGGAACAGATGTCTAGTCCTGCATTCCCTGTTGGTGCAGTTGAGGTTAGGAACGATGCAGCTGAGGTGCTGCTTGTCCAGGTGGAACAGACATACTTTCTAGTGTCCTGCCTCTGCCTCCAGAAGAGCAGCTCTGAGGTTGACCTTATAGTGCAGCCATAGCAGTTTGAGGTCTCTTGGGCCTGGACTTTTTCCAAGTGCCAACCCTCAAGTTCTCTCTGGCACTTGTTTCTGCTTAGGTGGAGTTGGGGTTGACAGCTCCCTTTTCTTTTGCATGCCCCTCCCTCAGCCTCTGGTTTCTCTTCCTCACTAGGTAGTGAACTACAGTGACTCACGAACCGCAGAAGAAATCTGTGAGAGTTCCTCCAAAATGATCACCTTCATTGACCTGGCTGGCCACCATAAGTACCTGAAAACCACCATCTTTGGCCTCACCAGCTACTGCCCGGACTTTGCTATGCTGGTAGTGAGTGCCAACACTGGCATCGGTAAGTGTGCCCCAGCTTGCCTGAAGTCCTCCCACTGCCCGCATCTTGCCCTGTGCCATCTGGATGGCTGTTTTCTGACTAATCCTTGGCTCTGCAAGAAACACTGTGGGTTCCTAGGGAGAGGCCCTGTCTTTCTGTCTAGGGTGATGCTTAAAAAAATCGTGCCCTCTTCCCATTACCCAGAAGCTGAGCTTCCATTTTCATCCCTGGTGAGCTTTCTGGCCTGAGACACAAAGGCATCCTGCAAGCAAGTGATCTTGGTTCCTGTTACTTTTAGCTGAACTCTCCCTGATCTCTTGTAGCAGGTACAACGCGAGAGCACCTGGGCCTGGCCATGGCCCTCAAGGTACCTTTCTTCATCGTCATCAGCAAAGTGGACTTGTGTTCAAAAGCCACTGTGGAACGGACTGTGAAGCAGCTGGAGCGCATCCTGAAGCAGCCAGGCTGCAACAAGCTCCCCCTGTTGGTGAACTCAGATGATGATGCTGTTACAGCAGCGCAGCAGTTTGCACAGTCTCCCAAGTAAGGGACCTTCATCCTTTCTTGCAAGGGTTGTGGTCAGTCAGCTTAGTCTGGGCTCCTTGGGGTATTCCTTGCTCCACAAAGATGCAAGAGGAGACCACCTTTTTAGGAGGCATTAGCTGAAATAAACATCTCTTAAATTATCCACCTGTCCCCTCCCTAGATTTTGTCATCCTCATTCATGTTCCTTCTCTGAGGCCTGTTCTGGACACACACAGCAAGAGCCAATGACTGATAGTGGAATGAATGTATTCCCGTATTATCTAGGAGACAATGTTCCTGTGAGGAAACTTGAATTGATTGGGTGCAGATGGCCTGGCTTGAACCCTTTGTGGGTAGGTGGGATCATTGCCAGCCCACGCTGCCTTCCCTAGGTGGGGTTAGTTCTTTACAACAGTTCCCCAGGGTGGGTTCCGCAGCTGCGTTGCACCCCTAGCTCATTCCTCTCTGTCTGTTTGGCAGCATCACCCCCATCTTCACTCTGTCCAGCGTTTCTGGGGAGAACCTGGATCTCTTGAAAGTTTTCCTCAACATCCTTCCTCCTCTGACCAACAGCAAAGAGCAGGAGGAGTTGATGCAACAGCTCACAGAGTTCCAGGTATGTAAGAGTGTTCCCTTCAGGTTATTACACTGTGCTTACCACCGTGGTGGCTCAAGCCAGGCAGAGGGTCCCCTGGATTCGGCGTAGCAAAAGTTGTTAGCTGCTGGACAAGTAACAAGGGAGCTGAAAACAGAGACCCAGCTTGTACTCATGCTAAAAATCTATCAGACAGTTGGGTCCCCAGCTGAACTTCAGAGAGGAGATGCATTGACCATATCTGAATAAAGACAGCTTTTATGTCCATTTCTTAAGTCTGCGGTGTTTTAAAATGGGGAGGTGTGGGGGCTGATGAAAACCCTGATGCACGCTTTGGTACCCTGAAGAAAGGAGCTTTCCTGCAGCCTGTGTTAGGTGGATGATTGTGGTTGCTTTCCCTGTTGCCCAGTGACTAAGGAGCTTGCTCTTGTTGCTGTAGGTGGATGAGATCTACACAGTGCCTGAGGTGGGGACTGTCGTGGGAGGAACACTGTCAAGGTGAGTGCTGCTCTTTATATAAAAAAATCAACACAGGGCCAGGCTTTGGGTGTGGCAAGGGTGATGTGGCATGACCAGTACTGATCTTGCAGGGGATTTGATCCATGCTGCACTGCCAGGCCAGTGTAGGGCAAGCTGCCTTAATACCCTTCTCTGGGTGAGATGGGGAGCAGTGTAGGGATGAGCTTAGGAGCAAGTATTGTTCTAGGAGACAGGCACTGGTGAGAATCCTGGGCAACTAGCTGCACCTTCAGGCATGAGGAGGGCACCTTGCATGAAGGAAACTGAAAGAGATGATTGGTGGGTGGCCAGAGCACAAAAGATCCAGCGTGGGAGCTGCTCGGCTGTCAGGGCAGTGGCTGGTGCTTGGTTGGCCTTCTGAGGTAGCACTTTCATTGGACTCCAAAGTCCTGCCTCAGGTAGGAGGTAGCTTGGAGAAGAGCAGCAGGACCATAGCCCTATCCCTGATGAGAGCAGTGTTTGCTGTGTTGCCTCTGTACAAACCAAGGGGAATGTTCTTCCTGTTGGTCTCCTGATCAAGATTGGGTCTGCTGGTCCCTCTCTCAAGGATCCTAGATAAACTGATCCACAGTCAGTGCTAAATTCCCTGCATTCCAGTGAAGGCAACACAGAGTTCAAGGAGGAGGTGCAGACTGGGGTGTCTATATCTCAGGACCAGACCCTTGGAATCTGAGCATCAGCATACCTGCTGTAGAGGAACAGGGGGCGGCACTAATTGCTTTGAGGAATTCTGACTCCCACATTGCCAGCGCTGATCAGTTGGGCAGACCCTGGAGCAAGAGCCCAAGCAAACTGCCTTGTAGTGGGATTTGGAGAGGCTGTGAATCGACTTCACTGAGTGTCACTTTCCTTGTGTGTCATGCTTAAAATGTGTCCTGCTCTTGTGCCATCTGCAGTGGGATCTGCAGAGAGGGGGAGAACCTGGTGGTTGGCCCAACTGACGATGGCAAGTTCCTCCAGCTGAAGGTGTGTAGCATCCAGCGGAACCGTTCAGCATGTCGTGTGCTCCGGGCAGGACAGGCTGCTACCTTGGCCCTTGGGTCCTTTGACCGGTCCCTGCTACGCAAGGTGAGTCTTGTTCCCATCCTCTAGGACAGGGGTTGTCAACCAGGGGTATGCTTCTACACACCACCCAGTGCTTCTTCCTCCCAGGAGCAAAGGGAGGGGGGACAGCAAGGGCAGCAACACCCCTTTGCAGGCTGCACAGACGCTGCCCACCTGGCTGGACATGGGAGGGTGGGGGGAAGCTCATGTGCAGTGGCCACTGCCACCACCCTGCATCTGGCTGTGAGCCTCCCCTTCTCCATTGCTCCATATTCAGCCGCCGAGGGTACGCTTATTGGAGTTGGAGTACTGAGTCCAGTTCTGGGTGCCACACTTCAGGAGAGATGTGGGCAACATCGAGAGGATCCAGAGGAGGGCCACTCACGTGATTAGGGGGCAGCGGGGCAGGCCCTACGAGGAGAGGCTATGGGACCTGAACCTGTCCAGCCTCCACAAAAGGAGGCTGAGAGGGGATCTGGTGGCTGCCTATAAACTTGCCAAGGGGGATCAGCAGGCAATGGGAGAGTCCCTGTTCCCCTGTGCACTACTGTGGGTAACAAGGAACAATGGCCATAAGTTGACTGAGAGTAGATTCAGGCTAGATATCAGGAGGCACTACTTCACTGTCAGGGCAGCTAGGAACTGGAACCAACTTCCAAGGGAAGTGGTGCTCACCCCTACCCTGGGGGTCTTCCAAAGGAGGCTAGACTGCCACCTAGCTGGAGTCATTTGACCCCAGCATCCTTTCCTGCCCATGGCAGGGGGTTGGACTAGATGATCTGCTTAGGTCCCTTCCGACCCTACCAACTATGAAACTATTAAAGGTTGAAAACTCCTGCTCTAGGAGCTGCCACTCAGCTCCTCAGTGGTCAAGGAGTGATGGGGTCAGCGACCAAGACCTTGAGCTGGCAAGGTTGAAGGTTATTACTCTTTCTCAGAGCTGTCCTACTTGCTGGGAAGGGATTTGGGATACACATGAGAAACATTCACCCCAACTCCAAGCCTACAACCACCACCCTAAAATCTGCTTCAACTAGTGTGACAGCAGGCCTCCGGGCTTTGGCATGCATCCATGCATCTTTGTAGATTTTCAGGGACTGGGTTGGGGCTGAGCCCCAAAGCAAGGAAGAGATTATGGCAAGCTAAAGGCCATGGGATTCAGACCAAGAAAGGGCTGTTCTCTGATAACCTGAGTTTTGGGTTTGGGGCTGTCATGCAGGGCATGGTGATGGTGAGCCCAGAGATGAACCCCACTATCTGCTCAGTCTTTGAAGCTGAGATCGTACTGCTTTTCCACGCCACAACTTTCAGGAAAGGATTCCAGGTCACTGTGCATGTGGGAAATGTGCGGCAGACTGCCATTGTGGAGAAGATCCATGGGAAGGTGAGCTCCCAACTATGGAGTGGGTGTTGCCAGGATTCCTTAGTGTTAATACCTTCAGGCAGAAAGAGAAGTGGGATAGGATGTCCTGGCTATCACAATCATAGATTTGAACTCACTGCTCATCCCTGCTAAAGCCAGTGGACTTGGTCAGATTCCTCCTTTCCTCTCCTGAGAAGCTGCCTCTTCACTTTGCAGATGGTCTGCTGGAATCACTGGGGAAAGCATCAACAGGACAGGATAGGGGAGTAACCCCTTCTCCAATCCTCACTTGAAGAGAATCAATTTTTGTCCCAGGTTCCCCTTACAGTGGGAGGGACTCGGGCTGCGGCAATGTAAATAGTGGGTGACTGGAGAAAGGAGGGATCTTGTAACCATCCCTGTTTCCCAGTGCCCGCCAATGTGGGGCTAACGGTCATACTCCTGTTTGTACTGTGGTGACCAATTGTCCTGTCTCTCCCTCAGGACAAGCTGCGAACAGGGGAGAAGGCTGTCGTTCGTTTCAGGTTCATCAAACACCCTGAGTACTTGAAGATCGGAGCCAAGCTGCTCTTCCGGGAAGGAGTCACCAAAGGTATTGGGCATGTCACCGACCTTCAAGGCATCACCACCAAAGAGAACAGCTTAGAGGAAACCCTGGGGACAGGAGGGCTGAGCTTCTGACTACCGTTCAGTGGGAGTGCTCTCCAGACACCAACGATTGGGGAGACTGATGGGAGCTCCCCCAGCTCTTCAGGTGCTACCAGGAGCTGCTGCTACCCAGTTCTAGCATGGGTTTCTCTCCTCCGCGTTGCAAGATGGAGCCCAGGAGATTTTCTTGCATTCAGTGCCCTTCGTGGGACAAATGAAGCATGTCTTTGCATCGCCTGCTGTTTTTGTTAACCTGCCCTCTCTGAGAATAGACCAGCGGCAGACCTGGGCAGGCGAGTCCTGGCTTTGTTTCTTGTTTGGAAAGTTACTGGCTTAGGCAAAGCAAAGCCCCTGAAGTGAATGACTGGCAGCGAAGGGAACCTGCCTCCTGTCATGCAGAAAGATCAGCCCCATTCTGGCTTGCCGAGCATTGGGCCCTGTTGTCATACTGTTTTCCCTATGGGGCATAGACCTTTGGGTAGGGGCAGGAGCAAGCCTTGCCACCTACAGCAGGGGCTGGGTTACACATGGACTCACAAACAAAAGGAAGGCCTCTCAAATTGCTTTCAGGACACTTTTTAACCCTTTGATTTTGGTTGGTTTTAATCCAGTCCTAATTTCCTTCTGTGCTGAGTTTTCAAGACTCCTGCTTAGTTTCATCTCTTCCTGTGTGTGTCAACTTGGGGGAAACCTCCTCCCTGGACTAGCCCTCGCCTGGTGGGGTGACTTCTGCCCAGTGCTCCTGTCATGTGGGAGGTCTACACAGCCCAGTGCAGTTGGCCTGCTAAAGGAAACATGAAGCCAGATTTTACACCTGTCTCTTCTGCTCACTGAGGCTAGCCATAGCCTGTGTTTATACCTGCAGGTGGCTGTTGGAGTTTAGCAGCAGTGACTTGCAGTGGATTTGTTGCAGTCAGACTGTGCCCCAGCCCAGCTCACTCCTTGGGGACTTGCCTTAATACTTAAGAAGCCTAGGGGGCAGTTAGCAGCACAATGTACAGTGGCTTCTACCATTGGATGCAATTTTGACAGCAACTGCTGCAGTGATACTTTTGCTCTCGTTCTTCTTGGTCAAGTAGAGGGGAGACGTCCTTATCTCTGCCATGGAGACTCAGTGTCTGAGGGAAGCTAGTGTGAGCCCATGGCCACTGAAGAACCTGTATGCAGGTAGAGACCAGCATGCTCCTGTCTCCCTCCACTCTGGCTATATACTTCCCCACTTGTGTCCTTCAGGTAACAAGTGCTGAGTAGTGAGGGGCAGCCTGGAGAGTGCAGTAGAGGCTGTATTGCTGTACGTAAGGCTCCTGATTTTCTTGGTGACTTCAGCCAGGCTGGTTGGCTGGAGCACTGCCTGCAGCTAGCATGCTGTATAAGGAGACATGGGCAGCTGGGCTGGGTAGCGTCTGCAGGTGGTGTTAAGGAGAAAAAAGGGAGCTAGTGTTTTGCTCCCTGCAATGCAGATCAGATGCTCTAAGGCAAATGTCCCTCAAACAACTTGGGGCCAGATGCTTCTGCTGCCTCCTGCTCTGGGTTTTCTTCTTGCTGGGGCTGCCGCTAGGGTCCAGGGAGGTAAGACTGAATGGCTGAGTTTACTACTCCAATGAGCTGCTCTAGAACATCAGCTTCCTCACTACCAGCTCTGCCTGCAGCCTGCAAAAGTGGCTGGCAGTTTTGAAGGGGGGTAGGGGAAGAAGATGAGTGGTTTGTTCTACCAAGAAGGGTTAAGGGGAAGTGCCTTCCTTCCCAACCCACTGTGCTGATTGAATCCTCCTGGCTTGGGGAGGCCTGTTACTAACACAGAACAAGTGCTGCCCATTCTCTTCGGAGGGGCAGGGAACTGACTCTTGGAAGTACCTTGCCCACTTCCAGCTGGGGCTAGAGGGCTCTTCTCTCTCCCCTTCACATATGGATGTGGCTGCTTTATTGGCTCAGATTCATTAAAGCAGGGGGCTTTTCCATTTCAGCCCTGGCAGCTGGCTGGGTCCCAGTGCAGTGTTTTTGCCCTCATATATGCTTTCAGGGAGGACAGGGCCCCAACTACCAGCAAGAACTTCCCTCTGGTGCTACTGTGTCAGGGTAAGCATTGCCCAAGGAGGGGCTCCGTCTCCCTGTTGCCTGCAGTGCCCTTGATATGGCCTCCAGCACTGACACATCCTCAAGGTGCTGTTTCTTCCCTGGAAGAGCACTTTTCACCCCTGTCCTGTCCTTCCTTCCCTGTGTGGGGTAACTGTTCTTGGTGCCATGCTCTTCATACTTCACTGTTATGTTGTCTTGGATTTCTCATGCTGGGAGATGATGCCCATTTCTTTGGCATCTCTATATATAATGTACAGAATAAAGATGTTTTATTGAGAGTGCACTGGCTGCGTGGTGGAGGTGGAGAGAGCTTTCCCAAACCTTGCAGCCTTTTGTGGAAATGACTTTGTTGCTAGGTCACAGCTTTAAAAAAGCTGTCTTCCCCTCCCCCCTCTTCCCATGCTCGGCCCTATAAATACAGTCTGGGACGGTGGAAAGAACACACGTACGCTGCTGTTTACAAGCTTGCGCTGCCTGCTTATCAGACCTTAGCCACCAGTGGTTAAGATGACTCAGCCATGTCACCCTGAGCTCAGCAGCTCTTGCTGCAACAGGCTGATCTTGCTGTACCCACAGTGCTGAGTGGCCATGCATGCCTGTTACCTCAGGCCCTAATTAAAGGATCACTCCCCATAGCCTCAGCTTAACTGGTAGTTTTGTTTTGAAACAGTTCCAGCCTTTAGCCAGCATTGGTGGGAGGAGTGTTTTCCTCAGCCTCCAGAGGCTGGAAACCAGGTTGGCCTGCATTTTAGAGGACTTGTTGCCACCTCCCTTGCCTGGAGAGCACAGTTGAACCCAGCTCTGTTGGATTGAAAGGTTGTATTGCCTTTTTCCTTACTCATCCTGTTTACATTTTTTTGCATGTCATCCAGCTTGGCTGATGCCCCACACTGTCAGTTTTGTTTCCTGGCCGTCCTGCAGCAAACTGCTGCTATCACAAGAAAGTGATGCAATCTTATCAGTATGGTTGTAATTGCTACTCACAGGACAGCTGAGAAATCCCCTTGTTTCTGAACTCAAGATGTACAGTGACTATGAGCCCCTTCTGCAGGTCAGTGTAGATAGTTATGGGACAGAAAGCTCTGTCCCCTAAACCTAGAGGGAAGGTATGAAAGCTGCTGCTGACCAAGGGAAAGCAGCTGTTCCCTAAAGGAAATGGGCCACAGCTGAGCCAAAGCCAATTATCAGTATAATATGGGGATGGAAATAAGCATGCAAATGCTGTTCCTGCCAGTGCTGGCTATCTATACTTAACCTTAGACTCTGCCCTCCCCCCTCTAGGACTCACCCATGGAGAACCACACGATGAAACTGCCTGCAAGCCTAAAGTTTTCAACCACACCCAGAACTGTTACAACGTGGCAGGAATCCCCTTCCCAGAGCCAAGTTCACATGCCAGCAGCTAGCAACCACTGTTTTGAATGTGGCCTGAGCCTGAAGAAATCATCTCCTGTGGGGGAGGTGGGGGTAGATCCTGATAAGCTGAGCTCTGCTATGGAAATGAAAGCTTCCTTATTCAGCGCAACAGCCGGTCTCTCCTCAGCACAGATTTGCTCTGCTGCAGTGGTGCTGTGTACTGGGGTGATCCTCTCTACAGCCCGCAAAGTAGGCTGTTCCCTACTTTGGGAGCTTGTCAGCCAGCCCCTTGTAGTCCTTGCTGCAGAACAGCTGGACCTGTATCAAAGGCCAGCTGATACAGCTGCTTGCAACCTTCAGGTAAAGAACATACTACTATAAGCAGCAAAAAATAGGTGGAGCCTCCTCTCTGGAAAGGGAAAAGTGCTTTTTTAAACAGACCCAAGGGATTCTCTCTCAGCTTTTTTCTTTAAAAATCACATCACTGCTGTAGCTAGCCCCTAGCATGGTCCAAAGTAGTTATCAATGCTCAGGGAGAATACAGAGCAAGTAGGACCAATACTAGTGCAATGGGTGCCATGCAGCAGAAAGCTGTTTCCTGCCACTATCTACACACAAGTTCTCTGTCATGCTTTGAACTCCTGCCTCATGCAAGAGTCAGTGCTGAGGGTCCTGACATTAGTCAGCTGGAGTAGCCAAGAGAAAGAGGAAAATCCATTCCACTCCAGTAGCCTAAGCACATGACTAAGAAGGATACAATGTCAGGCTACATGACAGGCAAGCCCCAGCCCTGCCCTGCCTCACTATGCCATCTTAAGTGGGGAAAACACCACAGCCTACAGAGACTAAAGATAACATTCTTTGCTTTTTGTGCAAAACTCTGCAGCAGCAGCACACAAACCCTGGCACCGCTTCCACCAGCACCCCCAGAAGTGGCCAGAAGGGCCTGCAACTCCACAGCCCCTAGCAAAGCTGGTGGGGCACTGCTGCTTTTTCTTCCTCAGGTCTAGCTGTTCTCAGCCAAAGGGAGAAGAAACATTTATTAGATAAAAATTGACAGAAAGGATAAAAACTTTAAAAAACAAAATCAGTTCCTTCTAAAATCGTTCTGGAGCACCTGGCTGGGCACAGGCTTAGGGAGGCAGCCGTTTAAAGAAGTAGTCCAGAGTCCTGGTAACTCCCTGTCTACGTCGCTTCATGCTAGAGCCTGTGGGGGTCTTGGGCTTGCTTTTGCCATTGGCAGGACTGAGAGGCATGGCACAAGGACTGGTCGGCATGGCACAAGGACTGGTCCGCACAGGGGAAGTGTGGGGGAAGCTGAGCTCTGTGAAGGAGTTCTGCAGCTCCACTGCAAAGTGATAATCCATGTGCTCTGGGAGGTCCCAAACCAGCACCTGCTGGCCACACTTCTCACAGAGCAACTGGTCCCCTGGAGAAGTGTGGGGGGCCTGGCCACACCCAGAAGAAGGTGCTAAACTCCCCTCCTTCCACTCAGCAGCTTGTTCTGAAGCAGCTTCTGGTTCTGCTTTCAGGGTGGTCCTGGGCACTAGGGCAGCAGAGGAGGTTCCTGCAGTACCAGATGACTCCTCACAGGGAAGTGGCTTAGAAGAGGGAGAGTTGCCCCCCTTGGGGCTTTGCTTCACAATGGCTTCTGGACTCTGAACTGTGTTGAGGATGGGATCTTCTAGGTCCTGGTGTCTATCAGGACAAGGCAACAATGAGCCTGCACCAATGACAACAGGTACACAGGGCCCTGCAGCAGCACAGGCTTGCTGCTTCTCTGCTGCCCTCTGGAAATAGGAATCAATGGCATTCACTGGCTTCTTGCCAGGCTCTTTCCTTGGGCTCCCAAGGGACTTAGCATTGGGGCTGATGGGTGCTGTGGCACCAGCTGTTGGGGCTTCACTGGTCAGGAAGGTGGCAATGCCTGCAGGGAGGAGGGTGGGAGCTTCAGAGAACTTGCTTGCAGACATAAGTAGCATTGTAAGTGGAGGGGACCTGTGAAGAAAAATGGATTAGTAACAGCTCGAAGACTGGCTACAGGAGCAAAAGCCAAGGCAGGCTTTAAAGCTACAAAGTTTCAGCAGGCACAGAACACAGGTTGCGGACTGCTTGAAGCTAGGCAAAGTGTCTAAGGCAGGAGTGGGCAAAACGGTGGATCCAGGTGATGGCCAGGGGCTGGTGGGAAATGGAATCCAGCCACCTTGCTGCAGCTGGTTTCCATAGAGACCCCAGCAGCAGATGCACTGTAAGAGCATGGAGACCAGCCCCAGCGGCAGAGAGCTACTCCACAGCCAGGGCTGGGATCTTGCAGTGGTGACAGCGAGGTCCAGAGCTGGGGCAGATCCGCGATCCGCTGCCTGCATGCCCCTGCCCAGGGTGTGCAGACAGTGGATCACAGCTCTGCCCCAGCTCTGGACTATGTTGTCATTGCCACAAGATCCCAGCCCTGGAGCACTGCCTGCCCTACCACATACCCAGCCAGTGCTGCTGGGGCTGGTCTCTATGGAAACCCTGGTCCAGTGCTGTCACAGTACTGACACTGTTGGGATCTCCATGGAAACCAGCCACAGCAGGGGTTGCTGGGAAATGGAGTCTGCTGCAGTCCCAATGCAGCCCGCGGGCCAGACTGCCTGCCCCTGGTCTATGGTGAGCTGGGTCTGGTGGTGTTTGATAAAACATTAGTGTCCCTTCAGCCTGCAAAATGGACTGCCTTCCTCTTCGCCCCACACCCCAAAAAAGACAACTAAAATCAGGCTGGGCCTTTCACTCACAGGAGCAGAGGGAGCCCAGCCAGGGCTAGTGCTGCCCAAGGCTGCAGCAGCTGCTGCAATCCCCACAGGCCAGGCTGTGCTCAAGTGCCTGGATCTCCACCTGAGCCCAAGGCACAGCTGTCCTAGCTGGGCCCCACTTATCCGCTTAGGAAGAAAACCACACATGGGTGATATGCCCGAGACTGTGCTTTTGTGCCCATCCTGTGACCCTTTAACCCTCTGTCCCCTAGGTTTATAGCACAAGCTCTCCCTTGTGTAGCACAAATGATGCTACAGCCACACTAGTGAGCTGGGCACTCAGCACACCCTGGAGCACACAGATTCAATGGCAGTGAGGCCCCTGGCTACAGCTCTGTAGTGAGCTCTGCACTGCAAGGTCAAGAGGCTTAAGTGAGAATAATGCTCAAGATGCGTCTTCCATAGGGGCAGTGCTCTCCTGCAGACAGGTGCAGGACACACAGGGCATGTCCCAGCTCTGTTCCCTACTTGCTCTAACAGTTCCTGTTCCTGCCTGTATCCAGCAAGACCCTGCTATTCTGTCTGTTACCCCTCCCAAGGCAGAGAACCTCTGCCCAGCAGTAGCAGCAGCAAAGTAGCTGGGAATTGAAGCCGCTCACCATGCAGCCTGCTGGGCTCCAGCCATGTTGCAGTTCCGGATGAGCGCAAAGGCATCAGTGCTGATCTTGTGGGCATCATAGCGGGCCAAAGCACAGCACCGCGTCAGGCCGTGGGGTTTCAAGTCACCTTGCATGCGGATGCTCACCATCAGCTGCTTGGCTATGCGGCCATTCTGTGGGAGAGGACGCAGCTGTAACATGGATGACACCTAGAGGGCAAAGCTGGCAATGCCAGAAGCTTGCTCATACTATGGGCCAAGAGGTCTCTATCCCAGGAAGACAAGCTGCCATCTGTCACTGCGGCAGTGTGTGAACACCTAACGTGGCAGGAGCTGCTACAGCTACATCATGCCAGAGGAAGGGTTTCACCCCTACTTTCCCTCTATCCTCACCAACACTGGAGAGCTAGCAGGTCCACAGCTCAGGCCCACAACCTAGCACACAGGGCTGAGCCAGCTTACTCACTTGCCAAGGGTATAAGGAGCCTGTTTATTTACAAAGCTGCCACTGGGAGATACAGGATACTAGGCTAATTGGCCTGTGGTCTGACCCACTGGGGAGTTTCTTATGCTATAAGAGGCCTTGGCAGAGTTGTCTTGGCAGGTCCCAGGATCAAGCTGCACAGCAGGAAGAAGCCTGGGCAGTATCTGCACACTCACTCCCAGGTGACCATGACCCTTGCACTCAACAATGGAGCAGGGGACAGCAACCTTCCAGCTCAGCAGCATTTTGGGGCCAGGCCCTCTAGAACAGGGGTTGGCAAAATTTTTTACCAGAGTTCCAAAAACACTTCAACCTCGACCCATGCCTCAACTTGAGATGCCAGGGGCAGACTGTGGGGAGCTGTGTGGGGGCAATCCTCATTGCTGGTGGTGGGTGCTTGTGTACCACGAGGTGCACAGCAGGGGAGGGGCCGGAGTTGGGCTTCCCCAGCCCCTTCCCTGCTGTGCACCCCAAGGCACACATGCAGCTACCACTGCCACAGAGCCCAGGGGCCCGCAGGCTGTAAACAGCTGCACTGGGGTCCAGAGCCCTGGAGACCCTGGTCCCCCTCCCCCACTGTTCACCCAGAGGCGTGCATACAGCAGCCGGTCACAGAGCCCAGTTGGAGCTCTGGACCCTGGTGCAGCTGTCTGCAGCCTTGTGACTGCCTGCCACAGTCAGTCCAGGCTCTGTAGGCTTTGGAAGCCACTGCTTGCAGCAGGGTTTGCAGCCTCCTAGCCGCCTGCTGTAAGCTGCCCGGGCTTCATGGCTGGTGGCAGTTACCCAGAGCCTGGGCTGGCTGTGGTGCAGAGTAAAATGGCCTCACATGCCATGCTCTAGTATGTGTGCCAGGGATTGCCGACCACTGCTCTAGAAGGTGAGGGCACCAGTGCTGTGCCTAGGGCCTTCCTCATCTCTTCAGTCAACAACACAATGCATGCGAATGCAGGGTTGTTTCCATGGCCACTTGCTACCAGAGCCTGATGTCACACCCTGCTGCAAAGATAGCACATGCCTCTGGCCCAGCCACACAACATTTGGAATCAGGCCTCTCCTTACTTGGCTCCTGTCCTTGCCGAGTCTTGACTCCAGTTCCGAGGCCAACTGCAGGATCCAGTGCTGCACCTGCAAGTAGCACACAATGGCAGTTGATGCAGTCCTAGGGATGGACAGACGCACACAACTGATCATAGGACCTGACCCCTCCCCTCCTTCTACTTAGTTGCTGCCACAGCCAGAACCAAGGGGAGAAGAGCTCATCCCAGACTGGGCTCAACAATTCATTCTTTGACAAGCTAAAGAGCAAGAAACTTCTGGAAGTTCAAAGCTAAGGAAGAAGGGGTTGGGATTCTGTCAAAAATGCATCTGCAACCCAGAAGCAGTGGTTCTCAACATTCTGAGACCTGTGGAAAATGTCTGCTCTTAGTTTTCACTTTTTTTTTTTTTTTTGACTACAGAAAAATAATAGAGCTGTTTTTTCTGCTGTAAGGAACTCAGAAAAGCCACAAATATGGGTTTCTATTTGAAATTTCTGGGCTTATCTTGTGAATCACATTTGCACAAATCACATTTGGCACCCCTAAAAGGATCAAGACAATCCAGCATGCTGTGGCACCCTGGTTGAGAATCACCGAGTTAGAGCATCCCAGACTATGCAGCACAGGCTAGCACTGGGAATCTGAAAGGAACAGCGAAATCCCTCAGCCTGAGGGAAAGGCAATGACAGTGAAGCATCCCAGAGATGCTAAAAGCACTGTTTCTACTCTTTACAAGGAAGAAGGGGGATTTCTGTTATGGTGATGTCACCAGTCTGCATATGAACCCACACCTTGGAAGGTGAAGAGCTCAGCTTTGTGCAGCTCCACCATCTGGGTGCTTAGGGATAGGGCTCCCCAACCTGGCCCAGAGACATGATGCTCCCCAGCCCAGCATTAGGCGATTCACAAAAAGTTGAGTCTACTGCTTGACAAACATCACCCACTCTACTGCACTTGCATGAGGACTTTCCCTCTGTCCAGGCATCTTAATGCTCCATTGCAGCAGGAGCCTGAAGCCCCCTTGGGAAGTGACAAAGGCCTCATAATGGTAGCAGCTGGGACACTTCACCCAGAGCCTTTCAGCAGCACCATCAGGTTCCCATTCAGCCTGCCTTGGTTAAACTCCAGCAAAGGCAGTATCCCTCCCCCACTAAACTTTACTGGGACAAGTACTAAGTTCTTAAAGAGTGGATGCAAGGTGCAGATGTAGAACCTCAAGCTCATACACCACCCACGACACACACACCACAGTCCAAGAAACCCAGCATGAGAGCATCCAGTGGCAAAAACAGAGACAGGTTATTGTCAAGGAGCCTTTCTAGTGACTAGACTTGCTCAGCTCAGGAAATTCTTCCTTTTCCTGGCATTTGCATGGGAACATGTCCATGTTAAACCACATACTGCATGCATGCTTCAAAAGTGCCCAAAGCATGGGATAAACAGGAAGCAACCCCAGAGAGACGGCATCAGCACCACCCCTTGGGATAATAATCCGAAGGCTCCCAAGTTCCTTAGACAGGACTCATAGCCTAATGACTTTACTTTATGGACTTGGTCCCTCACCCTGGGAGACCAGCCATGTGTGGCTCTACAGGATATGAGCTACCTCACACTTAGCTACAAGGTCTTGGATCCTACTGACAAATCCTACACATGCCAAAGAGAATGTAAAGTTATGCACAACAGGCCTTGGCCACCTGGGCCTGTTCCCCTCAAAAAGCAGAGTAAAGAGGATCAGGGCCAGAAATGTCTATCATCACCCATGTCCTTTGCCACCTTTGTACAATTCAGCATTCTGAAGTCTAAATGCCAATAGACACCCTTTCTCCTCTGGCCTGAAGGGCATAAATGTTTCCTAGCTGTTCTTGCACAGGCTCCCCAGAGCCCGATTTCCAGACACTGTGAGGGCTGATCTTTGGCACACACAACACATGCCAAGAGGGAGGGAAGAAGCCACAGCTGGCACAGGGGTACAAAAGCCCCCTCCGCCTCTACTTCTGCTCAGGAGGCCTTCTGCTCTCCTACCTGCTGCTGAGTAGCCAAAGCTGTTTTCCCGGGGAAGTTCTTGCTGCAGCCGATGGACTGGGGCAAATACCTGGGTCTCACAGGCTCATGTTCAATCCCTCTGCACATATCATAGAGCCAGGACCTGAAAGTCACACAGGAGGTTTGCAATGATAACATTCCATCTTTCAGGGCACTGACCATCTGCCCAGGGAGGGCTCTACACACCTGTGAAATGGGCACTGGATAGCTGTGTGACAATGCATGTAGGCACAGCATAGGGACTCCTTCCTTCCCTAAATCCAACCAGCTATTTAGATGTCCTGGTCCCAAGCTAATCTAGGCAGGCAGCATACAAGTCACAGGACAGGTGATGTAAGAATCAGCCCTCATACAGATGATACAGCTAGCTGCATCTCAGCTTGGCCATTTTTCAGCTATAAATCACTATGGCACCTATGTCACAGCTACACAGGAGCAGGAAACCTGCATAACAGCTGGGAAGCAACACCCAACACCAATTATTGCTTAAGTCCTCTGAATTTCTCCCCTCCTGATGCAGCAGGGTTCACCAGACTGGAAGTTCTGTGGCACAGCTCTGACCCAGGATGGGGGCTTCAGGCTCAAGACTGGCAGAGGCTCCTTCCTGTATGATGGGCCTGTGCACTGCCTGCCTCCCACTCCACCATGGATGCCCCCTGCTATGCAGCTTAGGCAGAGCCCCTGGAATGGCTTGCACCCCATGGCCAGATTGGGGGGGGGGGGGCGGGGGGGGGGGGCAGGGCAAGTTGGATGGGAGCTAAGTGAGGGCACCAGGCACCTGCAAAGAACTGAAGCGAGGCAGAGCATGCTCCCTGCATCACTGCAACCCCTGAAGGCTCAGACAGAAGACTTCCTGAGCAGTAATGCCTGCAGAACCAAAGCTCCCCGCCACTTTGGCAGCACCAAAGTCTTCATATCCTCCTGAGACCTGCCCTTGAAGGCAGCAAGTCACTTACCCAGTCTTGTTTCCAAAGTGAGTCTGGAGCTGCAACATGCTGAACTGGGTCAGCTGCCCCATGTACTCCACCCCCAGGATCTCACTGACAGAGGCGCCCAGCTTCCCACCTAGGTTGCGGCTGCAAGAGAGAATGCAGAAGAGAGCTGTCACCTGAATGCTATGAAGGGTGTGTTCAGTCCTCAGCTGTTCGCTGGTTAGTCAGCTGGATGCAGGACAGCTGAGGGAGCAGTACTGCCTGGAAAGTCTAGAGGACAAAGGGGAAAGCAACATGATTCACAAGAACATGGCTCAGCAACAGCTTCAGCCAGAAAGAAGGCTGCACAGGAAATGGCAAACCACCCAGGGAGAGAAAGCACAAAGTCAGCACCCCCATGGTATTTAAGAACACATAGACCCCACTCCCCCATCCTTGCACTCAGACCTCAAACTCCTCCCCTCGCCTTTTTCTTTTTTAAGAGACATAGCCTTTAACCTCTGATTTGAGGACCACCTCCTGCAGTTCTTCCTAGATGAGCATGAACTGCCCCTTCCTTCCCCTCTCCCTGCAGCAGGTAGATTATAGCAGTTTCATGTGGACCTCGCCAAGAGTCATGCTGCAGAAAGCAGGAACAGTACTTCCCCAAGCACCACCCATGTGCCTCTTACTAGTGGGCTGTGATCATCATGCATGTTCGCTGGGCTGCTGGAACTCAGCTCCCCACTACTCAGATATGAATATACCTATGGGCTCTTCATGCTCAATTTCCACTTGCAGGGGCTTGTACAGCCCACTGAATTTCTCAAGGTTAGCTACACCATTAGGAAGGGACAACGGTAATGCCCTCATGGACTCTAGCAGGTTCCTTGATGGGTCTGCTCCTTGGCATCTCCTTTGCTCTTGGTATCAGAACTTGAAGATCTTCAAAAGTGAAACTCCTTCCTCTTCTTCCTGACATGCTTTAATAAGCACCAAGAAATTAACCACTTCAGACATCCATGTTATTATCACTAGGCATCTGAGCAGTTCCAGAGATGAACATGGCAATCTGCGCTTGTGCGCTCTTCTAGTTCTGCATGTAGGCAGCCATAACAGAGAAAACCAAACTGAAGCATACATCTTGGCAACCAGGTCACCTAGAGGCTTTTTATAAAAGCAAGTACAGAACCCAGAGAGCAAGATAGCAGCAGAAAGAGGTATGGATGTACTCTACCTGCCATGAACCAGCTCCGCCTGAGCCCTGGGATCAGTGAAAGCAGGTAGCTCCTCATTACTTACATGCTATTGATGGGCATCTGGCTGAAGAGCTGCGGGACACGTCCCAGGGGTATTAGTGTCTGGCGGTTTGGCTTGTGCAGCCCACAGGCCAGTTTTGCCAGTACCTGGAACATGGAAGAGGGTGGAAAGCCCATTATTGTGCACCCTGCACATTCAGAGGAACACAGGCTTATAAAGGACTCTGCCCAATGGTGTAGCCAACTCTGCTAAAGGCTTCTTTATCTTCATGTTCTTGGTGAAGGATAAGATTCAGCTTCCACCACACTCTACTCTCAGGTGCTATCTACCCACAGGTCTGAACTGTGCTAGCTAAGCTTGAGCTGGAACCTGCAAAATTTTGACTTTGAAAGGGAAGGATCAGAGCCCTGCTTTAGACTGTCACAGAGAAGCAGGGGTCTAGAGCACAGTGTGGGTGGTTGAGTTTTGATCAGAAAGCTGTGCTAGAACATCAAAAGCAACTGCCACATTTCTGTCCTATTACCTACACCAGACCACATCTCTCTCTCTGGGCCTCTCCTCTTCCATCTTCTCCGCTCTGTTTAGCTGCAACTGCTAGTCTTGTCACTAAGGTCAGCAGCAGAGAGGTAGATCAAGAAATCATCAAGATGAGGAAGTCAAGTATATCAAGACCATCCATGACTAACTTGCTCTTAAAAAACCTCTAATGATGGCAATTCCATAACATATTTACGTAGCCTGTACTGCTGGTTAACTCCTTATAGATTTTCCTAATATTTAAATCTCAATCTTCTTTGTGGCACATTAAAGCATTACTTCTCATCCTGCCCCTGGATATTAAGAACAATCACTTGCTGCCTTCTTCTACATACTGGAAAACTGGTGTTCCCCCTCAGTTCTTTTCTTTTGAATGAACCGGGTTTGGCTCTACTCTTCCTCAGGAGTCAAAGTCTTGTAAACGTAAAGTTTTGCCATTCTTGCTGTTCTCCCGTGGATTCTTGTTTACATTTTTTTTTTTAAATGCGTCATCCACAAGACAGGGCAAAGTATTCCAGCATCAAATACAGCAGAATTACTGCCTGTGACACTCATCTTGATACATCACTCAGAATAAGATTGGTCTTTTTTGCAACAGCATTGCATTGCCTTGCCAGATTGTATTCAATCCAGTCTGCTAGAGCCCCACCTTTTCTGCAGTACTGTGGCCTAACCACTTATTGTTTACTTTGTATGCATGCATTTGACTTCTTTCTTAGCACAGTCCCTTCCATTATGATATTCTGAACTTGTTAATTTTGGTCCAATGTATCAAAATCATTTTGAATTCCATTCCTGCCCTCCAAAATGCTGGGCACCTCTCTCAACATGACTTCCTTAAATTTTGTAAGTGCACTCTCTACTCCACTGTCCCCATCTTAAATAAAAATACTGAATAGTACCAAATCCAGGACATTCATCTAGAGAACCCACTATAAATGCCCCCCCTAGTTTGACACCAAAACACTGGCTGAAATGCCACTCAGAGTAGTTATCATTCACACACCTACACAAGATAAAATCATCTAAATCTATATCACTGTAGTTTACTTATGAGATTGCAACAGGGGACAGCATCAAAGCCTTAAAGTCAGAATCTCGTATCTACCAATTTTCCCCTACCTGCTAGGCCAAATTATGAAAAGAAGCAAATTTAAATTGGTTTCACAAGATTCATTTTTGACAAATGCATGCTGTTCTCCTCCAAGTGCTTACCCTATCTGCCCACTGTGGGATTGATGGTTTAATAAATAAATAACCTCTAATGCAGTGATTTTCAAGTAGGGTGCTGGGGCACTGAAGAGTGCAACAAGATACTGTGAGGGGTGCTTCAAAGTGTGAGGAGACAAGCAGATAAGCTTAGGTTCAGTCCCTGTCCAGCTCTTCCCTGAACCCCACTGCACAGCTTCTCTGCAAGGAGGTAAGCACTATAATAGATGTCAGCTTTTAAAATGGGGGGCTGCTCAATTCACAGGAGTTCTGGATGCGTGCCTCAAATCTAAAAAGGTTGAGCACCACTGCTCTAGTGGTTCATATACTGATTGCGGTAGTTCTTTTAGCAGTATAGTGTGATCATCAGGCCCTGGCTATTATAATGCACATAACTATTCTTTACATCTGCTCGCTTCATGTTCCAGATAGTGTTCCTATTCACTTGTAAAGTTATTTAGTTAACTAACCACAATTAACCCTATCTGTCAACAACCAAACCAACAGCCAGACATTACCCAGCAAAGTGTAAAATAATTCATGCAACAGGAAACCCGCTACTGCTGCAAAGTAACAGCTTGCTCCCCTTTGCGCCTGGCTGCACGTGTGAAGTGTTCCTGTGGCTGCTGCTGGCAGTCTACTGTGCATCACCTCAAGCTGTATCTGCCTAGCTGAAGGTTAGCCAGTCTAAGGAAATGCAGTCTCACTCACCCTATGTTTGTGGGTGCAAGTGAAAAGAGCACAAAGGCAGGACACTGAGGCAGGGTTGTTCTCATCTAACTGAACGGTTTATACCAGTTAAAAAAACAAAACAAAAAAAAAAAAACTTCCCAAGTTTACAATATCTGTCCACTGCTTTCAGGAAAGAAGACTCCCGTAAGGCAAGTCATTTCAAGAGGACACTCCTGTGGTTCACAGGCCTTTTCTATAGCGAGCAAACTGCTTGGAATACAGCAAGAAAAGAAGCCCCAGCCAGTAAATGAATCCAGCTCCTCTTAGGAGTTCACATTTTTGGACACATATTCCTTACACTCTGCTTAGTGTTATTCTCAAGTAGGTATGCCCATGTTTGGCCAGGATGTTCACCCTGCTCATACCCATCAGTTAGGAGCACTGACTGTCAGGCACTTTACAACCTGTGCAGACTTTATTGTTTGGACCAGTTATGTCATCAACTGACCCGCACCTTATTGTGTGAAATCCCAGCCGAGCACCTGTAACCAGTGACTTCTTCTACGGCTGCCCTCATTTCCTCCACAATTACTGCTCCTACTGTCAGCTGCAGGTCCGGGCAGCTGGAGTCATCGAAAGGCAGGGAACTGAGCCACTGGTGCAAGCCATGCTGCCGCAGCTCCTCTAAAATACACACACACACACAGAAAAAACAAAACAAAAAAAAACAAACACACAACCGGAGAAGATCACAGCGGGTATTTCTAGTTCCCCACAAATTAGGGTGCTGGTTTTAGCAAACCCCAATGAACAGTGCCCACATACTCTTGTCATTGTGCCTTAATATCCAGAAGAAAGGCAAGCTTCCTAAACCTGAAGCGCATACTTGGGCAGAAATCCTGCGTGTGCTTTGGAAAAGGGAAGGCAATACCCGTCTCTCTCTAAATAATTTAACTGACAACTGCTCTCCCATTGCAGCGGGGAAGAGAAGGGGAAGCTAATACGATAAAGCTGTTAAGTTTTAGCTGCAAGCCTGTACTGCAGAATACCTTAAAATAAAATTAAAATTGGCTTTAAATAGTCACCAATACATAACCCCTGATCTGATATGCAAAATATCTAAATGCATAACAGTCCTCCCAAGCAGTTCCTTCAATACAGATGAAGTCCCTAGGGTCATCTTTAAAGCAAGTCCCAGCCCACGGATGAAAATTTTCCCCTGGAAGTGGAGCTGCAGTCTGTACGTGAACTCTGGCACCAGGTTTGACGTGCTATCATCCACAGAACAGGTAGGGATGAAAGACAATAGGGAAAGGGCCAGACAAGCAGATGCTCTGACACTTTAGAGACCCAGCCCCAACTGAGATCCTCTTTGCAATGCCACAATCAAACTGCCTTCCACCTGGTCCTGCTTCTCTGTCCCTTGGGTTACAGATGGCCTGGCTTCTCTTCCCTTAAGAGTTTCCTACTTTGTGAGGCCGCTACCTCGCCTTCCCACAAAAACCAAGCTGAAAAGCAAGGGCAAGGAGGCAGCACCTGCCAGCAGGCTGGCAGTACCTTTGCAGTCTGTGCTCCCACCCTGTGCTGCTGCAGCGTCAGTGTCATCAGGCAGGCCCTGGATGAAGGTGGTAGGCAGCAGCTCTGCAGGGACAGGCTGCCCCCGCATCTTTCTGAGCCTCTCCTGCACGGCATTCGTGAGGTCCATATACGCCTCATCGATGCTGGCCCGCTCGATCACGGCGAAACGTGACATCACCTCCATCACCTCCAGGCTGGCCTCCCGGTACCTGCAGGGGAAGGGAGGGAGGACAGCCCCACCCTCGATTACGAATGAGGACTGGGATTAGGACACCCCACCCTGCCCCACTCACCTGGTGAGATCGGCCTTGCCGCGCGCCTGCGGCACTCGCGCCACCAGCAAGTCGGGGCAGAGCTTGCGGGCATCGGCCGCCCACATGCCCCGCGCCACGCCGAACGCGCGTGCCTCGTAGCTGACGGCGATGACCCTGGGGGGAAGGGGAGGGGAGGGGGTGAGCGCAGGGCCCGGCCGGCGGGACGTGGTGGGGGGGGACGACCGGCACGTACCCGCCGCCGCGCCACCGGTTGTACTGCACCACGGCGCAAGGGCGGCCCCGCAGCCGCGGCTCGAGGCGCTGCTCCACCTGCATGAAGAAGCAGTCCATGTCTGCAAGCGCCACCACACGCTCCTGCCCCTGCGCCATGGCTAACTGCAGCCGAACCGCCAGCCCCAGGCAACGGCTGCGCCGCCCGCCGGGAAATAGAGTCCCCGCCCCCTCCGGGCACGCTGGGAGCGGTAGTTCTGGTGGAACGGAAGTCTCACACTTTCCCCGCCTCCCGTGTGGGGAATTGCACCGCCTCAGGGCGGCAGCTAGGGGGCGGAGCCGACGTGGAGGCGCAGCGTGTCCCACCACGCTCCTCTCTGCGGCCGCTTGGCCAACCCTGCGCATGCGCATGGCTCTCGCGTGGGACCCCTGGCACATGCGCAGTGTGCTCGTGTTGCCGCGCCTGCGCGTTGGCGCCCCTTCTCCTGGTGCGGGGCCCCCGTCCACCGTGCCCGTCTCCCCGGCACCGCCATGTCCGCCGAGCAGGTGAGCAGCCTGTGCGAGCAGCTGGTGAAGGCGGTGACGGTGATCATGGACCCGGCCTCCACCCAGCGCTACCGCCTGGAGGCGCTCAAGGTAGCGGGAGTGCGGGGGTGCGGCCGCGCTGGGCGAGGGACAGACACGCGGGCGACGGCGGCCCTGCGTCCCTTGCGGACGCAGTGGAGGGGAAGGACTGCCACCCTGAGCAGGGCCCCGACCCGCATGGGTTTTTGGCCCCGCCCACACCTTGCCTGCGCTCTGGCCCCGCCCCACTTTCTGGCCCCGCCCATACCTTGCCTGGGCTCTGGCCCCGCCCCCACCTGGCCTTGGTTCTGCTTTCCCCCTTGCTTTTCTGGCCCCAACCCCAGCTTGCCTCTGTCCTGACTCAGTCCCTCCTTGGTTCTGGTCCTGACCCCACCCCCTTCCCATAGGGCTCACGGCAGCAGGGGTGGCAGCTCTGGCCCTCTCTCCCTGCCCCCCAGCCACCTGCACACCCAGCCCTGGGTGTGCTGCAGCCCCATGTAGGGCCCCCTCCCCCCCTCAGGGGACAGGTGAGGCGCACACTCCCTGCCCTACTTTGCCCCCTGAAGCTGGGCCTGTTTGTCCAGCCACGTTGGGCACCAGGGAAACGGGCCCCCCAGCAGGAGGTGTACAGCCCCGGCTGCCATCCCTGCTGCAGCCCCTCTCCCCACGTGCTGGCAGTCGGTGGCACGGCAGCTTCATGGCCCGCAATGGGCGGAGAAGGTGTCTGCCAGTGTCAGAGAGTCTTGCTCTGGGGGTTGGTAGGCACCAAGCTCTGGTCGACTCACCTGAAACTGCCTGCAGGCTCAGGAAGGCTCGCTTGGTCTCAGAACATGCCTGGAAAGGGTGTAAAACAGTAGGGCAGTGATTCTCAACCAGGGTGCTGCCGCATCCCAGGTCCCTTGAGGTCCTGCAGAGCGCCACGCAGTGTCAGCGCTGACGTGTGCAAACTCAATTCACAAGATAAACCCAGAGATTTGAAACCAGAATCCATGGTGTTAAAACCACACTGCCCTGTTGGGATCTTTTTGAGTTCTTTGCAGCAGAAGAACTGCTCTAATATTTTTACGTAGTTAAAAAATGAGTGAAAACTAAAAGTTGGCATTTTCCAAGGGGGCCTTGAGTCTGCTGCAGTAGGGGGATAGCTTAGCACCCTCAGGTGTGGGTGGTTCAGCCTCCCCCTGCTACTCTAGGAAAATTCCCCTCACCTCCCTCCCTATATACAGAGTAGGGAATTTTGAAGGTATGGGGACTTTTTGCTTGAAATTTGCCTGTTTCACTTTTCCCTTCCTCCTCTGGGTTAATGCTTGGTAATTTTATACTCAATGTTTTTCTTGCTCCTTCCCAGTTCTGTGAGGAGTTTAAGGAGAAGTGTCCCATCTGCGTCCCATGTGGGCTAAAGCTGGCGGAGAAAACGCAGACAGCCATTGTCAGGCACTTTGGTCTTCAGATCTTGGAGCACGTGGTCAAGTAAGGGGTTCTCCTCTCAAATGTTGGGGACTTTGCAGAGGAAAAGAACATAGCTGCCCATTTAATAATTCCAGAAATCTGTTGGTGACAGCAGGAGACTGTGGGTTTGGGGGTTCTGGGTCTTAGCTCCAACACCACTGCTGTGTGACATAAGGGAGCAAATCACTGTCCCTCCCTGTGTTTCTCTCCCCATTTGTAAAAGAGGGTTAGTAGTAAATACTGTTCAGGAGGAATATGGAGGTTATTTCACTGATGTTTATAAAGCACGTTCCTGGCCATGGCAGGGGGTCGGACTTGATGATCTGCTCAGGTCCCTTCCGACCCTACCTACTATGAAACTATGATTTCAGGCAGACCATGTTAGGAATTGGCAGGGTGTTATCTCTGTAAACTCAAAACTGCATGTCCTGTCATTACCAGTAAATCCTGCTCACTCAGGGTGCATCTACACATGAAATTAAGGCAAAGCAATAAACTTCAGATCTGTTTGAGTCAAAGTAAACTTCTCCCAGGCACAGCATCTGCACATGCACCTGGGACGGCAGCAATTCAAGTCAGGGTGGAGCAGGCCTGGGCTGGAAGGGGTCACGGGAGTAGCAGCAGAGGGGCTGGCTGGGGCTGGGGTGCAACTCTGCTGACCCTGCGGAGCTGTGTGGCTAAGTGCTAAGCAGGAGTCTGGCCCCCACCCAGTCGCTGTCTACATGTGCGTTTCAGTGCAGTAAATGATCTCGCTGTAAGATTGTACTGTCCCTGACTGTACCACAGTTAATTAGTTTACTGTGCCACAGTACTGGCGCATATGTAGGTGGTGATGCTTTACTGTGCAGCTAATTAGTCTACTCTGCAGTAAAGCGCACATGCAGATGCGCCCTCCCTGAACTGTGCTGGCAGCAAGTATATGAATGCATTAACTGGGTAATTTTAACTCTAACCCATGATGTGGCTTGTTTTTTTTCAGTAAGGAATGGGGTGCTGGCAGAGCAGTGAACTGTACAGCCTCAGCCTACCTAGCCTGGGCAAAGGGCTGAAAATTTGTTAAGGACACACATATGTTTTAGCTGCTTTAGAAGAGGCAGTGGGGTGTGTCTGCTCTGGAGTGCACAGCAGCTGGTACACTGTAATTGTTAAGCCTGAAGAATCCTGTAGCATAGCAGCTGGCAACCTATTCAGGCTGTGGGCTGAAATGATCCAGCTTCGGTCAGAGGCAAGTGGGCAGGCACCAGAACCTGGTTGCTGCCGCTTCTCCATACTGTGAAGCCCTGCACCTGTAGGCCAAATCTGAACCACAAGCCATAGATTGCTGACCTATACTGCAGTGATGCAGGTGAGCTAAATTGCCCTAACTTGGATCCTGAGTGAAGCAGAGTGGTTTTGGAGTGGTTTTGCCACAGTTGTATCGCTACAGAATGAGACGGGTGTTGTGGTTGCATCTTAGCAGCTCGTATCCATATTTTCTGATACTGTTCCAATTGTCATATTTATATCCTAAGAAACAAGTTGGTTTCTATGAATGTGTTCACTTGGTGTCCGCTATATGTGTTGTTGGGCAGGTTCCGCTGGAACAACATGCCTCGCCTTGAGAAAGTTTATTTGAAGAACAATGTCATGGGGCTCATCTCCAATGTAAGTACTGGCTGCCTCCAGGCCAAACCACCATGGGGGCTCTTCCTCTTTTTGGAGGTGGCTAATGGAAGCGAGGCAAAAGGGTTGGTTTTGGTTTAGAGCACAAAAGAGTCTTTACCATTCTGGCTTTACCGTTTACTTGCTATGTGGCCCTGCAGGAGATGCTGTTTCTCCCCGTGCCTTAGTCTCTTCTCACCTCTAGGATAAACCAAACGCCTCGCACACAGGGATCTAAATGTAGCCCTGCTTCATATTTATAAAGTGTTGTTACAGGTCTTTGTTGGAAGGGTTAGTAAAGGAGAGATGACTGCTTCTGTGTATGAACAATAGAGTGGGGTGGAAAGAAACTGCACTTTACTAAGGTGCTCCCTGTTCTGAAATGCAGCTCTGGGATGAGAGAATTTCTGCTGCTCTTGGCATGAAAGCCAGAGGAAGTACCTAATCCAAGTTCTTGACTCTTAAAGGGAGTGCCTTTTGGTTGACACTGTAGGACCATATATTGGTGGCTGGTGGATTAAACCCAGAAAGCTTACTATTGCGTTCAAGACCTCCTCTCACTATGGCACAAGAGAAGGCTTCTGAGTTGATCTTTTCTCCCCTTCCTCACTTTGTCTCCTGGGACTAATGGTCTGCATAAATTGGTTCTGCCAAGTACCACAGGAAAGCTGTTTCAAGTGAGGCAGCTGGGATGAGGATCTATTTGTGAGGGTGTTTTTTTGTACTGTGCAGTGTGTCAACTACCAGGATTCTTTCATGATCTGACTAGTGAATATTCTGGGTTCAGTTGGCTCCCTTCTTATGTGACTGGTTCTCCTTGTCTCACAGGGAACCCAGAATATTTTGGAGGAGGAAAGCCACATTAAGGATGTTCTGTCCCGCATTGTGGTGGAAATGATCAAGCGTGAATGGCCTCAGCATTGGCCCGATATGCTGAAGGAGTTGGACACGCTCTCCAAACAAGGGGTATGAAGCACACCTGTCAGTGCTATTTGTCCTGTTTTTCCAGGTGGGGGCTTGTCAGTAGAGATTTAAACTATCCTAGTAACTCCTGTCTGGCTGTTCCCCAGACCATGAGCTGTAGTGTTTTTGGTTTGTTACTGAGCTGCACCATGTCTGATGTCATGTAAGGGCTCATTGGATATGTTTCTTCTTGGGACATCAGGAGACACAGACAGAACTGGTGATGTTCATCCTCTTACGTCTGGCAGAGGATGTGGTGACTTTCCAAACACTGCCTACCCAGCGGCGACGGGACATCCAGCAAACCCTCACCCAGAACATGGAGAAGATCTTCAGCTTCCTGCTCACCACCCTACAGCAGAATGTCAACAAATACAGGCGCATGGTAAGAGTCTCCTTCCCTGTAGTCCAGTCAGCCTTGGAGACCTCAGGGCATTGAACTGAATCACGGCTTTTTGAGAGACAAGAGGAGAAACTGTCTGAAGTCAATTGCTGTAGGTACACGTTGGGACTCTACTGTGAGCTGAGAAACCCTTGTGGACTGCATAGGAAGTCTCAGGAGGCTGCAGTGGGTGTCAGCTGTCTGCATTGGTGTAAACTTTGCACTTGGTATTGGGAAGCTGAGCTGGTTGACAGTAGGGGACATCTCCACAGCAAAATGAAGGTGCAGCTGTAGCATGTAGTAGGCAGACCTGGGCGAACTTGGAGAATGGTAGCTTTGAAGACCAAGCAGACTGCTTGCCCTTCAGGGTCATGTGCTGCCCTCCTGTCTTTCATTTACTGTGTAGATCTACCCAGAGGCATTCGCTTGCCAAGTGCATTGGGAGTTGTACCTTGGTTTGTTCAGCTGTTTTCTCTTACTTGTCAATTCACAAACTCCTGGCTATGAAGAAATGCCTAAAGGTGCTGCTACCTTCCACTTGCAGACACCTCTCATCTCAACTGGACTTTATTAGGCCAGACATACACACGTTGCTCAATACATGTAGTACTGGAGATTCTTCCCCAAGGGACTTTGGTGACCTGATCCAGTGAAAGTGAAGTGGGTTTGGCAAGGCAAGGCACACAGCTATGACTAACCCAGACATATGCTTCTCATATGCACATTATGTTCCCTCTTTTCAATCCATTAAAATCGAGCTGCATTTAACACACAAGGCTAGGGGGAGGGGTGGTGGTCAGTAGCGAAAGACTGTGTCCTATCTGCAGAGAGGGACATCTCAGCCCTGTTTCCTGTGGCACATTCACTGGCCAGATGGATCCTTCCACAGAGCCACGGTAGATTTTTGTGCAGTTTCTGGCTGCAAGAGGTGGTGGGTGGGGAACCATGGTGAGTTTCATAGAGCAGTTGGAAGCGTGTCCAGGGGAGGTTGGAATTGCAATACTGAGGCTCTGAAGTGTGGCTGCTTCTGCTAACGGTGGCATCTTTCTGATTGGCAAGGTTGGAGCACCCCAGGAACAAGACGCCCTCGCCATTCCACAGGTTAGCAGATCTTTGAGCTGTTTGTGCGCAGGGTGAATTCTGAGGGTTGGGCGTTCAGCTACTCATCTGCACATTAAGGTTGTGGGGGAGGTAACATACAGCCCCCCAAGGCTTATAATCCATGGTGCTTTAAGATATGCAGCTCCAACATGGTGGGTCTGCAGAGGCATTTGGGGCAGTAACCAGGGTGATTTAAATCATTACATGATCTGTGTTGACAGAGTTGAGCTTCCAAATCCAAACCTTGCAGCAGAAAGATATGCTTGCAGCATCCTTGCATCCAGGAAAACTGAGGGTCTGCCCAGGTCAGACTCTGCTGTTGCTATATTTAGGCACTGATATGTCCCCAAAAGTTCACGAGCTGCTGTTAAGCGGTAGGAGCTGGGAAGCAGGACTCGGGGGTTCCATTCCTGGCTCTACCCCTGGCTTGCCTTGTTCCTTTCGGTAAGTCACTTCTCCTTTCCAAACAGTAGTTTTGCTAAAATGAGGCCACCAGCATCTCCTGGAGCTTGTAGTAACTGGATGCAACATGCTCTAAAAGGGCAAAGACATCTTTTTCCCTGGAAGTTTCCAGGAAGCTCAAGAACACCTTCCCATCTCCTGCCTTCCTCTCACCCTCTTCTGCCTGGAACCTGCTGACTGGAATGTCTTCTTTCAGATGAGAGAGAAACTGTGGCTAAACTTGCTGTGGAAAGTCCCGTCTCTCTACTAATCAGCGGGTTGTGGAAGTGGCTGTGGTGGCTACGGCCATGTCCTGAGCTGGAAAGTGTGTTGCAGCCTCTTTCACTGGGCAGCTGTTTATTGAGGCTTCTCCTGGCTGTGTCCTCTGGAATGAGCCAGGGCTTGCCCAGCAGTGGCTGGGAAAAGTGCACTCTAACAATCACTTACTGTCTCTTGTTCTCTTTTCCAGAAGACTGACCTGACTCAGGAGCCAAAGGTGAGTATAAGGCAGGGCCAATATATTCCCAAGACCAAGGCTACCGAGAACCAGACCCAATGTTCCCATACTGCAGGCTAATACCAGACACAGAGTTGCTGTTAAATCATCCTTTAATTACTGTATTTTTCTCATATACAATGCACCCTGGAATAAGATGCACCCCTTTTTCCCAAAGGCAGAATGAAGAAAAAAGAACTTCCCTTGCAGTAACTGAGTAGCCGCTGCTAGGCAGTGAGCCTGCTCATTATTTTGTTCCCTGTTGGTCCATGCAGACTTTGCTTTTGCCCTGTAAGCAGCAGAAACTGCTCTTACTGCCTTTCTTGCCTTTCAGTTTCCAGCAGCTGTTTTTCAGGGTGGAAGAAGGCATGTTCTATCCAGCAAAGTACAGTACTTGGGGAAGCTCCCCGCTTTAAGCTGTCTGCCCTTTGGAAGAGAACTGTTCAGGGTCCAGGTAGAGCATGGATCTGCTGTTCTTGGCCTGAAGACTGTGCTCTACTTCCCCTAGCTCAGGGGCAGGCAAAGTCCAGCCTGCATGCCGGGTCGGGCCCACAGCAGACTCCATGTTCCAGCAGCCCCTGCTGGCTCTGCAGCCAGTTTCCGTGGAGACCCCAGCAGCAGCAGGGCCGTGACAGCACAGGGCCAGGGGTCGCCATTCAGACCAGCAAAGGAATTCAGACCGCGCACCCAGCTAGCAGTGCCAGCAGGGTACGCGGCTGGGCAGGAATCTGCTCTGAGGTCGGGACTGGGATCTTGCTGCAGTGACTGCGGTTTGGATCCAGGGCATAACTGCGATCTGCTTCCTACACATCCTGGCAGAGGCTGCTGGGAAATGGAGTCCAGCCACTGGCTGGATCCACCATTCGCCCACCCCTGCCCTAACTGCACCCACTTCAGTTTCTTCCCTAGAGAAAGGTACTTCAGAAAGTTGTCCATGTTGTTTATCCTCTGAAGCAGCCAGCTGTGATTGAGATATTGTCCTGTCCATAAGTTTTGCTGTGAGTTTGGTTTTATGTGGAAAAATGGTTCTGACTCTGACCTCTTCCTCACTGTCTGTCCACAGGCCCAAGCAAACTGCCGTGTGGGGATAGCAGCCCTCAACACTCTGGCAGGCTACATAGATTGGGTGGCAATGAGCCACATCACAGCAGATAACTGCAAGCTCTTAGAGATGTTGTGCCTGCTTCTGAATGAGCCTGAGCTACAAATCGGAGCAGCAGAGTGTCTCCTGATTGCTGTCAGCAGGAAGGTGAGTTCATCCTCAGGAGCTTTTCTGACTTTGAGCTGCTGCTTATTTCTTCTGATTGAGGAATGGGAATCTCATTCATTTGTTGACTGAAGCCACCTTCCCTCCAGCTGCCCAGGAGCCTGGGTGATGATAAGGTGGATATCACACCATGAGGGTGTGCAGAGCAGTGGCTGAAACTCACCCTGGCCCCGTTTTCTCTGTGCCCCATCTCCTTTGAAGTTGGAAAAACCTGCTTGAGTGAGTAGTATTATCTCTGCCCCTGCAGAGCATTGGGGTGTTGCCATCCAGCTGTAATAGCTTAGCAGGATTTCTGATGTACAGCAGAACTTCTGCAACAACAGCGTAAACACAAGCCATGTGTGTTCTGCCACCATGCCTACTGAGGGCACATTTAACCCAAAACAGTGTCATGAGCCCAGTACTTGCAGTCAATCCTACAGCCTGGCTGTTCATCACCTGCCCTTCAGTGACAAGCCAATGTGCAGCCTAAGAAGGAAAATGCACACAAGGGCCCAGGTTGTCTCAGTTTAAGGTTCCCAGGTGGTGATTATTAGAATAGTGTACCTTTATTACAGCATTCCTTAAGTTTCTTACTACAATCTTTACTTCATGTCTGGGGGGGAATGCAAGGCGCCAAATGGCAGCATGGCTAGTGGCCTGGCTAGAAGGAAGGACTGCAGTCATCTCTTGTTAACCCTGGGTGTTTATGCTCCTTTATGCCTAGGGAAAACTGGAGGATCGGAAGCCCTTGATGGTTTTGTTTGGAGATGTTGCCATGCACTACATACTGTCTGCTGCTCAGTAAGTACTGTCTTGCTGCTGCTGTGAAGGCATGTTATGGTCTTCAAACAACAAATGGCTGTTTCTGGTCTGCATGAATTCTCAGCTTCCTACCCATAGAGTGCTGTCCTCCAAGCCATTGCTCCTTGAAAAGCTAGCAATTGTCTTAAGTTCATAGTTTAAGAAGCAGCTGGTCTGAATAACATCTAGTTTTCAAAACCCTTCTCTTTCAGGCCGAGATTTGATCAGGAATATTTGTAAAGTCCAAAGGATACAGACTAGAAATACTTCTAAATTTTAATTTGACCCATGCTACCAAGAACTTCAGTAGTGGTAAAAGAAACCCAGTCACATTGACATCTCAGTGTCCCGACAGTTTTCCTGTGTCATCTGCTGTGTGTTTAACTCTGACCTGCCCTTTCCCTTCCTTTCCATCCCAGGACAGCAGATGGAGAAGGCCTAGTAGAGAAACACTATGTCTTCTTGAAGAGACTTTGCCAAGTTTTGTGTGCTTTGGGCAGCCAGCTGTGCGCATTACTAGTAAGTTCCCTAAAAATGCCAGAAATGGTCTTGAGAGGGCTATCTTCCATGGGGATTGATTGGCTTTAGATGTGTATACCATGTTCCTAGTTTTGCACCATTGATGTTGGCTGGTTTTGGATTCGTTCCTCTAACTTTGGCGAAAGAAAACCTTCACTTTGAAGTGTAACCTGGGGGCTGTGTCCTGTCAGCACTCTAGGAACATGGGATGTAGAAAACCTGTTGGATCATCAAACTTGGTCTCTTGCTGTTGTGAGAAAATGCAACATATAATCTTCTTTATACACTGCTCCAGCTGACTTTTAAAATGAGTTAGTTCTTGTTCCTCCTGCTCCTGCTACAAGAAAACCTATTCTGACTTCCAGCCTAAATTTATTCATAGCTAGTTTATTCCCATTTGCTTCTATGCCCTTTAATTTAAATAGTCCTTTTTCCTCTTTGGTGTTCATATCCACTCTTGGTGTGCATTGAAACTTTGGAGCTTTCACTGGCTGCACCAAGTCCAGGATGTGTTAGGAGCTGTTTATATAGTGAGGGAGGCAGACTTGTTGGCAGATTCTGTTTGTGGAAAAACCATGGCAGCTGGCTGCAAAGAAATGGTGTGACAGTAAATTCTTTCAGAAACAGAAAACAAAAACCCCTTTGAGAAGCAGGTGCAGGTAATCTATTACTTGAGATGAGGTTCATTTTGTTTGCTGTCAGAGTAGAGAGTATAGCCTTCCATTTTAATCCTTAATAAAGACTGCTGTGAATATTAGGGATCTTGGGGGCCTCTTTAATTTAAGTTCTCCTCTTGCTTCCCCTCGAGAGAGGCGAAAGAACACCAGGGAAGAGTCTGCTGCTATGGTAGTAGTAACAAGAAGAGCTCCAGAGAAGGGAGTGCTTAAGACAGCATCAGGTCAGGGTACAGACAGTGCAAAGAAGCAGCACCTTGAAAAGAAGGTTTTCATTTTGAGCACGTAGTTGCTCTAAACACATGTTTTGAACTTCCCAGAAATGGGGGTGAGGTGAGCTGGGAAAATGACACTGAACTCTGCTCAGTGAACCTGCATGTGAAATTCTGCCAGTTTTGTTAAGAACTGCTACAACCCAGGCTTTCTTTTCCCACCATTTCTGTGGTGGTCAGGCAGTCCTGGCCCAGCAGTAACCTGGTTACCTGGGGTGTTGTGGCTTAGTTAAAATGGCCTCCAACAGGCTCAGAGCCTACCCTTTTCTCTCCAACATGGATGCTGACTCCTTCAGCTTCTCCAGAACAACCTACTGGAACTAGCTCCAGGACAAGCTACTGGAACTGCCCTTTGAGCAGCAACAGTTTCAGAACATAGTCATTCTGCTGTGGCTTCCCAGCCCCCACAAGATGCTGAGTCCTAGTTGTATAATGACACTGCCACTTTTGTCCCATCTCCTCCTGCTCTGACTCTAAAGTGTTTCATCTGAACTTACTTCTCTTTCTCTTAAAAGGGCTCCGATTCTGATGTGGAAACGCCAGCAAATTTTGGAAAATATCTTGATTCGTTTTTAGCTTTCACAACCCATCCCAGTCAGGTATGTAAAGGACAGAGAATCTCTGCAGCATGTATGCAATTAAGCTACCCACGTAGGTGGGTGCATAACTTCTCCTCCTGAAGGAATCTTTGCTCATGTCTGTTGCATACTCGAGAGCCAGACACCATTTTCTAGCCGCTCTGTTTCCTTTTCTGACAATATGGGAAGAAGCAACACCTCTGCTGCTCTGACTGTCAGCATCCCAAAAAATCCAATTCAGTATGGCTGACATTGTCAGTGAAGCTGATATTTCCTTTCTGGAGAGTTTTATTTGAGTCTGGTTTAGCTTGGAGGTTTCAGGTGAGCCTCGAAAAGTGCATGACCGTACTAGGGTGTTGATGTAAATTGTGTTTGCCCTCTGGTGCAGAAGCCTGAACCTTTTGTGCTAAGAAATCCTTGCCCTGTTGAAATCTTTGTTTTTTTCCATGTTTTCTCAGTTCCTGCGCTCCTCCACCCAGATCACCTGGGGAGCCCTCTTCCGGCATGATGTCCTGTCTCATGACCCTCTGCTCTTGGCTATGATCCCAAAGTATCTGAGAGCATCTATGACTAACCTAGTAAAGGTATGGGGGATCTCTGACCTGCTGGATGTTGAGCAGGTGGCTTCATTAACGTTATACAGCTGTAACAGTAGAGAAGCTGGGTAGTTGATGTGGCTGTAGGGAGAGTCACCTCCAGGCTGCTGTGCAGCTCTCCTGAAGAATTGCCACTGTCTAGTTTGTGCCCTTAGTCTGAGCCTCCTTGGAGCTAGCTCTCAGCTGACATGGATGGTTTCATCCCCTCCTTCACCTTGTCCCTTGTATTTCCAGGTGGGCTTTCCCTCCAAGACAGACAGCCCCAGTTGTGAATACTCTCGCTTTGACTTTGACAGTGATGAGGACTTCAATGCCTTCTTCAACTGTAAGTCACTCTTGCCTGGGAGCCTCTGGGCTAGTTGTGTTGGCTGTGTCCAAGGCTTGCAGCCTTCCCTTCGTTCCTGCCAAGTTACTATCTAGGGCCCCATATACCAACTCAGCAGTGGGGTACACTTGTTCACGTTGTCCCAGCTTATCTTTGTGCTTTGTGTCTGGTGAACTTTTTGGCATTTGCCATGCATTTAAGCTCTTGACCAGCAGGTGGAGCCCAAAACAACAGCCTCTGCAGAGCCTTCACCACCTGCTGTGTAAGGCAAGGATTCTTCTCCACCAGAGTGTTGTGGCATCCTAGGGTACCTTGAAATCCTTTCAAGGGCACCATGCAGTGTTACCACTATTAGGTGTGCAAACATGATCCACAGGATAAATATTTCCAAGCAGGAATCCGTAGCATTAAAACCATTCTGCCCTGTTGTGGTCTTTGAGTTCTTTGCAGCTGAAGAATTGCTCGAGTATTTTTCTGTGCTCAAAAAAATGAGAAAAAATTAAAAGCTAACATTTTTGCAGGGGAGCCTTGATCTCAAACGGTGGAGAGCCACTGGTGTAAAGAAATAGCTACCTTGGAGTCAACTGGGGAATTAACTTGGAATGAAACAGTTATACCCAGCACAGGATCAGGAGCTGGGCCTGGAGACAAAGGTTTAAAAAAAGAGGGCCAAGCACTGGAGTTCTGTCTTTACATGTGATTCACATCAGGGTCCCTTTGGATAGAAACTGGGAAGCACTTGCACAAAAACAGCATTTTAGATTGTTTATTAATTACATAAGAAAATATCCTCAGTATTAAAGGCAAAACATATTTTGGTTACATTTACTGAAACAAAAATGAAAGCATTGTCAGTACTTAGTGAATTGAGCTGACTCTTTTTAATATCCTTCAGTTTTGTATACAAGGTAACTTATCTTCTATTGCCTAGTTCTTAGTTATTGTTTGTAAGAGGAAAATAAGCATTCCTGCCTCTTCAGTTCCCCATCGGTTTCTCAGCTTTTCAGTGAGTCACTGGAGCTCATCTGAGGGGAACTGAAGTGAAGAGAAAATGTTCTCTCTGAACCTGTGAAGAGGTGACTGTTGTAAAACTTGGTCTCCAGAAAATTCCAATTCTGTATATTTAGCCAGTGATTTCCAGTGCAGTGGGCTGATTTGCTTTAAAACTTTGGCAACAAAGATATTCTCTTATAATATTTATAATTAAAATAAGTTTAACATTATATTAAATGCAGGCCTTAGCATATGTTGTTATAATTTACTTTTTAAAGAATGCAATTTGAAATTAATTTAAATGTGCTGAGCTCACTCTGCAGAGCACCACTGCCTAAGTAGTTGTCACAAATGTCCCCAACATTGCAAATGGCGTCTACCTCATCTTTCCAATATCTGAACCTACCTCTTTTTGTCCGTTTCCTGTGGCAGCTTTCCGGGCACAGCAGGGAGAGGTGATGAGGATGGCATGTCGTTTGGACCCAAAGACTGGCTTTCAGATGGCTGGGGAATGGCTGAAGTACCAGTTGTCATCTCCTGTTGATATTGGAGCCATGAACTGTAAGTTGCCTGAAGCAGGGCAGGAAAGGCAGGGAGCTTGGGCTCCCATTGGCAACCAGAACAAATTTTTGTGGGTATCTTTTAAGCCTCTTAAAAGTGACCTGGCTTTCAAGTCAATCTTCCCTAGATCTCTGCAAGGCAATGCCTTGGTAGCCTACTTATGCACATCCTACCACAGAGCCTTTGGCTGAAAGGAAGACTCCTGCCTATCCCAGTTCTAGTTTGTATCTTTAAAGGCAGCTGTTTCAAACAAAAGCAGTTCTAAACAAAAAGGCCAGACTTGGTTGGTGCTATCATTTCTGTAAAATCCAGGCTATCCCCATCCTGAGAAATTCTGCCTTCCCTGGCTTACTTGACTTTGGAAAAGTGACTTTGTCAAGTCACTTTTCCTCCAGAAGGCCATCTGCTGCCTTCCAAGGCCCATTGTGGTGAGTACTGTCCCAGGTGCCACTGACACAAGGAACAGTGGTCTCAAGTTGCAGCAAGGAAGGTTTAGGTTGGATATTAGGAAAAACTTTCTCACTGGGAGGGTGGTGAAGCACTGGAACAGGTTATCTGCATAAGTGGTGGAATCTCCATCCTTGCTCGTTTTTAAAGCTTGGCTTGACAAAGGCCTGGCTGGAATGATCTAGTTGGGGATGGTTCTGCTTTGAGCAGGGTGTTGGACTAGATGACCTCCTGAGGTCCCTTTCAACTGTGATTTTCTATGATTCTCTGAGAATGCTGGTCATTCAACCCATCCCTTTCTTTTCCACTCAGTCCTGGTTGTTGGAAGCAGTTCCTCTCTATATCTCCAGAATGGTATTTGTGACTCAGGAGCTGAATTGTTCCTTGACTAATAAAAGTGGTAGCCTTCAAGCACCATTTGGTACCTTGGGGGTTCTCCAACCATGAATCTTTCTGATGGAAAAGATTGCAGAAGGAAGAGACTGAAGTGCTTGTTAATAGGGTGGGTAAAATCATCCATTGTAGGATTTTGCAGAGGATCCACAGGCTAGCAGCATGCTCGAGGGATGAAGGGAAAGCTAGGTCATTCCAGGGCCATGGCAGTTCACATGGTCTTTTTTTCCTCTTTTGTAGCTAAGACAGGGGAAGGTCTCTGTTCCATCTTCTCACCTTCCTTTGTGCAATGGGATGCTATGACCTTCTTCTCAGAGAGTGTCATCAGCCAGATGTTTCGAACTCTGGATAAGGAAGTAAGTACTTCTCTAACCTATTTCCGGAGACTGTCTTGGTTTGAGGTGGGTGTTTGCCAGCTGCATTGCTCTTCAAACAGCATGAAGCAAAAATGCTGGCTTGTAACCACAACATCTGTGCTGAATCCTGAACTCTGTTAGGAGAGGTCTCAGTTGCTCTGTGTGTGTGTAGGGAGGATGATCTATTAGGATGGTAAAGCCAATCCCACTGAAATCTTCCAGTGTCAGAAAAATGTCCTGTACCTAGATGCACAGTGTTCTGAAAGGAATTGGTGCAGAGAGTAGAGCCCTAGGATGGTGTAGTCACAACAGTCTGTCCTGTCAGGGAAGAAAGTGTATTTTATATGGCACCTGTCACTGTTTGTTAAAATGGCATCCTGTGGGTTTTTTTGAGACTAAACGAGAAAGGTTTGTATATGCACAGCACAGGGAGCAAGTGCACAGCAAACAGCAAGGAAAATGTAGTTTCCCTCTCTGTTGGTAGCAACCCAGTTACTAAAAAATCACAGGCAGCAATCATTAGTAACCTTTGAAACTGGCTTTTACCTGGGATTAGGTTGCTTTGTTATTTTAGCTGCTTGTTCTGGTCACAGCAAAATGTGGCAAGAAAAAATGGCTTATTAGACAGGAGGCAATTATTAGACAGGAGGCAAAATATTAGACAGGAGGCCAAAAAAGAGAGCTTGGGAAAAAGTGAGGAGTTGTTTGATGCCCTGGAAAGGAAGTAATAGTAAGTATTTCAAGTTTGGCATCCTACACTGTAGACATAGTGATGCCATCTTCTATCTTTCAACAGCAGTTTCCCATCAAATGTATATACATTAACACATGCCCTTGTACTAGTTGTCTCGCCTAGTTTGAAAATGGAAGACTTCACCCACAGGTATCAGTCAACACACAGACTTCCCAGTTAGACCCTTGGTAGAGACATTGGAGTGTTTGCTGTGTGCTGGAATTCTTACCATTGCTCTCTTTCTCCTCCCTCCCCTTATTTCTCCTCACAGGAAATTCCAGTAAATGAGGGCATAGAGCTGCTGCAGCTTGTCCTGAACTTTGAAACAAAGGACCCCCTCATTTTGTCCTGTGTGCTTACCAACGTCTCTGCACTTTTCCCCTTTGTCACCTACAGGCCAGAGTACCTGCCACAAGTCCTCTCCAAGGTTGGCACCATCTAGCCTACCCCTTGATCAGTTACTCTGTAGGTGAAGCAGTAGTACCATGTAACCCTTGCATTGTTTTTTATTCACACGCCTTCCTCATGATATTTCTCTGAGAGAGGAATAATCCTTCTTGTTAGAGGTGGAAAAACTGATACAGCCTGTTGCAGAATCAGAAAACCCAGATTTGATTTCCAGCCCTGGACTTCAACCACTGAATGAGAGCCTCTGACCAGTGTGCCTTAGCATTGCTAAAGACCTCCTTATAGTGGGAATTCGTTGTTTTGCTTAATAGGAGAGTTTCCATTAACTTGGTGATTAGTGTATAATCCCCAGGTACAGGAGTGAATTCCAGATGTAAGGATTGATTTCATTTTTCCCCTTGTCCCTCAGCTCTTTGCCTCAGTGACCTTTGAAGTTATAGAAGAAAGTAAGGTGAGTCCTTACTATCCCACTATGTTCATATCATGTGCATTCTGTGTGAGGGTCCATCAATGCCTAAAATGGGGTAGGACATAACACTACAACAAGATCCGTGTTTGTGGGTCTGTTCTTGGAAGGGGGAAAAGAACCTAAAGAGCTGTCTCCTCTTGCCTAATAAGCCTTGGCTGATGTAAGCTTGGGAGGTGTGTAGGTTGAAATTCAACCCCTTGAAGAAGTCCAGAACAAAGCCACTTAGTTCCTAGTCTTATGCTAGACCTCTAGGGATTGAATTTCATCTGGTAGACAGACATCTTTCAATGGTTAGCAAGCATGTGGCTGTGATTCATGTGCTAGCCCAGGATGCATGTTGGGAACCTGTTTACAAATAAGATCAAGCATGTGTGTGTCCCTGAAGCAGAACTAGAAGACAGCTTGTTTGGGTTGGGGCACTGCTCAGACTAGCTGTAACCCCTCAGGGGATTAGCTGCACTTAATTGATCCCTAGGAATGCACGTGCCAGTGTCCGTTTCCCTTAGCTCTACAGCACAGAAAGTTGTGTAGATTTTGCAGACTGTTGGCTCTAGCTTGACCTCAGGTCTCTTGAATATTATTATATCTATCCAGGCCCCAAGAACTCGTGCAGTAAAGAATGTGAGAAGACACGCATGCTCCTCGATCATCAAGATGTGTCGGGACTACCCTCAGCTTGTCCTGGTATGTACATGAAAGGTTATTCTAGGGACCTGCCACCTCACCTTCATTTGCATGCCCAGGGTCTATGGGGAGTTCAAGTGTAAGATAATAAGTAATAGCTGAAGGGTCAGGGGCAGGAGGAAGTCAAGCCTACAACAGCTTAACAGGCGCAGTGGCTATATTTTAATTTTTGTACTGATCAACTGTCCCTATTGGCTCCTTAGCTGATATGGCAGCAGAAGTGGTCTGGAGCAGAGGTAGTGGTATTTCCCTTCTGGACCGGTTCAGGGAGTTTACAAAAGGATATTAGCTGCTCTTTCTCTTTGAACCCACCAGAGTCAGTCTTTTGTAGAGACCACATGCTGCTGGCAGGTCTGGGCTTGTGGCTCCCTTAGTGCTGCTGCCTGTATTGCTTTGTGGCTGTGGGAACTGTAATTCAAGTGCTGTTGTTGACTTGGAACTTTGGAAACCTGCAGTGAACTGCCTGGTGTTCCCCACCCCTTTGAGTTTCCTTCATGTATTTGGGAGCACAGCAGCTCTCACTTGTTCTGTGGTTATAGATTAAACTCCCTATTGTGGAAGAACACAAGCTGCTCCTTTGAAAGTGCTAGTTGGGGTCGTGTAACATTTTGGCCATCATCATCGCTTCCAAGACAGAGAGGTTTTGGCATTACCTATCCATGAGTGTTCCCTGGCACTTATGCAGAGCTGCCAGGTACGCCCAGCCAATTAGTGAAGAGAGGAACTGCACATACAGAGACACCATTTGTTTGGATCATCAGGGGATGTTTCTGTTAGGCTCCCATGATGGAAATATCCTAAGGTCTGGCATTTCAGAGTCCTAAACCACCTTGTTTCTTTGCCAGTCATGTGGGATATAGACTGTGCTGCCATGGCTATAGGTGGTCAGGGCAGGGAGTAGGGAGATGCCAATGGCACTGATCCAGATTCAAACAACCTTTATAAGAGGGGTTGCAGGCAACAGAGATCCCAGGGAGATATGAGCATGGAAGGGAGAAATGGATGGATAGAGTAGAAGCAAGTTGTACACAGGGAAAAGACTTGAAGATCACAGCAGGGATGGACTCTTCTTGAGAGAGAGGGCATGTCAGTCAGCCCCATTCACCAGCTATTTCCACTGCTTTGTTTTCTGGGAGTATGGTGCACTCTGGTTTGCCTGGGCTCCCCAAACATGAGTGCAGCAATGCCAGTCAGGTTCCTCACCACACCATGTGCATGACGCTGTCCTGTTTTGGGTGGGTGTGTTCCAGCCAAATTTTGAGATGCTGTATAACCACGTGAAGCAGCTGCTGTCCAACGAGCTGCTGCTAACGCAGATGGAGAAGTGCGCCCTCATGGAGGCCCTGGTCCTCATCAGCAACCAGTTCAAGGATTATGAACGGCAGAAGGCCTTCCTGGAGGAGCTCATGGCTCCTGTAGCCAGCCTGTGGCTCTCTGAAGAGATGCAGAGGTACGGGACCTGTATTAACTGTTCCTGTGATAGAGCTGAAGGGCAGGCAGAGGTGATGGGAGTAGCACATCCCTCCTGGTGGAGACTGTGCACACCAAAGGAAGACAGCCTTGTGTCTCCTGGTCACCTGTGTCCTGGATAGTGACTGATTGCTTGCCACAAGCCCTCTGCTCTCAGAAAGTTTGGCCACCACCCAAGGTCCTGCTAAGTGTCTAGAGCTGTTTGGGGGTGTCTGTCTGAGCTGAGAGCTCAGGGAGGTATCATAGGTCTACAGCACTCTATAAACATCTGGGAAAAGGGATCAAAATAACCCCTGAGAGCACTAAACAACAGCACTGCTGAAACTTGAGACGAGCAGAATACTTCCACAGTCATTGCACTGAAGGGTTCTTGGCCCCAGGGAGAGGGCTCTACACGGGGGTTTGTAGAGGGGTTTGCTGGCTGGTTCTTGTAATCTTGAGCCAAATCAGAGTTGAATACAATACAGAAAACTAGTTGGTCCCACCAGCCTCCCCTGAGCCCATCTGGTTGATCTGAGGCTCTATAAACAATGTGGAGGGTCACCTTCATCAAAAACCATAGGGGAGCTGATTATAGGAGTTCAAGGTCACCTTAAGTTCAGCTTTAAATCAGTTAAACTGGTTGAGCAAGCTCCCCATGAATATCTTCAGATCTATTTTGCTGTCCTCCTTCCATAGCTTCCCTTTGTTGTGATGCCTGCTTAAAACCTGATAGCCATTATGCTGGTATGCCAAGGGCACTGCCTGCCCTGTTTACCATTATGGTCTCCTTATCTCTTGGTTTTTCCCCATCTTTCTGTACCCATCTGTTGTCTCTTGTCTACTTAGATTGTCCACTCTCTGGGGCAGAGACTGTCTTTCTGTTTGCGCACTATCTGCCATTTGATAACAGTCTTCAAATGTCTGACGAGTGATTATAGAGAGGATGGAGATGGGCTTTTCACTGTGGACATAGGTGACAGGACTAGGAGCAATGGTCTCAAGCTACAACGGAGGGAATTTAGGTTGGAGATTAGGAGGAGCTTTCTGACTACGAGGGTGCTCAAGCATTGGAACAGGCTACCTAGAGAAGTTGTGAAATCGCAATCCTTGGAAGTTTTCAAGAGCTGGTTGGACAGAAATGGGTGGGGATGGCTTTAGTCAGGGATGATCTTGCTCTGAGAAGGGGGCTGAACTAGACGAACTTGTAAGGTCCCTTCCAGCCTATGAACCTATCACAGTGAGCTTGTGGTTCACATCAAGGCTGCCTAGGCATGACAAAATACAAGTCAATTTGGGTTGCTGTGCTAGAACATGAAGAGTGTTGACTGCAGGTGCCAGACTGCTGACATTGAACAAAATTCATGGTTTGTCTCTCCTCTCAGAGTCCTGTCAGATCCTGAATCTTTCATCTCATACGTGGGTGCTGATAACAAAATCACTGATCCAATCTTGGAAGATCCCAGTGGTCTGAACCGCTCCAGAGTGAGTATCTATTATCTAAGGAGCCTTGGGCCTTGGAAGAGATGTATAACCTCCCTGCATTGTACATGCACTTACCTATCCTGCCTCTTGGGCAAGGCCTAATGTCCCCCTTCTGTTGGATTCGGCCTGTTTGTGCTGCAGAATAAGGATTGGTTTCAGACTCCTCAGCTCAAGCAAACAAATGTGGGTCATATAAGATGAGCTGGCTCCACAAGGTGGAGTTTTCCATTTTACCCTTTACCCTTCCCTAGCTGGCATGTAGGTTCCAGAGATGATCTGTACCTCTTCTAGAATGGAATTTCCCTCTGTTCCTGGTCCTTAAATCTTTATACTTGGTGTGGCTCAGGCTCTTTCTGGTGCTGTCAGATTAATGCTGGTTTTTTCGGGGAAATGCAGTATTGTGAGTTGTGATTTTATATGGCACAGTGTCTGGAGTGGGCAAAATACGGCCTGTGAGCCAGATGCGGTCCGCCAGCCCATTCTATCCGGCCTGCGGGACCCCTAAAAAATTTAGAAAATATAGTTATCTGCCCCTGGCTGCCTGTCATGTGGCCCTCAATGGCTTTCCAGAACTCAGTAAGCAGCCCTCTGTCTGAAATAATTGCCCGCCCCGGTCTAACTAAAATATTCACGGGGTGCATGGCTTTGTACAATCTAGTGGCTGCAGTAGGTGCCCATTCTTGGCAGGATTTGATTGGTAGGTACCATCCTTAGGGCTATAGATGATGTCAAAATGCAAACTTCAGAATTTTGCTTGATGCTAATTCTCACTTAGACCATTGTATGAAAATGGATCTTTCAATTGAATTGTCACGTGTGATGGAGATGAAAGACTGATGCCTTAAACATTTCCTTTTAGAAGGTACCCTGTGTGGTTCCTTGAACTCTGCAAGATCTTCTTCATTGATACTTTGTCCTATAAGAAGTTCCTGAGCTCTGCCAGAGGGACAAAAGGTTATTGCAGACTTCAGAAGATATTAGAGTAGCTTGCCGCATCTCACAGGGTTGGACCAGTGGTGGCAGGCCATCCTGTTGTGAAAAGTTCCTGGGAGAGAATATGGGTAACAAGGTCCTCTTTGGCCTTATTGCTAAGAAGTGTTCTTTCCATGTCTTCTGGTTTGCTGTAGATAAGCTTTTGTGTGTACACCATTCTGGGAGTTGTGAAGCGGGCTCGCTGGCCCACTGCCCTGGAAGAGGCTACGGCTGGAGGATTTGTCGTCGGGTGCACACCCAGCGGTAGTCCGATCTACCGTAACCCCTGCACTGAGCAAGTCCTGAAACTTATGGACAACTTGCTTGCTCTCATCAGGTGGGTTGAGTTGACATGACCTCAGTTATGCTGACTGAAATCTCTTAAATTAAAATTGCCACATGTGCGTTCTGAGCATGTTCTCCCATTGAAGCCGACGGGAGCACAGGCTTGGGCACCTGCACTAATGCTGTTCCTGACTGTTCTCAGTGGGGAATAGGACTGGGGAAACTGAGCCTTCCCAGCACTCACTGCCCTGGCCTACAAGATTCCATCAGAGCCAATGGGAGCTTGGGCTGGGGCTGCCACCCCCACCCCGACTCCCACCTTGGATTCTGCCCATAAAACTGCCACCACAACTAACAAAGCGTTTCTCAACTAATGTCTCTGCTCTGCCCTCAGCCCCCACCAGGCCACCTCTCCAGGTACCACCAGGGCAGTCCCAGCTCTCATCGCGTCCAGTGGGAGTTTGCACTCTTCTCTCTTCAGTACTCAGTTGAGCTTGTTTGATTTGCCAAATGTGAATTCTGGGGGCCTGAAGCATGATCTTCTGTTGAAACTTGAAGGGGCACCTGCTGAGGCTGTCTGTGACTGGCAGGACACCTACTGGCACTATGATTATGTATCTGTAGACTGGCCGATGTGGAGGGAGATGAGGGTTCAGGTGTGTGAGGTGAGCAGAGGAGTGTAGCCCTTGAATTACTGAAGTATCTAGGGAAAAAAACAGCCCTTGGATTTACAAAGAAGCTACCAAGGTGTGGACTGTGCTGTGGAGGCACCGCTAGCTTCAGAGATAATGTGAGGTCATGCTGTGCAGAGTCTGAGACAACTTCCCTCTGCCTGCATCTGAAGCTAGATGATTGCTGAAAAGTGACTGTCTGAAGAGACTGGTCTAATCCACTCTTAGCTGTAAGGACATTGTAGGTACTCAGCTTGGCAGGACTTGCACATCATTCATGAAATCAGGACCTTGCTGCTTCCAGTAGGAAGCAGTGTCCTGGGCAGAGATGGGGGTGGGGCAGGTTCCTCCAATCTTGATCCACTCATTACAAGGCTTAGGGTGGCTCATTTGTAGGCAGGGTTGAACCATCCAGTTTGTTACTGATGAAGCAGAATCCACCCTGTCCCATGTGATTTGCCTTTTTCTTGCATAGGTCAAGGATCCCATGGATCAATTCTTGTGGCAAGTTGTGAGCTTTCTGGGCAGAGACAGTCTTGTTCAGTGATTTGTGTACAGCTCAGCACATTTTAGTGACTAAAGCTTGCACATCACCATAGCTGTGAAATCCAATAAAACAGCATCCCAGTTAGTGTTCCCCTGCCTTACAGCAGGTTGTTATGGCCACAGATGAGGGACCTGTTTCCCACACAATCACTGTACTCCCAAAATTAATATGTTAAAGACCTTAGGGGGATACCTGTTATGAGCAGCCTAAGAAACTAAATTCCACCCTCATCCATCTGGGCCCTATTCTTGCCTCCTTTTGCAAGGAGACACCCAGGCTGTGCTCTATGACTAGTGTACCTTCTCTAGCACTAGGAACATGGCTCCCATGGTGTGTTCTGAGGTAGCAGATTGATGTTGTCATTCATACTTCTCTGTTACAGACTGGGGCCATTCATTTTAGACTTTTCTGAGCAATAGGTTGTGGCTTGTACTTGATCCTTTAAGGTTCCCACACCCTGTTTCCCAGGAGAGTTTTATAAAGGTTGACACTCTTTCTATGGCAGGGACAACATGGTTGAAGTAGTGAACGTGCCCAGCCTCCTGCCCTGCATCTGGCTTCACTGAGCACAGAAGAATGAGGCCCCACTCTACAGGGTAATTGCCAGGTGTAAGGACATCCAGCTGTCATAAATTGGCAGAGCTTTTGGGCAAAAGCAGTATTGAAGCTTCCAGGAAAGCAGAGAGCCTGTGGTCTCTTTCCCTCTGACATTGTTTCTGTTGTCCAGGAGGGTTTTGCCACATGTACAGGTTCATGTGGTTCACACAAAGGTCTCTGAAGTCTTGAGAAGCTTCTGTGTGGATATTAGAAGTACTGCACTAGAGCCAAGCATGGCTGCCTTGTGTGGTAGTTGCAGCTTCAGGATAGTAGCTGACTTTATGCTTGGGTACATTGCATAGCATTGGGTCTAAAGGCCAACTTTTAGGGAAAGCCAGCTAGTTCCTGAAGTGTTACTGAGCTGCTGAGGGAAAGGGGCTAATGCCAGGGGCTTGGAGGTCTCACAGGATGCACTGGCTGACTGGATCTGCAAGAAGCAGCCTCACAAATTCTCCTGAGCAGCTGAATTGAACTGTAAGTAAAGAAGCTCCTATGAAGCTGGGGATGTTCTCCACTGTAAATGGTTGTGCTTACTCCTTTCTGGGTCCCTTGTGTGGTGCCTTAGGCCATGTAGGGGAGGAGACATAGGGACAGTGTTAGTAATCACTGGGTTGATACCAAGGTAAGTAGTGTGTGTAATAGCTCCTTGGTCTTGGCCATGACCTCCGAGATGGCCAGGGAGCTCAGGTAACAGGATAACTCCGCAGCAGTTCATACGTGCACCTTGAGAGATGCAGACAGTGTAAGGATGCCTCTGACAGCTGGTCTTTTTGTGCTTGACCTAATTTGCCTGTTGCTTTCACAGTGGATGTCCAATTGTTGAATGAACTTGAAGTTGCTCTGTTAATTGTTTGCAGCTTGATGTTTGATAGTACTTCTTGTCCTCTGTGGTATTTCAGTTTATCCAGCTGCTTCCCCAGCTTTTTGGCTTACGGTTTTTGTGACGTTCTTGCTTTCTCTTCAGGGTTTGAGCCTAAATAAAAGGCAAGTTCTGTGGTATTGGAATGTCTTGGAGTCAGCAGCTGAATAGACCGACTCACCCACCATCATCCCCAGTGCCTGGGATCTGAACAAACCAACCAGGCTTATCAGGAGTCCTGCACAAACTGGGGGCTTTTTCTGAACCCAGCTTGACAAGATGCTGATCTTACACAGCATTAATATCTGCAGTGGCCTGGCTCTGTAGATACAACTATCTCCGATTTTTCTAATATAGACAGTTCCACTTCTGGGTTAAGACCTTTTTTTTTTTTCCCACCGCAGACTCCCAGGAAGTTCTGAAAGGCTCATCCTCTAGCCTAGCAGACAACATCTTGGTATCAGAGATGCTTCCAGCTTGCTTAACAGAGCTGTGATTCTCTCTGAAAATACACTCCCCCCATTCCCTGCCATATCCTTTTTCTGTGTCTTTGCTGGGCTATAAATGTTTCTCTTGAATGTCATTTTCCATGTTTTCCTGGGCACTGGATTTCCCAGAAGTCCCTTTTTATCCGGTGACTGTACTCAGTGCTCAGTCTGAGTATCCTGACCTTTTCATATCTGGTGGCTGCCTTCTAACTATGCCTGGTGGCTGAGCAGTTTGGTCCCACTAACTTCAGTTACTGCTGCAGCTTTGCTGAACCCTCTGACTGAGCATCTACCTATGCAGGTTTACTACTGACTTGAGAGTATGTTTTAAGGTGAGACTCGTGGCAGCAAGCTGCAGGGTGCGATGATCTCTCCTCAGTGGGACCAGCCAGCCAGCTGGTTTGATCAGAGCAAAGCCACTTTACAGGATTAGTGGCCAATTCCATGATCATGCATTTGACACATTGTGATATAACAGGCAGGACCTTCCTTCCCATTATCCAAGTTCAGCCTTTACTAGCATGAAACAGGTTGGAGACACACAAAGGGTGACTGAGTAAAGGTGTCCTCATAGTCATATGTGGTCATATGTTCACTGTGGTCATAGTATAGCCTCAAGCAGGGGTACATAGCTCTCTGAACCTGTAGGGCAGCGTTTCCCAAACTTGAAAGCTGAAACCTTTACCAGGAAAACAAAATTACTGTGCCTCTGAGATCCATCCTGGCATGGTAGTCCTACTCCAAATGGGTTAGTCAGTAGGTTATATAGGTCTTCACACAGGATTTTACTGTCCTGTACAGTAGGACAGAGTGAAGTAGTTAACAGCACAGACACTTGTGGTCTGTTAGCGCTCAGTAAGAGGAACAGGATAGTTTGGAGTCAGCTCAGGCCCTCTGCAAGCTCAGGCTGGCACTGGTGCATTGGTGTTTCTTCACAGTCATGACAACTAGAGACTCTTTAACAAAAAAAAAAAAAAATGTCCCAAACTCTGGAGAACAGCAGAGGTCTGCCCCTGTCCCCCTTCCCCTGCCAGTCCTTTGCGCCTCACGCTTTGGGAAACGCTGCTCTAGGGGTTGATACTGAGTTGCCCTTGATCACCTCTAGCAGCAGGTACAATGGCATTGCAGTTTTGACGGAGGCTGTTGGGCCGTTTGGCTGCAGGATTTGTGCTGTGTGCAGCTGTCGACACCCAGAGTGGAGGTCTGAGGTCTCAAAGGAGAGCGAGGTAGGTGAGAGAGACACCCCCTGCTGAGGCAAGCTCTTGAGAGTTATGACCCTGGTTAAGGGAGGGACTCATTTTGGCCTGGATGGCAAAAACTAACCACCCTTGGCTGAATTGGTGTCCCTCAAAGAGAGCAGACCATGTGGCTGTCTCCTGGTTATGCAGATCTCTTCCCAGTCAGATGCATTGTCCAGGGGCGTGTGTCTCCGCCACTAGCAACGTGTACATTAGGCCATGGTGCTCCCTAGAGTTCCTCCGGTGCCGCCTGCCATTCTGGGGACTGTGACCCATCCCCGAGGGGCAGTGTGTGTATTTCGGAGCAGGGGCAGCAGGCGCAGGGTATCTTGCTAGAAATGGAACTGTGGGTTTTTAAATCTGCTCTCTGGTCCCTCTGGCCAAGCCAACGAGCTGCTGCCAGTTTCAGCTGGAGACTTGCTGGGAGTCTTTGCTGCCCACACTCAGAAGGGCGTGGCCTGAGCAGTCGGACATGCGAGTGGGCAGCTGGGAGCTCCAGGACACGAGGTGGAGTCTCTCCAGGTCTCTACCTCTGGGGGAGAAGTGTCCCCAGTATTTTCCCAGGTGGGGAAGGGGGATCCCATGCACAAGTGCTTGGTCTCTCCTTCCTCATCACCTGCCACAGAGGAGCTTGTTCACAGGCTGAAGGAGGAGGATCCCACTGTCAAGTACGAAGGGGCTTCGCTTGTGCGAGTATGAACCGCTCTCTTCTTTTTCAGGACTCACAACAATCTCTACATGCCGGAGGTGGTGGCAAAGCTGGGGGACACTTTTGCAAAGGCCTTAGACATGCTGGAAGTGGAGAAGAACGCCATCCTAGGTAAAGGGCTCTTCCTTAGAGGGGACCCTTTGGGTAGCTTCCCTAGGAAGACACCTTTGCATTCAAATGAAGCAGCTGGAAGGGGCCAAAAATCCAACTCCTGTTCATCGGCTCTGATTTTAATTTATTCCCTTTCATGAAACATCTTTATACTAGTGATGTCTGAATCCAACCTCCCACCCAGTTTACCCTTGTGAAGAGATACCAGACATCTCTCCCCACCCCAGCCCTCCCATCCCAGCTGTGGAGAAGTTGCTGCAGCTTGGTATGAGTTGATTCCCAAGCTATCCTCATTTTGCTACATAGACAAGGCTAGATGTGTGTGTGCTGTTGTAATTAGAGCAGTGCTCCACAATCGCATTAGCTACCACTGGTGCAGGAGCCTGATGTCTGAAGAACTTCAGGCAAAGGCCTGCAGCCTGGCTCCAGTGGTCATTTCCAAACATTTCATTATGAGTAGGGTTTGTTAGAACCTGAGTCCAAAGATGTGAGCTGCCTTGGGCAGTATGATCTACCCAAATAAAGAAAATGGTCTTGCCCCTGGGCTAGGACTTGGGAGACTCGAGTTCAGTTTCATCCTCTGCTACAGATGCTCTGGGACCCGGGATAAGTTGTTTCTTGTTTTCCTGTGACTCTGAAATGAGGGTGCTCTTTTCCCTTCTCTGTCTTGTCTATTTTAACTATAAATCTTCAGGGGAGAGATTGTGTCTGGTGGTGTGTAACAGCACCTAGAACAACACAGGCACGACCTCAGCCAGAATCAGTAACATACACCCAGTGAGTTTAGCCAGTCCCCATAATTAACCTCAGGGAGAGGCTGCTGAAAGAGAGTTGTGACACTGGCAAGTTTTTTTACGGATTAGTTTGAACACCTGGTCCTGTCAGCCTTGGAGGAGTGAAGAGGGACTGATGCAGCTGTGAGGAGCTGCACACTCTTGCAGCCTTTTCACTGAGGAGATCTGAAATAGCTGTGCCCTCCACCTGCTGGATGCAGCCAAGTTGAATTCAGCAGGTGCCCAGCCCAGTTCAGTGGTGGCAGAAGGGTTGTAGTACTGTCCACATAAACAACTTACCTGAGAGCAGAGGATCCTTCGTTGGTTTGCTGTGGTCCTGGTGATTTCTCACTTGATGCTTATCTCAGAGCCAAGCCTCCCTGAATGGGGTCTATCTGTGAAGGCACCTTGGCTCATGTACTTGATTTCTCTCTCTCCTCAGGTCTCCCTCAGCCTTTGCTGGAGCTTTATGACTCTCCTGTTTACAAAACTGTTCTAGAAAGGATGCAGGGCTTCTTCTGTACCCTGTATGACAACTGGTAAGAGTGACAGAGATCTTCCACGCGGTTACACTGATTCACTGGAACCCACTATTCTAGAGAGGGACTGGCACTGTGACCTCAACTGCCCACCAGCATCTATGTTCACTTGATGCCCAAGTGCCCCTAAGCAATGAGGAAACGCATTGCGCTCGCTCTCTTATATGTACCTGCAGCATAACTGCCAGAAAAGAATTCCAGGTTGCCAAGTCTGCTGGGAATCCTTCCACTGTAAGTCGTGCTGAAATGCTTGTAGAATACCCTGGCCTAGTGTGCCCTTTTTCAGGGTGAGTAGCATCAGTGCTCAGAAGTACATTGCCCTGATACTTCCACAGTAGTTATTTTGCAAGCACCCATGGCACACATTCTGAAATGTCTGTGGAGCCACAGCACTTCCAGCCTTTGCTAGGAGGGAGCTGACAAACCCCTTGTCTAGCTCAGTTACCTTATACATTGTTTTCCATTATAGTTTCCATGTCTTGGGAAATGCTGGCCCATCCATGCAGCAGGATTTCTACACCGTTGAAGGCCTGGCCAACCAACTCCTCACCTCAGCCTTCATCAACCTCAACAACATTCCTGACTACAGGCTACGTCCCATGCTTCGTATCCTTTTTCTTTGGCCTCTGGACAGCCTGGGGAAGCTGCTGCAGTATGTGACACAGGGCTCCCCTTTCCCAATCGGTGCCAGCATTATGGCCACCCATCCTGTTCTTGAAGGCTGTGCAGTCAAAGGAGTAGGAGCTAATTACTAAACAAGGCCCACGTCTGAGTCCCTCATGTCACAGCTAGGACTGTCTCTTAGAGTGAGCAGGGAAAGCACAATTTGGAATGACTTCAGCACAGATGGTGATGCAAAGAAGTTGTGCTGGACAGACTGCAAGAAGGAGAGCCTCTTTGGTGACATGTATTTGGGAGGGTACTTCATTTAGGATACTGGAAAAAGAATAAATTTGCTGACTGGCTCCAGCGATCTTGGGGCTTGCTGTCTAGTTTCCAGTCAGTGACCTCTTCTCAAAGCAAGCACAATAGCTGGCACTGATCCTCTTACTTCTGGGCGGGAAGTCTAACCCCCCTCAGATCTTATCACTGGTCCCTCAAGACACTGGTCAGAGCTGATGGTAAGAGGGTCCAGGAAAACCTGCTCTCGTCCTGCTTTCACCTCAGTTGCTGGCATTGTTCCAAGTACAATAACCTGGTGTTACATCACTGGGATCCTGCTCAGCTGACTGGTGATCTAGCTGTTGTCAACAAGTCTATCGACCAAAGGAACAGAAGGCATGGGTCTCCACCATGTACCAGATAGAGCACAGTATGCCAGGACCCACGCGCTCCCTGTTGCACAACGGTGGTGTGCACTGGTGTGTGGGTTGCATTGTCTGTAAGACTCGCATGCTGTGTATTTCCCTTAACCAACTTGTACAGGCGTGTTTGTGAAGCCCTTGGTGCTCTTCTGCCCCGCAGAGTACTACGAGACCCTTGTCTGCCCTATCCTTGGACCACTCTTCACCTATCTGCATGTGGTAAGAAACTGCGTATTGAGTGTATGTCTCTGTGCTGCTGAGGAGTCAGGGCTCCCTTGTCAGAGTGGGGAGGGGTCCATTCAGCCCCAGCCTTACCACAGCTTCAGAGCCATTTGGGTAGGGGACAGAGCCTAGAGGGTTGATCACTGGCTTCTTCAGCCTGTAGAACGCTGGGCTGCTGTGCCCAGTTGCACTCCTGCCCTGGCTTATTAAAACTCAGATCCTTGCTATGGGTTTCTAGGCTCCAATGGTTTTGACCCTATAGTTTTAGCCACTTTCCTGTATTGCCAGGCCTACACACCCTCTCTCTCCCTCACTCCAAGAATTCTACACCCACCACAGCTTCCCAGCCACTTCTGAGGCATCGTTGCTGGGCTTCTGGCCTGTACACAGTCATGCCTGAAAGGAATCATGTTTATAGCTCCCTTGGTCCAACCTCATGGTTCAAAGGGCCACTGCTAGTAGTAAAGCCACTTTTCTTTTGGCCCTTGTCTGGTGAATGGTACTTGGGCTTGTCAACTGTGTTTCAGGGATGGCTTCTCAAGAAGTTGGTGACTCCTTCTCTCTTTCGCTTCCTCTCCCCCACCTTGTCTTGGTGTTTTGCAGAGGCTGTCCCAGAAATGGCAGGTCATCAACCAGCGAAGCATGCTTTGGTAAGGAACATGGAGGACTCTGGTGCTAAGACCTACCTGGCCCTTTGCCTCCAGCCAGCTGTGCTTAGAGATGAGACCAACCCAAGAGCAGCACTGACATTCTCCAAATGGAGTCAAGTTCAGCTTTCCCAATTGGGGTGGTGGCACTGGTGATGTCTCCTTCAGAGAGAGGGGATCAGGACAGTGGGGCTTCTGGGCCTTGGGCTTGAGCCTGCAGCACAGGAGCCTTGCCATTGGGCTTACTATTAATGGGAGGGTGTGCAAGTGAGCAACTCAGGGAGGGGGGATGTTGGGTGAATCTTGAGGTGTAGGACCATGGAAGGGGAAACTGTCTTGGTGCTTCTCCATGAACCTGAGTATCCAAGAGTGCTGAGTAGCAATGTTCCATCAGCCCTACATTGCTACTTCCCTCATAGAGCAATGGTCTTTACTACTACTTGATCTTAGGAGAAGCTGTCCCCTCCTTTTGTTTATCGTGGGTGTGATCCAGTCTGGCCTGCTAAATCATTTCCTTGTCTTTTCCCAAAGTAGGCACCCTGAGATGCTGCTGCCCTCTCCCCACAGCCTTCCCCTAAACTCTCCTTCTCTTCTGCTAGTGAGGAGGACACAGCAGATGACAACCCTGAGTCTCAGGAGATGCTTGAGGAGCAGCTGGTCAGGCTGCTGACCCGGGAAGTCATGGACCTTATCAGTAAGTGAAACAAGGCTGGGAGCAAGGTTTTGCTTGAGGTGTCCCATCCTGGAAAAGAACCACATGGACTTTGGGACTATTGGATCCAGGGACCAGTAGCCAGTAACAAAATAAGTCAAAAGATAGTAACAGCATGGAAAACAGATGAAAGAGGCTCCCATTATACCCAAATAATAGAGGTCAGTTCCAGATCCCTGAAGTACAGGCTTTTTGTCTCCCAACTTCTCTTCCTGTTAGTATTAACTGTTATTCCCCTGGATGTTTTTGTCCCTGTTGAAGATAGTCCCTCCTTGAATCTTAGTTCCAGATTGGTGTCTCATGACACATGAGATGGGTTGCACCCCTTGCCAACCTGACTATATTGGCACTTGCAAGAGCAGAAGGTAGGGCTTGGGGCATCTTGCTGCCAGGGCTGACATTGTTTCTTACTGGGTGCCAGGAGAACCCTATCTCTTATTCTTTGTTCTGCCACTCACTTAAGCTGAGGGTTTTATATGCACCACAGTGTAATTTTGAGCTCAGAATCTGAGGAAATTAAATGCCATGAAGAAGCCCAGAACTGGAAGAGGCCTTGAGATCATCTAGTCCTAGGCAAGATCAAAGGATTGCAAGCTTTGAAGGAGCTGTTTTGTCACTCCTTTCCTGATTGGCTTCATCTCTTTAAGCTGCTGCATCCCAGGCAGAGTCCAGACACTAAATAATTTTGTTTTAGAGCCTGCTTTGTGGCTCAGTAAAACTGTAGCATCTACTCCATAACCCCACTGTTCTAGTATGAGGCTACAGGTTTGGAGGTGGAGGGAGGCACTGCAGTGACAGACATGTGCACTTCTGAGTCAACACAGCCTCTGACTGTAGTGTTGTCTTTAGATCCCTCTACCATCAAGTGGGTAATGAAGTTTGGGAAATGCTGGGAGAGAATAAAGCTGCCATGGCCCCACAAGAGTGAGCAGGATGATCCTAGTAGGTTCTGCACTAATGTCTCCCCCACTGCTGCTCTTCTGATCTGTGCTTCTTTTTGCAGCTGTTTGCTGCGTTTCAAAGAAAGGCGCTGAGCATAACTCTTCTGCCACTGCAGATGGAGATGGTGAGTAACCTGCCCTGCTGCATCCACTCCCCACAAGTAATGCACACAACTACTTCCTAGCTTGATGCTGATCTTTCACAAATTTGTGGCCTCTCTTTTGAGGTTCTGTGCGGAGCTTGGGCAGGGTCCCCAGGTCCTGCCTTGGGTGGTTCTTCTCCAAGGCTCTGAAGGAACTCAGTTTTAGCCCCAGAAGTCGACATTTTCCTGTAGAGGCTTTGCAGAAATTCAAGTACTTGGGATCTGACTTGCGGTACTGAGGAGAAGGCTTCCTCCTCCCAGCCCTTCAAGGATGGGAAAGCTGCCTTGCCCAACCCCAGTACACTAAGCAAGCCATCTGCAAACAGCTGTCCATGCCTTGTTAGGAATTAACCCTATTCAGATGACCTCTTTTGCTTGGTGAGGAAGGTGATCTGTCAGCAGGGCTTCCATCCTAGCTGGGAGAACAGGAAGAGTTGGGAAACCCCCTCTTCCTTATGTGGAGGTGGGTTAGGTAAGGGACTTAGACTGAGCCTTACTTGTGTCACTCCTTTCTGAGGAGTGAAGTGTTGGTGCAGCTGCCTTGTCTTTCCTTGTAGATGATGAGATGATGTCTACAGATGTGACTCCACCTGCCAGCGCCGAGCTCACTGAGCTGGGAAAGTGTTTGATGAAGCAAGAGGTAAGGCATGGGGAGCTATTGGCTGCTTCCCCCCCCTACCTCTTTCCCAAACTACCTGCTGTAGGCATCTTTAATTTGTCACACTCACACTTTGTCTCAGAATTCTTTGTGCTGGCTTCAAAGCAGCAGCAGCTGGTGAGCGTTGGGTGGGGCTGTTTTGGTGCCTACTCAAACCCACTTGCCTTTGCTGCAGGAAGTTTGCTTGCTGCAGCTCTCACGGGCTGACCAGGTACATGGTGGATCCTCTCTTGGGCACAGAGTGGAACTGAGCTGATGGCTGAGGGGCCTGGCATGCTTTTTGCCTTCAAATAGAGAATGAAACTGAGCTGTCCAGTCCCATGTTGGGGTTCTCTAAATGCCCATATGGTCCTTCTGCCTCCTTCAGAAGCAAAACCTCTAGCTTCCACTGACCTGTGTTTCCCCACCTCCTTTCCAGGATGTCTGCACTGCTTTGCTGATCACTTCCTACACATCCCTCTCCTGGAAAGATACCCTGTCCTGCCAAAGAACCACCACGCAGCTTTGCTGGCCATTGCTCAAACAGGTACTTTTCGCACAGAGAGTAGAATGGGAGAGGGGATTGTTGATGGAGAGGCAAACATGGAGGCTCTATGCTTAGGTGAGAAAGCAGGGTGCCCTTCCCTTGCTGTCCGCTTTACCTTTGTGCTCAGGCTCCATCATCAGTCTGAATAATGGCTGGATGTTTTCTCCCTTGGGACAGGAAGAGCAGGCCTGACTTGTGCTGATATCTTGGCTCCATGCTTATACAGTAGATACCACTTTATTGCTTACTAGTTATGTGCATGTTTTTAGTTCTGTTTTCCTGTAGGACAAAAACATTCACTTCCTATTCAAGGAAATGTCACCCGGGTATCTCTATATTGGTCTTCAGCATATTTTGGTTTATTGCCTGAAACCTGAAAAAAAGGAATTAAAAAACTGGTTCGCTGAATAATGAAAAGATTGAGCTGTGTGTGGAAAGAGATTTACATTTGTAACACAATTTAGCACAGTGTTTGAAATTTGTGGAATGTTTTTGTACTCTGGCAAATGACAACATAGGGATTTTTGTTGTTTCAAATGAAGCACATTTCACTTTGAGGTATATTGACCATATTAGATCATTCATTCAGTGGCTTATGAGAGAGAGAACCAATCTGTTACATGTGGGATTTCCTTATAATTATTTGTGTTCGGGCAGATTGTAAGGATGTAGTGTAACTGTTAGTTGTAAGGGACAACAAAGCATAAAAAGCCATTGAACAGCAATTGCTGTAGTTATCCATTTATTCACCAGCAAATCTTTTAAGAGCTGACAAAAGTAAAAATGGGCAGAAGAACTCACAGTGCAGCACCACATGACCAGGAACTAGAGGTGCATTGAAACATCGGTCCAATATCGGATCAGCACCAATATAAAGAAAATTGACTATTGGAAATTGACTTTTTTTGCCTGATGTGGCTGATAATGTGGCCGATAAATGCCCCATGTATGTGCGCAGCCACAACGCAGCACACAGGCAGCAAGAACCAAAGCCTGGCAGCGTGAAGAGTTGCACCCAGCTGGTAAATCCGCTGTGGTGGAAGGGGAAGGGGGAGGGAAGGGCTGTGGTGGGGCAGATTGAGGCAGTGAGGAAGGGAGTGGGGCTGGGGCAGGGGCAGGCGCTGCCCATGCAGGGCAGGGCCACAGTTCAATTGTGGGGGGGGGAGGAGGTGGTGGCTCACACCATGGCACGCACCCCGGGAAGGCATGGGGGGTGCGTGTGCCCCCCAGATCTGCACAGGGTGAGGGCAGGCTGCCACTGTAAGCTGCGACCAGGGCTGGGCCAGGCTGTGCTCGGGACAGGGCAGGCATTGGTGCTGGGAGGGGATTTGGGGGAACTACGGCGAATTTAGGGATGGCTACAGCATCCCCCCGAAGCTCCCCCCTTCCCAGCGTAGCTGCCTTCTGCCCAAACCAGCCCCCGCTGGGAAGAGCCTGGTGCAGCCCCGGCCCCAGCCCATAGCAGCAGCCCGCCCTGCCCTGCATGCAGATCCGGGGGCACATGCACACCCCACCAACCCCTTCTACCCCAGGAGTGTGCAGGGCTGGAGTCGCCCTCCCCCCACACCCATGAACTGCGGCTCTATGCTGTGCCCCGCCCTGCCCCGGCCCAACTGAGCAGCTCCTGCTGCAACCCCACTCCCTCCATCACCATGGGGGGGCCTCAGTCTGCCCCCCCACCTCCTTCCTTCCCCATTCCCACAACAGGCTTACCAGCTGGACACTGCTCTTCAAGCTGCCAGGCTGTGTATCAGAAATTGAATCAATATCGGCCAATATGCCTCCTTAAAAATCGGCTATCGGTATTGGCCCAAAAAATCTCTATCGGTGCACCCCTACCAGGAATGACACTGTCTGCTTCAATTCTGTTTCCCCCCTCTCCCCTCATTTCGCCTATTTCCATAACTTTCTTGGTGGAGGACACTGCAGATACCCATAATCTCTTCTATTAACTGTCGCAGGTGCTTACTGGGAACCTGATCCCTGATGCAGTGACCTGGTTCTTCACAAGCGTGCTGAAAGGATTACAGACACATGGGCAGCACGATGGTTGCATGGCAGCTCTCGTCCACCTGGCCTTCCAGATCTATGAGGCTTTGGTAAGGAACCTGGGGTGGGGAGAAGGGGATCCCTCTTGTTCTGATGCTAGGTTTCATAGGAGGCAGTGAATGAGCTGATCCCAAGCCTAAGCGGGGAAGGGGTGGGGGAAGCTAACAAGCCCCACGTTCTGATCCGTCAGAAGAAAGAAGGTGTCTTTCCTCTGGCAGAGCTCATGCTGAGCAGAGTCTTCCCTTCTTCCTGCAGCGCCCACGCTATGCAGAGCTGAAGGCTGTGATGGAGCAGATTCCAGAAATCCAGAGGGAGTCACTAGAGCAGTTTGACTCCAAGCTGCTCACTCCAACACTGCAAAAGGTGGCAGATAAGCGCCGGAAGGACCAATTCAAACGCCTAATTGCAGGCTGCATTGGGGTAAATGACCACTCACAGCCAGGCCCTTTACTCCTGAAAAAATGTCCCTAGCTAGCCTGCCCCTTCTTTCAGCATGTGTATGTGCTGCTGCTGGGTCTCATCAGCACTGGGCTGGATGGGATGGTACCTGAGCACTTAGGAGCACCCTGGAGGCACCTCTAGACTGAGGGCACTCCAGGTGCAGGAGGCCCTTCAAAGTGGGAGAGGAAGCACCGTTAGGCAGAGCCCACAGGTGGTACAGAGCTTTGTGTGGGACAGCACCATTGGGTTGAAAGGTATTGGAGCCTACTGGGTTGATGTATGTGGTAACAAATCAGGGTCCCATTGTGGCAATGCCACTTCTGTCAGCATCTACAGATGCCAGGCTATTCTTCTGGACCTCGCAAGGGTCTTCTCAGAACCTGTATGGGTTAAGGGAAGTTGGGGACCTAGGCTAGTTTGTGAGAAATGGAACGGGGGAATGAAACATGATGGAAACCTTTGGCTGAGTGGGACTAACATACAGCTGCCCCTCTGTCTCCTGCAGAAGCCGCTAGGGGAGCAGTTTCGTAAGGAAGTTCACATCCGGAACCTCCCATCTCTCTTCAAAAAGGTGAAGCCATTGCTGGAGACAGACATACTGGAGAATGAGGATGGAGGAGGTCTCACAGCACTGTTTGAGCCCTGAGCTGTGGGCACTTCAGTCACCCCCTCTCGCACTTCATATTTTGTCTCCTCATAACAGTCACCGTAGAGCCCTCTCTGCCCACTCCTCCACAGGTGTTTGTTTGACTAAAACCCCTGCTTGGCCTGTCCCTTTCCCCTTCTTAAACGGTGGAGGGCCTAAGCTGGGATTTGATTTAGTCAAATAAGCTTTCCCTGACCTTTTCCCCCAGCAGATTTGCAGCTTTAGATCTCAACTTCTTCACCAGACAAGAGCTGAGCACATAGACTCTGTTATAGTGCCTGGTCACTCTGCAGCCTTGGGTCAGCCTAACCCCACATGCAAATCCTATGGGATTTGGGTTTATTGTGGGCCCCAGCTGGAGATGGCACCCCCTAGCTTCACCTTGAGTGGAGGCTTCACTAGGGTCACATGAGACACTCCTGTTATGTCTGCCATCATGTCTCTATTTGACCTTCTCTGTTCTTCAGAGGGTTTGTATCCTGATAAATTTGTTTTTTTTCTTGGACCGTTTGAAAGACCCAAGCTGTGACTGCTTCCCTGGGCTGGGAGCTGCACAGGTGAGAGCATGGTAGTGCCCTAAAATCGTCCTTTAACTGGTGATTCACCTTTTTAAGGCACTGCACCTCTCTGGAAGGAGACAGTATTGCCATCTCATTCAGCTAAGAACCAAATGGAAAGCTGGCTTTGGTTTTGTGCTGGTGTCTATCAGGCGTCTCTCAGGAGGATTGGGGCAGGAATGTTTTGAGCAAAGCAGGATATGCAAAATCTGGACCTATCTGCCATAAGCTTGTAACACCTTAATGTGAGACGTGTCCCTACTGCTGCTGTTGGGATAACGGGCCATGTTGACTCAGGGATGTGCAGCATCTAGGAATATCCTCCCCTTGAAAACCTGACCTCCCTTAGCCAGCACTGAAGGCAATGGAGGTTTAAATACCCCTCCCACTTCAGCAGAATAAGGGAATGGGACTTGGGGTTTAGGACCCTTCTGTATATGGTGTGGTTGCTCTAGTGGCTATTCTCCGTCAGAGGGTTGAGTGTCATGGCAGGAGGTTGGGGTCAGTCAAGCAAAATACCCATGGGGAAGCCTGACCTGAAAGAGTTGCCTTTGGAGGAAGCAGGAGGCTGTATTAAACCACTGCAGAGCTGGCTGTTCTTACAAAGCAAACAATCCACTCATTCTCTTCCAAGAGAAGGCAGTAGCACAGAAGCTGAGTAGACCCCTGTCTAAAACTAGGCCTGGTGGTTTGCCATATAGGATGCATGAACATGGCTGCAAAGAAACAACTGAAGCTGCTGGGAAGTATATCAGCTGGACTGGGCAGAAGAGCTGACAAGAAGGAGGCTCCAGAGAACAGGCCTTGGAAAAGCAGTCTGTGGTCATCATGTGGCCTAAGTCCTGTTTTATCCTTCTGCCTTTGCTGTTCCACAGTCCACTCCACTCTTTCTAGGCCTCAATCTTTTACTAAATTCCTGAGCTGAAGAGGCTCCTGGCTCCAGCAGCAGCTGGCTGTATTTATTGTGTTGTGATTTTTAACATTCTGTGACTTCATGCTAGAAACAGATTTTTTTTTAATGGTTTTTAGAGCCTTTTTTGTAGGAACGTTCAACCTGAAGCCATCTCTGAATTGGCTGTGTTACACCTCTGAATGTCAGTAAAGATATTTCAGTTCTACATGCAAGGAGTCATGGCTGTCTCTTCTGTCTAGGCTTTACCTGCGTCTCAGCTCCCAGTCAGTACTGAGGACTCCATGTGGTACCTGAGTGTTACTCCTCTCCTATTACACCTCAATTTCTTTTTATTTCAGTGGCCAAAATGTCAGTGGGTGAAATGATAGACTCTGATCTAGGCTGTACCAAAGAGAGTACAGCTTGGATCAGAGTCTATCAGGAGCTGTATTTGTGTGAAGTCTAGCTCAGAGACATGTGAAATGAACTGCTGACATACCTCAGTAGGGGGAGAGGCACAGCATATGTGAGCTTTGCACACTAGGGGTTGAAGTCAGAATGCAAGAAACAAGCTAGAATTCTGGCACACATTCAGCTGCTTCAATTCTAGTGCAAAAATTAAATGCAAAGCATTGCTTGCAGCAATTATTACTACCCCTTCATATGGAGCTATGGCAGCTAACCTCAGCTGGGACATGATGGTCTAACCAGTGTTACACAGGAGTTCAGCATAGAGAAAAAGAGGCCCCACCAGAGTTTAAAAGCTGAGAAATAAGGTAGTAAATGGGGACAATATGCTGTTTGTGTGAATTACCAAGGCAGCATGGGAACTTCCTAAGGTTTTGCCTTTGCAGTTAAAATTATTGTGGCCCTTACCTGTCCACTAAATAGTTAAAGTAGTAAATGATGTAGATGTTAGATTAAACAATAAGGCTTGCCATGCTTACTTGTGCCCAAACCTTAGAATATGAGAGAGTTTGCAAGCCTTGTGCATTCTTGCAACATCTAGATTTGTGTGTTAATTGCATTCAACAGTTAATTCATTTACTACCTGATGGGCAGAGATGAGGTGGGATAGCTATCTGAGCTAGTTGCAAGTTAGATTTTGAAATATTTTGGAAGCTTATGCTTTAATAGGCCTGTAGCTTAACTTCCAACTTACCTTGAAGAAAGTACCATGTTACATTTAATAGTCCTGGCCCAGAATTGAAAAGAATAAAGGCTTATATTATGGGAAAGGAGCATCTTTTATCCTTTTCCAAAGCCCTGCATTTTGCTGACTTTGAAGATCCAAGGTACCATTTACTTTTTAAGTTTACTTTACAGACTGTCTGCTTAGTTGATTTCACTGCTGGTCAGACACTTCCACCAAGGCTTTTTTGTTATCAGAGGTATTATCGTTTCAAAAGTGTAGTTTAAAATAAAGATGGGTTGAGTCCTAGCTTTTAAGTAGAAGGGTCCATCCAGTCAAGTAAGGTTCTCTCTCCGTAAAACAAGGCACCTTTATCAATAAAGTATCTCATAATGGAAGAAACTTGACCCCAGCCCCACACTACCATGCATTATATATATTTTTTTGTATATCAATGCAAGTTTCATTGTGGGGGATTGACTTTGATGTAGTAGTATTGCTGACAAACAGATGGCAGTAAAGTAGGGCCCAGAATAGTTTAATTGTAGCAAAGAGTCATGAACCTTTGTTAGTGGGATCTACTTTGGGTCGGGGTAATGTTGGGCCACAAATCGCTTCCATGGGGAGGGAGTCTGAGACTCGTATTTTCCCACACTCGTACAACTTTCTGAATGCATGAGGAACAGTCACTTGTGACACTGGAAAGTTTGTGGACACTAGTGCCATTTGGGAGCTACCAACATGAGCATGATCTGGCCTCACCTCACTTTGGTAGTCTGTGTGAAATAGAATAGGTGGGAAGGCCCCCAAGATGCACAGTCCCCTATAGCAAACAAACATCTAGCAGTAATCTTGGGTTTGTCCCGCTATGGAGCAGAAGTGCAGACACTAGCATTGCTCTTGGTAAGTAAGTCTGTCCCTGGAATCCCCCCATTCATGGAATTTCATCAGAGATTGCTTGCAGTTGGTGGCTGGCTGCCTGCCAACCAGGAAGTCGACAGAGTCATTGCTGCTTCCTGGGAAGGGCAGGGAAGGGATATAGGAATTATGGCAATTCCATATGGGTGCTTCACTGGTGGGGTAGGGGAAAAAGCAAGACTCCTTTGTGAAGTGTCCAACTATTAATCACAGGTGCTTCCAGTAAGCCCAAAGGATTGAGCTATAAGCAACCAACCACAAATCATATCTGTGTGAAACAAAGACAAACTTTGCCATCCTGAATCTGAGGCAGCATGTGCATTTGTTCAGTGTCATTGCCTTTAGGGTAGGACAGAGGCCGTGCTGGTCCATCAGTATCAGGGCAGAGTGATAGCTTCACCCAGAAAAAAGGACTCCTTAAGAGAGAAAGGTAATTGGGAATACTTCCTGGGGCAGGCAATGAAGACAAATTAGAGATTCCTGTGCTTTGGTGAGGGGATTTAAGTTAGTGATGCAAAAAGTAAGACTCCATGGAAAGTGTCTACACACACATTAATGCACATTAAATCTTGTACCTCCATTGAGATACTAAGAAAACGCGCATTAGCCTGTCTTAACTGCTTTTCAGTTAATGTGCATTAAGTGATGCTTAATGCATATTAGCCTATTTTAATATGCGTTAACAGCATGGATTTTTAGTGATGCTTTAATGCACATTAAAGTGCACATGTAGATACACCCTTTGAGATGAATGTAGGCATACAACAGGGCTTCAGCTTGGGACCTTAGGGAATGTTGATGCTAATCAAGCAGTTCTCAAGTGCCCCCAGATGACAAAAACACATCAGCAGGCCTTAACCCTACCCCATCTATGCTGCAGACTGTTCTTTAGAGGCGCTTTTTATGTTGGACAGGATACTGTGAAAGGTACTGGGGCTTCCTAAACCACCTTCCTGGCACAGAGGACTTAAATTACCTATTTGTGAGGAATGCTTTTAGTCTTGGTGCACAAGCTAATTACTATGCCTAGTGCAACTGCTACTTGGCAGCTGAAATGAACATTGTTTGTACCAGGATCTTTGCCTCAGTTGGTGCTGGGGATCCTGAAACTAGTAGAATTTTCAGGTTTTTCCCCTTGCCTAAATAGGAAAAACAGTGCCTAACTAGAACTGAGCAAGGGTCCTGGCCTTCACAGCAGCCCAAAGCACATACAGACCTGGTGTTGTGTTGATGAAAAAGGGCTACTCCTTAGAGGAAATCTGATGAGAACGGGAGAGTGTGTATACTCCCACTGCCCAGATTCAACGCAGACCCCACTACCAAGTCTTTTTGACAACTGGCTGCGGTTAATTCTCCTTTTAGCAGTCCAGGGGCCAGAAGTAGCACTGTAGCAATGTCGATCAGTCAACATTATAATCACAACAACAAAATGACTTAAGGCATAATGCAAAAACCCGGTCCAGCATCAGACTTCAACAGCCTTAAAACCTCTACTGGACAACGTGGCATCTTCAGTAGTCTCTGGTGGTCATCAGGCACTACAGAGAAAATCCCCACCATCTTATTCCACGAAGATATGGTGATACTGAGAGCCAGAGTCTCCTTCCAGAAATGACTGCAGTTTTACATAAGCTAGTTCTGCACATCTTTCCCAAAGCAGTGCTCCACAAAAGGGAAGAAACTGTACTCTGCAACATTACAGAACCAATGCTGACTGTTCCCCACGCCTAGCTGTGGCCATGTCTACCTGCTGCAAGGGCTAGGCCATTTCACAACAACTGGCAAAAAACTTCACCTGCCTGCCACTAGCCAGTATATGTCATGTGACCAGAGAAGAAACATACTTCGCCTGCTTTCCATAGTGCCACTCAGAACTTGGCCAGGCACCTATGCAAAGCAATGGGTTTAGCTACTTTACCAACTACCAGATTTGCAAGAAAAGGAATCCAACCTGTATTTGACTGATGCACCTTTGCCTGCCATCCTGAGAATGCAACCTGGCATTCAATTACACTAAGACCAAAAATAACAGTGTCTGGTGCTCAGTTGCCCATACAGATTCTATAGCCTATCCCCACTTCAGTTCTTAGTCACTCCAAACCTTTCATTACAAGGGAATGGAGGGGAGATCCACTCTTTTTAGTGTATAGGCCTGGATGCTGCTATTCAAAAGATTAGATTCCCATGTACCCATTACAGGGATGTGTTTTTAGTCACTGATAGAAGTAATCATGACCTTAGGCTCACACAGGCTAACACTTTCTGCACTTGAACAGTCTCAAACCCAGCACAGTAATGGCTGCAAACAAAATCTCTAAATTACCTGAAGTTTACAACTGCCTCCTTGCTAAAATAAAATCCTGAAGTCATGCAATACCTCTCTGTAGCTAGCAGGATAGGAGATCAGATGAATGAGACAGGGTCAAACCATCTCCCCAAGGCCTTCACAGCCATGTTAATTCTTCCTCAATACCATTAAAATATTACATTCTTCCCCCTCTTTTTAAACTCCTTATGCTTTATTCTTTGCTCAGCTTGAGCAAGGGGCCACACTCCTGCTTCAGCAGGTCAGCCATATCTACAACTATCCCTTCCCGCACCAGCAACTGCTCACCTTGGGAAAATAGTGTATTTAGCATTGCAATGTGACATTTAAAAGCTGAAAACCAGGAATGTGGACTAAAGCAGAACTTGCCAGGTACCCTTGCAAGTGCAAGGACACAAAACTTTGTATTGATTCATAATTAAGTCATAAACCAATAGTATGCGACTCTTCACTTAACCCAGTTAAAAAACAAATCACAGTCATTTCATTAAGTTAACCTCAGACACAAAAGTCACAGCAGCCCTTACTTTATTAGCAATTCAATAGCAACACCTTGCAGTCAACTCTTTCCTAAGGCCCACTTGCCCTTGCTATTAGTTCTCTTCATGCAGCGAGAGAACAAGAACCACAGGACACTTTCGTAGCCAGCTGCTAATGCGTGGTACATCAAATTTCCTCTGTACATTGCCTGCGGCAACTGACAACACAGTCAGGAAGACCTTTATTCTGAAGCATTTCCCTCCTCAGAGCTCTGTTTTAAAAAATCTGTACAGAGAATGGAGAGCACACAGTAGATGGTCCCAATGCCTCGTGTGGACTGGAAACAATCCCTGCAGGTGGCTGCAAGGAGCCCAGGCCAAAAGCATAAGCTTCTGCTTCTCAGACTTGCACAGTTCAGTCAGTGGGGACAGAGTCCAGCTCATCCAGGAAGCGCTGACACTTCCCCATCAGCACCCTGATGGCTTCGCTCACCAGCACATCTGGAGGCAGGATACCAGTTGATTCCACTGAAACTGGACAGAGACACAAAGATCAGCACAGGCACCAGGTACCAGCCTACAATTTAATCCTTCATGACCAACACATCAGATGATGCAAAGTTAGTCAGCAAAAGGAGCACAAAATGCAGATCTATCTTCACTCCAAAGCCACCAGAAACCCATTACCTACTGGAATATGAATGTACCAGAGTTAATCTTCTGGAGGAAAAGGAACAAAAAAAAGATTAGAACATGCTGGCAAATCTCTGTGGCCCCCAAGCAGGATGAGAAACAATGGCGCGTGCAGCAGGAGAGGGCTGTACTCTGGGGGTTGGGCTGAGGTTACTTACAGATATAGTGATTCCGCACTCGTGCCAGACGCACCATATTTTTCAGCTCCTCGTGCCGGAAGATCTCCCGGCTAAACGTGTCCAGCCGAGCATTCGCCACCCTCGCCACCTTCTTCCCTGCAAGAGAAGAAGAGGTGAAATAGGAACCTGCAGCTGGTAGGGACAAGCATTTATACCTCATGCTACCAGACCAGCACACTGCATTCAAAACATGCAGGTCTCTGCACCTAGCTATGACACTGGAGACCTATACCAAGAACTACGTAATTTCTAATACAAGGTTCAGCGCAGGATAAGTTCCAACCGCCACCCCACCCCCAACTACTCCCCAGGCAGGGCCAGCTCAAAAAGCTCAGCTTGTCCAATATTATACCTGGAGCCAGCCAGCAACTCATAACCACTGGGAGCGAGTGGCCGACAGCCTGGAGTTACAACAAGAGAGGGTTTCTGGACCCTGGAGCAGCAGGTAACAGTGCAGAGGACAGTCACAGAGCTGAGTGAAGAAGTACTTCCTGCCTTATCAAAAGTGTTAAAGGAGTAAGAGAATAGGAGGTACCAAACCAGTCACTGGATGCATCTATATGACAGCCATTCATAGGTTAACCCCAGGCCCAGGACAGAATGGAATGGCCTAAGCTGGGCTGGAGGGACATCAGAGGAAAGAATCCATCTGTGCAATGCTTGCCTCTAGCCTGCGCTCAGTCTCCCCTTAGCCAATGCTAAGGTCCTGGGGTGGGGATAGAAAGTACCTTTGATGTCCTGGATTTCAATGACTCCAGGGGAGAAGCACTTTTTCAGCTTCTCAGCTGCCTCCCCCTCAATGGGTTGTAGCAAAGTGATGTCAGGCAGCAGCCGGTAACTAGCAGTGGCCACTGGAGAAAACTTAGCATGATCTTTACCTGGAAAATAAGGGAAGAAAAAGTCATGACCCCAGCCAAACCCTATGCAATGATGCAGCCAGAGGAGCACTGAGGCACCATACCCCACTCAAAGGCCACAGTCCCTGCTTTACTAGCCAGGAGACAAGAGCCTGAATGAGTTGCTGGGTGTCATGAAGCTCCTCTCAGTACTGCCTTGAGCTTCTGCAAAAATCAGGAGAAACTACTTCCATCAGAACACCTGGTAACACCCCTTGGCACAATGAAATCCTATGGGGGTCCTCATGTCATTTAGAACTTCAGGCACTCACCAAGCCACCCTAGAGGAATATCTGGGCTCTTTTTCCTTCCTTCCCCACACACCCTGCATCAGGGGTACTCACACTTGTCTCACTGCCCCAGCCCATAACCCCAACTCACCGATGCCCTTGACACAGTGCATAAGCACATCGATTTCTTGGCCAGGCCGTAACTGGGCAATGAGGATGTCATCGTGAACAGGTCGAAAACATGCATCTGGGAAAAGGTCTGCCTGATTGCCTAGAGGTACCCACGTCATATGTTTGCTGTACACTGTGGAGAAGAGAGGTCACCAATATCTAACCAAGTTGCCTCAGCACCCATGGAGAGAAGCCAACACTTCACAACAAAGGGCTGCTGTCCCAACAGCATCAGGTCTTGCCAAAAAGAAAGTTTCACAGAACTACAGGATTGGCTCTCTTCACTCTCAAGGGTAGGAAAAAAAAATTCAGGTTACATGGGGCTTACAGCAGGGTCCCCGGCAACTTGGAGGTTTACCTTTGTGATTAATATAGAGCTCATTAGGGTCAGAGGACTCCTTGGCTGCCCGAGGGTTTCGGCTGCACTTGATTTTCAACTGGAATTGGAGGGTATCAATTTCTGTGCCTTCCTCATCTCCTGGGAAGAGGAAAAACAGAGCGAGTCCCAGGCTAGGCCACGTCCTCCACCCCTTCCTGAACCTAAACCAACACAGCTCTGTGTCACCCCTTCTGAAAAGCCCCCCAATGCATCCTTTTGTCCTGGTGCTGGCTCTCACCTTGGCTTCTGTACTCAAAAAGGCGAGGGTCAGCCTGGATAGGGATAAGGCCTAAGCGATGGGCCAGGATCTCATCCTGCACAATGGATGTGTTGTTATACACAAAGACCTTCTCCACAGCCATTGTCGGTACCTTAAGGAGTACAGAGAGAGCAAGTCAGTCCTGGCAGGCAGCATGCCTGAAGTGCACCCCCACCCAATATCAAGCCAGAACATTTCTGCTCCACAGAGACCCCTTCTGGGGTCTAATTAACTCTTCCTGGTGACAGCTCCTTCCCACAAGTGATCCAAATCAGTGGTTCTCAACCCTTTTAGACTCAAGCTCCCTTGAAAGACACCAGCTCTGAGTTATCATTCATTTCTTGAGTGCAAAAAAAAAATACTAGAGTAATTCTTCTGTTGCAAAGAATTCAGACAGACCACAGCAGGTCGCAATGGTTTTGACACCAAGGATTCCTGTTTGTAATTACTGGTTTTACCTCACACCTTGCATGCAGGTGTTCCCACATCTAGAAAGATTTAACGGTGCTCTGGTTGAAACTTGCTGATCTAAACTAGGTTCCTCCATTTCCTTTCTCCTCTGCTTTTACTCTTCTTTTCTTGCTCTCTGTGCATCTCCTAGTTTTCTTGCAGGCCAGACTCTGCAGTCTCTTCATAACTGACTAATACCACTAGTTTCACTGTTACCCCAGGCCAGGCACAGAGATCTGTGCAAAACACTCATGAGGAAGCAGCTCCAGTGCTGCCATTTGCAGTATATGCTGGTTAATTAAACAGCTTCAGTTTGTAACACTAGGCCTGTCTTAGACCACCCTCTCTGGCTGTCTGGAGAGGAAACAATCCGGTTGCTTATTTCCTCTCCAGAATATATGCTTTGCATCCTCCAGCATAAACACAAGCTCAGCAGCAAATGAGTCGTCCCGCAGCCCTTGACCTCCCTCTACCCCCAGCAACTTTGGCACTTCTGCCTTTTCTGCTCTAATCAGTCTTCCTCTTTTCCCAAAAGTATGACCTTATTTCTTCAAGCTGTCAACTCCCACACCTGCTCCAGCAGTGAGAACAAAACTTGATGAAAGGCAAAGGAAACTGCGACAGGGAAGGTACAAGCCTGCAGCTTCCAGCCTGCACCAACCCTGCTGTGGACCAGCTCCCTGCGGCAGCAAGGGACTGCGGGGCAGAGTCGGGGACACGACAACTGGGTCACGAAATCATCAGGAAGTTGGATTGGAAGGGACCTCCAGAGGCCACATCTAGTCCAGCCCCTGCCTGAGGCAGGATCATTCTTGTCCAAACCATCTCACAAGAACCACAACCGCTACACCTGACCACCTGCAACCCTGACACAGCATAGACCTGACACCCCAACCTGCTGCAGGTCAAGCCAGGGACCCATGAGAGCCACCGTCCTGCTTCTTCAAAATATCGAGTGGTCCTGGGCAGAGGCCTGCACCCCTGCTACAGAGCAAGGCAAATCCCCCCACAACCCAAACCAATTTCGCCATGCAGCAAAATCCTTCCTGACCCCAAACCTGGTGCTTGGTCCATCCTGAGTGGAGCCCAGCACAAGCCCCTACCTCGGCCAGCAGGATGCGGCGGAACGCGTTGGCAATGGCGGCATCGATGCCCACCAGGTCAAACTCCAGCAACCCCTCATCCATGTTGGTCACGTCCACGTGGAAACCCTGCAGCCCGCCAGGGCAGGGGGGACAGGACACCGCGGGGTCAATGGGGTGCCCCGCTGCCACCCCCAGGAGCTCGGAGGGGCCGGGGATAGGACACCCGCTCCGCCCTTGCTGCACCCGCCCGCCTGCACACCTGGCGGAAGGTGGCCGGGTCCCAAGCGTCGGCGTGTCCCGGGTAGCTGCCGGGGAAGTCCGTGGTGTGCACCTGCGGGGCGGGCAAAAGACGCGTGGGTCACGAGGGACACGCGTGGACCCGAGCCCCCTCCGCCCGTTGCCCCAGCCCCTCTCCCCCCTCACGTGGCGGACGCCGAACTCGCCGAGCACCACGCGACTCCGCATCTCCTCCACGCTACCGGGCGCTGCCATCTTGCCCGCGTGACGCAAGCACACAGCTCCTACCCATCACGTGACGCTGGGTGGACGTGTTACGTTCCAGACCTCCGGTTCTTTGGGACTCCCCTCTGCGCAGGCGCACTAAGAGTCCGACGTACTGCTCCCCCATGCTGTGTGGCTGCTCCTAAGAGAGGATGCTTTTAGTTACTATTTCTATGGCACGTCCCTTGCCTTGATTCCAGAGCTGTTATGACTCACGGAGGACGTCTCCTTTGTCCGCCCGGTCTCAGTTTGTGTTTCTCTTTTGTTTGCTTGAGGTGTTTTGTTTTGTTTTTTACTTCCGCCATCACGACGATGGCGCTTAAGGGGAACTCTCGCGAGAGGGAAGCCCAGCTTCCACGTCCCCGCCAGGGCGTGCGTCACATCCGCTGCCCGAGCTATCTGGCCGCAGCTGTCCGAAGCCCCTAGTAGCGCGGCGCGGCAGCAGGATGTCTGGGGCCGTCGCGGCGGGGGGCGGCAGGGGCGGGGCGGCCGCGGATTGGGGCGGCTTCGAGGACACCATGCAGGTACCACGGGGGGCGGGGCAGCCGGGGGGGAGGGTGTATTCAGGGGAGAAAGGGGGTATCATGGGGGGGGTGTCCTAGGGCATGGGGGAGGTCATGCCAGGGGCTGGGGGTATCCTGGGCCCGGACTTGCCCGGGCCAGTGCTGACAGGCAGGCGGGTTGCGTGCAGGCTGGCGGCAGCAGCGGGGCAGCAGTGATTGACATGGAGAACATGGACGATACGTCGGGGTCGAGCTTCGAGGACATGGGCGAGATGCACCAGCGGATGAAGGAGGAGGAGGAGGAGGAGGCTGAGGCGGCGGTGGGGGATGAGGAGGACGGCGAGTTCCTGGGCATGAAGGGCTTCCGTGGGCAGCTGGGCCGGCAGGTGGCCGATCAGGTGAGGCAGGGCTGGGTGCCATCCCACCCCCACACATGCACATACTGCTGCCTGCCTTCCCCAAGGGTGCTGGCCTTACTGGCCCCGTGGCACACAGAGGGTGGGTGGCTGGCAGGTATGTGCCCACAGGTCCACATGTGCACTCAGGCATGCTCATGCATGCATATGAAGCTACACATGCACACAGATGTGCGTACACGTATGTGCATTCATGCACACAGATGCACGCATGTGTACACATACCTGTGGTTTCTGCCCAGCTTGCAGCCCTCCGGTTGACACTGAGACACTCCAGTTTCCCTTGCAGTTTCAGGGGATGACCAGGCAATAGTTGCACCAGGCTGGTGGTGGGAATAAGGCATGGGGTAGCCCCCTGGGAAGTCATTTCAGGGCATTTCCTGGGACCGTGGCTCCTGTCTTGCTCTCGACCAGCTGCTCTGCATCCTGGCTGCTTCCAGTCGCCTAGTGCTCCAGCCCTGGGGTAGTCCCCTGGGTGGTGGGAGGGTGGCAGCAGTGGTCAGTCTGTCTACTGCAAGTTTCCACCTCTTCCCCCCCAGATGTGGCAGGCAGGTAAGAGACAGGCCTCCAAGGCCTTCAGTCTCTACGCCAACATTGACATCCTGCGCCCCTACTTTGACGTGGAGCCCATCCAAGTTCGGAACAGGTGAGCAGGGGCGGGGAGGAGGGGGGCTGTAAATGGGCCTGTGCAGGCTCCTCACCTTCCTGCCCCATCCAATGTGAGGGATGCTTTTGAAAGGCTCCCCCAGGAGAGCAAAACAGGGGCTGTCTTGTTAGAGCTGCAGTGGTGTTGGCAGAGCCACCCTCCTTAAAGTGGGAGGCTGCTCATTTTGTTTATAGGTCCTTGGTGCTGTTTCCAGACATGAACTCAGCAGCATCTTCTAGTATGTATAGTGTTCGTTTCCCACCTCTTCTGATGTGTGGCGAGCGATTCCCCACCTCTCTCCACCACATAACATGGCTGGTTCCACAAGGCAAAGCTTTGTGGGGTCTTCTCTGATAACCTCCTGCTGATCCCCACATCCCTTGTGGTAGCAAGTCCTTCCTTAGTTCATTGGGCTGGCAGCCGCCTTTCAGAAACTGGCTTGTGCAGTTAATTAGGATTGCAGTACAGGCTTTTTCCTCTGGAGGCAGTGTTGCCACCAGTGCCCCAGTTGTCCTGGGAACTGGCTGGCTTGGTTGTAATGGAGGATAGGATATGGAGTCATGCATCACTAAACCACAGGTTCTAGTCTGGCCCTGGGTCCAGGCCTTAGCTGGCCCAGGGAATGGGGGACAAGGGCTTTTCATGTTTTGGGTTTATTGTTAACCTCTTCTGTTACCTTCTTTGTTCTTGAAATCTTTGTGTACCTCTGTGTGGTGCAGGTTGCTGGAGTCCATGATCCCTGTGAAGATGATTAATTTTCCACAGGTGAGTACTTTCCCAAGGAAGCTTCCCCCACAGAAAATTAGCCTCTGTATCCCAACTGAATGGGCCATGGGCCCATGGAACACAGTTCATTCATATAAACAGGAGTGGAGATGGCAGGGTAACAAGTGCTCTATCAGTGGGCTGTGCACCTAATACTTGCTGAGAGTTCAGCACTCTTAACCAGAAGCAAAAAAAGCTGTAAGAGAGACTTTATTAAACCTTTGCTTCATCTTCTATCTTTGCAGAGCTGGCACAGTTACTCAGCTTTAGCTCCTACTCCCCTCTCCAGGGACTTTTCTGAACTGCCAGTTTGCTAAAAGAAAGAAGCCAGTTAGATATATTGCTGCCAACAGAGCTATAAACAGCCTTTGTTTTCTCTTGTATGAGAGCTGGGAACTCCAGGTCTGACACAGACTCTTTCTGTGGCCCTATGTTTTGCCTCAATCTCCCCACAGTTAATGGAGAGCTAGTGACGAATGGGTGGCAAGTTAGTTAAAGCATTATGTCATACGTGTGCAGCAGTCATTGTTTCATGTGAGTTGCTCGGGCACAGATTCCTGTAATGGTTCCTCAGTCAAATCTTTGGGCAGTGGGACAGAACTGACCCGGGCTCCTGTTCTGGTGCCTCACTCAGCAGCTCTGTACCCTTTCCTCAAAGACTCTTAATCAAATGGTGAGTTTAGTGTTGTCCTTGTCACCAGCCTTCGCAGAGTAGCAGCTCAGGTCAACAAGTGGTCAGGTCACAAACTCTGTATGAGGCACCTGCTGTGTCCCTTGTTCAGTGTGATGCAGCACTTACCAAGCCCCTCCCCTGTCTGTCTCCCCCTGTAGAAGATTGCAGGTGAGCTCTACGGGCCTCTCATGCTTGTCTTCACACTGGTGGCCATCCTTCTGCATGGGATGAAGACCTCGGACACTATCATTGTAAGAGCAAGTCTTGGTTACAGGTCAGGTTTTGCACCCAGCTGTAAGACTATGTGGAGGTGGGTGAGGGAGACTTTGTTTTGGAAGGGACTTGAGTGGGAAGCTGGTGGGAAGATCTCATTGCCTAGGGCTGGAAGATGCAGAGGGACCGATGCCCTGTTGCCCCGAGAAGCTGGCTGGTGGCAGCTCAGTGTAGTAGATTGTATAGCCTCCTCAATGTTGCCTTGTGCTGTAGCTCTTGTGCCAGGTACCAGTTGGCAGCAACAAGGGCTGGGTTCAAATTTCGGGATACCCAATAAGTTTTTTACTGTGGCTCAAGTACCCACCCAAAAATCTGGGATCGCTCAATTGGATGGGGGTGCCCCTCATAAACAATGCCCCCTCCTCGCAAGCAGCGTAAACACAAAAGGTTAGATATATTACAATACACAAAGAAAGCACTATCAAACAGCAAGGTATAGTTTGTAGTTGCACCTCTTTGGAGAGACTCCACCCATGTCCAGGCAGTCTGGGACTTGGGGGGCTCACCCAGAGGGTTAGTTCTGGAGGCCTGCACCCCTATACCTGCCACTCAGCAACAGGCTGGACAGGAGGGACCCACACCAGAGAGTCTTATGAGCTACGCCTTGGGGTTCACTGCACCTCAGGGACCCATCATTGCTCCCTGTGAGGCTGTGTAGGGTGCTGATCTCCACTTCTACATGGTGGCTGTGGAGGGGTGACTGTGGCTCCAGTTAGCATAGTGCACCCCCAAAATTCCTAGTTCCAATCACACAGCTCTGCTGGGGCAGAGAAGATCATGAGAAAAGCCTCATGGGCTAAGCCTATCTGCAGCAATGCCTGGCTGAGTGTTCCCTTTCATGTTGGCTCCTCTGGATGGGGGCGCTTCATTGGGGTCCTTTTTCCCAACCCCAGCTCCAGCCCCCTCTTCTAGCCAGCTGCCTCTTCCTATGTGCCCGGCATGATATTACCAGGTTTTGCCATGCTTCCATGCCTTTCTCTTAACCAATTAATTTAAAAAACACTGATGATCCCTTGATTTGTACAGTAGAAAAGAGACCAGATTTTCTGGTCTCAGAACAAGCGGGGGTGGGGGGAGCCTGAAAGAAAAGGCCATAAAGCAGGGGTGGGCTTCTGCTTACTGTCCCTACAGCATGCATTTCCCCAGATCAATGCTTACAGGAGGCCTGGGGGTAGAAGGAAAGCAAGATGCAGTATTACAGCAAAATAGACACTGGTGGCATCCATGATCATAGCCAAACTAAAGTGCACTTTGCGGTACAGGAATTATACACAGCAAACACACAAACAGCGCACTTTGCAGTACAAACAAGAAACATAGCAACATGAAACCAGAACACATATTGCAGTACAAAATGACTTATTCATTTTGTTGTGTTATGTTCTCCCTTCATTTTGTGTATGTTATATTCTCCCCCCAGCCCAGAATTTGACATCCCCGCAACTCAACTCCTTGGTATGGGTTATTTCTAATGCCGGCATGGGACGGTAACAGGTGTCTGTGATGCAACTCTGCAGCTATTATAAGTTAGGTGCTGCACAGGCCTTCTAATTCTTACTGCCCTGGGCATGGTAGGGACAGGTGCACAGTGGCTTTCTCCTGTAGGTGACAGGAGGGTTGGAGGTCCCTCTCTGTCTATCTCAATTAAGGGGTGGTCTGTGCCAGGCTCTAGTCAGTTCCCCCTTCCGGGAGTCTGTCCTTTCTGGGTGGCCCTCCTCCATGGGTAGTGGGGGACAGACTAACTCCCTGACTGCCAACTACAGGTTTCGGTGTACAGTTTTCTCTGGACCCAGCCCTGTCTCAAGTCTCACCTTATAGACTGGTAGGTCTCCTAGTCATTTGACCACTAAGTAAGGTGTGGCCTTCCATCTGTCAGCTATCTTGTGTTTTTCCACTATGCTGAAATTCTGCAGTAGCACCCTGTCTTCAGACTGGAGTCCTTGTACCCACTCTCTAGCATCATACTGGTGCTTGTGTCTTATCGGTGTTCTTAGAAGTGGTTGTCATGGTGAGGTGATACTCTTTCTTAAGTCTGTCCCACGGTTTGGTGAGATACTGTTTATGCACTTCATAACCCTTGCTGTCTTCAACTACCATGAAATACAAGTCTATAGGGAGGCAAGGTTCCCACTCAAACATCAAAAAGTAGGGGCTGAGCCTGGTGGTGTCACTCTGAGTGGCATTGTAGGCATGTGCCCAAAACACAACATGCTGACTCACTTTCTGTTCTGCACACAGTGTTCCCAACATGTTTAGCAAAGTCCAGTTGAAATGCTTGGGTAGCAGGTCCCCTTGTGGGTGATATGGGATGGTTCTGGATTTCTGAATTCCAGCTATCTTGAACACCTTTCAGAAATCAGCTTTCAAAGTGTTTCCCCTTATCCGAGTGTATTCAACCCGGAAACCCATAAAAGGAGAAGTATTTTTCCCACAGCACACAAGTGACTAGTGACTTTCTGGTCCTGAGTGGGTTATACTTGGGCATACCAAGGGAAATGGTCTGTCACTACTAAAATATCCCCAATACTCTTCCTATCTAGTTCCAGAGACAGGAAATCAATATATACCAGTTTGAGTGGCTTCATACTGGTAATATTATGCAGATAGGCAGACTTGGAGGGTACGCTTTTCCTTTGCATGCACTGAGCACAAGACTCACAATTCTGTCAGACATTGCCAGCCATCTGTGGCCAATAGAATCTATCTTAAATAAATTCCAGCGTCCTTTCAAACCCCAAGTACCCAAAGTCATCATGGAAAGCTGTTATGGCTACAGTTCTGTATCTGTTGGGCAGCACCAACTGCTTTCATTGCTTACCACATGGGTTGGTGGTTACTCCGTGCAGCATTCCATCCATCAATTTAAGTTGGACCCATTCCCTCAGGAACACTTTAGTATCTGCAATTAACCCGATTAGAAGAGTACCCCATTCCTTTTACACCTTTTATAACATCACGTGTCTGGGCTTGCTCTTGCACTTCTTGCAGACCAGCAGCATTAAGCCTACGCAAAGGGGATTGTTCCAGCACCACATAGTTAACAGATAGCTGGAGAATACTCTCCAGGGGAAGACCCAACATTTTAGAAGTGCACTTTGACAGAGAACCTGGGGGCAGCGTTCCTTTACAGCTGTGGTTGCATATACCCCTAGTTACGTCCTCCTTGACTCCCACAACCTCCTCTGGGAGCTCCAATCAGATTATAATGTGGTCGTTATAGGGATATGCCTCTTGGCTCAGCCCACACAAACCTAGCCCATTAAGGGTTGCAGCAGCAAGTGCCTCAGGTACTCATAGAATGACTGAAAAAATCCTGCCCCTTGGTCAGGGGGCTGGACCTGATGATCTCGTGAGGTCCCTTGCAGCCCTAATGTCTATGAAATCTATGACATGATAGTCACCTGAGACCTGCTGTCTAGCATATTAGGACACTCTCCTCAATCCTCACTAGGATCTCTACTCGGGGTGCTACTAGGCCTCGAGAGACCTATCCAGGCAAGCCTGGAGGGTGGGAATCTTGGAGTCATGGAGATTTTGGCAGCTCCCCGGCCCTACCCCATCCTCATTTTCTGACTACCCAGCCAGCGCTCAATTTCTGCAACACGAGGGTGGGGGTCTTGGCATTTCCACACCTGGTAGCTGAGTGCCTGTGCTCCCCACACTTATGGAACAGGGGATGCCCAGCTTACTTACGGGGTTCTGAGATGACAAACCTCTGGGGGGGGCCCCGTGGCCTCAAAAGACCTGTGAGGTTTGGGACCCGCAAGATCCATCCTGCTTGGTAATGCAGCCACCTGTTCCCCCAGGGTTTCATCCTGTCAAGAGAGATCTTGGGTGTTCACTACCAAGGCTCTAGGGATTGCGGGGTGAGGAGCAGCCCTGCCATGGGACTAGATAGACTCCTTCACTGTTTGCTGTTCCTCCTTCTCCCAGATCTCTCTTATCAGTTGACTGAGACCCAAGGGATTGGCTATCTGATTAGCGAGGTTGAGGTTCGCTAGTATTCTTTTATTGTGTACCACCCCATCAATATCTGGTTGAGTCTAGCAAGGTTAACTCCTTTCTGAGTTAGGCCTTCTTTAGCTATCACCTTCTGCAGCATCTTCTCCAGCCTCAGCACATAGGTGGAGACCTTTTCCCTTTTATTTTGGTAGATGCTGCAAAATTTTAAATACTTTGTTGGCCCTCTCTGTACCTCCGAACGCACCTAGTAAGTCCTCAAGGCACAGTTGAGCTGTGATGGTAGGATTGTCATATTTTAAAGCACAAATCACTCCAAATGCTGGCTACCTGAGGCTCTCCATTAAGCAGCGTCATTTCTCTTCATCCAGCATTTTCCAGTGCTCTAAGCATGAGAATACCAGATCTCCAAAGCCTCCTCACCAGGCAAGTGGGGAGTGGCTCCTGAGAACACTGAAAACTTCCTATATGGAGCAGACACTGGATGGGGCTGGGCTGTACAGCCTCCCTTAAAGCCTGCCCTGGCGCTGCTGCCTATGCACCAGGGAACCCTTCAGTTATCCATGTTCATAGACTAGAGGGGGAGGATTTACTGCTTTTAGCCTGCCTTCCTTCCCCTGCTGGCTCAGGTGGACTCTTTGCACCTGTCAAGTACATCCTTAGTAGGGATAGATGGAGCCTGGATCCTGAAAGCAGTCAGGGTCCAAATCTCATTATCTACCTCTATTAGCACTGGGACTTTCAGAGGGTCTACTAATACCGGTAGCTCACACAGCACAGCCTGGCCTCCCTCCTCTGTCCTAACCTTCAGTCCATGCACCTTACACTTTTCTAAAATAGGTAAAAGATTTTTGCAAGAGGCCCTGTACCGTTTCCCTGGTTAGCTCTCTCAATATGCTAGTAACTAGTAAGGATTTCTCTGGCTCTACCTGCACTTCCTTGTACCAGGTGCCGAACACTGACAGCACCATCTGATACTAACACAGTCCAAGGAAATCCTTATTCACTTCTATGTAACTGCTTGCAAGGGATAGTGAGTAACTCCCAAAATATCAGGGGACCCTTTGAATCTTGAGGTGCAGCAGGCAACCCAATTTTGGTGGGCAATGGACACCCCAAAACTATGGATGCAAAGTCCACCCAAAAATCTCAGGATGCACCTCCAATTTATTCAGGTACAGTGGACACCCCAGATTTTATGGGCAGAGTCACCCCAAAAATCTCTTTGAGTGTATCCAAAAATGATATCCCAGACAAGCGCCCAAAATAACCTTTCTGCCAAGCACTAGTCAGAAGCAACAAGGGCTGGGTTCAAATTTTGAGGTACCCCAAAAGTTTGCACTGTGGCTTGAGCCTCCACCCAGAAATCTGGGATCAGCAAATTGCCTCTCATAAGCAACCTCCTCTTCCCCCCTCCTCACAAGCAGTGTACCAGAAAAGGTCAGATTTATTACAGTAGAGAAAGACAAAGAAAGCACTAAATGCAATTCAAAACATTATCAACTGCGAGGTATAGTCTGTAGTTGCACCCCTCTGGGGAGACTCTGCCCATACCCAGGCAGTCTGAGACTTGGAGGCTCACCCAGAGCGTTAGTTCTGGGGCATATACCTGCCACTCGGCAACAGGCTGGGCAGGAGGGGCCAAAGCACACTTCGCAGTACGAACAAGATACATAGCAACATGAAACCAGAGCATGTGTTGCAGTACAAAATGAGGTGTACATTTTGTGTGTTACAGTCTCCCTACATTTTGTGTGTTACAGTCTCCCTACATTTTGTGTGTGTTACATTGTTAACAGCTACCAGAAGCTAGTGGACCTCTTTAAGGATGAGTGTTTGAAGAGTGGCTGATAACTTTTCTGTACATGCATGATGTCTCCTCTCCCAACCTTCATCTTTTTGTTTTCTGTGTAGAGAGAAGGCACGCTGATGGGGACAGCCATTGGCACCTGCTTTGGTTACTGGCTGGGCGTCTCCTCCTTTATCTATTTCCTGGCATACCTGTGCAATGCCCAGATCACTATGGTGCAAATGTTGTCATTGCTGGTACGTACAGAATGGGATTCCTGGGGTACATTATGACCTGCTTGGAGCTCCAATAGGGCAGGGAGTTTGGGCTCCCTCCTCAGGATTGAGAATGTGTTCCCTGCATCCTGGTAAAGTGAGGATCCCTGTGTGAAGGTGAGTAAGCTGCACCCCCCCACCCCCCCAAACACCCCTACATGCAGCTTGTTTTGGAGCAAGAGAGGAATTTCCTTTGAGTCCTAGGCAACAATTTCTGCCCATAAGAAACCTGAGATAAGGCATCGGGGGGCGGGGGGCAGTAATAAGATCTCCTGTTACTTTTCCTGGGGCCTAGTTTTGGAAGTTAGGAGGTTTTAGTTTGCCTCTAAAGGTATCTTTCCTTCATCCCCTTCAGACCCTGTCACTCTCCAATTTTCTGTGGGTCCTCCAGCCCCATGTGCCTTAGGCAGGCTCCAGCATCCTGATGCAGAACACCACGCTTCAAGCACAGCTATCTGCTGTATGATAGCTGCACCTCTCTGGCGTTGTGCAGGCAGCTGTAGTGAAGCTTTGAGCTTCTCTTGGATGCATCAGGAATATGTTGCTCTTGTTCCTGTCCATTTAACCCCCCTGTACCTCCGTGACCAGTTGTTTGTTTTGATCTTGCACTTTCTCTTTCTGACAGGGCTACGGCCTTTTTGGACACTGCGTCACTCTCTTCATCACATATAACATCCACTTCCACTCCCTCTTCTACGTATTCTGGCTGGGGATTGGTGGCCTCTCCACGTTACGCATGGTAAGGGATAGCCAGTCTGGCTTGCAGCTAAAATACTTAATTTTGCAGGCAGGGGTATTTGTCATTTCCCTGTCTAGATGCATCACCCTCCCTAGAGCAATGACATTCACTCCTGACTGGCTGAGGAACTGCATGAGAAGCTGGTTTTAATCCAAGAGCCACAGCAGTATATTCATCCCCCTATGAATTGTGGCAAAGGCACTCCAGGTCAAAAGAAAAGGGAAAACGTACAGTGCACGAGTTAACGTTTTCAGTGAAGAAACTGCATTTGATAAGTTGTAGAGCCACTTGAGGCTTGGGAGCTAATTATTGATGATGGCATTATGATCTGCTCTCTGTTTGTTGGGGTTGGCAGTGATTCTCATCACACCCAGTTTGGCTGTTGCGAAGGCCAGCCTGACACTACTGTGGGGTGGTTGTGAGATGTCCAGACCTTGTCCACTTCCTTTAGCATGTTGGGAGGTTGCTGTTCCCAGGTGGGACTCTAACCCTTTCTCTGTGGGGTCCCAGAGGCCTGATTACTTGCAACACTTGATGCAGCAGGGATCCTGTTATCCTGCCTGAAGGGGGGATGAGGGATTGGCAATGATTCTTTCTATGTATCCCTCTGAAAATTAAAGCAAAATGAATTGGGACACCGGGGCTTAAGAGCTTTTCCACCCTTTCATCCCAGCGTCTCTATTAGCTCTTGCAGCATGGCCCATCGTTGTACATGCTTGGGGTTCTAAAATCGGAGGCTGGGGCAGCAGGAATCTTCTCTCACATGTCTTGTACCTAGGTTGCTGTCTTGGTGTCACGCACAGTGGGACACACCCAACGGCTCATTTTGTGTGGAACCCTATCTGCCCTGCATATGCTCTTCCTCCTCTATCTGCACTTTGCCTATCACAAGGTGGTAGAAGGTAAGAGAAGAGGCAGAAAGGCAACACCCTTGTGTACCTGAAGGACTTCTCATTGTTCTCCCTAGCTGTGGGCCAACTGTGGAATGGGCTATGTTGGATCAGACCCTAAGTCTGTCTGTATGCATATCTTATATTTGGCAGAGGCCACTAGTGGCTGCTTTAGAGGGTGGCATAAGAGCCCAGCAGGAGGCAGATCTGGGATGACCTGCTGCCTACACTAGGTCTCCTCCTAGCATTTAATATCCCTAATGCAACAAGATTTATCTTCCTGCCAAGATGTATTGATGCACCTGTTATACCTCTGACCAGTCTTACTGTAGCTATGAACATCTAATCCTCTTAATCTTGCTAAATACTCAGGCAGGGCAACTCTCTATGATAGGACAATCCACAGCGTAATTCTGTGTTTACATGACCATGTTTTTTTCTTACAGCCTTTAGCATTAGTCACCTTTTAATGTCATTGGCCATTCCCTTGCTGCAGTAAAAAGCACAGAAGCCTCCAACATCTGTCCCCTCTAGCGTGCATTGTGTGCTCCTATGACCTCTCCTTTTTGCCTTGTGGCAAAGTGAACAGTCCCAATTTTTCCAGCCTCCCTTTTCATGTAGAAGTTTTTCTTAATCATACTCATCAGCTTGCCCTAGAACCTCTCTAATTCCACAGTCCCCTCTCTGAGATGCTCCCAGATCCACAACCACTGTCAAAGTAAAGGTCCCCAGGTCCTACTTGCAAATCTCCAGCAGATAAGTTATGGTAGCATTTCCTCTGTGGGATTCACCTCAGGGGGCCCAAGGAGAAGTCACTTGTATCGAGGGGAGGAACTGAGAGGGTAATAAGTAGGGACTGGGGCAGAGCACCTCAGTCAATGCCCAAGTTCCATGCCAAACCAGGTCTTTATTGCAAAGTGATACAGATTCCACACTCCACCCCTTCCAGCTGCAGCTCCTAATGTAAACTGTGTTAAGAGCACCTGGGGATGGAAAGTAGGAGTGATCTGGGCTGAGGACAGCAAAGCAGCATTCACTAGTAGTGCTTGTGCTGAGGTCAGAGCCACATCTCTAAGGTGACAAGCTCTGTACTGCTCTGGGAGGTGCCCACAGCTTTCCTGCTCTAGTTCAGGGGTGGCACGCTCTGATCTGTGTACATGGTGCCCGGTATGGAGATGTTTTTGCTTTCTGTGAAGCTGAAGGCCATTGTAACTTGTTCCTACCTGTCCCCACCAGCTACTCTCTGGTCTGAGTGGAGTAAAGACATTTGCTGTGTCTGAGTCAGCTCAGTAGTGACCCCTGCTTCTTTTCTCTTTCCCCACAGGTATCTTGGACACGTTGGAAGGACCTAATGTCCCCCCATTTCAGAGAGTTGCCAGAGACATTCCAGTTGTTTCCTCTGCAGTACTGAACACAACAGTCAAAGTCATGGCCCTGACTTCGTAGTCTCATGGACTTGTTGCCCTCGTCTCTTTTGGGATCACCTGGGTCACAACCTCCTGCTGTTACTTGGGAAAAAGACAAAATGGCAGGCATAGGACTTGGTTTCTCTCTGCCCCTCTCCTTTGGGTTAAGGTTTCAGGGAGCTGAATGCAAAGCTTCTTGATTGTCTCAAAGGAGACAGGCTCCCCCAGCCTGGACCTGGGCTGCACCATGCACAGCTGTACTCTCAGCATCATCCATGTAGCTGGGATTTTGTAAGTCATTTTCCCCCTCCCTTGCTGTCTTGCTTGCTCTTGCAAACCCCAGGCTATATGTTCTGCTCCTCTCCTGTAGAGGGAAGAATTAAATTGCTGTTGGTGCTGAGCGAAGTCTTACCTTGAAACTGCCTCATACAATGGGAGAGCTCTGATAGGTCCCATCAAATCTGTTCTCTCTTCCCCTTGTGGGGCCAAAGTGGAGTTATTTGCTCCAGTGTATTCTCCAGGCATTTGTCCCATCTAGTTCTGAAATGTCTCAAATGAAGCAGCTTCCCTAAGGTGATTGTTTCACAGCCGAGGAAGCCAGAGGCATCTGCAGTTCATCTGGATTACTGTGTAACTGAATTGCCTTCTCTTTATGCCCACAGACAGCTCCTGCCAAGAGTTGCAGGCTGCTCCTTGCCCTGCTTTCCCTTTTGTTGCCATGTACCAAAACCAAACAGGTTTCCAGTCTGGCGATGCAACTCATTCCCCCCAGGGGGTTTGTTGTTTTTCTCTCACCTCTATTTCCTTTACTCGGGCTCTGGGGAAGGACTAATTGTGGCTCCTCAGTTTTTGGTGAAGAGGCCTATTTACTTTGATTCAGAGCACCCTGCCTGTCTCCTGGCTGGGGGCATTTTTTTCCTTTTTGGGGGAAGCATTGTCCCAGCATGCATACTTTGCCCTGTGCTCTCCAGCTGCTTCAGGCTGAGGCGCAAATATTCTGTTTTACAGAATCACGATCAGTGCAGAGGCAGATCTGCTGGCTTGCTCTTCATGTGCACTGTTCTGGGGATGTACTAAGTGAACAGAAGCCACCCTAAGTCCTTTCCCTCAGTGAGGGGGCCTCCAGCTCTGGGCAGACCTTGCTGTAAGGGGCCATTTAAGGGTAGAGAGTGAATGCAGTCTGCCCCTGCTGGGCCTAGCTGCCGTCTTGCCTTCTGGGGTCCATAGCTACTTAACACAAGTAGAAGCAGCTTCCAAGCTGCTGCATCCTGTACTGGGCAGAATATTGTGTCTGGTTCTTGGCTCGGCTCCTTTTTCTTCCTCCTCTCGTAGCCTCCTCTGGGGTACTTTGGGAGAGGAGCCAGCCTTGCAGTAGCCATTCCCTGGAGCTTCTCAGAGCTTATCTCCTTGGAGCTCCCACAGGGATGCAGACACCATCCTGGCTGCACCTGCACGCTCCTTTCCTACAACATAGTTGCAGCAAGGGTGGAGCAACAGCTACTCAGAGCAGAGTTGGAGCAAGGGTGGGAGGCAGGTGAGGAAGTGGTGTTTACAAGTTCACCTTTCTCTGGTGTGGGGGGTGCTGCCCAAGCACTTCAGTGTAGAAATCCCAGAGGATGTCTCTGAAAGCACTTTGATTTTTTTAGTTCATAAAATCAGGCTGGCAGATTTAGTCAAAGATGGCCCACCCCAGGGAGAGAGCTGTGTGTCCATAGCTGCAATCCAGGCCCTATTTTGCCTAAATGAGCCATGTGGAGAGAAAAATGTTATCCAGAATGAGCCATGTGGGGATGCTGAGGGGCTTACTGCAGGCCATAAACTGTGGCAAAAGAGGGTGGTGCCAAGGCCTGGCTTCTAATTCATACTTCCTGCTCTCACAGAATGAGCTTCTGAATTGCTGGTTCTTCAAGCATGGAATAGAGGTAACAGGACTAACTTGGAGAAGGGGAACGATTTTTCTTCTCTAAGGAATTGGGCTGATTGCAGGCTGAGCAGTGACCAAAAATTATTTTTGCTGTGACCTCAGCACAGCCACAAGTGTGCTGTGCCTCCAGCCTGCCACCTGGCCATTGATCAGCAGGGCCTTGCAGCAGTCCTTGTTGTGGGAGAAAGCAAGCTCACCCACAAAGGGATGGGCCCTCCAGCTCAGAACTGTTACCTGTATTTCAGATCATGCTTCACAGACTCACTTGAAGCAGAGCAGATGTCAGAGACAGGGCAAGTCCAGTACCTCCCTTCATAGGGAGGGCAGGGTAGCACCCTGGAGATTGATGTCTTAGAAGCTGACGAAATGGGTTGTTGCATATGCCTTATGCCTTTTTTTTAAATGTGTCTCAGGCCAAATTGGCCAAATCAGTTCTGAATTCTCTTAACTGAGCAGAGTTCAATCATTCAAGTCTGTGTGGTGCTACCACCAGCAAGTATCCTCCCCCTGGACTCTTCAACCTGGGACTTCTGATACCCCCCCCACATCTGTGGCAAGCATCCTATATGCAAGCCCCAAGCCTGGAGGCCTTGGAGTTCAGATGCCCCCTTGTCTTGTTTGCCCTTAGAGAAAAGGCCGAAGGAGCAAGCTAGAGCAGTGTTTCCCAACTGGTGTGCCGCAGCCCAAAATGCCATCCAGCTGGCCACGCACCACCCCCGCCCACCCCAACCTGCGTCTGGTGTGTCACGGTGCTTTTTTATTTAGGTGAGTGTGATGTGAGGTGAAAAAGGTTGGGAAACACTGAGCTAGAGGGAAAGCCCGAAAGCAATCCCCCTCACCATAAATTAGGTAGCAGAGATATTCCCATTGGGAGGCTTAAGTAGATTCTCGCAGGGGTCAGCCTGCCTGCATTGCAGGGGACAAGCTGTTACCCTCAATTACATTGAGTCATTCAGGGCTGAAAAGAGAATCTACCCTGCCAGGTAAGTAAAACTACCTGGGCTGAAACCATCATCCTTGTATCTCTCCTGAGCCTCTTGGTTTGTTTGTTTTGTCATTCAAGTCTGTGTGGTGCTACCACCAGCAAGTATCCTCCCTCACAGAATCTTCAGCCTGTGGCTTCAAATACTCCAGGGGTGGGCAAAATGTGGCCCGGGGGCCAGATGCAGCCTTCCAAGCCATTCTGTCCGGCCTGTGGGGCCCCTAAAAAATTTAGAAAATTAATATTTATCTGCCCTGGACTGCCTGTCACATGGCCCCCAAGGGCTTGCCAAAACTTGGTAAGCGGCCCTCTGCCCAAAATAATTGCCCACTGCTGAGATGCTCCCAAATCCATCTAGGAGCATGCTAGAAGGAAATCCCCAATCTCCATAAAAATAAAGCATATAGTTGAGATCCTCCCATTGGGAAACTATAGTAGACTCTTGTAGGGAGGTCCTGCCCACAGTGCATGGGGCAAGTCTCCACCCTTAACTGCACAGCACCAGTTAAGGTGATCTTGGCTTGGTGATAATGGTATCTCCCCTGCCAAAATAGAGCAAGCTGACCTGAGACAAATATCTCCCCTGCCTTTCTGAACAAGTTGGTCTGTAAAGGATTCCTGCTATGCCTTCAGCCTGACTTCAGACTAATGCAGCTAACTACCTCTATCATCCCTAATAAGGAGAGTCTTATATGTTGGTTTGGGATCAAAGCCTGGCACAGGGCATGACTTCTTCCTTCCTGCTGTGTGGCACACTTGGCTCCTGTGTTCCTGTCCCAGGTCCTGCTCTGCAAGTCTTTGCAGAACCGTCAGATGTTTTTTGCAGGTTTGTATCGTTTCCCTTCCTGCAACTGAGCCAGTCTTGCAAGAGAAAGCATCAGACTAATGTGGTAAGAATGGCGTGTATGTTATGGATCCATAGGATGTGTTGTACCCCCAGCTTTCAGACTGTCTGAGAGATCAAAGAATGCGAAATTCCCCCAATACAGTGGTCCGTCAGGCTACTTGGTTAAAGCAGTGGTTCTCAAACTTTTTTGTACCAGGACCGATTTGTAAGCATCGACGGCCAGTCTTGACCCAGTGCCCCTAACTCTAAACCCACTGCCCCCCAGGCCCCAGCCCCTCCCACCCCATGTGTGGGGCAGGGAGTGTGCGGGGCATGGGGGGCCCCAAGCAGCCCCTTGCAGGATAGAGCTCTGCCAGCCTGCAAGCGAAAAGCCATGGTTTCCCATGCATTTCTCCTTTGAAGGAGAATCCACGTTTAAAGTTTGTTCTCCTACCCGGGAGATCTTCAGGAGACCGGACATGCACCTTGCCGGAGTTATTTGACCCCAGCAGTCTTTCCTGCCCAGAGCAGGGGGGCTGGACCTGATGATCTCATGAGGTCCCTTCCAGCCCTAAATTTCTGTAAATCTGTAAACCCTTTCATATATTCTCACGACCCACTTTTGAGGAACACTGAGTTAAAGCACACTGATTCCTGTAGCCAGTAGTACACAAGACAGGGATGTGGCTAGCATTGCAACCTGTAGCTCAACTCCCTGGCCTGAATGACAGATACCCTGAGTTCAACTGAGGGCAGACTCTGACCTAAGTCTAGAATGAGGCTTTTCACTTGCACTACTGGATCCTTAGCAGGACTTGTTACCTGAACAGTTGTGCTTGAGGTGTGGTCAGTTTTGAGACATTCAAGGAGAGAGAAGGGTTCCACTCTATAATAAATGTGCTTTGAGACAGAAACACAATGCATTCACAAGCAATGAGTTAGTTACCTTGCTAAGCAGATGTTCAATCCCAGAGTGATAATCAGATAGCACTTAAGTCCGCAAGACAGCATATTGCCTCAGGAATCTTGAAGGTGTGTCCAACCATTTTCTCTGTCTCTCCCCACCCTTAACCTTTCATTAGCTTACCTACCCTAATGCACAAGCATGTTTTATGATAATTTCCCTAATCCTATTGGTTTAGAGCCTTACCTTTACTCTCCCAATTATGCTTCACTTATCCCCATTCAAAGTGGTGATTGCTACATCTTTTTCTCCCCAAAAACAAGATTACAGGTTTTAGTTTAACCTTAGTCATCACAAAGTTTTAACCAGGCCTGGCAAGCTAGAGCAAAAAACTGATAAAACAACTTTTCTAATTTGAAAGGGCCTTGTTATGTTTCTGCAACTTAATGGTGAGCTCAGCCTTTGTTGATCTTTGTTGTGGAAGAAGGTAGAAAAGCAGAAAATGGGATCAGATGCTGACTGTAGCTTTTCAGCCTCTAGATTCTTTGCTCTAGCACTGTGCCTCACAGCCTACCTGCAAGAGCACCCCATAGTATTAGGTTCCTGGCCTCCAGTTACAAAGAAAAATATCCTGGGCCTGTTACCACATCTGGGTTTGTAGCTCCAGCACTGCTGGTTTTCACCATGACTCTTCAAGTTACTTCAAAATAACCCAAATTTTTTTTAAATTAATTTCCTCAGGAGCCCTGTGAGTGACACTACAGCAACAGGGGATTACCCTTACAAAAGACAGCTTTTATTAGGCAGCTGGAAGGGAGTGTTTGGGCACACTGGAACAGAATAGGAGTGAAACCCACTGAAGAGGCTGTGTGGGCAGTGCAGTTGGTCTCTCTAGTCCACAGTTTCCAGGGTTTCTTCCCTTTCTGCAGCTGGTTCTTTATCACTGCCTCCAGAACCCTCAGGTCTTTCGGAAAAGCCATACTCGGCTGATTCCACATTTTCTTTGCCAGGCAAAGTAAAAGTAATATCCAGTTGCTGGTCTTATATCATTTATTTATTTTTACACAATAATCGTTGGTGGCAGAGTCAGACCAACCAAGGCAGCCTCCTCTTATTGCTGTATGCCACAAGCATCGTAGTATACAAAAGCTTATGCTATAAGGTGCAGCTCTACCCTCCCTTTTGCCTGACTTCAGATTAACACAGCCAGCTGCCTCTCTCATACACTCCTTCCCACCCAGGAGCAGTGATTCAAAATGTGGAGGTTTTGCCTAAAAACACCTGTTTCACTCCTACCCCACAATGTACTGCTGCATAAGCCTGTGTGGAGGTTGCTAAACCTGATGGCGCCAGAACTAGGAACAGGTTACCAACCTCTAAGCTTTCTTGCCCAATGCCTTGCTGTTGTTTGTGCCCCCCCCAGTGCAGGGAGCAGTATAACAGGGAATGATGTGATAAGAAGACTAAGCAGCTGCAAGCTGCTCTCGCTGTGTAGAGCAGACAACAAAAGGTTCTGGCACAAGGACTTTTTCAAAAGTACCAGGCTTGTGTCCCAAATGATGCCTTGGATTGACAGCAGAAGCCATACGTCAAACATATCCCGGGGGGGGAGGGGGTCCTCTTCTCACAGCCACTCTAATAATAGCTCTTTAAGTGGAACAGTAACTAATTGGTGCCTGGAGGTGGCTGCAGGAGAGAGACCACAGCATCTTCCTCTCAAACCCATGCTGTTTAGAGGCAGAGAAGACTTAGCTGGCTGTCCAGGCACCCTCCCAGTTTGGCTGCTGGCTGTGTTTCTGGAGTGCTTGGACGCTCGGCCTGTTCTGCTCACCTACCCTGCAAGCCAAAGGGCCTTATTCCTGCTCAGCTATGCAGACACATGTAAGAAACCAGAGTTCCTGTTTGCAAGGCATCCCTTTCACTTGTGCAGGACATCTGATTGCAGAGAATTGCTGCTTGTGTGACAGGGCAGGGCCCCTCCTGCAGCTCCTGTGTGGATGCCTCTCCATGCCCACATTCCCCTCACTGGGTTTTTGAGCCTTGTCAAAACTGCTCTTCCCTTCCTCTGCCTCCTTGCTCTCCATACCATTGCTGCTCAGCAGGGAAGTAGCGGGGAGGGCACTTGCATTTCTCAGTAAAACAAGCCCTGGGTGGAAAGCACCAGAGCATGGCATGGCACTGTTCACAGGAACTTGGACGCTGCTGCCAAAGCCTTGGAGTTGTCACCTGAAGCCAAAGCCTTATCTCCCTTGTTTGGCTGCTCCCCTTTAGCATCTCTCTGCTGGGATGCGAAATGTGATCCGGGGCTCAGGTGACCCGCTCTCCGCACCAAAGATAGAAGGCACATGATGGTAGGATGGGCTCCCCAGGATCCTGTTTCTCCCTCACTTTCTATCTCCACTCACCTACCGGTGAGCCTGTGGCTGACACTGGGGGCCTGGGTTTGCACCCTTCATTACCCGTTTTGGAGGTTTCTAGAGGCAGCACCAAGCCTTTTTCTTTAGTGCCTACTTGTGTGGTTTCACCCAACCTGCACTCCGCTCCCCTGGTTTCCTGTGCAGTTTACCTGAGTTGAAGTTGCAGGCTCTCTCCATCCCATTTTCCTCCGAGTGTAGAATTCCCTCGGGAACAGTCACTTCATGTTTCCCCAGCTCGCTCTGATCGGGCCTCTAGGGAGCAGGGTGACAGGAAGAAGGTCATGCCCCTTCATTTGCATTCCTCATGCTAAGCAGGTTCATTACATGGGCCTGGAGCCAGGAAACCCTGCCCAGTGTGTGGTGCTGAGGTGCAAATGATGGTGCTTCCCAACCCTGTTGTTAGTGCAAGCTGTGTGCATCCCGGCTTTGAGCGCAGGATGTTACAAAGGCCGGTCTGCATGCATTAGCCCTGGAAGATGGAGGCCGAGATAGCAAGCCTCGAACAAAAGTGGCCAACAGCCACACCTGGCAAAGCCCAGCTAGGATGCTGCTCAAACCTTGTTGCCCGGAAGCACTTCTCCACCTCGGTGACTCGGGGTCTCTGTCTTGTGCTCAACACGTTTATTCCCGTGCCCTGGCCTCCGGGAAACCTGCAGGCACAAAGTCACTTGTTCTGGATCACAGGGGTCAGTTCAGACAGGCTCTTCCACCGGCCCGGCTATTTGATGACACGAAATCTCAGAAAGATTTGGCTAGACCCAATACCCAAAATGGCCATCCTGTTTTTCCACAGCCTGGAGGGGGAAAGTGCTTGACTTCCCTGAACGCCAAGCCAACAGTGGGAAGTTATGGCTGTGGCTAGCCTACTACCCTAAACTTTGCATTGCATTCTCAGTCACTGCACTCGTACAGGCATCTTTGTATGAGTTGTAGTTATGCCTTGTTAATGCATTGCAATGGTGCAAAATGCAGCCTGCTAATTCCCAGTCTTACCTGGCTCAGCCCCAGCACCCGCTGTTTGCCTACCTGGACCCTGCTTCAGAAGATGGTGCTGGCAACAGCAGCCCTGAAAATGCCACTTAAAGTTCTCTCTTCTCCTTTCCAGGCCAACCCCTCAATGTGCCTGGGATCAGGGTCTGTGCTTGTTTCATTGGTCCTGCCACAATCTCTCCTTGCCTGTCATCGTGTCCTTTTCCTACCCCTGGTTGTCCTGGGACATGCACTAAACTTGCAAAAGGGGACTGGGGGGGGGAGGGGCAAGGTTGGATGAGCCCTGTGTTATCCTATGTTTGCAACTTTTTTAGACACAAGGCACCTCTTGTTAGACTGTAGGCTCCCCTCAGAAAATGCCAGCTCTTAGTTTTCATTAATTTTTTGACTACAAAGAAATACTAGAGTAGTGGTACTCAGTTTTGGCCTCACAGACCAGAAAAATGGCACAGGGTCAGCCTGCAGGCTGGATCATTAGCAGCCCTTGTACTAGAGCAATTCTTTCATTGCAAAGAACTCAGGAAGGCCCCAGCAGGGCAGAACAGTTTTAACGCTATGGGTTCCTGTGTGAAATCTCTGGTTGTAGCTTGTGCGTCGTGTCTGCCCACCTAACAGTGCTAACATTGTGTGGCACCTGCGGCACCTGTGAAAGGATCTCAAGGCATCCCCATTAGAACTGCTCTTTACTGAGTCAGATCATGGGTCCATCTTGCTCAGTCTCCTGTGTCACACGATAGTGTCCACGGGCTCCTTGGATGTGTTCAAAGGTCAGTGGGTGCTGCCCAGTATGCTCTGCTCCATATCCCCACTTGGCACTCGTTTTGAACCTCTGACCAGTACTCCCATCCCTGTTTTTTTAGCAGCCAAGAAATCTGTCGTCTCCTTTTCCTGTAGCCTCCCTGCCTAAGGGAGGCCAATGAGAAACTTGGCGGGCTGGGTTCATGTAATTAAAGACTGACAGATAGGCCTGTTTCATGCGGCAGTATCCATGGGCTCCTGGGATGTGTTTGAGAGCCAGTGTGTGCTGTCCACTGCTCTGCTCAGTGTCCCCCCCTTGACACACTAGTTGTTACCCTTTGACCACCACTCCTGTCCCTGTTTTCATTATTATTTGTCCCAAGTGATCTATAACACATCATTATTGGCCCCCAGTGCTAAAGGGGCTTATCGTTTCCTTGGTGGACCCTGGTCTGTGATTTTCCCTGACGTGTTAAAAGTCCTGTGTCACATGGTAGTGTTCATGGGTTCCTTGGAGGCATTCAAGGGCCAGCAGGCACTGACCAATGCTCTCTGCTCCGTGTCCCCCCCCTTGATGCCATCGTTTTGAACCTTTGACCCTTGCTATCTATTTTCTTCTTTAGTTGTCTCCCATAATTACTTGATATGCATTTAGTGCCCCCCCACAAAATTAAGGGGGGCGTTCAGCTTTTCTTGCAGGCAACAGCCCATGTTCCCGATGTGTATCAAACAGGCCTGTGTCACACAGCAATGTCCATGGGCTCCTTGGACCTATTCGAGGGCCAGTGGGCGCTGTCCGGCACGCTCTGCTCTGCGGCTCCCCTTGTAGCACTTGTTCTGAGCCTTTGACCTTCTTGTTGGTTGTGTCCCCAGCGGCCTCCCAACTAAGGGAGGCCGATGGGAGCCCGAGGGGGGAAAAGGGGGCTGGCAGGGAGAGGGCACCAGGTCTGAATTGGGGGGGGGGGGTGCTCCCTGCTGCTCCTCTCCCGCTTGCAGCCTCTGTGGGGCGCTGCAAGGCCCAGGCTGTGCCCCTCACGCCCGTGGGTGCCCCCGGCTGAGAAGCAGGGCCCTGGAGCATCTCCTGGGCTGGGGAAACCCGGCAACTCCCCCTCTGCCCTCTGCCCTGGCCGGGTTTCCCCAGCCCAGGAGATGCCCCAGGGCCCTGCTACTCACCGCGGGGCCGGGTGACAGCCGCGGGGGGTTCACAGACTTCACAGACATGAGGGCTGGCAGGGACTTCGGGCACTGCCCGAGTCAGCTAGGGCCAGAGGCTCCGAGCAAGAGAAGCATCCAAATGCTTCTGGAAAGCGTCCAGAGGCGCGTGCGGAGCAGGGGCGCCCTCGTGTCTCCCGCGGGGGGCCGCGTGCGTTCACACGGGCCGCGGGAATCCGGATCGCGCCCACGCAGCGCCCGGCCCCGCCCCGCCCGCCCGCCCGCCCGCGCGGGGAGGAGGCACCTGCGGCCGCCGGCCCCGGCCCGGCCCTGCCCTGCCCGGCTCTGCCCCCTGCCCTGCCCCGGTGGCGGGCGCGCGGGGCGTCGCGTGCGGGCGCGGATGGGGCGGGAAGATGCTGCCGGGCTCCATCCAGATCTCGGGGGAGGCGCTGTCAGGCGCGGAGACGCGGGACGTGTGCGAGAGCCTGCGGGAGGGCGCCGTGCGCCTGCTGTCGCTGCGCGGCTGCCGCCTAGCCGACCGCGACTTCGCCCGCGTCTGCCGCGGCCTGGCCGAGACCCGCGCCCTGGCGCAGCTCAACCTCAACCTGGGCGTCGTGAGCAGCGCCCCGCGCGTCCGGCAGCTGGCCGACGGCCTGCGCGGAAACCGCTCCCTGCAGTCGCTCTTGTGAGTGCCCCGCCTGCCCCTCGGCTGCCTCCGGGACACCCCTCCCCCCGCCTGTCTCTGCACCTGCATGACACCCTGGCCCTTCTCCTGCATACTGGCTGTGCTTGCACCTCTGGCGCACCTCCTGCTTCCCCCTCTCCCGTCTCCTAGATGTCTTTGTACCTCTGGGACACCCCGTCCCTCTTTCCTCCTTGCGGCTCTGCACCTACAGGACACCCTGTCTCTTCTCCTACCTCCACCTCCCCCACCCCCCATATTGGCTGTCTGCACCTCCCGGACACCCCGTCCCTTTCCCTGCCTCCCCCCCCCCCAACCTGTCTCTGCACCTACAGGACACTCTGTCCCTGTCCCTCCCCCCCCATATTGGCTGTCTCTGTGCCTCAGGGATACTCCATCCTTTCCCCCTCAGCTGTCTCTGCACCTCTGGGACACCCCCTGCACTCCCCCTGTCTCCCAGGTGTACATCTGGGACACCCTGTCCCTTCCACCCCCCACCCCAGCTGTGTCTGTGCCCCAGGGATACCCTATCCTGTTCCCCTCTCCCAGGTTATCTCTGCACCCCTGGGATGCCCTGTCCCTTTCCCCCCTTTGACTGTCTCTGCCCTTCCTGGACACCCTGTCTCTTTCCCCCTGCCCCATATCAGCTGTCTCTGCACCTCCACAACACCCCATCCCTCCCTCACCCTGGCTGTCTGTCTCTGCACCTCTGCCACCTGTCACCAGAGCCCCTTGGGTGTCCATCTGCTCCGTGCCCTTGCTCCTGGAGCTGGCATCTCTAGGCATGTTGGAGCATTGCCACTGCCACCAGGCACTGGGCTTGGTGATGCTCCCCTTTTCAGACCGTCTGCCTCCTCATGTTGGCCAAAAAGCCCCCTGGTGGCCTGAGGAAGCCTCTTTTGTGACTCCAAGCCTTTCCCCACACAGCCTCCATGGGAGCCCTCTGACAGACGCTGGCTTGGCCCTCCTTAACCCGGCACTCTCCATCCATCCCTCGCTGGTGGCTCTGGACTTGGGAGACTGCATGCTGGGCGACGAGGGCATCAACCTCATCTGTGGGCTCCTGCCCCCTGACGGGGCCAAGTCAGGTAAGGAGAAGGGGCTGCAGGGCCTGCCAGGTCCAGTGTAACCCATAGGTAATGCAAGTCACCCTGCTCGGAGCCAGGCTGTTGTTCCTTCCCTCCCACACTCTCGGGGAGCAGGTTATAATGTTTCTCTCTCTAGTGAGTTTCCTCCGTCCCCCAGGCATAATTGGGGTTGAACAGCCCCTTGGTAGAGAAGCTGCTTCCACCGGGTGAGGGTCCTGCATTCTCCTATGTCGTTCTGTGGAGCCTGGAGTTTGTCCAGTAGACCACAGATTGTGGCAATGGTGGATGGGGAGGCCAGTTGGTTTTGCCTCATGATGGGATAGTTTGTTTGAGGAGACAGGGCTTGCAGTTAAGATTTGTATTGCACTCATGCCATCTGGGCTGCGATCAGTGCATTGACAATGAATGCCAGTGCATCTGCAGCGCTTGCCTCAGCCCTTGACCCAGAACTGGGAGGCACAGCATATGGTCTCTGTGAGAAATGATCAGCGAAGGATCTTGCACGGGGGTTTTACTGTCTCCTGGCTGAATACGCTCCAAGGCCCCCATCCTTGCGAGTGATGTCTGAGGCCAGTGGGCTTTTTAATCAGGATATGGCTGTCATTGAGTTGGCAGAGAGTGCCCTCTAGTGAACTGTGGTCTCCGCTGTCTCACCCTGGCACCTGGAATGGCTGCTGATCATCTATATGCTTAGCATATGCACGACTGCCACCACCACACCTTGCTCCACAACTTGTCCTCTTCTGAACACAGGCATCAGTGCTTACCTTCCCCTCTCCCCTCTCTCTCACCTGCGGCCCCCCTTAACCCCGGGCCTCAGGACCTGCTTTCTCCGCTCTCCCTTGTCCGTATTGTCAATTGCCTCCACTTAGTGAGACCTACTCCTGTTTTGATTCTATCATATTTGCTGTTTGGGTTAAGCAGATGCCAGGTTGAAGGTAGCATGTGGTCAGGCAGCCATGTTTGTTGTGGGCAAGTTAAGAGACTGGGCTGCAGATGGTGTTTAAGCAGATAAATGGCTGTAGTTATTATGCAAATCACATCCCTTAGCCAATCAAAATGCAGTGGATTGCATAATTTGGAACCCTGCCATTTCCCTGCTCTCTGATAGGCTGGCCTGGTTTCTCTCCAGGAGGTTTGGTTGAGCTGCCTGGCCCCTTAAGGTGTTACCTGGCTTCTCTCTTTTCTTCAGGCCTTAAGGAGTTAACACTGAGTGCAAACCCGGGTGTCACAGCCAAAGGCTGGGGGCGCCTGGCCATTGCAGTGGCTCACAGCTCCCAGTTGCGAGTGTTGAACCTGGACTACAACCCTCTGGGTGAGCTGGGGAGGGCAGGCATGCGGGAGAACCACTAGAGGATGGGGCTGGGGTGGGTTTGCCGCTGCTGAATGTGCCCATCTCACAGCTTCAGACCAGGGACCACCCTAGCACTGGCAGGGCAGGGCAGTGAGGGGAGGAATCCACTCCCTATGGCCCTTTAGTCCTCTGTGCTGGGAGCAGTGGGTCCCAGTTATGGTGATATTGTGTGATGAGGACACGTGTCCTTCTAAGAAATGCACTGAGGCCCACTAACCATGTTTCACAGGGACTTGTCAGCTGCAGGAACCATCCTGGGCTCTGTCCCTGCCCCTGGCCATGTGGGCTTTTTTGTGTCGTCCCCTAGCTCCAGTGTTGCCCGCCCATGGCTCCCCCCATTCCCAGTCCCTCAAGGCTTCAGTCGTTGGCCTGGCAAGGGAAGGTGCCCGCACCCTGCTCTCCTTCCCCAGAGAATAGCAAGGAGAAGAGATTGGCAGTGGTTGCTATAGAAACTGAGTCTTCTCCAGCTCAGGCTGCAGGGTAGGCAGCTGGCAAAGCAAAGTCCAGGCCAGGCAAGACCAAATTTGGGGTAGCAGAACCTGGGCTGCAGCTTTGGACACACCATGGCCCCCAAAAGTCCCTGACCTGGGAATTTTGTCTTGAATTCGGAGAAAAAATTCAGTTCCATATCATCCAATCTTCTGCTCACAGTGCCCCTGCGGCATCAGGCAGCATCCTGCCACATCTGTGGATAGGCAGAGCTAAGTAGCCCAGTGTTTCTCAACCCACGGGTCGCAACCCAAAAGTGGGTCGCAGGAATATATGAAAGGGTTATGAATAAACTTTAAAAATGGATCAACAAATTTAAAAAATGGATTCTCCTTTAAAGGATAAAATGTGGGAAACCGTGGCTTTTCTCTTGCAGGCTGACACAATTCAGCCTGCAAGGAATTGCTTGGGGTCCCTCTGTCCCACAGACCCACCCAGTGCTCCACACAATGGGGACCTGGGGGCAGGAGGGAGTGGGGCAGGAGTGAGGGGCACTGGGTCAGGACTGGCCATTGAGTTTACAGATGGGTTCTGGTACAAGAAAGGATGAGAACCACTGAACTAGCTTACCAACATCACCATATAAAGGCAGCTCTGCTTACTGGAAATGGTGCAAACTGCTTCTGTAGAGCTGCCTTTGTTTGACAGTGTTGGTAGGCTAGTTAGCTCTGCTTCTCCAAAGATGTGGCGGGAAGCTGCCTGGTGCTGCATGGATGCTGTGAAAAGATTGGATGATATAGAACTGATTTTTTCCAAATTCAGGACAAGTCCCAGGGTAGGAATGTCTGGGAGACTCTGGCACACAGCCTCAAACTTCAGAAGTGTCCTGGAAAATTCAGGACAATTAGTCACTTCAGGGGCTGCTTCTTGTGACCCAGGAAAGCAAGTCATGCAGGGTTTTTTTTGCCCTATACTGCCTAGGATGCCAGGCCAGGCCTACTTTTTCTGCTCTGTCCTAGCAAGCTGGATGCTGTCTGTTTTTGTGGCGAGAGCCTCTGGCATAGGACTTGATGGAGCCCTTCTTTTAACAAAAGTCAGGGAAAATCCCATCACTGGTACAGGCACCAGCAATTTGCTATGGCCAGCCCTGCTGCATCTCTGGGGATTTTTCAGGAAAAATGCTTTGGTATTCATCCTCTCTATTTCCAACCCTGCTGGAAAAGAAGCAAGCCCATGTTAAGGGCTGGGAACAAGGATTCCTGTGTTTTATGCCTGGCTCTGAGAAGAAATGGTCTAATGGTAAGAGCAGAACCCTGGGAGCCAGGAGTCCTGGGTTCTTGTTCTGACTGGTACATGCTTCCTTCTCATTCATAAGCCAGCTACATTCCCATAGGGGAAACGCAAGCACAGAGGTAGGAGGCTCTCAGACCCTTGGTGAGGTGGCTGGAAGGCGCTATGGATGAGGCAAGTTTCCTTGCAAGGGAAACTATTCCACTTTGTGTTCCTCGTCTGTCTTTCTTGGATGTGCCCAGCCGTTCCCACAGTCAGCAGTCAGTCCCCGCCTTTGTCTCTCCTTGCAACCAGCAGCCTTTCATTCCTTCCTCCCAGGGGTCCTTGGCACCTGGAGCTTGGCTGGCAGTGTTGGTAGGGGGGGTTCCCAGAAGGCATTCCCAGGGTATCTCTAGCCCAAGGGCATGTGTGGTCTGAGTTGCATGAAGCCAGGCACTGCTGAGTTCCCTGACTTCCTTCTCTTCCAGGTGACCAGGTAGCGGGGATGTTGGCTGTCGCTGTGGCTTCCAGTCGCACCCTGGAGGTCCTGGACTTGGAAGGAACAGGGCTTACCAATCAGTCAGCACAGGTGAGGAGTGCCTGGTACTGATCTAGCATCATTGCCACCTCAGGGCCATGGGCCTCCGCCATCTGTAGAATCCTCAGCCCCTGCCTCAGCCTCCTCCCCCATGCCAGGGATCTCTGCACCCCTCACCCCTCCCCTTATAGCAGCCTCTTCCACTATGTGTGCTGATGTCCGCCTGTTCCTTCTGTCGACCCAAGGCTCTCAGACACTGGAGGTGTTGGGCTGGCCTCAGCCCAAGGTTCTTTGTTCCCCTGCTCTGGCCTCAAGCAAGTTGGATTGAGCAAGTCATTCTGGTTTCTCTGGTTCTCAGAAAAAAGTGTGGGGGGGAAGATTCAGGAACTAGCTTTATAACTAGGGCAGCAGTTCAGTGTTTAGGCGTGTGTGTGTGTAGGGGCGGGGGTAGAGCTTGAGGTTAGGGTTTTGTAGCTTACGGCCTGGATGAAATCCCCTGCAGTCTCTTCCCTGAGAACCTTGGCTCATGGCAGTGAAATTTGCCATTCTGGATCTCCTCTGACTTTGTTTACATGGGTCATGCCTGGAGGCAGCAGGGGAGCTTGCAGGTATGCAGGAGTAACTCCCTCTTTGGGTATAGCCCTTGTGCAGAGAGTTTGGAGCCAGCGAAGGGTGGAACTAAAATGTGCTGGCAGGAGTATGTAGACAGTAGCTCTAAACCTCCTCCCCCACCAGTCTGTCTGTGCTGCTTGTCCACCTGCTTCTGGTTTTTGTTCTGGTCAGACCCTGCTGGACATGGTGGAGAATTACCCAACAGCCCTGCGCACACTCATTCTGGCAGAGAACAACATCAGCCCTGAACTGCAGCAACAGATCTCTGACCTGCTCTCCGAGGGTGAGGAAGAGGAGGAGAATGAGGCTCGGGAAGTTACAGCCAGGGAAAAGAATCCCTGGATTTGCCAGAACAGTAAGATTTCTGAGGGCCTGGGGAGGTTGGAGGGGACATGGGACAGGATGGGGCAGGGCAGGAGGGAATCGGGTCTTTATGATGTTCTCTGGGCAAGTGAGCATCTTGCTGTGGGGCTGGTACAGGGAAGGGGGCCCGTCTCTCTTTGTGGGCTGGAATTCAAACAACCTCAAGGTGGGATCTGCAAGTTAAGCAGCCATGATCATGCCATTGCTCAGATAGGGAGCCTCTAAGAACAACCCAGATGCTTCCAGATGTGGAGGTGAGCCATAGTTGGCTTTTCCTTACACCAGTGTCCCAGGACAATGCTGTGGGTGTGGAGACAGGGTAACATGGGCATGAACCTCTTTCAGTAAAGACTTTGAACTGGCACAGGCATTAAAGATCTCATGGGCTTTTCATAACTACTGAGGTTCCCTTTGGTGTCTTGGCCAGTTTTGAAGTTCACCATTCCATTCTGCTTCACTCAGTTCGCCTGCAGGTTACACGTCTCTTCATTGCTTCATGACTTAAGCCTCATGATGATCCACAGGTGCCATATTCTGTTGGTGCAGTGCTTGTAGGCAAAGCACAGGGATGTCACAGAGTTGCCTGTGAGCATTATATTGGTGTTTGATAGGACTCCGGCAGGGCTAACAGGGAGAAAGGCCGACAGAGGATCGATCTTAATCCTGCTGGTTTTTGTTTTAAACCAGTCTCCCAAAGTGGCCAGTCCAATAGGAACAAGTCCAGCTGTCGACAATGCACCAAACAAGTCTAGACTGCGATGACAAAGCAGCACAAAGATTTGAGAGCAACACCTAGATCTGGCCAAATTTTTATCGACAACTCCCTTCCCTTCCATCCCTCCCCAATTCTAATGTGTAAACAGCACACAAGTTAACTGGTCACAGCATGTCAAAAAATCTGCACCCTGATGCATCCCAGCACACCAGTGACACAACCTCCTGCTGATACCTGGGTCCTGCTCAAACCAGCTAATTTGTAGACCCCACCCTCCAAATTCCACTGCCCAAAGCTGGACCCCAGTGCTTCCTAGTTCAGCCGCTCTGCAAAAAATCTGTCTCCAGCATCTGAGGAGGAGAACAGTGTTTTCTGGCTGGGAGACAGCCAGATCTTCCAGTAACTCATCCCTAAAGGGGCTCTGTCACTTGGATGAGTCTGACGAGCAGTTTTGGTGCCAGTGACAGGCTGTTCCTTGGTGTGGTCACATACTGGCCAGTGCTACTAAGAGCAGCCAGGAAGGGGCAATGCAACAGCCTCTTAGCAGCTTTCTGACATCACCTCCCTCTTTAAAACTCAACAAGGAATATAGTTGTCCACCCTCCAGCACAAAGAGAGCGAGCTTCTAGGGATCAGCTTAGACAGAGAGGTAGGTAACTCCAGCCCTAGCACAGTAGGGTGGAATCTAGCAGGAAAGGCTTCACCCACACAGCCTGTGTGGGCAGAGGCTGAAAGCAGTGGGCTTGCCCAGGTATCCCTTCAGGTTTAATTTCATAAACAGAACCCATCTCACTTGTGACGATGAGTACAAAAGGAAGAACCCAGCTTGGCGTCAGATCCTTGGAAGAGGTTTTGGGCTGGCCATTCCCTCATAACTTGAACACACTGAATTGTTCAGAGACAGTAATTCTGGATCTCCACTGTGATGCTGGTACAGGCATGTTAAGAGCTCCACTCTGCTGTGTTACACAGACAGCAGGGGCCTAGTCAGCTCCCCACCTCAAAATTCTCCCATCAGTTTCTGGCTCCTTCCACATCAGATTCAAGCATCATTTCTCCTTCCTCAACGCTGCATCTGGCAAGAGGACCCAAATTCTTCTTCAGCCCAAACGTCTCACAGTCTTGCTTCCATCTGCTTTGCAGATTCCAACTCCCAGATGGTCTTGATGACATCAGGTCTTGGCGACAGTCTATTAGCAGAGACGGAGATGTGACCTGTACTGAGCAAAGCAGTCTCCCTATACGTGTGTGGGTTGTGTGCAATGTGTGTGTGTGTGTGTGTGTGTGTGTGTGTGTGTGTGTACTTGTGTGCGCCACATGCGCCCTGCATGCACAAGCCCACATGCATCCACCAGGCCTGCCTGCCCCAACTGCACATCCGTACAATCCTCAGCCCAGCAACACCACCTTTGGACTCAAAAATTTTGGGTCTGGGTATAAGTGAACCTCACCACAAGTCTCTTGTCACGTGCCCTGTCAGCTGCTTGTGATTGTCCAGTTGCTGCATGTTTCGATCTCGTTTCCCTTCCTGACTGTATATTCCTGGCCCACATGCTAGAGGTTGTATTTATTCAGATGTGTATATCAGATGGTCTTTCTATTGCTTGTACTAGTGTCTTGATGAGAGTTTTATAAAAGTCACAGACATGGCACAGCTTTCTGCTGCAAGAGAGTCTGTCATTCCTGCTCCAACTCAGAGGGAAGAGTTCTGAACAAGCTGAAAGAAGGAGGAAGGGCGAGACCCTGAAACAGCCAGGCTTTCCAAAGCAGAACAGTACCACGGGGCTCCTGGGCTACCTGCAGCCACATGACCAGCCCTCCACTGACTATTTCCAGCTGATGGAAACTGCAGGCCAGAGTGGTCCAGGATGCATCTGTGGAGGACAGGAGGCCCCAAACCTCCAGAGTTTAGTGGCTGGAATGTACTTTTATCCAGAGAAAAAGGTAAGACAGGAGCAAATGTCAGGCCTGGGCTGCTGATGTTCACAAAGCCAGCTGAGGGGGTATATCTGAGCAGACAGCCCATGGCCATCTACAGTTCCATCTCCATTCCTGTGGCCCAGAACCAAAGTTCAAGGTTCTTTCCTTGATGTAAAGAACATCACAGCCAGTGCACTTGAGCATACACTAGTACCTAATCCATAAGGGCCTTCATGCATCAGAGGCCTCTCTGTGCTGCTGTAGGAACAGAGCCCTGCCACCCTGTCCACTCCTACTGCCTACAGCACATCTCCAACAGGGAGCAAGCTCTGTGTGCCATCTTCCTGGTGGGAATCCAAGTACCAAAACCTTAGCTTGATGGAACTGGACTCAGCCCTTTCAAGCTGGAGTCCTGCCTCTAGCTTATGGAGGAGGGAGGAGGCCTGACCTTTGTGAGACAGCTGTAGAGTTGGCCATAGAGATGGGGAGGGCTGCAGGCAGTTGAGGACATCTCAGTAAGGGGCATTCTGCCCTTAGGGCTGCTGCTGAGTGTGAGAAGAGGATTCAGTAGGAGACACTGGTCCAGCTCAGTACCAGTTCCCCTATGTGGGGCTGAAGGACATTTTGCTGTTGAAGCTGCCATGCATCAGCTGAAACTGCCAAGGGGCAGGACCTCTGTGACAGCTGGTTTATGCCATTGCAGGAGTCCATTCTGCCTTCCTCAGCCTGCACTTGGGAGCCTCATATTTTCATAGTTGGTAGGGTCGGAAGGGACCTAAGCAGATTATCAAGTCCGACCCCCTGTCGTGGGCAGGAAAGGATGCTGGGGTCAAACGACCCCAGCTAGGTGGTTGTCTAGCCTCCTTTGAAAGACCCCCAGGGTAGGGGCAAGCACCACTTCCCTTGGAAGTTGGTTCCAGCTCCTAGCCGCCCTGACTGTGAAGTAGTGCCTTCTGATGTCTAGCCTGTACCTACTCTCAGTCAACTTACGGCCGTTGTTCCTTGTTACTCCTGGTAGTGCTTAGGGGAACAGAAACCCTCCCGTTGCCTGCTGGTCCCCCTTGGCAAGTTTATAGGTGGCCACCAGATCCCCTCTCAGCCTTCTTTTGTGGAGGCTGAACAGGTTCAGATCCCTTAGCCTCTCCTCATAGGGTCTACCCTGCTGCCCCTTGATCATGCGAGTGGCCCTTCTCTGGACCCTCTCAATGCTGTCCACATCCCTCCTGATGTGCAGTGCCCAGAACTGGACGCAGTACTCCAACTGCGGCCTGACCAATGTCGCATAGAGGGGGAGGATCACCTCCTTGGACCTGCTTGAGATGCATCTGTGGATGCATGACAAAAGTGCGGTTAGCCTTCCTGACTGCGTCCCCACATTGGCAGCCCATGTTCATCTTGGAATCAATAGCGACTCCAAGATCCTTTTCTGCCTCTGTGCTGACAAGAAGGGAGTTCCCCAGCCTGTAGGTCTGCTGATGGTTCCTCCTCCCCAGGTGCAACACCTTGCACTTGTCCGTATTGAAACCCATCCTATTCTCATCCACCCACCTCTGTAACTTGTCCAGATTTAGTTATAGCCTGTCCCTCTTTTCTAGCGTGCTCACTTCTCCCCACGTCTTCGTGTCATCTGCGAACTTGAACAAGGTACTTTTCACCCCCTTGTCCAAGTCGCCAATGAAGATATTGAACAGTGTGGGCCCAAGGACCAAGACCTGGGGAACTCCACTGCCCACATCCCTCCAGGTCAAAAATGACCCGTCCACCACCACTCTCTGGGCGCAGCCTTCCAGTCAGTTTGCGACCTGTCTGACTGTGTAGGCGTAGACACCACAGTCGCCTAATTTTTTAATGAGGATGGGGTGAGAAACAGTGTCGAAGGCCTTCCTAAAGTCCAGAAAGACTACGTCCACCATGACACTTGCGTCCAAGGCTTTTGTGACCTGGTCGTAGAAGGCAACCAGGCTGGTCTGACAGGCCCTGCCTCTAATGAACCCATGTTGGTTGCCCTTAAGCATAATCTCCCCTGCTGGTCCCTTGAAGATGTGCAAGAGCTTCCCCAGGACCGAGGTAAGACTAACAGGCCTATAGTTTCCTGGGTCCTCTTTCCTCCCTTTTTTGAAAATGGGGACCACGTCAGCCCTTTTCCAGTCCTCTGGCACTTCGCCAGAGCACCATGAGTGCTCGTAAAGCCATGCCAGGGGTCCCGCAATGACCTCTGCCAGTTCCCTCAGCACTCTGGGGTAGAGATCGTCAGGACCTGCTAATTTGAATATGTCTAGTCCCTCCAGAAGTTCCCTGACTAGGTCCTTACTGACCCTGGGCCTGGCTGCGCCTCCCCTATGTCCATGCAGAATCCCAGTGCGGGGGCTGACCCGGTCCCTGCTCAGAAAAATGGAAGCAAAGAACCTGTTAAAGAGATTAGCTTTGTTGTCTGGTGCTACCACCAGATTACCAAGCATGTCCTGCTCATCTGGCCCCAATTGGGAGGATTCCTAGATGCTCTTAGCCAAGTGCTTTGTGGGGTGGGGGCAGAAGGAGTTTTTCAGAAATGCATGTTATTCCATGATGCCTCCTGCCCAGCTAGAATGACCTGAACCCAGTACTGCAAGGTCTTTCCTCCCCTGCCAGATTCAGCAGCTAGTCAGGAAAGGGGAGGCTGGTGCTCCAGGTTGTGCTTCAAAACATGAGATGAAAAATGAGCTTGTGTGGGAGAGGGTGGGTAAAGAAAGTGAGGAGGTAAAGCACAAAAAGTAGGAGAGTAGGAGAGCCACGTGGGGGCAGTAGTGCTCCACAGATCTTACTAGGGATCGGTTAGCTGCCAGCTAGGCTCCCAGCCACCCAGGTCCAGCCTCATGTCCACTCAGCTGAGGAAACAAGCAGTGAGGTGAGATGTTTGAACTAAGCACTGGTCCCTGCCCCATGACATTATCAGAGTCTGAGCTTTTATGATGGATCTTGGTCACCCTAAAAGGTGTGACCCCAGGATGTGGTTGGCTGCAATGGCAGAGGACCAGACTGATGCACAAGGCCCTAGGCAGTTCTATCTCCCCATAGGTGAGTCCATGCCTGGATGGGCTCCACGGGGGACCAGCTTTGCTAGGAACAGCAGTACTACAGCAGTGTCAGATCAGTAGGAGTCTCCCAGCTCTGCTGTTTCCACTGCCCCGATGAAGAAAAGTGCATATCTAACAGGCTGTAGGGCAAAAATTCTCAACCAGGTGAGACAACCACCTGAGGTGCTGTGATCCTTTTAAAAGGTGCTGCACACTATTTGCAGTGCTAGATGTGCAAACACCTATATGTGATTCACAAGATAAACTCAGAGTGTTCAAACAGGAATCCAGAGAGTCAAAATCATTTTGCCATGCTATGAGCTTTCTGAGTTCTTTGCAATAGGAGCATTGCTCTATTTTTCTGTAATCAAAAAAGACAAATGAAAGCTCAGTCTAGACGTTTTCTGAGGGAGTGCCTTGCGTCCCACAAGGTTAAAAAGCACTGATCTAGGCCCTGTGGTGTCCTGGAGTATGGCAAGAGGAAAGGGAGAGTGAAAAAGAAGTGCTCTCCATTTACTTGACAGATACCAGAGCCACCCAGCTCTTTCAAGCTGTCACCACTGGTTTGTTTTGCCATGCAGCACTGAATAGAGCAGCAAAATGGATGAGTCCCCAACTAGGAACCAAGGGTCTCCTGCCCATAGCAGAGTGAAGACATGAAGAGGGCGAGCCCAAGCAGCATGAAACACCAGCTCCCTGGGCCCTGCTCCCCAGCCCTGTGCAGATCAGATGTAGTTAAGAGCTGGATGCCTCACAGCTTTAGAAAATCCACTTGCACCTCTGTCTGCATCCTCAGGAGCCCAAATACCTTTATCTGTTCCTCCTCCAGCTTTGCTTCAGTTCCATCTGCAAAATTGTGACTGTGCCAGCATAACCTACAGAGGTTCTGTGAAGATAAACTTGTTACAGCGTGAGGCACTAAGATACTGCAATGATAAAGATCAGAAAAATGCCTGGGTTAGCTACAAGGGGCCCTCATCATGGGCCAAGGGGGAACAAAAGCAACCAAGCCCAAAGAGGGAGCTGTGCAAATACCAGGCACCCTCTCACATTCCCAGTGGGACATATGGGGCAGCTTTCTAAGATGAGGGGAAAAGGCATTCCCGCCAGTGGGGGCAGGCAGCTGGACAAGGGGCTTTGATGGGCTCCTAAGAAGCATGCAAAAGTGCCAGGCAAAGAGTGAGCTGGCAGCTGCTCACACAGTTGCTAACTGCTCTTGGCTCCTACCTACTGAGGCCAGGGCCGTGATGTGTTCATTTCTATCCAGAGCGCCAGCTGTCATGTGATGAGATCAGAATGTGGCTATTGATTGCAGATCACTGTGCAGCCCTCTCCGCATGCAGGGGGAGGGGAGCAGCAGCTGAGCGTCAGTCTCTGCAGTTGCCCAGGATGTTTCCCCCAGTGCCCAGGCAGAAGCAGCGAATGGGGGAGAGCCCCACTGCAACAGGGACAGGCTTTGCACAGCGGAGAATGCTGCAGTGTGCAGCCAGTCCACTCTGCAGCAGAATGAGCCAAGATGACCAATGGGGTATGTGACTGGTAAATTCAGGGAGAGGTGGGACTCTCCTGATTTCCATCCCTTCTGCAAAAGCACGAGCCTGCAAATTGGGGCTCTGAGGTCCTTGCCCCAGCTCTGCCACTGCCTGACTACATGCCAGACCCCTTCTCTGCACCCTGCCTCAGTTTCCCCATCTGTATGAGAGGAATGCAAGTAGTCCTTCAAGCCTGAGCACACTGGAATCAGAATCATGCTTCCCCCCCCAGCATGGCCCAGCTGCTTCCGCTTCACCTCTTCCCCAGCACTGTGGAGTAGGGAGGAGGGATAGGGCTCTTACTGGGCAGAACCAAGGGTATCTTGGTTCAGAGCATGCTTCAGCCTGTGCCTGTCCAGCAGGATGCACATGCTGAACCAAGTGCCCCTTGCACCTTGTTGGAGCTAGGCAGGGGGGAGATTATGTTTCAAGGCTGGGATTAGGCCAGAGGATTAAACTGCAGCAGCAGCTGCTGCTCCAGGGAGCATAGAATAAAATCATTAATTATAGGGACAAAGGAAGCCAGAGCTGCAACCCAAGAGGGAAAACCCCACACACATCTGCCCACAGGAAGTACCAGGGGGCACCTTTCCCACCTTTCCCCAGGGAGCTGACCTGGAGTATCCAGCAATGTAGGCAGCTCCTGCACAGCCCGCAACGCTATGGAGAGGCTGGGCATTCAGCTCTTGGCCAGGAGCCTCCCTAGATTCTCAAGGCAACCTCAGCCCTTATTCCACTTCAGATCAAAGGGACCTCTTTCTTTGGGGCTTGCAGTACCACTAATGCTAAAGCACCCAAACCGCACAAAGCAGCCACCCCTCCATCCTCTCCCATCCCCACACGGGCAGATAAATAAAAGTCAAAAGACTCAGCAAGCTGAACACAAGAGATGCTTTCCTTTGCTTTGTGCCCCTTTAGGACTGCACAGCAGAGACTGCTTGGGGGCATTTTCCAGCTTCTCTACAAGGTTAAGAAACATGCCCATCTCATATGATCACATGACTCCAAGAGCTGGAGCTAAGAGAGCCACTAAATAAATCCCCAAAGAAGGGGAAACACCAGATTCAGCCCCAAGAAGCAGGTGGGGGAACACTGGAACCTGAAGGTTGGAACCTCTGGGTCCCAGCAGCACCAGCCCAGCCCATCCCAGCAGCTAGCCAGAGTCAGAAACCCTTTCTTCCCTCAGCCCTTGGCCTTTCTCTTGGGTGCACGCAAACAGTAGTTACCAGGAGGCATTAGCAGATGGACCCTGACTGGTAAGGCAGGTCCCTAAACATCATGGCCCTGTCTTCCAGAACAGGAAATAAGGCTCTTCAGACAATGTCTTTTGGGCTACACAAATGAACCCCCTAATATTTAAAAGGCATACTGGCTCAAGTCAGACAACACATGTCAATACCAGTGGGAACAGTAACACTGGTAACTGCTGAGCAGGTAGCCAGGTACCTCTGGGAACTCCTTTCACAGGACAGTCCTGCCCCAGTCAACAAAGAGCAGACTGTACTCTTATGAGAGTGGTCTTGAACAAACACTATCATTTTCCACTCTCTGGACCAGACCTTGAAACCATCACCCGCTGCTGGCTCCAACCAGGTGCAAGGGGCACTTCTTGGCCCAGTACATGCATCTTCCTGAGCAGGCGTAGGCTGGCGGCTTCCCCCCAATCAGGATGCACACTCTGTGCCAGGTCACCCTTGGCCCTGCCCAGCAGGGTTCCAGCATGGGACCCAGCCCCTCCCCCTGCTCCATGATGCTGGGGAAAGAAATAGCAGAGGGCACCCTAGAAAGCAGTCTCGCCTGGTTGCTTTACCCCTTGAAGAGCAGGAAGCGGGTAAGCACCCCTGCACAACAACAGAACAGAGGACACTCTGCAAGCCAGTAAGCAAGACGTTCCCCAGATCTTGGCTTGCTGTCAGCATGGAGAGTGCCCAGCACACCACAGCCAAGGCCTACTTTTAAAATAGTTTATTTCTGGTCTTAAAATATACATCAGTTTGAAAATCTCAGAAAAAAGAGAGCGAGAACATGTTAGTTGCAGATTAACAGTCTGGAGTTGGGGGCTGAAGAGTAGGAGCTACTCTAGGCCCCCAGAGTCAATACTGCCCAAGATGAGTAGGAGTGCCAAGGGCAACGCATGCTGTCCCATGGGAGGTGCCTGGGAGCAGGCTGCTCTTCCACTCCTGGCTCTGCGCTCTGCTCTTGCCCAGTCGGATTCAGGAGATGGCACTGCAGGATAAGCAGGGAGCAGCTGGAGGTCAGGGGCACTCCCTTTGCCCCTCTTCACCCCCTCCCCACTTTGCTGCCAGTCTCCTGTGATCAAAGGCAGAAAGGCGATGAGCTTTGCCTGACACTGGCCCTCTCTACCTGCTCCAGCAACCAGGTGGCTTTAAGCACGGCCCTTGCAGGGGAGCCACACACCCCCAGCTGAAGCCATGAGTGGAAGCTGCTCTCACTATGACGGCTGTCACTGGGTCCCCCTACACTAACTGGCTCAAGTGACAAGGACCAGACAGCCAAGGCCAGGTCTGTGCCAACAGCACCACTGTTGCTCCCAGCATGAACTCGCAGCTCAGTGGGGAGCCACCAAGCAGCCTAGGAAATTTGAGAGTTAGCAAGCTGCTTTCACATGGGAGCAAGTCTGGGCCCCAGTGCCTGATCATCAGGAGAGCCCTTGGGACCAGGAGGCGGCAGCAGCAGCATGGACCCTGCAGCTTCTGCTCGAGGCATGGAGAACACACGAGAAAAAGAATGCAGCAATGGAGGAGTCAAGCAACGCAGGGCAGCCCCATCTCCAGGGCACTGAGGAATAGCACGTTGCAGGCTAAGCAGAGGCTCCCACCATCAACACTGATCTGTTAGCAAGTCCCACTGAGTCCCACATTGACACTAGCAAGCAGTACTTCCACACTGAGCTCAGTGGCAAGGAACAAGCCAAGTACACAGACTGCAGCTACAAACACTGCCCAAAGATGACCCATACAGAAAGCAGCCCCTGAAGGGTCCAGACACCCACAAGAGAAGGCAGCAATTCCCTTTCACAGGCCCTGGAGCCTCCAGGTGAGAGCCAAGATGTAGCTTAAGCTCTGTCTGCCATGAGCTGCAAACAGAAGGACTCAGGGAGGGGCACTGCCTACATGTCAGGAGTGGGATCCCTGGACAATTGCAACCTGCATCTTTGTATTGGCATGCAAGTGGAAGCTTCTTCCCTGCACAGAGGGCCTGCACTCTCCCCACTCAGCCTAAGAGCAAAGTGCCAACACAGAGGGAGGCAGGACGCCACCGCAGCACCTGGTTCAGAATACGAAGGAGCGGGGCTGTCTGCCCAGGGCTCCCATGGGGTAATACCTGTCATTGGAGATTCAAGTATTGGGGGGGGGGCGTACTGGAAGTAACTGACACCATGGTTCCAGCCCCAAAATAAAGACACCAACACTACAGACCTGTATCCCCCCCCAGCCCCCCAACTGCCCTTGAGACATGGAGCACAAAACACTGAGAAGGGAAACCAGACCAACACACAACACAGAAAGAAAAAATCAAAACAGAACAATCCACCCCCCAACACACACACACACACACAAAAGGCCCTGGATAGGCACTGGGGCCAGCCCGGAGCCCAGCCAGGAAGGGCACCCAGGCAGAGAGCCCTACAACAGGCCATGACTGGGCCAGAAAGTACCACCTAGCAGTGATGAGCACTGCTCCTCAGACCTCGCCCTCTCTCCCAGATAACCCTGGGCCTTACTGAGGCACTGCCCAGAGCAGTGCCACAGACCCAGCACTCTCCTTCACTGATTCTTGGCTCCATGCTCCCCTGGAGCAGGACACATCTGATTCTTGGATCCACATAGATCCTCTGCAGGAGGAAGCTCAGGAAGTGGGGGGAGAGGCTGTGGGCCCCTCTGGCAGGACTTGCTCACCACGCCCCCATGCCAACAGATGGGCTCCTGACCACCTTGCTCATTTATGGAGAAAGGGGTGGGGATGGGGGCAGGAAACACCACAAATTTTAAAACCAGAGGTCTGGCAGAAGAAAACGGGACCCCCCAAGAGCAGAGTGTTAGCACTATCCAAATGAGAGGCACAGGTCAGTGCGCCTGTACAGAGATGGGGACACACCCACCCCTCACAACATGCCTGGCTGGGTAACTGCAGGGCCCCAACTCAGGGAACCAGCCCAGGGCAGAGGGGATGAGGGCTCTCCCAGGGTGCTGTCTCCACAAGAGCCACGTGGTGGGGCTCCATGAGCCCACTGATGGGGCTCAACTTAAGATGCTCAAGAGGGAGGAGGAGCACCACCCCACCCTCTCCACACCCCATCCTCTCCACACAGGGTGGGAGAAGCAAAGCAAGGCAGCAAAAACAGAATGCCTACAAGCCACTGCTCCCAGACAGAACCAGGGGGATGGGCAGCAGGGAACACCCACCCGCTGGGAGAGTCCTAATGCCCCGCTCATGGCCTCGCAAGGGCAAGATGAAAACAAGCAAAACTCTTGCCTTACTGGCACAAGTTGAAAGGTTGGAGTAAAGCTGCAATGAGCACCAGAATGAAGATGAACATGACTGCTGTTGCCAAGGCAAGGAGGGGCACTGGCACAGGGATGAATGAGCAGGGGGGGGAGGACATGGACGACACACCAGGGTGAAGTGCCCAGATGAAGCACAAGGAGCAGACACAGAGCCCAGTGTGCTAGTACATGCACACCCGAGCATGTATTCTGATGCTGTGGGTGTGAGGAGCCAAGGGCGGATCCCAACTCCTCTGAGTACCAAAAGCAAAATAAATAGAAAGCATTAGGTGCTGAGCCTGGGGTCATCCTCTCCACCCCCACCCTTGGGTGAAGGGTGCTGGACACCCCCATTCCTGTGGAGGCAGCTACAGCACTGCACCTGGGTGCTGCTTCCTCCCCAGCCTCAGTTGAGCAGGTTGCCCTGCTCCTGGGCTTGTGTCAGGCTGTCCTTGCGGTGGAGATGGTGGACCCCCATCCTTTTGGGGCTGCGGTGTGGCCGGCCAGAGGGAAGCTTGCCCCTGCACTCCCCGCTCTCCTCCAGGGTGCCCACATGGCTGCTCTCTTTGCTCCCTTGGAGCAGGATTTCCCTTTCCTCTGCTGGGCTCCCAGGCGAGCCCAGGTCCACATAGCTCTTGCTCTTTGGAGGGGGGCTGTTAGGCTCAGCAGTGCTTCCTCCACTGCCCTGGAGCAACTTCTGGGCCTCGTCCTGGGAGAAGTCCATACCATAGTCAGAGAAGTGGCTCCTGCGGGCCCGAGACTCAGTGCTGTCAGTGTCCACGCTCGAGTCCCGGCTCACAGTCCAGCTGCAGCTCTGCGCAGACTCCTCGCCATCTGAGTAGGCAGAAACCGCCCTGCCCAGCTCCTGCATGGAGCGGCTGAAGCGCTTCTGGAGCTCTGGCGCTGTGTCGCAGCTGAAGGCAGTGCGGTTCACCAGCACCCGCTCCGAGGTGGGGGGTGCCTTGTCCACAAACATCCGCTGCCAGTTGGCCAGGAGGTCTTCCTCAGAGCTGGCAGAGCTGGCGAAGGCGCTGGGGATCTGGGGTGGGCTGCTGAAAGGGCTGCTCTGTGAGGAGCCATGGGCCCGTGCCGCTTTGGGTGAGGGCTGGTAGGAGCAGCTGGAGCCTGAGTGGCGCCCCTCAGAGGCAGGGCTATTGGGGAGTGTCCGGTGCCTGTCACAACTCTCGTCCTCGCTCTGTACCAGGCTCAGGGAGATGGCCTGCCGTGTGGCATAGGTGCAGTTGGGCAGGGGGCTGTTCTTCGGGATCCTCACCTTGTCCTCTGAGAATTCAATCACCTTGCGCCCTGGGTACATGGGGTGGGGAGGGGAGGGCGTGGGGTAGGGGCTCAACTTCTCAAAGGCAGGTGCCTCCTCTGTCAAGCTCTCCCCACTGCTCTGTGGTTTGCAGCCTCCGTTCTGCTGCTTTCCAGCCTCTCCTCCCTCCTTCCCAGGCAGGCCTGGGCTGGGGCAGGCATCAGGCACACCTCCTCCACTCATGTCCACATGCACAAAGACATCCTCAGCCATGGGGCAATTGCCACTGCTGGATTTGGCAGAGTTCAGCACCAATGACTCGGGCTTCTCCAGGACTCTGGCAATGACTGAGGTGGGCACAACATCAGATGGGGCCAGGGTGTGCGTTGCCTCCTGGCCAGGGCCTGGGGGATCCTGAGTGCTGTGAAGGTGCTTGTTGACCATGTCCTGCAGCTCGTAGGGAAGCTGTGGAGAAGGAGAGAGGGCATCAAGCAGTGGCTGAGACAGCATCTCAGATTCCACAATGCCAGGACAGGCTGGGACAAGACACAAAGCAGCAAATACAACACTTGCTCCACCAAGCAAGAGCAAACACCCTGCAGTGCTGCACACACTACATTCCCCTGTCCCCAAGCACTTCAGAACATCTCCCTGTAGAACAGGCCCTTGGCTCCCCAGCAGAGTTAACTGAAGGCAGCTGTGGATGGAGCCCACAGGAGCCCACACCAGGCCTGACCGATGGACCCCATTCAAAAGAAGAAACAAGACAGCGCACACGGCTCGGGCCTCTCAACTCCTGGGCTGGAGTGGAGGCCTAGACAATGCACATTCAACAAAGAGAGCTATTGATCTGTGGAAAAAATGAGCTGGTGGCTGCACTGAAGTGACTGAACAGCTCCCAGTGCCAGGATCCACAGCTCTCAGGGCCCCAGCAGTAATTACAGCCCCGCTGTCTTGGCAGCCTGCCCTGTTCTGGGATCAGAATCAATGGCTGTCCTAGCACTTCCCAACTCTCACCCTGCCCAGTCGCCTTGCCGAGGCATCAATGCCTGGGCAGGAGCAAACTCTGGCTGACTCCTCCACCTTGCAGAGGTTTAGTTCCTGGGGCCGAGCTCTCAAATCCAGGAGAGATGACACTCAGAGGGAGTCAAGAACCCAGGGAACAGTTCACTCACATCTAGGACTGGAATCTAGTAAGGGGTTAGCACCAACACTCACACTGCCTAGCCAGGCTCCATAGATCTATTCCACTCCCCAGCATCTTGCCTATTAAACACTGTTGTCCATTGATAGGCAGGGATAGGAAAGTGGCAATGAAGATAAGCAGAATCCCTGCTGCAACATGCCAACACCTAAGACTGTCAGAGCTGGACCAAGAGGGACCCTGCATACAGACAAGTGGGTCCCCAGTGTGGCTAGAGCTGGGCACAAAGCAGGTTTCTTTACAACTGCTCCGTTCCACTCTACCTCCACTGGCATCTGAGTGAGGCCTGGCTCTCTGGGCAGAATGCAAACCTCCTGTGAGGGGAGACAGCTGGGAGAGGTCAAGGTTACCACAGCAGTAACTGATACAATGACCTCAGGAGTGCTAATTTGAGACACGTCTGGGGAACGACATATCAGTCACCTGCTAGTTCACGAAACGAGCACCAGGGGTTTGCCGAGAGGAACCTCTAAGGGGCTAGGGAACAATGAACATACAGGATGAGAATAATGGCGCTGAAGCCCGCCCACTGCTTCAGGTGCATGAAACGTCAGGATGAATGTGAAATACCCTAGGCCTAGGTGCCTCACTCACCCACCAGGGCAAGGCAGGGCAGCATGGGACGGGCTATGCTGGTCCCCAGGCCCACACACGCAAGGTTCTGGCCTCCTGCATTCATGAAGCTCAAACACCCGTTCTGGGTTGAGAAGTACTCGCCAGGGCTGGGAGCTGACATACTGGTTGACACCCCAAGTCTTCTCTTCCACCTCACAACCCCAGCAAGTGTGAGGGAACCTGGCACAGGGGACCCTTCAATGGCAGATCAGCCAGCTAGGTCCTCAGCAGACAGCACAGGCCTCACATATGGCCAGGTGATAAGCAGAAGTGGACAAAGAGGCAAGCGAGAGGCCTGTTTTCCTGCCAGCTCCCACCAGGCACCCAAAAGGCTATCAAATTCAAAGCTATTATGCCCGAAACACCCCACCCCCCCATGCCCTGGAAAGGCAGCTTTTTATGACAGTTTCGACAGAGATGTGAAATGGAGCTGGTGTGAAAGGGGAGCCAGAAGGGGTCTCAGACTGCCTCACTCTCCTCTCACTTCTGCCTGATGCCTATGGGAGGGAGGTCACTGGGACACACCCAGTGCTCAGGAAGCTCCCTCTCCACACCCAGAGGAAAAGGCAACCCTGTGTCAAGTGAGGGCCAGGCACAGAGGGGCTATGAGCCCTTCCCCACCCCCTCTGCAGAGCTGCTACTTACATCAGCAAACTTGTGGTTCCTGAAGTGGGACTTGTTGCACTTTAGCAGCTGCACTGCCAGGTTACAGTCCTGCCGGTATCGCTCCTGCCAAGAAGGGGACAAGCATGGGGATGGGAGAGTTGCACCAGCCTCACCTTACCACCTTCACTCACACCCAACCTGAACAGACACTCACAGAAGGGCAGTCTACTCACAACAGGGCTTCTCTGTCCCCATCCTCACAAGGCTCTCCCACAGGTCAGTACAGCTATCTGCACTCCAGCTGACATGCTCAACACTCTCCCTTCACTCCTAACTTACAACCTGTCTCTGTATTTAGCCTCTCACTCCTGGGAGTTTGTACTGTCCCATATGTAGTCCCTCCCCCTCCCACCCCAGACCTCTTAACCCAACCAGGCAGAGTTCACCCTTCAGACAACCCCCAGGTTATTGTCACTACTCTTAACTCCCTCCAACCAGTCTCATAAGGAGGTACCCAGAATCACATGCAGTACACCAAACCTGTGGAGAAGGCCCCTCGCCACTGCCACCTCTGATCAGGGAATACCAGCCTTTTGTTTCCCAGTACACCTGTTCTGCCACCAAATCACACTGCAAATTCCAATCTCGTTCACTCCTGACTCCCACTTTCCAACTTCCACATTGCTGTCTCCTGCTTTCTCCCCCCTCCATACACACCCATCCTCACTGATGCTTACAGCTCCCCAAAACTGTCTGCGTGTTAGTCCCTCTTATTCTCCTTATCCCCCCAGCCCCCCCGCCTCCTCCCCTCCCTGCCATAAGTTATTCGTGAAGAAGCTAAAGAACAGACATCACAGACATCAGTCAAGGGCTCCAAATGACGCTTACATTTAGTTCCTCCAGTTTATTGACAGTGGTTTTGGCATCCAACAGCTTATTAGTAAGCTCCACAATCTCCCAGTCCAGCGTCTTCCGGTCCATCTCTGCCTTTTTAATCTGGGACACAAGAACACGAGGTGTCAATCTCACCAGCACAGGGCGCCTCTCGCCCTGCCTCACCCAAGCACAGCACAAATGTGTTGAGCTCAGGACGAAGCCTTCAGACGGACAAGGAGCAGCCTGGCTCGCCACAGAGGGAGGGACTCTAATGGCGCACAGAGCCAGCCACCCTGTGCTGGCTTTGGAGAATACATGCCATGATTGTCAGCTAGTGAAGCAAGGGAGTTTGATCCTTCCCAGCACAGTGGCTCCTTCTACACCTGCTGCAGCAACACTGTTCAGAGACTGAAGTCCCTCTCAGCCTTGGAGTCAAGACTGGGATACAGGGATGTCAGGGGAGGAGCTCACCCTCATGCTTCCCTGGAGACATACCAGACTGCCAACCCAAAGCCTTCACCAGTAGCAAAGGTCACTCTCCAAGTGTCTGAGAGCCTTTCCTCCCCTGACTCTAGGCAACAGGACAAGATGCTGCCCAGAGAACGCACGGGAGTCAGTGCTGACTCAGCAGGTAAAAGGCTCTGTTTCTTCAGAAGAGCTCAGGATTTGTTTTGGTGTGAAAAAGGGTCTGTCTACAGCTTTTTCTGGGACTTGCTTAATGCTGTCCCAAAGGCAGGAACACTTCTTCAGAAGCTTCCACTTAGGGGGAAATATAGCCAAGGAGGCTAACAGCAGTCAGAGGGACCAGCTCCTCTACCTGCCCCAAATGGGCTACAGAAGCCCTGTCAATGTGACCAACATAGTCCAACTGTGGGCAGCAGTGAGACCAGGGTGCAGCGTAACAAGCAGAGCAGGACATGAGGATAAGATGTTTCTGAAACATGGGCCAACTCATCAGGCACCTGCACATTAACTTCTGGAAGCTCCTGGTGCTAAGGCTAGAACTACACGTGCATCCTATGTTAAGTGCAGGCAATCAGGTACTGATGGCTCGCACTGGTGTCTGTTTGTCTACAGCAGGGATGGCCAAAGCGGGCTCATGGCTACCCTCACCTCTAACAGTGCTTCAGCCTATGGGCACAATGCTCCCAGCATGCAATGCTCCAGCCAGATCACAAACAGTGCTCACATTCAGCTGGAGCAGTGCATGCTAGGACCTGCTGCCTCTATGGGCAGCTGTGTTGCTGGATACCAGGTGAACCCTTGGCCAGACAAGACTGGGGCCCCTCGATCTGGGATGGTGCGTGCGTGACTGACAATGAAACTGACAGGCTGAGACATGTAAAGAGGAGAAAGAAAAAAAACACACAAACGAAAGACGCAACTGCAAAGATCCAGCTTTGGCTGAGAGAGGCCTGAGAGGTGAGCGCACCCAGCGTGCGCCACGGCAGCATGGGGAGGAGAGAGAGAGGGAGGGAGAGAAAAGAAACAGCCATGAGCGTTATGAATGTACACAGTAGACACAAACACACATACACACACACATGCTGGCTCTGTTTTGACAACCCCCACTGACACCCACCCCCAGGGGCAGCTCCCTCCCCTGTCCTCAGGGAGCATCACATCCCTATCACCTGGAAAAGGTGCTGATCCAACATGGTGGAGTTAGGTGCAGTTACACTGAGAGGAAGCCAAGCTCAGGGGCATGACAAAGTGGGGTCCACACAAATGAAGTAACCATCTCAGGACACCAGGCTCGGACTGGGGAACCACTGTCAAAACCTCCCTCTTCAGCTGCAGCAATCCCTAGCCCCCTGATTCCTCACCCCAAAGACAATCTCTGTAACATCCCAAACACCCCCCACCTCCTCTTGAGAGAGAGGCTTAGGAGGTCATACCAGGGTATGCAGCTTCTCCTCCAGGTCCTGATTGGTTCTCTGGGAAGCAGTGTAACTGTTCTGTAACCTAAACAGAGACATGAATGTCCAGGAGAGAAGGAATCCAGGCCATCAATTCAAGTCCTCTCCACAGCCCAAATGCCAGACATGCAGAAACACTGCTTGCCTCAAAGCAGACAGCCAGGCATGCTAATACTATACCCAGCTTTGCCACATGATGTCTGATCCCTTCAGACCTCAAACTAAGCAGGGCTGAGCTGAGCCAATCCTTGGATGGGAGACCTCCCCCAAGGAAACCACAAAAGGCAACTACTCCAGATGGATGTCTCAATACTGGGTGCTTTGCTCCAAGTCAGCCCTGACCAGCACAGTCAAAGACAGTGGGAACTAAAGGAGGGAATGTTATTTTTGGGTGAGACACAAACATGCACCCCACCCCCCAGTCATTCGTGATCCTCTGGCCCCTTTTTAACTGTCAGAAAATTCACGTTAACCCTAGAATCTAGGCCAAATTCCAGCTTGGCCCTTTCACTGTGTCTAATAACTAACTCGACAAATTCCCTTTTCACTTCCTCCCTGCCCTGTACTGTGGCATGGTGTTCCTCTGCTCCACCCCAGAGGCAGCTGCCTTACAATCATAGGCACAGAGCAACTCTCCTAATCCTTTCTTGTGAGTGGCATATCACTGGGGATGCTGCATGCCTCAGGTTAAAACACCCCAAGCGTGGCCTTCACCAACCAAACAGCTGAGCAAGCCTTTGGTTAAAGTACGCTCTCCAGGTCCCAATCCTCTCCTTTTCTTATTCTCCATACCTACGGAACTTGTCCTTGAACTTCTCCAGCTCTTCACGGTTCTGGCCCAGCTCCATCTCCAGGTAGTCCTGGCCAGACTCCAGCTCCCTCTCCATTGCCTCCATCTTGCTGGTGACATAAGCCAGCCGCCGACGCAGCTCCTCATTCTCATGCTGCAGGAGCCTGAAGCACAGGGGAGCAAGGCATTGCTCAGCAAGTGCCCCAGGCTGCAGGTCTCATGCCAACACCTGACCCACTCCAGGATCCTGAGAGCAGGGGCTACACCACAGGCAGCCAGGGTATTCCTACGCTATTCTTGTGGGACCGGTGATTGGAATGGTTCCTGTTTCCAGTTTAACTCAACTCCTCCAAAGTGTATGTGTGTACTGGAGGGGTGGGAGAGAACAGCCATTTCCCCACACAGACCTTTGTGATGTGAAGTGATTCTTTTAGTGGAAACATCTCAGGCCCCCTCTCCCAGAGCCACTGATCAATGCGTATCACAGGGAGGTAAAACATGTGGCTGTGTACATGCTCACCCTTGGAGGGATCTGGTTAGGCTTTAGTGGAGCAACCCTGTTCCAAACTCTAGGGCAGGGATGTTGGGGAAGCTTTACAGGTCAAGAACAAAGCGCATGGACAGCTGCTGAACCACCTTTATCCTTCTGAGCGGCTGCCTATCGCAAACTGCTGGCAGGGGTGTTGAGAGCAATGCACAGCAGCCCAGCCATCCATGTCACTGGCTCCCTCTCAGGTTACGGCATTTGGATAAAGCCTGCTAGCCAGATGGGCTGCACGGCTCCGGTGTCCCTCAGCAGAGAATGAAACCCACTCAATAATTCATCCCAGCCCAGCCTACAGCAGCTGGACATACAAGAGCTGTTGAAAACCCTCTCATCCTAAACATGTAGTGGAGGGGGCCAGCAAGCAGAACTGGCAGAGATAGATATGTCTATTGCAGGGAGATGCTCCAGCAGGCTTCCACAGATCCTGTTACAATGCCACAGACTCTCTTCTTGCCAAACCAAGGAAGACACTTGCTCAAGTGGGTGCCTGACACTTCAAACCATAATGCTCTCACCGTGCTCCATAGCACAGAGACAGAGCTGCTCTCCAACTGAACCACTTTGCTGTTCACAGGGATTCTGAGGAATAGGGAACAAAAGCTGCCTCCTATCAGTACCTATCCATAACTGCAGCAAGATGCCACAACTTCATTTGCTTTAGCAATTGAATCACACAGAAGTGGTGGCATTGAGTTTTCTCCCCCTTGCTGATGTGGGGGGGGAGAGTTAGTTACAATTAAAGGTGTCTGTACCATCACCCCTCAATTATGAGGGTGCTAAAGACAGCCTATGCTACATTTCCTAAATAATTACACACCTACTGATTTTGACTGAGAAGTGGGAGAACCATTCCACTGACTAGGCAACTATACTCAGCAAGCGCTCCCCAAGGAACATGGGAAAACAAAGCAGAATCTGACCAGGTGAACAGAAGAAAACCCTGCCCAAGACTCGCTAAACAACTTAGAGGGGAAACTCATCTTGTACACCTAAAGACACATGTGCAAGTGTAAGTCAATGGTACAGAAGGTGCTGGCAATCAGTGAGCACAAAGAAATGCCAGGGTGGCCAGAGTATGAGTGGAGAACCAAACACTTACTTCATCCTTTCTGCGTCTGTCAAGGGCTCCTGTGCAGAGAAGAAAAGAGTTGTAAGATTCTCTCAAGGCATGAGTCACTCGCGCACAGGCATCCAGAGGCAAAATCCAAGGAAATGATCCCCCCATGTCATGCCTGGTTAAGAAAGCTGGCCTCTGCACACACTACTTCTTAACCAGGCTGATATCAAGATAGTCCACGTGGTTTATCTCAGGGAAAACACTGCTCTGTGTTAAAGCAAAGGCCAGCAGAGATTGTGTGGCTGTCCTGCCCCAACCTGCAATTTGAAGGACTCCCAAAACCCACACCCCCATGCCTGCTGCCTCATTCCTCTGCAGCCTCACAGCAAGTCTCAGTGAAAATCCCTTAGGCCAGCACACCCTAAAACCTCTGAACCATTCACTACCAATTGGTTACAATTGTTTGAGAGCTGGAAAGAACCACTTCCATCAACTTCCCCTGATAATTCTGTACTGACTGTTTCTTGATACACAGCTGGAGCAGGTCACGCTACAGCCAAATTCCTAGGTACCTCTTGGCTCCAAACCAGAAGGTGAAGTGCTATATGCCAGCCAGCCTGCTTCCTGGAAGGGCCTTGCACCCTGGAGCAAGCTCTCTGCATTTGTGGGATAATAAGAACTGAGGAGGAACTTCCAATGACCCTTCAAGGCCTTTTTTAAAGCCCTGGTTGTCCTCAGGGAACCCCTGGGACACTGCTGCTTCCTTGAGCTGTTTAATGGGGAATACCAGATGGAGGCCCCAAACCTTGGCTAAGCAAAGCTTCTTTCAGCAGGAAGGTTCCCAAGATGATGCTGCACCTCAGAATCTGCTTATTAAGAACAGCCCAGGTCTCTACTCTGTGAAGCGCACCCTGCTACACAGATGCCCTTGACAGAGGTTTGGTGCTAGCAATACCAGGGTATAGAAGCTGGCCCAATCATGGCTGTAATATGCAGTGTTATTATCCCACTTCCTTTCCTCCTCCAAACCACCTGGGGAACACTGTAGTCTACAGTGTGCAGGGCCTGAGCTCTGCAGCCTATTTACTATGCCCCCAACCAATTATGCTGCATCAGACCACTCTGCATACAGCAAGACACCCTCCCAGCCTGCTGTATGGGCTCTCATCTTCTGCAACATCACTCCCCTACACAGGGCCATCCCAGGGGAGGTATGCACACAAATCGGGGTGACCACCCTGGCCCCGGCAGAGCCAGGCAGAATAGCTGTGACGACTCACCACTGCCGCCGGCTTCGCTTCCAGCTGCTTGGCACCCCGCACTGCCAAATCCATTATGTCCAGGGGCAGGGCCCTGCACAGGCTGACTGGCCCCAGGCCCCACACCCTGCTCCGGTAGTCTCTGCCCCTACATCAGCTCTACACACTGAGAGCCCAGCTGACCCCAGGAAGTCAAGGGCACAAGAACCAGGCAGTCAGAGAAATGATTCCTCAGCCCAGATGCCAGCTAGGTGGACAGAAGGGGAGGGGCTGAAAGCACTTTCAAACAAGGACCTAACCAGAGCAAGACAAGGGAGTTTGGACAAAACTGGGGCCAATTTACCAGTGTCCAGCTACAGGCAGGACACGAGGACCCTCCTTCTTGGGCCAAGAGGCTAACCAGCTGTGGCCATTCCTACCTGCTGGTACCTGGCAACCTGTTAGGCAGGTTCTAAACTACAGAAGGCCAAGAAGCTTGCAAAGGGGATAAAGAGGCATCAGCTCTCCTCAGAACTGACAATCACTGAGAGGGAGATGCTCCCCGCTGAAACAAGGTGCTCAGGCTGAGTGACAGCAAAGAAAGGAGTAGGGCTGTCCTCCAAGCAGGCTAGCAGAGGGCATCAGCACTTGTGTGCTTTCAAAACAACATGGTTTCACTCTGGGCACTCCTAGCCTTCTTCTGCCCCCTCAGGGGACAGAAATTCAGTACTTTTCCTTTTGTGCACCCAGCAGTTAACTCGGAAGGAGCTTCCCACTGCTTCCAAGTTGGAGAAGGGAGTTGAAAAAGGCAAGGATAAAAACTTTGCCTGACCCCTCCACCCCCAGAGTTCAGATATATACATTAGCCTTTTGGCTTCCCCCACCACCCCCGTCCACACACAATCAGAGTAGGGCCTTAGCCTTTCTGGGGGATGGCAGGAGAGGGGGGACAGCCAGGATGGGAAGGAGGGATCTGTGCCTATTCCGGTCCAGGGCCTGGGCTCCAGGACCCTGGCACATACCTTATTTAGTGCCAGGCTGAAGGAAGGGGAGGTTCTAGGTGAAGGACACCCCTCTTCCTGGCTCCAGTATATTGGAGGGGAAAAGGATCTCCTCTCCAGGCAGCCTGGTGCCATCATGTGCTTCTGACCAGGTTTGGCACCAAGATGCTGGGACCGCACTGGCTGCTCATTCCAGCTTTCTTCTCTGTCCCTTTCTCCTTCCTGATTGTTTTTCCATGAAGATAGCAGCTGTTGCTGCCCAGAGGACATCCCTGCCAAACCCCGCTCTGCCAACTGCTGCAGCTCATCCTGGCATAGATCTGCCACCTTCCTCTCCACAGAGATGAGCTTCTCCTTGCTGTCCTTCCTCACAAAGATGAGCTTCTTCCTTGGCTGAGGGGACTGCTCAGCCTCCTCAGTGGGTTGCCTTTGGCTAGAAGCCATTTCTTGAGCTTCACACCTCTTCTCTGCATTTCTCTGCCTCTGGCAGAGCTTCCTCTCAGCTGCTCGCTTGGCTTTAGCACCCTCAGACTGGGTTTCCTTCTGGCCTTCTGGTGTGGAGACTCTGGGGGAGGAAGGAGACTCCTGGCCTCCTCCTCTGCTCTCTCCAACAGAGCGCAGGTGACTGGGGCTCAGCACCCGTTGGGAGATCTCATCCAGGAACTTGGAGAACTGCACTTTCTCCTCAGTGAGCTTCTCCTTGCGCTTGGTGGAGTCGACAGCACTGCTGCCACTGCTGCTGCTGCGCTCCTGTGAGCGCCTCTCCCTCTTCCTGAGACAGAGCAGAGTGTCACTGTACTTGCGGGAGTCATGGCCCCGAGTCAAGGCCTCCACTGATCGGGACTTGCGCAGGGTCTCAGGGCACACTCCCAACAGACCTGGCTGCTTCAGGATCCCTTTGAGAGGCAGATGGGTGGAGGAGACCCGCAACATCCCAGGTGCCAGGACCTCAGCAGGCTCTTTGAACATGAGGGAGCGCTCCAAGCTCCCACTCTTGAAGGAGCAGGTGGGTGCCTGGCCTTCGTCCCCAGACACTACTGTCTCCACACTGCGGCTCATGAACTTGCTGAGGCGCCCACAGCTGTGGGGCTTACATGGCTTCCCACTCCGCCTCCTTGCTTTCCCAAAGGGCAGCAGCCTGGATGACAGGGTCCAGCTCTTGAGGCTCAGGCCTGCCCTGCGCCCTGCCAACTCCTTGTCACTGCTCGACTCCAGGGAGCAGGAGGAGGAAAAGTTAAGATTGCCAGCCTCAGTTCCCTCTGCCTGCTTGAGCTGACCTGCCTCGGCATAACTAAACCCTGTTTGCTGGTGTAATGGTGCCAGGCCCTTAGCCGCCCGGTAATCTGTTACCTGACTCTGTTCAGCCAAAATCACGCCGTCCTGGTCTTCTCGGAGAATGGGCACATCATGGCGGACCTCCCGGTGCTGCGGCGGTGCCTTGCGGTAAGGCTTCTTGGAAGGAGCTGTGCTTGACATCCTCCCTTCTGCTTGGGGGGCCAACAGGTCACCTACCAAGAGCAGAAAGGGCACAGAAGAGAGTTTCACTGGTGCCCCTTCCAGCCCCACAGCCTCTCCAACAGGAGATCAGAGGCCCTAGGCTCCCCAGGAGCTTCCCATCCAATGTGCTGCCACAAAAGGGGAAGAAGGCAACTCAAGGACCTGGAGCAGCAACTGCAAGAAAAGGGGATGGAGGAGAAGTTAGCCGTGTCCTCCTCCCAGCTGGCAAGAGTGGCAAGCTGGCACATCCTACCCCCTGCACATGCTCACTCACGTACGGCGTGCATCCAGTTTATATATAGCAAACGAGAACAGACCTCAGAGCAGCATATTGATCATGCTCTTTAGGAAAGGCCTTTATTCAATATGGAAACTGCAAGCCTAACAGGCAGCAGTGATGGCTGAGGCAAGAGCTATTGATCTCCCTCTGTCACTGCTGACACAGGCTGCAGTCATGTAGCACACAGCCAGAGCCTGGCAGTTCTTGGTCTGCATTATTAAAGAGAGATTGCTCCCAAGAAGAGGCATGCCAGGCCAGGCCTTGAGAGCACCGTTGGAGCTGTTCACTCTCTCAAAAGAGGGAAATCAAAACCAGAAGGCACCAATCAGGTCAAAGCTGACTACCACTGGCTTTGGAGCCCAGGACTGGATTCTGCACTGCTCAGCTGTAGAGCTGAGGGGGAGACCACGCCAGTCAACGCCCACCAGTGCTCCCTCTGTTCTGGGTGCAAGGATTCCCATGTTTCAGGGCAAATGGGACCTAAAGCAGGACAAAGACAGACAGAATTAGAACAGCTCTCCTGGGCATGGAGGAGGCTGCTGCCCTTCAGAGGAAACTGAGCCAGAGGGCAGTGCTCAGGGAGACTCTGGTGGTCAACCAGGATTGCAAGACAAGGTGTGAGCAGTGGCCCAAGCCAGGCAGCAATGGAGGTGCCAACTCACTGAAGTGCCACAGGTATGCCAGCTGCCCCTCAGCATGTCCAACTGGGCAACACCATGGCCCCGCTCAGGTATGGCCCTAATGCCCAATCCCCCTGCTGTCCATATCCAAGCGCTGGCCACCTCCTTGCCTCTCAGCACTGACCATCCATCTCTTCCATGCTCCCTGGCACCTCCTCTCCCTTCAGCAATTGTGTTGCATCTCTGGAGCATAGGGGAAACACTTCACTATGCAAGACCCTGGATGAACTCTGCACTAGCCCCTTCTATCTGGGGGAGCTACTCCCCCAGATCAGATGCTGAGCCAGCCACTCAGCCCCCTTCCACATGCAGGCTGCCTGGACTCTTGGCCAGCAAACCTTTCAGGGAGGTCATTTCCCCTTGCCAAAAGGTCAGGGGATGTCTTAAGTTCAATGGTTCGAAACCTGGCTCCTCATCACTTTTGCAATGTGCACAATGCATGTTGGCCAAAACAAGATTACTAGGCTGAGGAGGCCAGAACCTCCCCTGCACGTACCCACTCTTGCTCAGTCTTGTTTTATATGACATTTAAGGCATGGACAGAAACAATAGCAGGGTTTTAAGGAGGGCTTTACCACAGCTGAACTGAATCCACTGCAGCCATTTCATCTGTCCACTCCCATCTCTTAGTAAGAGAAAACTAAATGAAACAGGGTTAAGTTACCATAATTTAGCTGCACTCACTGTGGGCTAGGAGTGGAAACAGTTACACCACGGTAGCTGATGCACACTCCTTAATAGTAAGTCTTCTCTGTTTCAAACAAGTCATTGTTCATCTGCCCATGCCCATAGATTGCGGTCTCTGGGGTAACAACTGTTACCTCTCTGTACAGTGCTTCGGTGCTACATGGCTCTAATTTGTTTGTTTATACAAAGCCTAACAACCTCAGTCTCTTAACATATTGCTCTCTGCCCCCAACACAGAAGATCCCGCATGGCCCCTTCAACCTCTTCCCGCACTATGCATGAAACACCTGCTCTGACCTTATCTGCTTATATTTTATACCCTCTCCTGTCAAATCCATGGAGACCCACCTTTGTCTCAGCCTGCTGGAAAGGAAAGCTGGAGACAGATCATACCCACTTTTGGGTTTACAACCAACATACCAGGGTCCCAATTCTTATTAGTGCCCCTGAGCACTACTATACTACAAAACTCCCAGAGGCGCTCAGAGGGGACTACCAGGGCCCACACACCATGCAGCCCACTGCGAGACCCAAGGCACATCAGCTGAGAGATGGGCCAGCTTATGGGGCAGGTGTTTCTCCTTCCTGGAGAGGAGTGCAGCAGCTCCAATTGCTAGCCATGCCACCAGCCAAGTGACCTGGAGTACTCCTTCATTTAACTCCTTCCCAGCCACTAGGAGCAAGTGCAGGCATCTCAAAGCCCTACAGCCATCTTTCTAGCCCATGACAAGCTGTGCACTTACCAGCCTGGGCTCCAATTCAAAGCCTCACTCGGATGTTCTGTGGGGGAAAACACAAAGAAAGCTTAACAACCATCACAGAATACATTTGTACGTCCCATAACACTCCAGCCCCAATACCTGGCAACAGCCCAGCTCCTGCACTATCCATGTGCATCTGTCTGGGGTAGAGGTGTATGAGGGGGACAAGAGTGCAACCTCATTTGTAAGGAAGAGCTCAATGCTTATACACAGACAACTAGGAAGGGAAAGCCAAAGAAGGCCAGGATCCCTCACTTCCCCACCTCAATCCACAGTCTGAGTGCACCTGTTATTAGTCAGCCACTGACCCTTATTTAAATAAAGTGAATATGAGTTTCAAAAGCAGGTTCTAGGGAAAAACAGACCCTAGCAGGCTTTGGAGAATCTCTTCACCAGGCTGGAGGCCCCAAGTGGAAAGTGAACAGCACAACCTCTGCTTCGGCATTTAAGTTACATTTTCAGCCCTTTGGACGCACCTTCTCAATATGCCCTAGGTGCAGTTCTGCTTTCCACAGAGCCTAAAACAAGAACTCCAAGTGTCTGCCAACCCTGCTTCCACAGGGGTCAAAAGCAAACCTCTCCCAGGACTGGGACCCCTCCAACTAGATCTTCCCCCATCTACCTTGGTGGGTGGTTACCTCTGAAACCTCATGGCAGATTTGGCAAAGGTAACTATTCCACTGCCAATTGCTTTACAGCAGAGACCTTTAGCTAACCTACTTATTATCTACCATTAGCTGATGCGGCAATGGCAGTTTCTACAGAGCCTGGTTCAGGACAAGAAGGGATACTGCCTTCTGTAGCTTGTATCTCTACAGGCAGCCCCCAGGTGCAGCAGCCCCCAGCAAACGCATGATACAAATCCAAGGAGAGAGACACCCTCCTCATCTAAAGGACCAAGCCCAGCATGGCAACTATTGAACCTAGGGTATTGGAATAGGACAGCAACCATGCAAAAGCCCAGGCAGAAAGCCATTTCCCCCACAGCCACCATCACTGAAGCAAATCCACTGGGCCCTCCCTCTCCCAATGCCTGCCTGAAGCCAACCTCCCCTGCTTCTGGCACCTAGCCCAAGGAGGCAGAAAGCATCTGCACTCGCACAGAGGGAGAGCCAGACAGAAGGGGAAAGGAGCACATGGGCAACAGGGACTGTGCACAGCTTGAGCTCTGTTGGAACAAGTTGAAGAGACACCCTGGCACCGGCCCTGCCCCAACAAGTGGGCTGGCCCCTTTCCTTACTATCATGTTGTCTTCAGGCCTTGACTACCACAGGAAAGGCAGCTTCACAACAACACAGCTACCTCCCTCAGGGCACAAGAGCAAGTTAACTCCCAACAGAGCTCATACCTACTCAGCCATAAAGAGGCGCCCTCCCACACACACTGGATCGATGCCACTTCCACTGGGCCAGCAGGAAGCAACTGCCGAAGTCACCAGCACCACACAGCTACTACCAGACTTACAGAGGGAGTTCCCTCAGGAGATCTGCTACTAATGGCCCACAGGGATCTACACAGGAGTGTTCAGAATGAACAAGCTCCAGGTCTGGCCATCTCTTTGCAGGCAACTCCTTAGTCTCAATATGACTTATCTCCCTCCCCTCCTGGCATCCACGACCTTCCATCTCAGGTCATCTGCCTTATACAATGGGTTGGGAGAAAGACAACTGCACTTCCCTCCACCACACCCCTGGAACTCATAACACACCTGCCCACCCCAGCAATCAGAGATCACTACTAGAGCAATTCAGCATCCTTGGGTAACTTTCCGTCAGAACAAGGACTTACAGATCCCAAGTGACAACGCACCCAAACATCGGTGTCCTCCTGTCTGCAAGTCTACTTTTCGCCTGCCGGTATCTAGCAGCATCTGGCCGACGACTCCTGAAACATGAGAAAGGAAACTCAGTGTCAGGCACCTATCAGTGACACGTGCAAGTGCACATGGGCATGCGCGGAGCAATACACAGCCACACGCCAGGGCTGGAGCCAGCAGCACCCTGCCAAGGCATTGGGCTGTTACCCTACGGCAGGACAGCTTCAGGAATCATGGCAGGGTTGCACCTTTCCCCTCAGCTATATCCCTATCTAGCACTTGCATACAACCTGTCTTACTGCAGTAAGGCTGTAGCCAGCAAAGCAGCCCAGCCAAGATAAGCTCAGGCTGCTGACTTTTCTGAATCTGCTGGCAGCAACACCACAGCTGAGGCCCCATGCACACGATACCTGGGATCTCCCTTCGGATCCCAGAGGAGGGGAGGCTCACACATGTGAGCAGACGGGGCTATCTGAGCAAGGGTGGGCTGAGCAGAAGAGAGAACAAGCCCCTAAAATTGGGTGCGCAGCACAGGCCAACTCTGCCCCCTGTTCATTAAGGGGTCAGCAATCTTGTGTCAGAGGCAGCCTGTGGTCCTGGCGCTGCCAGCCAGAGCAGCTCACGGCAACCCAACATCATAGCAGGATTTAGCTCCTGGTCAGAGGCCTGGCTCATTCTGTCCCTTGGACCTGCCCTCTCCACCTCCCAGCAGCAATACTTCTCAAGAGTCATCACCCTCCTGTTCCCAAGCTAACACCTGCAACAGCTCAAATCCCCTTCCAGAGGTCATTAACAGATGAAAACAGACTGGGACAAATCACGTGCAGCAACAACTCCAAGATTTCCAGCAGTCAGGTTCAGCAGCAAACAAGACCTCCCTCCAGACATGTGGAGAGACAGAGGACTCTGAGGTAACAGCAATTCATTCCCTTTACACAGAGTACTAGGGGAGAAGTCTTTCAAACTTATAACCCTTCCCTCTCCCAAAAGGGACGCGCAGACCCTGGCTTCTCAGCCACCAAGTGCCAGCCTAGCACAGCCAACAACTTCTGGGACATTGTAAAGCTCATGACAGCTCAGTTTCTTTCCCTCTTCCCAGCCTTGGCAGAATAGCCATGACTTTGGAGATAAAGCTTCCTCACAACTATAACCCTGGCTACCATGCATGAGGGGCTGCCCCCCTTGCTTTAGCTTCCTGTCTCCTTTTCTAAAAACCTCTTTTGATCCAGCAAGGCAGTCAGGAAGGCTAATATAACAGGCACCATAGGGTATCTGACATTCATAACCATGCCCTATTTCACCACAATCCAGGTTCCTCCTCAGGCAGTCTTTCATTAAAGAGCTGTTCCTGGGGCAGCCTAACAGCAAACAGCCAGGATGCCTGGCAAAGCCTGGCCGCTACTAAAAGCTGCTCTCCAAAACAAAGATGATTGTTTCTTCAGCTCAGCCACACTCCAGTTCCCTGGACACCTATTCTGTTACTTACTGTGGTTTCGATTTCAACAGCACTTTACATCCTGAATCACTTTATAAACTTCAATTGTGCTCAGAAGTCACTGCATCCATACATTACAGAAATGTAGCTCCAGCTGAACAGCAGCTCACAGCACCACTATACAACAGGTTAGGATGCAAGGCAAAGAACCTGATATCGAACTAAAAGGTAGGGTGAATATAAGTGATGCAGAAAATATCCAAGCTAGGATGTAGTCAGACATGCAGCACTAGCACCCTAATTTTAAGAAGTACTAAAGGCTCTTTAACAGCTCCAGGCAAGGTAGACATGCACTTTATGGATAAACTGAATCAGAGGTGTATAAGCTTTCATGAGCAACAGTCGCTTAATCAGATGCTGATTCATCTCCAATTTAATTAGTCCACAAGATGTACATCTACCTTGCCTTCTGCCTGACTTAGACTAATGCAACTAATTGCCTCGCTCTCTAAGGACTCCAGCTAATATTGCCCAAAGCATTGCTCAGAAGTGTCATCTACCAAATCATCTGGGTCACTTCCTACTGTACAACATGTTGGTTGAAGGCAAATATGAGAGCAGCACAAGCCTACTTGAACTTGTGCTGTGATCCCTACAGACCTCCAAGGTGGTCTGACAGCAAGTCTCTGGTTTACATATATTCCCTCCCCCAAACACACACTACATATTTGTGTCCCCTGTTTTTTTATTCCTTCCCCAAACAAAACCTCCTGGTATCTGTGCTCCTACAGCTCTGCTCTATAGGCAGAGTTAAGGAAGCATCCTGAGGCAGAAGCAGCAGCAATAAAGCAAGGACATTTAGCAGCTTTGCTGCACGTCTTTAAAGGGAGATGCATTAGCATCTCACATGTTCTTAGGGAATAGCTCACAGGGGTCAGATGAGTGGTCAGCACTTCCGGAGGACTGGACTTGGGACACTGACAGCACAAGCACAATCAAGTGTTGACACAAGGTCATGTCCTAAGCAAATGCTAGCAAAACCCAAGGGGGGTGTTAAGGCAGTGCCCTAACTCCTCACTCTCTGTGAGCAGCAAGGCAAGAGCTACAGCAAGCAAGCAGCTTGGAGAGCAGCAAGAAAGTGACTGCACAAGCATTTAAACAAGTCATTAAGCAGGAATCTCCTTCCCCAGGGCTCTGCCAGCTCTTGTATTCTGGGGCCAGATATGGGAGGCAGAAAGAGTAACCTATAAAATGCCTTCTTGGGATCTGAAATCCAAAATGAAGCACTGAAGCACAAAAAGCAAGAACAGTTACATTTTGGCCAGTGTTCTCAGCCCCCATAAAAGGTATTCAATAAACATGATCTAATCCCCAGCAATCCACACCAGCTGCCCTGTTGAAACCCACAGCCCAAGATGTCACTCACCCCATAATGATATCAGGGACCCAAAGGACCATTACACTGTTGTAGGGGTTGTCAATGCCACAGAATAGGAGACTCATTCCGGGGCACCACAGCTCTGGTCAATGTTGCACTCCATTCAATACCTAATGAAATGGAGCAGCTCCCCCCAACATGGTCTCACCTACACCCACTGTGTTTTAGTCCACCCAATCTGGTTTGGAAATCGACATAGGTAAATCAGTGTAACCCTCCTACATGGGCACTCCCAATTCAGCTAGAGGGCACCCCATAATGAACTGATATCAAAGCACTCAAAATTGAACTAAGGATGCCTGCACAAGAGACATGCTAATTATCCATACAACAGTTTTACTGATTAAGCTAAACAGACTTCAGAAGCTGTGTGTGAAGAAGGCCTGAGTCTCCCATGAGTAATTTACTGATAACCCATTTTTGCTATCAACATAAAAATCAACCAGATGTTAAAAACTATTTCCCTACCCCCTGGCTCAGGTAGGCAGCACCCTACTAAGCACAATGGGGTGACACGATATCCCCCACCTCTGCCAGCCTACCTCTGCTGGCAAAAGGGAGTAACAGCTACCCATTTCTGTTCCCAACACTGCACACTGGCCTGAAGACAACCAATAAAACTGGAATCATTATTTCCCTCCAAATCCGTCCAAAATGCAGTTGCAGAAACACTAAAAAACTGTCTCCCTTGAAGGGTCTCAGCAAAAGACCAAGTCCTTCCATCCTAAGCTGCCCTTAGAAGCAACTCTTTCTTATCCATGACAGCTATCCTGCAAAGTTACAAGCAGTTACAATGTCATTCGGTTGCTGTTGGCTGGACTGGGCCACTCTGAAGCTCTGGCCCCCAGGTAACATATTCTAGATAGGCACATGGGATACAGCAGCAGCAGTTGTTGGGAAAGAAGAAATTACAATTTCTCCCAACCCGTGCTATTAAAAGCTCAGCCCTATTAATGATGCATTTCTTTTCTGGCAATGGATCAAGTGTTTTATCCTTACCTCAGATCAGCATCTTTAGTATCTTACAATTTAGAACATGTTTCTCTTCAACAGCATTTCCTTTCTGACTGCCTGAACATTAATGGATCTGTGTTCACAATATCCACCCAATATCCAGGTGAGCAAAAGCTAGATCCATTTCACAGGTGAAGAAACTGAGGCACAGGAAGCTTGCACAAAAAACTGCAAAACAAGTCAGTGGCAGAGCTGGGAATGGATCAAAGACACAGTGGGCTCTGCCAGTGTTTTCACCTCTAGCTCACACCATGCTGCAGTGTATTTTCAGAAAGCTTCATATGGAAAAGTCACAAGTGTGGGGGGAACTGACCTCTGGAAATTAAGTTGCAGGCATAATGTTGCATTGTGATTTCCACTGAATAGACTCACACACCTGTGTCCAGAAAAAACATGGTTGGGGGGGAGGGGAGGGGAGGGAAGGAAGAGGGAAGAGAGGGCGAGCACACGTGGGAGAAGCAGATAAATGAGCAGCACCAAGTCAAATGTTCTCATATTTTAAATAAGTGAAAAATACAGCCCCAATTCTGACTTCCTACTGGGAGAAGGATGTTTATGTCAGGCTCAGTTCTCTCTGCTCCTAGGGTTCAATTGCAGTAAGAACTGTTTTGGTTTAATTACCCTTTCACCAACAGATGGTCAGAGATGTGAGGCAGAGGATGGCACAGACCTAGCCATTGTGTGGATTTACAGCTGCATCTGGGGCTGGATAATTAAGTGCATGTCCACAATTCCAGCTGCAGAGTTCACATGGCAGACACCATTTTTGGCCCCAGGGGAATGTTCCCTTCCCCTGTTCTCCAGAACCCAGTGGAAGAAGCAGCACTGGCCAACAGCAGACGAGAACCAGCACGGCACGACCTCACTCCCTGTTCCTTCTGAAAGAGCTTCAAACACCAGCCAGCTGGAAGTCCTACATTTCCTAGGTGGCATAGTCAAATTTAAAAGCATTGCCATGGAAACCAGAGCCATCCTCTCTGTCATCCATCACAAAAAGCTTTTTAGGAAAGGAATGTTCCATATTCTGTATAGCACTGAGAACACAGCTTGCAGCTGAAATCAAACTGTGGCAAAAATTTACCAGTTTGGGGCCATGTAAGAATAGTGCCAGGGTAGTCCCTGGATAGCGATGCCTTCCCTCCCCTCCATCTAGCCCAGGTATTGCTTATGAAAGCTCTTCTCAAGCACAGCCTGTAACAGCTCTTGACCAACTAGTACTGAAAGGAAGGCCATTATTTACAGAAATTTAGGTGTAATCAGGAGCAAAAAGCCCATTAAACTAGAAGAGAGGAATACAAAGCTGACCCTGAGCTTCCACAAAAGCCTTCCCTGTTCAGTGACCACATCCTGCAATCCTCACCCTGTGGAAGTTAGGAGTGGAGCTGCTGCCCAATCCTTCACTGGAACAGGGTGGCCATTCTTTATCCTGCTACCTGCATCCATGCCTCTCTTTATTCGCGGACTTACTAATGCTGGATGGTGAAGTCACCCTGGCACCATAAGCACCTATACACATACAGCAAGGCTGCTCTGACACGCTGTAATTACAGCAAGTCAGAGCAGACTTGATTAATTGAGTCTGCTGGAACATGGTAATTACCATCATGCATATCAGTGTCTTTGTGTTGAAAAATGGTGGCGAGGGAATTTTAACACTTGTTTAATGAAGATGTCTATAAATGCCCCTATATGTGACCATATAGCCCCTCAGCCTTCCACCATATGGGTCCATGGTCACTGCTGTCCCTGGTACAAGTGCAGGTCACCCATGTCACAGTGCACAGCACTTCACCTGGATCAGAGCAGGCTGACCTATGTGCTGGAAGCAATAGTTTCTCTAGGCCACGTGGTCAGAACAAGGAAGAAAAAGTACACTGGGCCTAACTAATTCAGATCCAAGCCAGAGGCCAGAGCATGCACATAATTCCCCTGCCCCCAGCTCTGTTAGAGGCAGGGCAGTCCAGTCACTGTAGTGGGGTGGAGACCCAGAGTGCATCCCTTTGGCATTGCAGTCAACTAGCCAGTTTGCCACCCACAGTTCTCTCAGCCTCCAGCCCAGCTCAGTTGCTGAGGGGACACTTTCTAAGACAGCCACAACCCATCCCAGGCCCAAGCTAAGGACAACTCAGCCTCTTTTTGCAAGCTGTATTCCTAGGCGTGAGTAAATCTCTCCCTCCCCTAAAGAGCAGAGGATACTGCTTCCTCTACCAGGACAGCAGTATAAAGTGAACATCAAACAAGAAGGCAGTCTGCCCCCTTTCCAAAAGTTGTGCCACCCCCTTCCCAGACCCATTCCTTACTAATGATAGCATTCTGCCCACTTTCCCTGCAGCATCAGGTTGCACAGCCCTCCTTCCTATGGCTGTGCTGAAGTTCACAGATATTGTCTAGCTCAGGGGCCAGCCTGCACAGCTAGAACCAGGGTAGGATTTTTAACCACCAAATACCTAATGATCTCATGCTGGGGAGAGCTGCAATGAAGACTTCTGTGCAAAATGAAGTTTATTTTCTACCTATGGGGACTTTTACCATCTTTAATTTTCCCTAAGCCTAAGGAAGGGCGCATATACCTGAAAGCTTGCAGAAAAAGATTTTTTTTTACAATTTCTTAGTTGGTCTAATAAAAGGTAAAATTTTTGAACCAACAGCTCTAGAGTTTTGCAATGAAGACCTCGCATTTGAGGCTGACCATGAAGTCAACTTGCCAAGGGCAACACCAGGCCCTGCAGCTCAAGCTGACATGGCCATAAAGCTAAATGCCTAGTCTCCCCTGTGATTCCCCCCTGCCAACCAAGACAGTTCATGCCTGTTAGTTACAAGGAGGTTAAATCTATACCTGCTTCAGCAGTGAAAAAAGTCCTCAGCCTCCTCAAAAAGCAAGAGCTGCTTCACAGCCTCCTTTCCCTGACTGAGCTCACTGCAGGCCTTGCTGCACATTAAGCCCCCACTGCCCGCTTGCCTGCTGATCTCCCTATCAAAAAGGGCCTGCCGACCAGGAAAAAGCCCAGTTAGGCTTGGAAGCAGCGAGAGACGCGCGGGTGAAAGCTCACTGCGCCCCCGCTCCCCCGAAGCCCCCCAGAAACCCTCCAGCAGCCGCGGAGCCCCCCGCCGACCCCCAGCACAGCCGGGATAAGCGGGGCCCGTGGAAAGAGGGGGCTAACCCCTTAGTGTGCGTGTGGGAGGCGGGGGCTGAGTGGAGCCGGGTCGGGTCAAGCCCTGCCCAGGCCCCTACTTGGCCCAGCCCCCCAGGGAGCCACGCGACCGGAGCCACACGAACAGGCTGCGCAAACAGGCGCGCTTCTCTGCCGGCGCGTGAGTTAGCGTGGAGTTCGCGCGGGAGGGCGCGCAAGAGGGCCCCGAACCCTGCTTGCGCACCCCCCAGGGTAGACAGCCCCAGCCGTAGCCAGCCTACCAGAGGCATGACACGGATGGGCACGCGCCGCACCCCGAGGGTCCCCTTGGGCTCCGCAGCCCCCAGCTCTGGCACCTCAGAGACGGCCACCCAGACGGAGCCCCTGGCTCTCGGCTGCGGGGGCTGCCTGTCCCTTTTTCAGGCTCTGGGGCCTGGGAGCATGGTGACCTCCCCTTGCGGGGTCTGCTCCATTTTGGGGTCTCTGGTGCGCCAGCTGGAGGAGCTCCAGGCCACAGTCCAGAGACTGCGTGCTATCAGGGACTGCGAGCAGGAGATAGACTCCTACTGCCAGGCCCTTCTCCCCCGGGAGGCAGAGGGTAGATCACAGTCTCCCTCCACGCCAAAGGAGGACTCTGGGACCTCCTGCTGTGTCCAGCCAGGGGCATGGAGCAAGGTGGTCAAGGGCCCTAAGGCCCGCCACACCAAGGCCCCTCCCCCACCAGAACTGAGCAACAGGTATGCGCCTCTTGCTGCCCCAGCAGAGCCTGCTGAGTTCCCGGCCCCCACAGACAACATGGGCCTAACTGCAGCTCCCGCCCCTGCTCTCCCCAAGACAAAACGTAAGGTGTTTGTTGTGGGAGACTCCCTCTTGAGGGGGACGGAGGGGCCAATCTGCCGCCCCGACCCCTTAGCCCGGCAAGTCTGCTGCTTCCCAGGGGCCCACATCCGGGACATTGCAGAGACGATCCCCAAGCTCCTCAAACCCACAGACCACTATCCCATGCTCCTTATTCATGTGGGCACCAATGACACGGCTCGGAGCGCTCCCAGCCAGGTCATGAGGCGCTACAGGGATTTGGGAGCAGGGCTTAAGGGTCTGGGCACACAGGTGGTGTTCTCGTCGATCCTCCCAGTCTCAGGCTACGGGCTGAGAAGGGACAGGAGGGACAGGAGGTTGCACCAAAGACTGCAGCGCTGGTGTCGTCAGGAAGGCTTTGGCTTTCATGACCACAGCCCACTCTTCGGTGAGAGAGGCAGCGAGCTGCTGGGAAGAGATGGTCTCCACCTCTCTCCCCTAGGGAGGAGGCTCTTCTCAGCCAGACTGGCTGACCTGCTCCACCGGGCTTTAAACTAAGCCCGTTGGGGGACGGGGGGACTACCGCCACTGCTGGCCCGCTGAGCAATACTTGCAAAGCCAGCAGATCACGGCACTCAAGGGAGCCCACCCCAGCCCCAGCCCTGGTAAAATCTGTGGGCAAGGAAGGAGCCCCCCAGGGGGCACTTGCCTGCCTGTACACTAATGCCAGGAGCTTGGGGAATAAGCAGGAGGAGCTCATCCTCCTGCTCAGTGCAAACAATTACGATGTCATAGGGATAACGGAGACCTGGTGGGACTCCACCCATGACTGGACCACGGGGATAGATGGCTATACTCTGTACAGGAGGGATCGTGTAGAGAAAAGGGGCGGGGGTGTAGCTCTCTATGTTAAGGAAAGCTACGCATCTCTGCAAGCCGATATTGGCGACCAGGGTGGACGGCTGGAGACCCTCTGGGTTAAAATCTGTGGGGAACACGGCACAGGGGACACAATGGTGAGAGTCTATTACAGACCTCCCACCCAAAGTCCTGAGCTTGACCAGGAGTTTGCCCAGAAACTGGCTGAGGCAGCTTGCTCCAGGACCATGGTTGTCATGGGTGACTTCAATTACCCAGACATCTCGTGGGAGGATCGCTCAGCAAAATCTGAGCGGTCGCAGAGCTTCCTCTCGTGCGCGGATGACCTCTACCTGACTCAAGAAGTCTATGGGCCAACGAGAGGCAAAGCACTGCTCAACCTGGTACTGGCTACTGGGGATGACCTAGTCGGCGACCTAGTGATCGACGGGAAGCTGGGTGACAGCGACCACAAGCTGATCACCTTCACCATCCGCCGAAAAGCTGGCAAGTCGGTCAGCAACACGGAAGTCCTTGACTTCAGGAAAGCCGACTTTGACAAGCTCAGGAGGCTTGTCAGTGAGGCCCTAAGGGACTGTGACCACAGGGAGAGGGGAGTTCAGGAACAGTGGTTGCTCCTCAAGGAAGCGATCCTCAATGCACAAACTAAGTCTATTCCATCTCGGAGGAAAGGCAGCAAGAGGGCACAGCAGCCCCCCTGGCTCTCCAGGGACCTAGCAGACCTCCTGAGGCTAAAAAGAAAAGCCTACAAAGGATGGAGGATGGGAGTCACCTCCAAGGAGGATTATTCTGCACTGGTCCGGTCCTGTAGGGAGCTGACCAGGAAAGCCAAGGCTGCAACTGAACTCCAGCTAGCTTTGAGCACCAAGGACAATAAAAAGTCCTTTTTCAGATATGTGGGGAACTGGAGGAAAAGCAGGGGCAACGTTGGATCCCTGCTGAACCAGATGGGGCAACTGACAACTGACACCCAGGAAAAAGCCAACCTATTAAATAGGTACTTTGCGTCAGTCTTTCATCAGCCCCATGGGACGCCCATGCCCGCTATAGGGCCGGGAAGTCTGGGTGAGGGTGATCCCCTGCCCTCCATTAATGCTGACTTCGTGAAGGAACATCTTGAGAAGCTGGATACCTTCAAGTCAGCCGGCCCTGACAATCTTCACCCCAGGGTACTCAAGGAGCTGGCGAGCATCATAGCCCAGCCTCTAGCGCGGATCTTTGAAAACTCTTGGCGCTCTGGTGTAGTGCCCGAAGACTGGAAGAAGGCCAATGTGGTGCCTACCTTCAAGAAAGGGAGGAAAGTGGATCCGGCTAACTATAGGCCCATCAGCCTGACTTCTATCCCAGGGAAGATCTTAGAAAAGTTTATTAAGGAGGCCATCCTTAATGGACTGGCCGACGCCAACATCTTAAGGGATAGCCAGCACGGGTTTGTTGCGGGTAGGTCTTGCTTGACCAATCTCATTTCCTTCTACGACCAGGTGACCTATCACCTGGACAAGGGAGATGAGATTGATATCATATATCTTGACTTCAAAAAAGCCTTCGATCTGGTGTCCCATGATCGTCTCTTGGAGAAACTGGCCAATTGTCGCCTTGGGTCCTCCACGATCCACTGGCTGGAAAATTGGCTCCGGGGTCGGACCCAGAGGGTAGTAATTGATGGAAGTCACTCATCGTGGTGTCCTGTGACCAGTGGGGTCCCCCAGGGCTCTGTCCTTGGACCCACATTGTTCAACATCTTCATTAATGATGTGGACACTGGAGTCAGAAGCAGACTGGCCAAGTTCACAGATGACACCAAACTTTGGGGCAAAGCATCCACACCAGAAGACAGGCGGATGATCCAGGCTGACCTGGACAGGCTCAGCAAGTGGGTGGACGAGAATCTGATGGTGTTCAACGCCGATAAATGCAAGGTTCTCCACCTTGGGGAAAAAAAACCTGCAGCATCCTTATAGGCTCGGCAGTGCTATGTTGGCTAGCACTATGGAAAAAAGAGACTTGGGGGTCATCATTGACCACAAGATGAACATGAGCCTGCAATGCGATGCTGCGGCTAGTAAAGCGACCAAAACGCTGGCTTGCATCCATAGATGCTTCTGAAGCAAATCCCGGGACGTCATTCTCCCCCTGTACTCGGCCTTAGTGAGGCCGCAGCTGGAGTACTGTGTCCAGTTTTGGGCTCCACAATTCAAAAAGGATGTGGAGAAGCTTGAGAGAGTCCAGAGAAGAGCCATGCGCATAATCAGAGGTCAGGGAAGCAGACCCTACGATGACAGGCTGAGAGCCCTGGGGCTCGTTAGCCTGGAAAAGCGCAGGCTCAGGGGTGATCTGATGGCCACCTACAAGTTTATCAGGGGTGACCACCAGTATCTGGGGGAACGTTTGTTCACCAGAGCGCCCCAAGGGATGACAAGGTCGAATGGTCACAAACTACTACAAGATCGTTTCAGGCTGGACATAAGGAAGAATTTCTTTACTGTCCGAGCCCCCAAGGTCTGGAACAGCCTGCCACCGGAGGTTGTTCAAGCGCCTACATTGAACACCTTCAAGATGAAACTGGATGCTTATCTTGCTGGGATCCTATGACCCCAGCTGACTTCCTGCCCTTTGGGCGGGGGGCTGGACTCGATGATCTTCCGAGGTCCCTTCCAGCCCTAATGTCTATGGAATCTATGAAATCCCTCCTCACACACAGCATCCTTAAAGCGGCTGCAACTTGGAAGAGAGGTTGGCTGGCTGGCTTCAGGCCCCATGGCTCCTAAAGGAGGCAGGCTGCCCTTTTACAGTTCAGTGCCATATTGTAAAACACATTCAAGGAACTAAGAGTCCAGTGCTCGTCTATGGGATGTGGTTATTTTGCTGAGAGGGCTGTGCCGACCAAACTTGTGAAGCAGGCTGCTCATTTGCTCTTTCTGCCTCGTCCAGCAGCCACACACAGGGCCCTGCAAAGTCCACAACTGTGGGCTGCAGAATCTGCTATGGATAAAGGAACCACAGCAACCCTCCTGGAACACCAGGGCTTGGGACAACATATTGATTATTACCCTGATTGGCAGTAGGTTGCAGATATGCAACTTTATACACAAACTAAATCAAATATAGAAAGAAAGTGCATGTGAGCAAATAAGCAAGTGCACAAATATTCGTGCATACAAGTTCACTCAATCAGATACTGTGAAAGGACATGCAGAAAGTAGAATACAAGGAGAGAAATCAGAATAAAAAAGACAAAGGAGGTAGAGGGAAGAGACAGATCGATAGATGGGGGATGGGGCAGCGCTAAGAGAGAAAAGCAAATGAGCGTTACACTCGTAAGAACAAAGGGGAGGTCACAAAAGCTAATCCAGGTAATAAGACTCTATAGTCCCTATTTAAACCATAGGTAACGGAGTCCAGTCTGTACTGTGCTCCCTCCATTCCCCTCATTAGCCACAAAGGGGAGCTCTAGCTATTTTCTGAGAGCTGTTCACTGCCTGAATCACAAGAGTTGGAATATTGTACCAACTGTACAGGAAATACAGGAGGAAAAGGGGGTTACAAAGCACATGTGTGCACACATGCATTCATGTTTCTTTTACTGAATGGATAAACTGTATAGCTGAGAAAGAAGTTGGGCACAAAATGAAGAAGTGACCTGAGGAAAGAGGGCACTTCGTGCCTGAAAGCTCATCTCTCCCAACTAATTACAGTCGGTCCAATAAAAGATATCACCAAAAACCCTTGAACTGTAAGGAGCAGCTGTCTCATGTGGAAGTTTTGGATCAAAACCCTGCAACCCCTGACACAAGGTGCAAGGGAGCCTGGATTCTGAATTTAAGAACTGGCTACATCTATCTTCAACTTTTCTTTAACACTGACCGATGGGAAATTAAAGGAACCATTCTTCCCACTCCCTGGCCAATATCATCTCCCTTTCACTTCAGTTCCCTGCAAAACCCTCCCAGCTACCTGAAAGTGGGGAGGAGGATGGACAGACAGACGGATGACACACAACAGCACCAACTCCTATAGTAAAACCCCCAAGGATGAGAGTAATAGCCTCTCTCACAGCAAACAAGGAGTAAGCCAAAATGCACAACAGCTAGTCATGGTCACAGGGTCAATCAAAAGCATTCTGTAGAATCCAAGAGAGCTATTTCAAACTTAAGAAGACCTAAAGACCAGAGGTACAAGAGATACAAATCAAGTGACAGAGTGCAAGGGAGAAGAGAACCCAGTGGGAGTGATTTCTGGGGCCTTTTCTGATCAGAAGGCCTCGGATGAGAGTCCTATGATGAAAACCACATGTTGTCGTATAGAGCGCTCTTGTCCCTGCCACCTCAATAATTCACACTTGACTAGGACTACACTCAACTGGACACACCAATAGGGACAATGTGAGTGAACATCAGTGCCAGAAGCACAGGGGTGCTCAACCTCTGGCCTGCTGGCAAGATCTGGCCCATGGAGCTGTCATCCAGCCTGTGGGGCTTTCATATGCTCCAGAAAATTTGGCAGCTGGGAGCTGGGGATCAGTGGCAGTGCTAATTACCATTCCCCTGTTGCTAAATTTCCAGAGCCATGGGGGGCACCAGAGGCCAGATAACATGGCAGCGCTCACTAGATCAGTCCAGCCCAGGAACCAACTTCATACATGGGATCTGGCACGCAGAGCAAGAAGTTTGGGTGCCACTGGCACAGGGCAACAGATCTGGAAACTGTGGCTAGGGGGGAAGAAAGAACTACCCTGGCAAACTGAAGTGCTCCAGAAAGCCTGTTGCACCTTGGGAGCAAGAAAGGCCTATGGTAGATGGCAGCAGCTTTGCTTTGAAAGAGACTGGCCTGGATTTCAGTCACAGCCCTTGGGGCGGCTGGGAGTTCCTAAGGGACCTGCAGAGACCAAGAGTCTCATCCAGGACAGACAATACACCAAAAGGAAGTGTGTTTCCTATTGTTTCCTCTCCAAAAGCCATGACCACAGTCCCACTGGAATCAGACTGCTCCTCCAGGCCATGGCAGAATTCACCCCCCACCCCAGGACAATGAAGTCTTAGGCCTCGCTGGGGCAGATGGCCTACATGGCCAGGCTGCCACATGCCTGCTCCTCCCAGGATGCTAGGAAGAGGGTCACAGTATCACAGGTCTGCATCCCCGCAACTACAGTCATCACTCAACTTTCATACCGTTTGTCCTCCAGTCCTGGAGGTGCTACCAAGGAACTGGTTGCTTCAGATGTGAGCAACAGAAAGAGGCAGGAGTAACAGACCCAAACCCCCATTTAAAAAAAATAAATAAATAAAAAATTACCCTCTAGGGAGATTGGATGCATGGCAATGGGACATTCAGATCTCTGACTTAAAGGATCAGTTGCATGGGTCAAAGGCTCTGGAGCCTCTCCAACTCTCTCCTTGCACTATTTCATCTGCACTTTGTACCAAGTGCCGCAGGATGGTATGAGCCACCCAATCATCTGCCACTTGGGCTGGAGCCTGCAGGGGAACAAATCAACCTTAACTGGCTTTACTGCTAGAAATTAACTCCCCCCTTCCCCCGATACACACATCCAAGCAAACAGCCAGATCATTCAGAGGCAGCAGGCTCGAGTTATTTTGCTGCACCTATTAAGGCAGTGTTGCTGCTAGGACATGCCCCTGGAGTGACTCCGTGCCACTCCACGCTCTTGCCGCATTCCTCATGTGGTTTAGCAGAGACTTGGCTGCTGCGCTTGCACACGCGAGAAGTCTGAACCCTGAATGCCGTCTGAGCGCACAGCCCCAGCTCCACCCCCCCTTCCCCTTCCCGTGCCTGCAGGCCTCCAGGTGTGGCCAGGAATGGCACAAGCTACACACCAAACACACCTTTGATGTGGAGCTGAAAGCATGTAGCTGCAGGGCATGAACAGCACGCCGCCTGCTGTGCGCTGACTCGCTGCGCAGGAATGTGGCCTGCGACCGCAGCCCGAGAAAGGCAAACACACCACATTCCATGCAAGGCAGGCGGCACGAACAAGCGGGCCAGCCCACGCACCCGCCCGGCTGCCTTCATACCCACCAGCCTGGCCACTGAGCCCTGCCTTGGCCACAAGCCCAACTAGCCAAGGGACAGCAAGAGCAACCATATTTCCCAGAGCTGTAGGGCAAAACAACCAGCATAGGGCACGTTAACAAGGGAAAATACAAGCCACGGAGTTGAGAATCCATCTGTGCACAAGTAACATCCAGAGCCAGTCACAGAGCTGGGGAGTAGCCCCAGAAGGGCATTTCCCTCCTTCTCCTAGAAGTAAGTTAATGGACAACCTTGCAAGTGAGTCTTGGTGACAGGAACGGGCAGAGTTCAACACAGGTGCAAAGCCAATGGGTGCATTTGGGCACAAAGCCACTGAAAAAGGCTGGGGCCTTCAGCTTCTTGCAAGAGACCTTAATTCCCTTTATTGAGAGTCTGGTCTTGCATGCAAACTTGTCTCAAGGTATGAAACAACTCTCTGCCCTCAATGGGGCAGGAAAAGTGAAGGGGATCTGGAGGGAGAAACTGCTCTGTGCTCAGTTATACAAGATGCCTCCCTCTCCCTGTCAGTGCACAGCATAGTCACTTGTGCCAACACAAGCAGAAGCCAGTCAGAGCACAAAGATCCCAGGTGCCTGGTAACCTCTGTGCAAGGCAATCTTCTTACAGAGCCTCAGTGGGCTCAAGAGAGTTACAAATGCACCCTAGCTCCCTAGCCAGGAAGCTATTGCTCTCTCACCCTTTTCTTGAGGTTATTAAGCAGCAGCACTATCCCCAACTAGAACTGAGGGACTACCACATCCCTGCAGCAGAACTGGAACCTGGCAGAGGGAAGAGCAGAGCTATTAATCCCTAATCCCAGAGGATCCAGAGTATAGCAGTGGTAATTAAGTGGCAGATGAGCTGTGCTCACTAGAGGCAGAGCTTGGAAAAGAGGAAGAGGACATTCACCTATGGACAATGGAAGGCTGCAGAGAAGGCAGTGCACCCCTAGGAGAAAGGGGCTCAGAGATGGTTTCAGGACAGTCTTTCTTTGCCTCACGCATTCCGCTTAAAGATCCAAAAAGCAGACCGCAAGGAACAGTTCTGTGTTTGAAGACAACACCACACTAGATGGGGTCTCCCCACCTACATGGACCCCACAAGATAGTGGCACTAAGGATGGGATTTATAAAGATATTAAGCCCTCCAGATGCAGGCAGGAACCCAGTAGGGTGTACAGAAGCACCTAAGTTACAGGGAGTAGAAGACAGTGCTTCCTCAGCACCAACCACATGTGCACCAAGAAAACCCAACTCAGCCTTTATGCAGAGGAAGGAAGCCCCTTCCGCTGCTACCAGTTGCCAAGGGCCATCCCCCGCAACCCATCCTCACTCCAGCTGCTTCCAGACTCCCACATCTCAACGGTGCAAGCTGCAATGGCTGAAATCTGCAAGCATTCAGATCTCCCTCTCCTGCTTCCAGGAACAGGCAGAGTCTCTGCAGCTTCCCTTCTCCCTCCCCCATCCAACATTTATTTTTTCAGATGTGTAATACCCTCTCAAGGTGCAGCCCTCATCCTGCCACTGGTGGGCGGGTGAATGGGGGAAAAGGGCCCTTTATAATTGTAGTGTTGCAATCTGCCAGCCCGGCCAGGCGGCCTGTTCCCGCCTGCACTGTATTAAATACCTTATAACTGATTACACCCCCATGGGGCATGATTAGCAGTCTCCAGAGAACAAAGTCTACTTTTATAAGAATAAGAACAGACACGTACTGCTAACCTACTACACAGCTGGGCAGGAGAAAAAAACAGAAGGAGACAAACAGGCTGGGGGGGTGGGGGGGTGAAAAAAAACAACACACTCCTCTGCTACCCTTGGTTCCTTCTTCTTAAATATTCATCCTGGTTAGTGTTTGTGATTTCTACTGCCCTGGATCACTCCCTTTGGAGCAATACTAGAAGATTAAGGCGGTATTGTGGAACACATGAGCAAAGTCATACCCTGGGGTAGAACGGCCTCAAGGAAAGTTTGACAAGTGAACCGCGATTAAACCTCTGCATCTGCTCTGGATGATATAGGTGACAATTCTTCTGCACTGTGTCCCCAGGGTAGAGGAGAGGTTGGTCCTATAAAAAAAAACAAACCAGCAAGCAGGAGGAGCAAGAGTGCTAGAAATATGATCACATGCCTATACCCCTCTCTTACCATGTGATATATGCCTGGGGGTTCCATTTAAATGAGGGGAGGAAGCATCTGCTTTGGTTATTCAGTGAAAAGTCACCCAAAACTAAAATTGGCATGGCATAGCGTGGCCCTCCCCCACTCCACCGGACAAAAATCATCAGTCTCCAAATGTTCAGGAGCCCACACACATTTCAGTGGGAAAAAACAACTTCATAAAAAGGAGGCCAGAACTGGTAGGGCCTGACAGTGTGACGACAGGTCTCCGTTCAGTTCACTTCTCAGGAATCAATAACATACATCTGACATTAAAAGGTTCCAGCGGTCTCAGCAGAGGCACACAAGATCAAGCAGAGGCTGGAGACTAAATATTTTCATCCACAGAAACTAGAAAGGTAGAAAGGAGTTCATAAGGGCATGGAGGGCCATGCCCTCACCATGGACTCCCCAAACCAACATATCACCGCAAACCTGAAGGGGCTAAGGCACAGAGTGTGGTGGGAACTTGTTCCGCTCCTTTTCGCCAGCTCTGATGTGTCCAAATGCTGCAGCCCCTCCCATGACTCACCTGGTGGCCCCAAGCACAGGCAGGTCAATTAAGAAATCTCTTAACAGCTGAATTCAAGAACCTAGCTCAGGGGAAAACATTCCTACTCCAGAGAGGCATCTGTGCAGCAGCTCAGTGAAACAGACTGAGAGGCTGCCTGCAAAGTGACAGAATTAGAAGTCAGTAGCACCAGAGCCCATCTGTCTTGCCTTGTCCCTGACCCCAGCAGGGCCTGTTGGGTGCAGGGACACATCGCAGTATATAGTCGGGAGGCACTTGTACTCAGTGGTAATATCTGAAGGGGGAGAGGGTCTTTCTGAAGCACATTCCACATAGATTCTTAATTCAAGCCACCCAGGGAAGGACTCACTCATGGAGATACCCACCAGCTAAAAATGACCTACTCCTCTCTGTGCTACATGACAACAGGGCTTCATCCAGTGCTCAGCGTGTGCCTAACCTACACTGGCTGGTCTCATCCGGTGCCAGGTCCAAGTACTCCACATACTACGGTACCACCTAGAGGCATCAACTGACTTCAGGGCTCCATGGTGCCAGGCACTGACAGACAGTGCAAACACATTTACAAGTTATTTACATATTGCACCCCCAGGGATCAAAGGGGGCAGGAGGGACTTCAGCATAAAAATCCTCCCTCTTGTGAGTCAGACATGAGAAACTCACTATATAAAACTCTGAATAGCCAAGAAAAGGAATGAAAAGAATAATCAGAGTCCAGCTCCAGTGTGGATCCTTATACTGTAACCAGCACCACAGCACCTTCTGTGCTCCAGGTAAAACTTTCCTGCAAGGGAGCTTATATCCAGGTGGCTTCATAAAAATGTTTGGATCTGCTCGCATGCAACAAACCCAGAGAAAATGCACTACACTGAGGCTTGCAAAACTGCATCTGGGAGTGGCTGCTAGGTCTCGGCCCCTATATCAGTGATTCTCAACCAGGATGCCTTGAGATCCTTTCAAGGGTGATTTGGGGCATCAGGCAAGGTAAACACTGTTAGGTATGCAAACATGATTCATATGATAAACCCAGAATTTTCAAATAGGAATCTGTAGTGTTAACATTCTGAGCTGCTATGGTCTTTCTGAGTTGGTTGCAATAGAAGAATTGTTCTACTATTTTTCTGGAGTCAAATAAACATGAGAAACCTAAGAGCTGGCATTTTCCAAGAGGCTCCTCGAGTTTATCAAGGGGTGCTGCCAGTTTGAAAAAGTTGAGAGCCGCTACCCTGCAGAGCGGGAACAGCTCATCTGCATCCCACATAATAACCCAACTGACTCAAATAACCCAATCTCCCCAACCCCTCTAGGCAGCTGGCAATCAGGCAGTCCACCTCAGCTAGTGAGCAGCACAATGGGTTGCACCTTGCTAACCTCAGAGTCCAAGTCAACACAGCTCACGGCCCTTCCCAGTGACATCCCCCAGCCCCCCTCCCCCCAATTCCTGAACAAATTGCCTTCCGTTACAGAGAAGCACTTCTGCTATTCCACTCACTCCATTACCAGCATTCATCATCAGGGCAACAGACCCTAATTTAGCCCAGCATGGGCCCTCTGCAAACTGCTAATCCCAATACACAGCTGCTTCGCAAATACACTGGCATGAGCAAACCATAAACGATTTATGGCGCGTGGCAGGAAGACTCCTGGCTCCCCGCGTGGGTGGGGCTTTGGTACAAGATCATGCTTGGGCTAATGTTTATATTGCAAGTTGTCAGTCTAGTAATAAATTATCTACTGCGCTACATAGTAATAGGGCTCTCCCCACCTAGTTTGAGCCCTGACTACACCACACCCTACTACACCAAAGAAACTGTAAGAGATGTGCCAACGCTAACAAAACACTCTACAGGAATTCTGCTGTCCTGTAACAGCTAGGTTGGTTTTTTTTTCAGGAATCAAATCAAGAGGCTTCCCCAAATTAATTTCCCAAGCAAAGATTAAACCAACCATCTCCTGCTAATACAGGGTTTTGCTCTCAGTGAAAACTTGAGACCCTTCTGAACAAAGCTTCATTTTTTTCAGCCACAGACTGGACCCCTGAAAAACTGCACTATGACCATGGAGGCAGGCTGTGACATTTTCATGCATTAGTGACCCAGAAACTTTCTGTTTAGAAAGCTCTAGCAGCTTAACAGAACACTGTAAACTTAAAAGTCATATACCTAATACTGTTGCTTGCAACAGCTCTCATTAAAAGGAAACATCTTTCTAGTTTTCCAATGATACTTTGTATATTTCGCAGTAGACCATTTGTGAGCATCTCAGAAACAGGAAAGGGAAAAAACATTTAAAAGATAAGACAAAGTGATTTAACACCACACACCAGCAGTGGGAAATCCAAGGCATCTGAAGCAGCTGTAACTACTTTAGTTCATTTGAAATTGCTGGCCACTTGAAAATGCAGTCAACTCTTTACCCGTTGAAGTTTCCCCACTTGGCAGGAATGAAGTCCCTGCTAAAGAACAGCAAAAGCAGAGACTGAAATCTAGCTTAGGTGATTAGGTTGAGAGGAGTATTTAAACATTATTCTGAACACAGGAAGCGATGGATGCCCAGTTCTATGGCCAAGAGCCATGAGGCAGTCACCAAGACCAGCACATATAAAGACAGTGGTAAGAAAACTTATTACAGTAATTGTCTAATTACCTTGCAAAAGCCTCTTATCTTCATCTGTAATAAATACCAGAGTCAAGTTCACCTGAGGTTTTATACAGCTCTAGATATGATACCCCCAGAACATAGGTGCTACCCCAGCTCTCTTCTTTTCATAGTGCTTAGGGTCAGAAGGGACCTAAACAGATCACCAGGTCCAACCCCCTGCCCCAGGCAGGAACAAGTGCTGGGGTCATAACACCCCAGCCAAATATCTATCGAGCCTCCTCTTGAAGACCCCCAAGGTAGGAGAGAGCACCACCTCCCTTAGGAGTCCATTCCAGAGCCTGGCAGCCCTAACTGTAAAGTAATGTCTCCTGATGTCCAGCCAGAACCTTATCTCTAACAATCTGTGGCCATTATTCCTAGTAAACCCTGGTGGTGCCTGGGGGAACAGAGCCTCCCCCAATTTCTGCTGGTCCCCCCAATGAGTTTGTAAGTGGCCACCAGGTCCCCTCTCAGCCTTCTCTTGTGGAGGCTGAATAGATTCACGCCCTTTAGCCTCTCTTCATAGGGCCTGCCCTGCTGCCCCCTGACCGTGCGAGTGGCCCTCCTCTGGACCCTCTCAATGCTAGCCACATCCCTCTTGAAGTACGGCACTCAGAACTTTTAATGTTAAAGAAAACCTGGATGACACTGATGGAACTTTAAGGTTGAGACTTTAAATGCAGTACAGTCAGAAACTCCACAATCCTGTTTTTTGCCAAACCATGAGTGAACTTTATTGACAGAAAAAAAACGAAAATAGAATCTGGCCAAAGGAACTTATTGTTGAGACCACGGCTCTGAATCTGCCGATCCTTTGGAAATGCAACATGAATTCATAGCATTATGAGGCCTCCACCACCAATCCAACTAGAACGCCACACCACCCATGAAGTGTGGTGGCCACAAGTCAAACCCCAAAGCAAGGCCCCCTAGAAGCCAGTGGGAGTCCTGCAGGAAACCCTACCCTGAACTTACGCCATTTCATTTTTCAACTCTATTCCCTCAGTTTCACAGATATCGGGTGACTTTTACAGTCACTTTATTCACCGAATGCAGTCACACAAACCACGCAAATAAATAGCTGACTTTTGCCCTTGGATGCCGAGGAAGTACCCAGCAAAGTCCCTGGGTGCTGTGTTCACAAATGTCACAGGACTCAGAATCTGTGGCCAGCCTTGGAAATCCTCCTACTCTGGCATAGCCTTTGAGAGCTCCCATCACACTCAGGCAGACGTTACCATCAAATGCCCTCTTACACATCCTTCCCTGCCACTTACCAGGATTCTCTTCCCCTTACCAGCCTGTCCCTTCACAAACAAGCAATGCCAGCTCTACGCTAGGTCTTCAGCACAGAGGGAGGTGGACAGCAAGATAAAGGAGGCATCCTGCAGAGTACAGAAACTGAAGCTTGCATAAAAACATGTCAGATCTCCCTAGAATCTCCTTAGAAAAATTCCATCCTCTAGCCAACAAGGTTTCCAGTAGCATTTGGACTAAAGTCCACTGCCAGCTTGCAACGTGGAGAGGCCAAACTCCATATGTTCCTTCTCCTCTAAATAGCACCTGCAAGAAGCTGTGAGAAATGGTGTCCCCCTGCCTGACACACACATCCAGCAGCACCCATTCATGAATAATAGAAAATCAGCTTCTAGATCCTGTTCTCTTTCTTTCCAAGGATCCCCTCTAACACTTAAAACCCTCTCATGTTATTATCTTCTTGGACAGAGTTCCCTGGCTAAGACTACCAAGAGGGGTCTTCCAAGGGCAATGATCGTAAAGAGGAAGTTAATGAGCACTTGAACATGCTTTGCACCTTCTAGGAACTGCCAGACTGAATCAGACATGATTCAGTATGTTGCCTGCTACTCCGGTCAGTACTAGATGCTTCAGAAAATAAAGCACACCATTACAAAATAAATGCCCTTTCATCCTAACCCCTACTAGTTACATGTTCATTCGTTCCTTGACATGAGGGTGATTATTCCTTCTAAATGTAGTATTTTATTCTAAAATAATTCAGAATGTTCTCATTCACTGATCTTTTGAGTCCCATTAAGCTCCTGGCTTCAATGCTGTTATGTAGTAGTGTGCTTCACAGATTAACTATGCACCATGTGAAAGTATTTTTAATAATTATTTAATTTGTTGCCTATCAACTTTAGAGAAGTTCATTCATTTTAACTGAGGAATATGTGTTGGCTCTTTCACCTCTCCTCTGGGTACCCCCTAGGACTCAGCACCTTACACACCTCAAAAACAGCAGCAGGAAACACTCTCTGAGCCATATAAAGAAAGCATTCCCAGCATTAAAACTCTTTGTTCTTAAACCCTTTCATAACAGCATGGAGAGCCTTAGTGATCCACTAAGCACAGCTCCCAGTAGGATGCTCTAGAGAGATAGCATATCGTATCATTCCAGATTTAAGGCAGATTGTGAGCTGCTGCTGCTGCTGGAGCATCTGTGTCCAAGTGCATTAGCAATAAGACAATGTAATGACACGCTGACCAAAAAGAGAACAGTTACCAAGTCTGGAAGAGAGGATGGAGCAGAAGGAGGTAGAAAGGATACATTTAAATCATGGATAGCCAGTCAAGTAAAAGAACCCAAGAACAAACCCTGAGCAACCACTCCCTTTAAACAGGACAGAGACAACTCAGGCTTTACTTGGCATCAGTGCCCCTGCTCTACGGAGTGTGCTGGACAGTGGCCTACATCAGCATCCTGCTTCATTCTGAGTAGTAGGCCAGTCACTGCTCAGTGTATTCTCTTCATTTATTTGTAGACCTTACTCTGGTGTTTCATCATACACTGTGCACTTCGCAGGCATTAATGGTCTTGTCCACACAACTCCCCAGGGAAAACTGGAAGTATCAGCCTTAGTTTGCAGTCAGGGAACAGGGGCATACCACAAGGAGTCATATCCTGAAGTTGCCACAGACTCGCTATCTCTGGCATTCAGGTCAAGGCCTCTCTACAGGCTGCTTAGAGGAGGCACTGATATGAAGAATGTAACATTCTTCAAAATCCAGTTACAGATGTGGTCTTTTCTGAGGGGGACTGGCTCAGAAATCTGAAAGAGAATCTCATCTCTAGAGCAACGGTGAAAGTGGCAGAGACCCATACACACCTCCTTGGTGGCCCATGTATAAAAAGAACATGAGAAGGGGCTCAGTTCTTTCCAGTCCTTAGTACCTAGGTATCCATAATACCTACTAGGCTCATTACTTAGCACTAACTGGGCTCTTGTGGGTAGCCTCAGCAGATGCCAAGGATTGAAAAGGTGACAAACCGAAGTGTTAATTGTTATATGACAGGGGGAATCTCCACAAAACACTCCCCAACAGGGAAATAGGAAGATCCAAATTTAGGGATTCAGTTTTAATTCCTAACTTTCAATTAGCCCAGTAAAAATAACAAGTTACTTTGCCCCCTCAAGTCAACCCCAGTCCTTGCCAGCCTCAGTCATGAGATGCTAAGCTTGTTCTCAAACCAGGGTGAGCCAACAAGACAACAAAGCAAGCCCCTTCTCCTTACTCTGTAAATCCTTCCCTTGCTCCACACCCATCCCAGAGCTGATTTCCCAAATTGTGCCTGTACACAGCACTCTTGCCCACGAACAAGAGAGGCAGAGGGAAATGGACCAGCACTGCACAGTTCTTATCACACTTCCTGATGCAGCAGCCAGCCCAGCTGCAAGGGAAGAAACAGGGAGATTAGTTGTGATCCTAGCCTGGAAAATTGTTCCATGTAACAACAGTAAGTGTTGCAAATCATGGAATTCTCACATCAACCTTAAATATCCTTTCCTTATGAGACAGCAAGATAGATTACAGCTGGAGGGCTCATCTCAGGGTTCCCAGGCTGAACCCCTCTGTAGAATGCAGGTCAACCTCCTGGCCTCGCAAGCACAAAGTCCTCTTTAAATGAAGAAGTATCTAGGACTACTGAGTAAAGCAGATGATCCTGTTTTCATGGACCCTGCTTATTCTACCATTATGCAGCTGCTAGTCTTTGCTCCACTTTTTAAAAGCACACATAAGCAAGGCCACATGCCGCAAATCCTGTAATTTATGCCAGTGCTGTCCAACTTCTGAAAGGCCAGGGGCCCACATGCCGTAGACCCTCAGGGCCCTCCCACCTCACACCCAGCCCAGACAGCCTGGCCCTCTCATACTGTGCAGACAATGAGCAGTGTAGACTCACTCTCAGCTATATGCATGCAGCTTCTCTCTTGCACCATGGGCAGCCCAAATTCCCCCTAACCATACATACAGCACCTCTGCTGCCTGGCCCCACCACATCCTGCCCCCGGGAATGGAGGCAGGAAGCAGAAACAAGAGGAAGGAGAGGCTGTTTGGCCACTTAAGCTGTTGAAATGCTGGGGCAGCAGCAGTCAGGTGGGAGCCTGGGGGATGCATGTTAATCCCCACAGGCCATATGCAACTCATGGGCCACCAGTCACACAGCTCTGATCTAGGCAACTCTTCCTACGAACAGCCAGAATGGATTCACTGAGAGCAAGTCATGCCTGACCAACTTGATCTTCTTCTACGATAAGGTGATAGGCTCTGTGTATAGTGGGAGAGCACTGGATGTGATGCATCTTGACTTTAGCAAGGCTTTTAACACTGTTTCCCATGACATTCTCATTCATAAGCTAAGGAAGTACAGACTAGATGACAGTACTATAGAAGTAGATACATAAGCGTTCGGATCATTATGCTCAATGAGTAGTCCTCAATGGCTCAGTGTCGAGTTGGGAGAAGGTATCAAGTGGGGATCCCCAGGAGTTTGTCCTGGGTCCAGAATCATTCAACATCTTCATTAATGGATGACGGGACTGTCTGCACGCTTCACAAATTAGCAGATGACACCAGGTTGAGTAGAGATGCAGACTCCGGAAGGTAGGTAGGGCTAGGATCCAGAATGACCTGGATAAACTAGAGAAATGGTCCCAAAGAAAAATCAATCAACCAACCAACTGAAATTCAACAAGGACAAGTGTAAAGTCCTTGTTGGAATAACTGCATGCACAAATACAAGCTGAGGAACAACTGGCTAGGATGCACTATTACATAGAAGTACCTGAGGGTCACAGTAGTCCATAAACTCAATATCAGCCAATTGCATGCTCTTGTTGAAAAAAATACAACCCAGCATACTGCTAGCCTTTAACAGGAGTGCCTCTTGCAAATTGCCACTCTATTTGGCACTCTATTTGGCACCAGTGAGGCTTCACCTGCAGTACTGTGTCCAGTTTTGGGTCCCATGCTTCAAGAAAGATATGGACACATCGGAGAGTCCAGCAGAGAATAACAAACATTATTAGAGTTCCGAGAAGCATCATTTATGAAGGTTGAAAAAATTAGGATTGTTTCATTTGGAGAAAAGAAGACTAAGGGACGGGGATTTAGTAACAGTCTTCAAATACCTGAAGGATGATTATAAAGAGGATGGAGATAGCCTTTTCTCTGTGGTTACAAGGGACAGAACTAGGAGCAATGGCCTCAAAATACAGCAAAGGAAATGTAAATTGGAGATTATGAAAAACTTTCTGCCTGTGAGAATTGTTAAACATTGGAACAGGATACTTAGAGGAGATGTGGATTCTTCATTCCTGGAAATTTCAAGAACAGGTTGGACAGACACTTGCCTGGGATGGTTTAGTCAGGGATGACCCTGCCTTGAGCAGAGGGCTGGACTAGATGACCTTCCGTGGTCCTTTTCAGCCCTACTTTCCTGTGACCCTATGAATTCCTGCTACCACACATTTCAGAGGAACCACATCCAAAGTGTGGTAAAAGATACTAAGGATCTGAGAGCTGCAATGACTTTTGCAGAGGCTGACAAGTAATCAACATACCCTGGACAAGACTGTAATTCCATCTTTGATACAGTGAGCGAGTCTGAGTTGGCAACAGGTCCTAGCACATAATATTCTCATTAACATTGACCCGGGCTACACTGTGAAGCTTCTGAGGCCCCTCCAAAACATATTCCTAATATGTTATCAGCAACCAGCATCTAATTTTCCAGAGCTAAAAGCTGAAAGTTGACTGTTGCAGGCAACACTTGGGTCACTAAGGTCCAACTTTATAGTATGAGTTTGGTTATGCAGCTTAACACAGGTACCAAATGCTCTCTGCAGACTCAGTGACAGGGGGAAAGGGAAATGAAGGCATTATACTGAAAGTGACTTGAGGGGAAAGTGAAAGAACAGGACATGCCAAAGATCAACTCCTAGTTAAACAAATACCAAAGGGCCCTTTGCCTCAAGCTCTCAATTCTACTACAGAAAACCCAGAAGTGTAGTTTCATCAGCCATCAGGGAATCAACTAAAACAGAGGTGGTCAACCTGCAGCATGAGTACAAGTGGCAGCAGATCAGGAGAGGATAAGCATCGTAGCAGAAGACAGGAAGGAAGCAGAAAACAGAGCAGTGGATCAGACAAAAGAAGGTGGATTGGAGTGGCACTCAGGAAGGGCTAATTGGTGGCATAAAGGCCAAAAAGGTTGGCCCCCACTGAATTAAAAGACAGCAGCAAAGGTACTGATTTCTAGTATACCAACTACTGAATGCAATTTGGGTTAGTACATCCCTCAGATGCAAATGGTCTGTCAACTCTGACTTGACAGACCATTTGTTAATCAGGCAACAAACTCTAGGCTCAAATTATGTCTTGTTCCCACACATTTGCTTTAGGCCTCCATCACTGGAAAAGAGGGCTTTAAAAGGTTCCTTTCATGTGGCACAAAAAACACTACAAACCACCCTGTCTCCTGTGCCCAGTATGTTAATGAATTCCACCAACCAGCTCCCTTCTTAATCAGCACCTCTGCTTCTACCATCCTTTCTGGGGACTTCATTTAGGCAACAGGGGCCTCACAGAACAGAAGAGTACTCTAATACGCTGGACTTGCAGAAGATCCCTTTGCAGGAAACATGCCTCACACATGTGCACTATGGGACTTCCGGAACATAGTCAGGTGCAGCCCCACCCCATTCCTAGTGTCCTTACCTGCCCTGCGGTGTTCGTATCCAGAGGATTCACCTCTTCCTCCTGAGTAATCCCTTTTGTTCAGCTGTCTCTGAATTAGTTCTGATCCTGCAAAACACAGGATTGCACCTTTGTGAAGCCCTTGCAAGAGGGGTGCAATCTCACATTGCTGAGCTGTGCTTTTCAGTGGGCTGATCCCAGCTGCCATCTCTTGAACCCAACACAGCAAGTTCTCCGCCCTACCAGATTCACAGATCCCTCTCTCACTGGCGCTCTCCTCGAACAGAACAGCCTTTCTCCTGATCATAATCCCAGCTGTAAGCATGCACCCATTCACAGGTTCCCCACACACAGCCTCCTACCCACTGAAGCTCTAGCCCAGACCCAGACATGCTTCTGCATTGCCTGCTCAGCAATGCGTTTGCCTAACCCTTTCCCCTAGCCCCCTGGGAGCTTGTTCAGACTCACAACCCCACCCACAGCACCCCTCTGTGACACCAAGGAGGGTTTCTAGGCAAGCAGGGAAGCCCCTCTCTCTTCCACACCCAGACAGCCTTGCTCCTGCCTCCCACTCTTTCCCCACTGTGGCCCCCGCCAGAGCAGGATGGCTCCCTGCCCTACTCTGCTCCCCAGGCAGGGGGGCAGAGTTTCCTGCCAGGAGGCACTGGCCCCCCTCCCCATGCCCTGCAGGACTCCAGCTTGGCTCCCTCCCATGCCCCACTTTGCCCCGCCCCCTCGGCCCCTGGGAACCAATCAGGGATCCCGGCCCCTGCCCCTGGCTCCATTCTAATCCCCCATCCCGGCTCCCCTCCAAGTGCTGGCTCCTTGCGCATGCGCCCTGAGTAGCCCCCCCCCCCCGGCCGTTGCGGCCCCGGGCTCGGTGCTGACCTGGCAGAGCTCCCTGCCCTCCCCGCGGCTGGGCCCCGCTCCCGCCCGGACTCGCGGGGACTTTGCGGCCAGTTCCGGCCCGGTTGGGCTCCGCCTCGGACCCACCCCAAACTTTGCCCCCGCTCTGCCCGGCCCCGCGCGCGCTGGGCTCAGGCGGCCATGTTGCCGCGGGGCATGCTGGGTAATCCGGCGGAATCCCCACGCACGGGCGTCGCGCGTCATCCCAGCGGCCACGCAGCGCGCTTCTGGAGGGAGGAGGAGCGGAGCCTCGCGGGTCGCCATGGAAACCGCGCGGAGGGCGGGGAGAGGAGGAAGAAACCAAGTGACGACGTTGAAGGGGGGAGGAATGGAAGCAGCGCTTCTGGGAAAGAACTAAACGGCTCAGTCGTGGGGAATAGGGAGGGGGATGTGCTGTGACGTAAGCTCCGTTTGCAAGCAGGGAGGGACACGTACGCACGCATGCACACACACCTGTGTGTGGGCCAGGGAGAGGATGCGCCCCCCCTCCGGGTACAGCCAAGGTGGACACCCCCCTTTCCCCTCCTCCCTATGCCCAGGGAGGGAATGGGGACACACACCTGTAACACACGCACACCAGCTCCACCCCCTGCCGTATATGGCTCGGGAGGGGATGGGGACACACACACACACACACACACACACACACACCCGGTATATGGCGCACGCACCCGTGTACGGCCAGGGAGGACTCACATGCATGCACACGCACCTGTGTATAGCCAGAGGGGATGCACCCCCCGCCCCCCCATTTACAGCCAAGGAGGACACACAACACACACTACTTCTCCTTATGGCCAGGGAGGGGATGGCCACACACCCATGTAGGGCCAAGGTGGAGACACACTTACACACACATACACACCTGTGTATGGCCAGGCAGGGGACATGTGTGCACACATACACATACCCACAGACTCAGGGCTGGGGTGCCTCTTCAGGGCAATGCGTGCTTCAGGACCCTGTCCTCTGGCACACGCAGGGAAGAGTGGCCTGGCAGCCTGCTCCACCTGCCCCACCAAAGCCCCCCCCGTCCTGGATGAGGTGAAATTCAGTGCCCAGGCTCACCCAGTCCTGAGTTTCCACTCCTACCCTGGCCCCATGAATGAAGCCTGGCCCTAGGGACATTGCTCTGGCCCAGGGGAGGGGAACGTAGCCTTGTTGAAACAACCCAACAAAGGCCTTTTTTTCTGCTCTTGCCTCCCCTTCCTTTTTTCTTGTTGCTGCCAGCAGCTGGGTGTTCATATGAGATGTGTTCACATGAGGGATCCAGAGAGTCTGCAAATGGGATGGCCGGGAGGCCACAACACAGGATTGCAACAGGAGAAGTGTGGCCCCTGACTATCACAGGGACGATCAAAGGAGGCAAAGCTGTGATTCACAAGAGTTTATCGAAGGAGATTTTTCCTCCCTCCATGCAAAAAGCTAGATTGCAGGAACAAGGGACAATACCTTTGCCTCAGATTATCGCTCAACTGTGTTACTCCAGCAGAGACCAGTGTCCAGAACAGCAGGTTTTTTCCTTTGTTATGTAACCAATTCCCCCTAAAAAAGCCCTGCCTCCTCTCCCTTCCCCGGAAGGCTGTACGTCACATTCAGTCCTGGGGCACATCATAGCCTGTTGCTATGGCAATAGTTATGATAGTATAAACAGAGGACTCTAACCTGTTTGTGGGGCCAGGTGGAGAGGGAAAGAGATAAACAGAGTGGAAAAATCCACTCGAACAGATGTAGGGGAAATGGATGCTTCTGAAAGTGCAGGGGCTGAAGATAATGCCTACCAGCAGACTGCGGGGAAAAGCACACAATACCATTCTGCCAACGCCCCTCAATTGTGATCTGCAGAATCTCTTGTTATTACAGTCCTGGGACTCCCACGCACAGTGCTGCCGATGCATCTTGATCCCAATCTGAACCAGCTCCTCTCTTCCATTCTTACAGCACATGTAATTCTGACCGCTGCCTCTACTACTGTCTCCCTCTTACTGTTGTTCAGTTATAGAATCATAGAAAGTAGGGCTGGAAAGGACTGTCAAACATCATCTAGTCCAGCGTTTCTCAACCCATGGGTCACGACCCAAAAGTGGGTCACGAAAATACATGAAAGGGTTGTAAACAAACTTTAAAAATGGATTCTCTTTTAAAGGAGACAAGTGTGGGAAACTGGTTTTTTTCCGTGCAGGCTAGCAGAGCTCCAGCCAGCAAGGAGCTTCTTGGGGCCTCTCATGCCCCACACACATACACACCCCGCCCCATACACACACCCTGAGCCCACACAATGGGAGGCTGGGGCCTGGGGGTAGGAGGCAGTGGGTCAGGAGTGAGGGGCACTGGGTTGAGACTGGCCATCAATGTTTACAAATGGGTCCTGGTAGAAAAAAGGTTGAGAACCACTGATCTAGTCCAAGCCCCCTGCCTGAGGCAGGATCATCCCTATCCAAACCATCTTGTACAAATCCACTGTCTAACCTATTCGTATTTCCTGTGCAGATATTAGTGTGGTTAATTAATTAAGCCAAATCAAGATGAAGTATTGAAATATTGTCATAGGTCATATTGCTTTGGTGAGACTCTATAAACTTGTTGCCTTGGTGACCCCCTTTAGGTCCCAGCTCAGGTGGCAAAAGGCTGGTGTATAGGTTTACAGTGCTGCTGAACCCCTCAGAAAGGGCTCTTTTCTTACACAGATGAAGACAGGGGCTCAGCAGGGCCCTGCTTCCATGACCCTAGGAATGTAGCACCAGTGAATAGGACAGAACATCTATATCACACCCAGCATGTGCCTGCTGCACCAGGCCACGCGTCAGGCAGGGATATTTCAAGAAAGCCTTCAATACTTGTCCCGCTATAAATTCTCCAAATCCTCTCTCTGCAGTGGAGTCAGATAACAGGCAGAAGGACAATGGCTCCAAGAATCCAGGCTGCCCATCTGCTCTTCACTTCCAGATTCTTGCCTCCCCAGCGCCAGCTGATGAAATTTTCATAGCTGATGAGGTTTCTCATTTCCACTGGGCCTTGCCGCCTTGGAGCCTTCACAGTTGTGGCCTGTTCAGGTTTCTGTGGGTGCCTACTGTAGGCACCCAAGCACTTTACACGTCTAGAGGAACTGAACTTCACAATAGGTTCATGGGCTGATTTTCAGATATTCTGAGCACCCATGATTCCCATTGGCTTCTTTCAGTGCTAGAAGGGCTCAGTACCCCTCAGTATCAGACCTCAGCTTACCAGCTGTAGGTCAAAAAACAAATTAGAAACAGAATTAGAACCAGAAATTGGGGGTTCTGACTCCCAGTCCCCTGCCCTAAGCGCTGGAAGTCAGGAGTCCTGGTTGCTAGCACCTACCTTGGGCCACTGATCAGTCTCCTTCATGCTGTGTTTCTGTGAGCTGGGCAGCAGGTTCAGCTGAGAACAGAGGTGTGAGATGCTGTAAAGCATTTCATTATGTTACATTATATTCATGTATATAACACTGTTAATACCAACACACCGCTCCCTGCTGGAGCTAGTTGCTTGCGAAAGCCTCTGAAGTTCAATTAACAAGCACCAGGTAATCTAACACTTGACTCCCAATAATCCCTTTATTTTAAGGGACCTCTGCTTGATGCTAAAGCCCTCTGCAAACAGCCCTGGAAATACATTTGAGATTCTCTTAAATACCATCTGAATTTATGACCCTCAGTGAAGAGCAGGAAGGAATCTCTTCAAAATACTTTCCAAGCGGCAGCACTTTATATAGACCAGTGTAACTATATAGAGACCCCCGGAGGGGCAGGTGCCACCCTGTGGAGAGATAAATCCCCCTATTTAGTAAAGAACTTACAACCTTGACTGCTGGTGGAATGGATGTCAGGAGCCTGAGAAGTAACAATTCCTCGCCAGAAGGAGGCAATGAAGGCTCAGCCCACTCAGCTTCACCTTCATCTTGTGTCCAAACTGGTGAGACAGACAGGCATCTGACAAGGTGTGTCCCAACACAGGAGCTTGAAATAATAGATCTACTCACAGGCTTCCTGTAGCTGGAGTGGCTCAGCTCTCCACTGTGATGCAAGTGGGGTAGGCTCCCTGTAGAGATATCCTCCCCTCTCCTTCCCTGTATCCCAGGCAGGCAGAGTACACTCAGGAAATGCTTTCACCCTCCTCTACATCTTGCTCCAGCTGAATCTGTGACCAGACCTGGAATAGACTCCCAGTGGGGGTGGTGCAGGCACCTACTGTGGAGATCTTCCGAAGGAGACTGGATGCACATCTTGCTGGGTTTATTTGCCCCCAGCAGACTTTCCTGCCCAGAGCAGGGGGGCTGGACCCGATGATCTCATGAAGTCCCTTCCAGCCCTAAACTTCTGTGAATCTGAGAGTCAAGGAGCAGCCTTGACAAGTCCTTCTGAGGTTTCCTGGGTAGTTCCCATCTGGAAAAGTCCCATCTGGCTGAGGTCTCAGTGGGAAAGCAATCCTCATGGATGAATTGGGCTTCCCAGGCACAAGGGGATTTTGGGGTGACCAGATATAGTAGTGGGGTACCCAAAGACCTTGGAATCTTGGAACAACAGGAACAGCCAAGCTCATCTCCTTGGGATAGCTAAATGTATTAGATGCAGTGGAACAGGCATGCACATCCTGTCAATATGCTTGGAGTGTGCACCTACTAGGTAGTGATAATCAGCCAGTAAACTGTACAAATCATCCCACCAGTTTTGTGGCTGAGGGGTTATGGTGTCTTGCTATAGCTCCAGAGGTGTGATTTTGAGCCCTGCTCTGGACTCATGCCCCTGTTGACCTAATTGTAAATGTGTGCCTAACTTTTTGATCTGGGGAGTCAAAGGCAGTTGCATGTAATGCTACTGGCTGCAGAAACTAGTATGTCTTATCTTTACAAGATTTAGATGGGCCAAGCAGATAGATCTGAAGAAGGGCACTTAGTGCTGGAAAACCTATTTAACATTTCTCCCAACTATACAATTGATCAACCCCCCACCCCCCCCACCCCACCCCGTGCTTTTTGCATATCCCCTGGACCATCACAACTACAACAACACTCTAATCCTACTTTGAATTCAACTCCTTCCACTACATAAGAGTAAAGTCTGGGCTCAGCTTTAACAATGATTAAAGTTAACCCCTAGAAGAAGCCCTGTTCTTGAGTTCTGCAGACAAATACTTTTGGCAACCAGGGTCTCCAGCAATAAGTGCCCAAGAGCAGACATTAATGACTTTCCTTTCCTAAATATTATTTATATTGAAATAGTGCCCAAAGGCCCCAATGTGGCGTGTAGACAGGAAAACAAGTAGACATGGCTTCCGTCTTTAAAGAGCATGCAGATTAGGTGAACACTCAACATGTCAGTGTAATATGCAAGCAGTGGAAATAAGGCATGGAGATTGATGATAACAAGAGTTTGATAACAACAGTGGTTACAACAGACGATCCCTAGGCACAGTAATAGATTCAAGTAACTTGAATATGTGTAAACAAATTATTTAAAAAATAAAAGTAAAATAGATTTCAGTGACCTCTACTGGGCATCTAATTACCATCAAGAAATGAATATATAGTGGGCCCGACAGTCCCTGCATCTGGCACCTGCATCTTGTGTAGTTATTTACTGTGGTGCTGGTGGAGCATCAAACCTAACCAGATCAGACAAATAGCTTTTTACCCCTTGTGCTGGTATATGTCACTGCACAAAGTTCAGGACACTGGGAAACAAGTCTTTCAGTAACCAAGGGATCTCATCAAGAGACCTCTTCCCCTCCCCCTCTCTTCCCCTCACCTGTGCCTCCCTCTAACTGTTTGTTACTCTCACTTGTTGCCTCTTGCCTTTAATGAGTATGCAATCTTGCAAAGATCTCTCCATAAGTGCACCCCTACACTTACACACAGCCTGGCTGAAGTCAACAAGGCACTGCATGGACTCAGGCTACTGCCCACCCAGTTCCAGATGTAGAATCATGGCCTAAGGTAGTAAGGTTTACAGCAAAGGAACTTCCTCTTCCTATGCATTTGCCCAACCCCTTGCTCAATGACATTCTGATCTCTCATGGGTTGTAGTACGACACAAATACCAAATAATAATAATCCCTCTATGTGGCAACTTAGCACATCAAGAGAAATGACAAATGATCCCAGAGGTTTAAGCCTCTAACGCAATGTGAAGCCTCACCCTGGGCAGGGGAGGCTGTGTTGGCCTCAAACAGAGACTTCAGAGAATCTGAATGTGTTCCTTTTGGTCAAGGCTTGTTTCGCTTGATGTGCTAAGAAAGTGTTTAAAACGAACTGAGATGAAATGTGCAAGGCAGGGTGCGGGGAATGTCTTACCTGTGTGCATGTGTGAGAGGTGGCTAAGATGTCAGTGTAACAGTGCAAGCACATGTCTTCACTTGTAAATGGAGGTTCACTTGTGTGGGGCAGATGCCTCACCTGTAGGCATACAAGGGGAGGAAGAGGTCACCCTGGGTGTGTGTGCAGATTCTGTAAGACAGACACCTCCCCTAGGTATGTGATTTGGCAGCAGAGACAGCCTCTTGCCATGTATGTATGTTGCTTACCACTTACCCCTTTCATCCTGTGAGCAGTCCATACACTCAGCCTTCACAGACCCAAAGTCATCCTTGCCTGCCTTGGGGGGTTCTACCAGTCTCCATCAGCTAGCTATCCACAGCTATGTGTATGCTCCTGAGGTGCCATGAGCATTTTCTTTGTGTCTAGCTCATTTCTCCACCACAGAAGAGAGGTTTCTTATGAAATCTGTAACCCTGCTTTCCCTGTGGAGCCCTGCTTGTTTATAAGGACAGGTCCAGGCAGGCCAAAGAAGAATTACCTTTCCCTGGGACATGGCTGATGACTGACTGAGTGCACTACTTCCTTGCTTCATGGGAGCTCTGGAGGGCCAAGAAGCCAGTCAGTCTGGAATTAGCTTCCCTCCTCTCCCCACAAAGGCACACATCCCCTGGAACTTTGGTAACGATGAACTTTTCTTTGCACACATCAAGTCTGTTTTGACCCTTTCTAACTGTGGGCTGTAGTTAAAGGAAGTGACCTCAATATCTCCCTTCACTGACACTCCTGCCGGGCATGGGCCTAGAGATGTCAGGGAGGGAGGTGCACAGCTGTCCCTGGCCAGGGTGGATCCAGGAGAGTTTGGCAGTGCGGTCAAACCCCCTTCCACCACTGCTACTGCTGTCCCTAGCTGACCTGGGTGCAGGGGGAACCCCAGTGCCACTCCTACCCCCTCAGGCTGCAGGAAACAGTTGCACAGGGAGCCAGATTTGATCAGGGATCAAGGTAACTGCTTGCACATTCCTCCTTCCGGTGCCTGCTCTTTTAGCCAGCAGGGGACATCCGGGGGGAGGGGAGAGGGAGCAGGCGCAGGAAGAAGGCACCTGTGTTCTGCCTCTGCTGCTATCCCCAGCAGAGTTTGGCACCCCACACTGCCCCTCTCCACAGCCTCTGGCTGGAACATGGATAAAAGCAGCTCTTGGATTCCCCCTGACCCTGGGCCACCTAAGAGTAGTGGTGGCAGTGATAGTGTCAGGAGTTGGGTTCCTTCCCTCTTGTGTATGGGCTCTCTGCCTAGCTCCCTGGTGTCCCTGCAAGCCCTGGGACTCCAGCCACACTTTGGTCTGAGGGGCCATGTGTCACATGTCCTTTAGGAAATCCTAGATTTACCCATATCTTTGGCCCTTCTCCTAAGGTAGCAGTTCTTAGGAAGCAGGGGCTCCACAGACATTCAATTGCCACAGATGGGCTGGGACAGGGAAGGCATGAGGTCACCACAATTAGGACACTAGATTTCAAAAAGGTGGATTTCATCTGACTCAAGGAACTGATAGGCATGGTGCCATGGGAAGATAGATTGAAGGATAAAGGTGCCCAGGAGTACTGGGAGCTTCTAAGGGACACAGTATTGGAAACCCAATAAGAAACTGTTCCAACATGATGGAAATACAAGAAGAATGGTAACAGACCAATGTGGCTGCACAAGGAGTTTCTAACATGCTTCAAATGCAAAAGGAAAGCATACAGGCAATGGAAGAATGGGCAGGTCACCAAGGACATGTACCCAGAAACAGTTAGGACTTGCAGGGACAAAATTAGGAAGACAAAAATAAAGAATGAGCTGCACATGGCCAAAGAGGTTAAGGACAATGAGAAGAGGTTCTGTAAGCATGTTGGCCAGAAAGTAAGCTGTGGGTCCCCCTCTGTTAGCAGAGGACCCTCTGTTAACAAGCCAGAGGGAACTCCAGTCAGAAGATACAAAGAAGGCAGAGCTACTCAACAGCTACTTTGCCTCAGTCTTCACAAAACATTAAACTGCCAGACATCTAATAGGGATTATCTGGATAAAGAAGGGAGCAAGCTAAGGGAGGAAATAACAAAAGAGAGGGTCAGAGAGCTTTTGTTGGGTCTGTATGAATTCAGATCAGCAGGGCCAGATGAGCTTCAGTCCAGGGTCCTGAAGGAACTGGCAGAGGAGATCTCAGAGCCATTGGCAATGATCTTCATGAAGTCATGGGAGATGGGCCAGGTACCAGAGGACTGGAAAAGTGTCACTGTAGTGCCCCTCTTTAAAAAAGGCAAGAAGGAGGACCTGGGGAATTATAGACCAGTTAGCCTCACCTCAATACCTGGGAAGTTCCTAGAGCATATCCTAAGGAAGGCCATTGCAAGCATCTGGGGGATGAAAGGTTGATTGTAAGTAGCCAGCATGGACTTATGAAAAACAAATCATGTCAAATCTTTGACAAAGTAACTACGTGGGTGGGTGAAAGGAATGCTGTAGATATAGTGTATCTGGACTTCGGCAAGGCTTTTGACAAGGTCCCATGTGGCTTTCTAATAAACAAATTGGAGAAATGTGGGCTGAATAAAACTACTACAAGGTGGATAGATAACTGGTTCAATAGGTGCAAGAAAAGGATAATTAATAACAGCTCCATGTCAGAATGGCAGGAGGTTTCAAGTGGCGTCCCACAGTGGTCTGTTTTGGGCCTGGTGCTGTTCAAGGTGTTTATAATGATTTGGAGGCTGGCATAAAATGCTTCTTAAGCAAGTTTGTAGACAACATGAGTCTGGAAAGGACTGTGAACACATTGGAGGATGTGAGCACAGTTCAGAAGGAACTTGACAGATCGGGAAGTTGGGCTAGAGCTAAAAGGATGAAGTTCAATGTGGACAAATGCAAGGTGCTACACCTCAGGAGGTATAATAAAAAACACAAATACAAAATGGGGGATACCTGGCTGGATGGTAGCTCCATGGAAAAGGACTTGGGAGTCTTGGTAGACCACAGACTCAATATGAGTCTGCAGTGTGATGCAGCTGCACAAAAAGTGAATACAGTTTTGGGCTGCTGCATCAATAAAGGCATTAGGTGCAAGATGTGGGTGGCAATAGTGCCCCTCTACCCAGCACTGGTTAGGCCTCATCTGGAGTAGTGTGTGCAGTTCTGGGTTCCACATTTTAAAAAGGATGTGGAGAAGTTAGAGAGGGTCCAGAGGCAGGCAACAAAGATGATCAAGGGCTTGGAAGGCAAAACATATGAGGAGAGGCTGAAGGGACTAGACATGTTCAGCTTGTGGAAAAGGCACTTAAGAGGGGACATGATAGCAGTCCTCAAATGCTTGAAGGGCTGTCATGAAGAGGAGGGAAAGCACCTTTTCTCTCTTGCTGCAGAGAGGAGGATGTGGATCAATGACCTAAAGTTGTAGCAAATAAGTTTACATTAGATATCCTGAAAAATGTCTTCATTGTAAGACTAGTGAGACAGTGGAATAGATTGCCTAGGGAAGCTGTGGCCTCTTATCACTGGAAGTGTTCAAGAAGAGATTGGACACTGGTTGGGGATGATCTAGGCATAGCTATGCCTATTTTCTACGCTGGGTGTTTCCTATGCTTCTGGGCTTTGCTGGTTGCTCCCACCTCCACCCCTCCTGCCTTCCTTTTTTGCTATATGTGTCAGGGTGTTTTTAAGCCTCCCCAGAGGTGTTAGATGTTGGCTACAGCTAAAGTCAAGGACTTGAACTGGGATGTGCCAATTCTCCTGCTAGGAGCAAAGCCAGAGGTTCCTGGCTAGAGGGTCTTGCCCCTCTGCTAAGGTTCATACTGATCACCATATTTGGGATAAGGAAGGAATTTTACCTCATGATCGGATTGGTATGGCCTGTGGGTTTTTTTGCCACCCTTTGTAGCAGGGGGCATGATCACAACCCAGGAGCGCTTGAGCATATATTGACAACATTTTATAGAAGCAGGACATTGGCTGCCATGGTTCCCCTGTTTTACTTGTGGCAGGTTCAAGTGTTAGGTCGATGTGTCAGGGTTGAGGGTAGTCCTACGCAGAGTTTAGATTATGGTTGCATGTAATAGTTTGGATAGGAATGATCCTGCCTCAGGCAGGGGGTTGGACTAGATGACCTCTGGAGGTCCCTTCCAGCTCTACTTCCCTATGACTCTATGACTTTATGACCAAGGCCATAACAGGCTTGCTGGGGCTCCTGCATGTAATAGTCCCCCTCCCCAGGAATGATCTCACCCTTCTGCTCCCCAGGTCTCCCAGTTCACTGTGAGCAGCACAAGTTAAACTCCTGCTGGACCTATTCTAGCCAGGGAAGCTGCCTCAGCCCCCACCACCACCTTTTTGACTGTCTGCCTTTCCTACTTGCCCACCTTATAAGGGAGAGCAGCCAAGCCAAGCAGGGCTGGTTCAGGCAGTAGACAGAGCTTTCTCCCTAAGAGCAGTACTCAGAGACGCAGGGGAGCAGAAAGAACCCAGTAGCTCTAGTAGGCTCTGTTCCCCTCTTCCCCCAGATGCATGAGTCATTCTGCTTTCTGCCCTTCCACCCCCTGGCAGTGGGGAGGGGTGTAGAGTCCTTGGAGTTGCAGAGCAGAGCTAGGCAGAGAGAGGAGCAAGGGGCAGATGAAAGCAAATGATTGATGTAGGGGCTGCAGGTGTATCATTAATTGCTGGGGCAAAGAAGGTCAGGGAATTCATTATTGAGGATTTTGTGGCTTGGGGAGAAGCTGGAAGAGCTGTCCTGTGAGACCAGCACTGAGAGCTCCTGCATTGTGGGCCAGAATTACCTTAGCTTGGGCATAGGGGAGAATTGGCAACATGGATTGGTTCACACATACACATATATACATGCACTCAGCACACAGACCGTAAGGGGGATGTGCAGGTAGAGTTCATAAATCAGAAGACTGATAAACATAAAACAGTCTCATGAGTCTGGGAGGGTCTGACTCTGGTGTTTGTGGTTGTCCCAAGCTGTTGCCTTCTGTGTAAATCACTGTCCCCTGCCCCACTCCTGTAGCCTGATTCTCTTTGCCCTCTAAGACTTCTTTTTTGTTTTCCCAATCATTCTGTCCTCTCCTGGCTAGAAATTTAATTAGAGTCCCTGTTCCCCAAAATGATCTGAGACCCAGTCTTTTCCCTACAGCTCATTCCAGCAGGGGTTGGGTTACCTTATGTTGAGCAATCAGACTTGGTACACTCAGTATGCATCTTTCCTTAGACCCCTACTAGATCCGCCCATTGGCCATGCTAGGGCCCACGTAACTATGGTCTTAAAGCTCCTTATGCTAAGTAGGCTACTGCATAGAGTCAAGGGGGCACACGTAAACCCCTCCAAGAAACACTTCTGACAGGGGAGCCCTATACCTGGCACACAGAAAAGCAGGTCAGAGCCAGGTTGATGTGAGGCTTGGAACAGGAACAGAAATCCATATGGCTTGTACCTTGGTGATTTTACACACCTAAAGAGCCCCATAGGGACCACCTGAGCATGGGTGACATTTCCTCACTTGTCTCCCCAGCATCTGACTATAGTAATTGTAATATGTGTCTGTCCTCTGTCCCAGTGTTGCTGCCTACAGGAGGTTATGAATGACTCTGCCTTGTGTCCAGAATCCCATCTCTGATAATTAGCCACTACTTTGTATTTCACTAGGACCCCCTAGGTGAAAAATTATGTGGTAACTTGCCCACGTGGAAAGTTTCTTTTTAGACCTGTCGGACAAAGGTTGTCTTAAATTCTCTAAAACAGAGGGTTTATACCTGTTGTTAAAATGTCTATTTATTATTATTGCCCTGATTATTCTCAGTATCCATGTAAATGTCCAGCCCTTTCCTGAGGTCCCCTAAGCAGTTTGTCTTGATATCTTGTGGCAATAAGTTCCACTGATGAATTGTACAATGGCTGAACTAACTACTTCCTTTTATTAATGTTAAATTTGCGACCTCCTGATTTCACTGAGCATCCTGTTGTTCTTGAATGAAGGGAGAAGGTAAGTAGGAGTATAAGCTGGCAGGTCCAAAAGTGATGTCCCTGCATTGCATGAAATAGAGCCTGGTGCTGGGTGCCAGGAATGCTCTCAAGGGCTTCTGGACCACCAAGAGTGTGGCAATGGGTTGCACAGTAGTCCTTGGTGTCCCGGGGTAACAAAATATATAGCGCTAGGCTAGGGGCTTAAAGGTAACACAGAAAGAATGCAGCACTGATTTGGGGGGAGGGTGTGTCCCAGTATAGTTACTCAGATGCTGTGCAGACCACATAAACCCACTGATGTTAATGATATTAGATTCCCCACGTTGTCATTGGCAGAGAAGAGGGAAGGTAGGAGTGGAAAGGCCTAGGAGACAGAAATCCCCTTGTAACCACCAAAAAGCAGCCTCCGGAGGGGACAGCATGAGGGAGATTACACTAGCAGAGATACCTTTCCCATGTTTCCTCTTCCCAGCCTCTGCCCTGGGTCCTATAATACTTGTTGGGAGTATGCATAGCTGTATTTCAACACAGCTGCTCTCCACAGGGTGACAGATCATTGAAATGGTGAAAATTACAAAGGAAGAGCCAGAAGCAGTTTCACCTTTGCCCTTAACCCTCTTTCCTCTGCCTGCTGCCTCCACCTTCCCAATACAGAGACAAGCACCTACTGCCCATGGAAGCTATTTCTAAGCAATCCCGGGCATCTGGGGAATGAGACTCTGAACAAATATTGGAGCGTGCGCATGCATGCACACACACACAGGCACATGCACACACACGGTGCTGCAGTAGAGTCAAATATAGACCTTGGGGAAGGGGGAACAATGGCAGGGGGTTGGGTTACACTGCTGTAGGGCCAGCAGGCTGCTGGCGTGTATTGTGGGCCAGGGCAGACTGGGAAAAGAAAAGGGGGGTGGGCGTGGACTTTTGTTTTAATATGTAAACCCCAGCCTGGTGTTGTGCAGTGTGCATGTGCAAGAGAGTGACCTGGAGTGAGAGCCAAGCTAGGAGATGTTAATTTGAGTTGGCAGGTCTGCAGTATTTGTGGACTCTCTCCAGCTGGTTTCTGCTGTTCCCCTGTCTCCTTTGAAGGATTAGAGTGGGCAGGAGGGGGTGCATTTCACTGGGCTTCTGCACGGGAAAGCTGGGGGTTTTTTTGTTTGTTTGGGGTTTAGGGGTTTTTTTTTTCCTTTTTGCCTTGGGGAAGGTTCCTCAGTGAAGGGGAAGTGGCAGCACCTGTTCCCTCAGCTCAGCATCTGCCTCGTGCTACTGATGTCCAGCTGCCTCCAAGGAGCAGGTTCCAGACGACGGAAGAAAGGAAAGCAGCTCCAGTCAGTTTTGACAGGTAATTTTTTCTGTCTCTATGAGAGTGGTGATGGTAATTTTAAAGGGTAGCTGGGGGGTTGCTCTTCAGCTAGGATATGCCACAGGGATGAGGCACAAATGCATCAGGGTGACAGGTCATTCCAACCCAACCCCAGGTTCCCACTTTGTGGGATTTTCTTCAACAGGGGAAAATCTCTGAACAGATTCTTAGGGCTAGAAAAAAATCCTTCCTAATTCTGACCCAGCAGCTGTTCAATCCGAGAAGCCTCCAGGGATGGGATGGCATAACAGTGAGCAGAGCACAGTCTTAGCCTGCAGTACAGTGCAGGAATCCTTTTTCCAATGCCTGACTAGGTCTCCGGGAGGCTGGACATGGTGATCAAAGTCCTAGATTTAGGACTCTGCCCTGGAGGACAAGAGCCCTTCACTCCTTAGGAAGTTTCATCTTGGGTCTTCTCCCACTCCTTTTTCCATTCCCTCCCCTCCCCACTCCTTCCTCTTTTCTATCTACCTTCTTTATTTCCCCTCTCCCTGCCTCTTTCTCTTTGTAATAATCACATTAAGACTGCTGACAAAAAAGGAAAAAGCCAACAAGTTTCATCTCTTTAAATTCGCCCATTTTGCCTCTCTGAATTATGTTCCCCATGATTCCCCCTCAGTGCCACAGTTCTCACCTCTGAGAGAAGCAGAATGGAAAACCCTGGGTCCTATACCACTTACTGTAATCTAATGCTGTCTCCCCCTCCAACAGACAGCAGTGAGTTGGGAGTACATATTGGTATACATACATTGACATCAACAAGGAGTGGTACTCATTATGCAAGCATGTGCACACATGCACAACACACACCATCACAAGTACAAAAATATACAGGATATCAGCACAACATGCACACATACACACACACAATGATACTACAGTCTAGCAGATGCAACATTCCTCTTGACACATGCTAAGTAAACTGCAGCTTAAATGCATAGGGGTCTGTTTGTACAATGGCTTCACAATGCGCAGTGTCAGTACAAAGTCATTATCCCAGTAAAAGGTGTGAGTGCAGGTGAGGACAGAAGACAGGGAGAGGTAGGAAGAGTGAGTAATAGCTAACAACTGCTACACCAGGGTGGTGTCTGAGGAGGTGGGTGCAGGCAGTGTTGTTTCAGGGATGAGGAGTGGGGCTCATGGATGAGCAGCCCTATGGCAAAGGTGCTGACAATTAATTCCTTATGTGTAGGTAGGATTATCAGAGCAGAGAAAGCAAGTAGGAGTTCTGGGCACTGTTCAAAGAAGACAGGAACAGAGAGAGGAAGCTCTCTTTGTTCATCTAGCAGCACCAGCTGGGGGGCAAGTTGGGAATGGAGGGAGCAGTTTTCATGCTTTTAGCAGAGGAGGGGAAGGTGTATTATCTCTTCCCCCCTTCCCCCCCAGGCTTCCTTTTTCTCAAAGCCATAGTATCAAGAGAAGGAGAGAGACAGTTGCACATGGAGCTGGGACCATGAAGGGCCTTGAAGATGAAGATAGTGACTTTGCAGCAGATGGAGAACCAGACAAGACCCCTCAGGGTGGAGCTGATATAGCTGTATTCCATATACGCCTGAAAAGATGGTTGAAGTCTCCTGAACAGACTGGAGTTGGATCTATGTGGCCTTGGGAGGCCATACGCCTTTGACTGACTTGCAAAGGAAAGGTTCAGCAAGGAAGGTCCACAGATGGTGGCAGACTGAGATGCTCATTTATGTGCTCAAAGTCTGGAGATCTCAGAACCGAGAAGAGAGAGGAGGTCAATGAAAAGGGAGGTGGTTACATCAGAGCTGTGGCTGAGAGCCTTTCTCCATCCAAGAGCCAGGATATCTGTCTCAGTGATATTCAAGTGGACAATAGATGCTTCAGGCAGGGAAGTGGTTTCAACAAATCCATACTTGAGAGTATTAGGGTCCCAGGGTCAATGCAGTTTCCTTGAGGAGGGCTGCAGCTGCTGTAGTTTTAAGTGTGGTAAGGACAGAGATGCCAAGGAAAGAATGAATGAAAAGGGGACTGCCATAGACCCAGGGTGGAAAAGACATAAGGTAAGGGTAGGGAAATGGGAGAAGCCTGTCTGATGGAGAGAGGACTGGAGGATGTTAGAATAGGAGATATGAGCACAGAGTTCATAGTATCATAGTGCTTAGGGTCGGAAGAGACCCAAACAGATCTGACCCCCTGTCCCAGGCAGGAACTAGTGCCAGGGGCATATCATCCCAGCCAAATATCTGTCCAGTCTCCTCTTGAAGACCCCCAAGGTAGGAGAAAGTACCACCTCACTTGGGAGCCCATTCCAGAGCCTGGCAGCCCTAACCATAAAGTAATGTCTCCTGATGTCCAGCCTGAACCTTAGTTAGTGGCTGTGGTGCTGTTGCTGATTGATGCAATTCTGGAGTGGGAAGAAATGGCAAACACTAAGCACCAGGTGAGAGGAAGAAAGTGGTCAGACTATGGGGCAAGCTGGTCATGCTGAAGAATGAGAAGTGTCAATGTTTTCAGAGGTTACACAATAATAAACAAGAAGGAGCCCTACCAAGTAAGAGAGAGGTCCTGGAGGGGACTAGCTGTTCTTCCTTGGTCTGATGAAGGAGGCTCTGAGGTATCAGTACCTCTCCAGATGATCTTTTAAAAGCTTCCAGTTCACAGGGCCTTTCAAGTCCTTCCCCCATGAGAAATGACTGCCAGAATTACTATGTGGGCCTACCAATCTCTTGGGTTGAAAATGGCAGGGCTTGTAAAATAGCATTTGGCCTACACGGGAAGGGCTGAAGAAAGAGCTTTCACTTAACCCAGGTAATTTGGCATGTCCTTCTAACACCAGACTAGAAGATAGAAACATTCTGCAAGAGACAATTAATACCAAAGATGAGAAATGAGTATGCTTGGATAGAAAACAGAAACAAATATGAGCATTAAACCCCACTTCAACCAGGCTTAGAATATGCAGCCATTAAAATGTAGCATCTTTATGTGACGGGTCCAGACAAGGACTCACTCCCACTGCTGCTTCTGTTGGTGAAGTGGCACTTGTGCTAACGCCACTGTAGCAAATCTGAGGGAGAGATGCCTGGAAGGCCCCCAGGCTCACTCTGTCAGTCAGAAGCTGGTTACAGTGCTTGGTTCTCCTACCCCAGGCTTGACTCGGTGTCCCCTGTGATGAGTGTGTGCAGCAGACAAGGCTAGGCCATGTCCAGCATCTGTGGTTTGGGGGCGGGGGGTGCGCAGGAGCCTGCCTGGGAGCTCTCCTTGCTGGCAGCTTGTCTCTCTAGCCCTGGAGGTGGATACCTGGCACCTACAGCCATTTATCCCCTTATTTTTTCTCTCATGCCTACATCCCACTCCATGTCAAGTCCCCCCAGACCCCTTCTCCCCATCCATCATCAGACTGGAGCACAGGGAAGGGGTGGGATATTCACCACAACACTGCCCACTGTGGGGTTCAGGGTTAGGCCTGAGCCATCTACAGTGCTAGTCCCCACAGAAGAATCCCCCTGCCCCAGGCTTGGGGCAGATCCCAGGTGGTGGGGGGGCTCTTCTTTGCCCCCCTCCCCACACCTTCTCCCTGCAGTGCAGCAGGGCTGGAAGCTCTGGGCCTACCCAGCGCGCGCGCGCGTGTGTGTGTGCATGTGCACGCACGCACACATGTGCTTGTGTAACCCTTGGCCAGCCCAGCCTCTGTGTGTGTGTGTGTGTACATGCACGTGTGTGTGTGTGTGCATGCTCATGTAACCCTGGGCTGGGCCAGCCTCTGTGTGTGTGTGTAACTCTGGGTCACCCCAGCCCAGCCTGTGTGTGTGCACATGTGTGTGTGTGCATGCTCGTGTAACCCTGGGCTGTGCCAGCCCGTGTGTGTGTGTGTGTGTGTGTGTGTGTATGTGTGCGCGCGCGGTCGTGCAACCCTGGGCCAGCCCAGGCCGTGTGTGTACGTGTGTGTGAGCGGGGAGGCGGGGAGCGGCGGTGCGGGAGGCGGCGGCGCTGCCAGGGCCGGAGCAGCGGCAGGTGAGCGGTGTGGTGCTGAGCGGTGCGGTGCGGTGGGGCCGGGCGGTGCGGTGCGGGGCTCGGCGCGGCTGGCGGGAGGGAGGCGGCGTGCCCCGCGCCGGGCGGGAGCGGGATGTGCAGCCACACGCAGCCCCTGGCAGCCGGCCTGAGCGCGCGGCGGCGGCAGTGGCGGCGGCGGCGGGGAGCCCGGAGGGAGCCGGCGCCTCCCGAAGCCCCGCAGCCGGGCCGGGCGGGGCAGGGCCGGGCAGGGCAGGGCATGGCCGCCCGCCCCCGCTAGTCCGTGCTGCCCCGCGCCCAGGAGCCGCCGCGCTGCCGCGATCGCCGAGGTGAGGAGCCAGGGGGCGGCGGCAGGGGCCCGGCCGGGCGGGGGGCGTCGTGCGCGGAGGAGGAGGAGGAGGGCGAGGGCTGCCCCTGCCTCAACATGGGGGGAGAAGGGGACCCCGCCCCGCCCCGCCGGCTGCAGCGACCCCCGGCTCTGGTCGTGGAGCCTGTGGCAGGGGCCGGCGCTTCTCCCAGCGCATCCCCCGGGGCAAGGGGGGGGGGGGGGGTCGGTTCGGGAGTCCCAGCCCCAGAAAAGCCCTGAGCTGTGGTCCAGCCATCAGGAGGGGCTGGCGACCGCCCCTGGACACGGGGATGCGAAGGACAAGGCACCCCTGTGCCCTGGCTCTGGGCGGTCATGCACACCTCCTGCCCCGGGGCTGGTGCTGAGCGCCCTCGGGCCCCTCAGGGCTGAGGGCATCCTGTTAGCTAGAGCAGGAGGTGCTGGCCCAAGCACTGAGCCTCACAGCCCCTGCCCAAGCCTAGGGGGAAACGACCTTTGCAATGACACCCGGGTGGCAGCTCGAGGCTGAGCTCCCGGCAGGAGGAGGAGGAGGAGGAGGATGCCAACTGTTCAGCCCTAATCCCTAAATTATTTTAGAAGATTCGCAGGAATCACTTCACCCGCTCCTGGAAGGCAGCAGCTGTCAGGCGGTCCACCCTAGCACTGCACAGGTTTAGGACAGGAAGTGAAGGAAAGCCCTGTGTTCATCCGTAGCGGTGTGTGGGGTTTGGGGTGGTAGAAAGGGACTGGCTGAGATGGCCTGTGGCCAGGACAGTGGGGCCGACAGCCCACAGGGTGATGATTGTCAGAAAGGCCTTATGATCTTTCATGACCCCAGGTGATAAGAGCTTGATTTAGTCATTGGAAAGGTGCTTCTGGCAGCATCATTTGGGCCAGTCCAGACCCAGACAGACAACCAGCCCCTGCCTGCAGCACTTCCTGGAGCAAGTGCCTGTCTTTTCTTCACATCCTGCTTTTAAATATTGGCCCAGTCTGACTGCGTAGGTTGAGATCCCATCTTCACGTGGAACAGCCCCTTGCTGGTAACACTCACACATTTGGATAAAGCTTGCTCCATTCTCCGTTCACTATTCTTCATGGGCGGTTGCTTCATTGCTCATTACAGTATTTTCCCTGAGTGATCTTGCCCTAGAACTTCATGCTCTTAAGAGCCAGAATATACTCAAGCAGGCAGTGAGGGAACAAAGTATTTTTCAGGAGTACAAATGCTCCAGGAGGACAGGCAGTGTCTAGAAAACACCTGGGTTGAGGAATGTTGGCGCCCTGAGTGAGGCGGGTTAGGTGGAGGTTAGGTAGGAGGGACATATTTGCTTTTGCTCCTTTAAGCTTCAGTCCTATGTCTGAGGGCCTTTGCTGCACACCCATGCACTGCAAAGTGATGTTCTGTGTGGCATTTACTGCCTGCTGGAGATGCAGGGACTTGCCCTGATCCCTGCCCCCTTGAATCTAATAGAGACAGAAGGAGCTTCTGAATTTAGCTACCAGTTTTAGGTTTGCTAGCTGCAGCTCACTGCCTAGTCAGAGGACACCAAGTCACCAGCTGCACAGCCGAGAGCACTGATCCTGGAGGAAAGCAGGGGATTCTCTTCCCCTGGGCACCTTAGAAATCAGTAGACTACAGTTGAGATGCACTGGTGGAGTCATGTAGGAGGTCTCAGTATTTAACAAAGATGGGAAAGGGGGAAGTGGATATTAGGCTGAAATACACAGATTGATTGATTGATTGATTGATTGATTGATTGAAGACAATATCAGAATGGGGGTTCACACTCTCCTAACCCATGATGGAGCCAGGAGGTGGTCTGAACTCTAGCATTACTGCCAATCCTCATATTCAGCTTTATACTTCTGTCATATATGTTTAAAAGGACTGTTCAACTATAGATGTCTGTAGTACAGAAAGGATCCTGAGCAAGAGCATATCCAAAAGAAGCACTGAGAATGTCACAAGTAGACAGCCCTTATACAGTTTAAGCAATCACAGAACGGAGAAATGGGGAGGTGTGAAGTGAACCTAGCAGAGCTGCGGTGTAGTGAGCTTAGGGCATTTCTGATCATGTTTTTTATGTACCTTTAGGTGTTTCTCTCGGTGGGGCCACACTGACCATGCTCAGGAGCTGCTGTCTTCAGCTCATGTCCTTGGTTTGGATTCTCTTGGCCCATCACCAGCTTGCCCAAGGTGAGATTTGGCAGAAATGTGTTATTTTCCAGTTTCCATCCTCCCAAACCTACGTGGGTGATCGTAAGGTCTCCTCAAATCACCACTGTCCAGCAAAAGAAAAACTATCATTGCTTGAAAGAATACAGGACCTGCTTCTCAGGCATTTTGTGAGGTTGCAATCAGAAAGGGTCCTTTGCCCCAAATTTCATGAGGTTCCTGTTGGCACAGGGCTGGACAGGCAGTAAGAAAGGAGATTCTTTTGGGCTGCAGGCTCACTGGCTCTGTGCCAGAAGTCTTAGATTATGCTAATAAATGTGACATTCCCAAGAGGCAGGGAAGGACAGGAAGAGTCCAAAAGGCCAGCTTGGAACCTGGGAATGGAGATCCCTTCCCAATGTGACTAAATGGTAGAGTCACAAAGCACCTACCACAGCAGGATTGCTTGTAGACATGAAAGAAGGCAGTACTCAATCATGGGCTGACCTGATCCACAATGCTTCTCTGTATTATCCATGGCATGTTCTGGGGGTTTCTAGTTCTGATTTTGGCCACAGGAGTCTGTCTCTCACTTGCAGTGAAGGACTTTAAGGTGCAAACACAAGAATACCCCATCCTCCCTTCCTTTTTCTACTGTATGTAATGCCGCTTAGAAAGTCTCTGACAGTCTGCTATGAGCTCCACTGATGAGACTACACCCTGCATGGGCCTGGAGGATGGACTTCATTTGCTAATAATTCACCATCTACCAGTCTGGGACTGGGACTAAAGGATGCTCAGCCTCCCAGATAATAGCTTGATGTCATGAAGGTGGCTGCTGCACTCCCACTGTACCCATGCTCTTCCGCTCACTTTGAATCTCACTCATATTTCCAGTGTGCAGTGACACCTGCTGGACAGGCTACAGGTGGAGAAGCGGTCTTCTCCATGCTCCTGTCTCTCTAAGTGAAGCCTCCTCACTGGCCTGGTTGCTAAGATAATGTGGGACTGAGAGCCCTGAACTAGGCCTAGTGGCCCCTTCTGATCCCTGCAAAGCCAACTGTTATCAGTGCCGGGACTCTACAGGGGAGAGAGAGCTGGTGCCCTGAGACAGAGAGGCTGAGGGCAATAAGTGATCAGCATGCAGAAAGACAGAAAGCTGGACATGAAAGAAGACACCTGACTGGAGAAAACAGGCCAGTGCTGGGCTAGCATAGGGATGAGAGGCAGCAGAGCCAGGCCACAGCTCAGTTACAGCCTTTGGGGTGTTTAAATAAATAAACAGAACTTAACACCTGTCAGGCTATTATCCCACACTCTTACCTTACGCTTATGCTTGCAGCCAGGTCACAGTGACTCCAACAGCTCTGGATGAGTGACTCTCTCCCCAAAGACTCTCTGTCTTCTAGAGGCAGAGACACTTTGGGGAGAGAGCTAGTACTTACTAACCCATCTCTCACCTGCTTATCTCATATCCTCCTGGAGAAACTTAGTTTTCATCAGACATGCTTATGAGCCTCTCACTTCTTTGGTGTTTAGATCACCAGAAAAGTGAGTGGGCCTCCTTGAGCCCCATAGATAAACAACCTGGTTATTTACTGTATTACAGTATCATCCAGAGCTGCAACTGAAGGCTAGGCCCTGTTGTGTTGGACATTGTAAATACAAACTGTATACAGGGTCTCTGTCCAGAGAAATCTCTGATCAAATGTAAGTGATGTATGAAGAGTGGTCACGATAAGGAGAGTATGGAGAGTCTTGATGCACGTGGGTAGGTTTGTAACTCCAGGCCCAGCATTTTATCCACTACCTGTGTCATAACCCTAATTTCTGAGCTAACTGTAGCAGGGACTGTCTTGTGTGTACCATACCTGACACAAGAGGCCTGAGTTCCCCAAGTGCAACTGTGCTACAAGCACTGATTTGTTCTTTACATTCAGTTCTTTCCCCCGTGGTGTGTTCTCTTGTAAAGCCATCAGACCCTGTGGGGTGGGGTACCTGGCATTTTTTAAAAGGCCTCAGTGACATAATGAAAAGCAGTGGGAAATAAGCAGAGGAGGAGGAAATTGATGACTTTAAGGGAAAACAGGGCTGCCTGGTTCAGTGGGCTCCAACGTAGGCCGATTTGAGTGAACAGGAGCCCTTGGCATGGGCAGTTCTGGAGTTCTGGAGCTCGTGTGCACAGCTTGATATTAGCATGCCCTCCTTGTGTAGTAAATTGTCTGTGCCCTGTCTTGCAGGTGATGACTGCAGTGAGCACTGTAACCTGGCGCACGGGTGCTGTGACCAGGATGGCAAGTGCAGGTATGATGTTTGGGTCTCCAGTTGAACAGCAGTCATGGCCAGGACAGCTGATCTCTCAGTACCTCTGACTAATTCCCCATAACCTCCAAATCCCTATTTAAGCTGAAGAGTGCTGATAGTGTTATCCCACTCAGCTCATCTAAGTTCCCAGAGTCAGATGCTCCCCCATATTGAGTAGACACCTTCCCAGTGGGAAAGTTTGGTTCCTGTGCCATTCTGTTCTACAGACCTTGCCTTTAGATCACGTCTGAAACCAACCAACTGGCACAGTTCTGTAAGGGCCAAGTGGGCCCATGCAAGAGAGATCTTTAGTGCTCAGATACGATGGGGATGCATGTCCTAGAAGGACCTCAGATAAACCACGTGGCAGCTCCCCAGACAGCATTGCATGCCTAGAAAGCAGTAAGCTCCTTTGGATTGCAAACTCTTTGTAACTGGCTCTTCATGTTAGTGATAGAAACCAGGTGCTGCCCAAATACTAATATCTACAAGATAGCTCATTTCTGTAGACAGTGAAGCAATTTGGTTTCTGGGGGTGTTTTAGGGTGGCGAGGCCAAATTAGAGATGCTGCGCTCTTCTGTATGGTGGCCATATTGCTGGTTACTACTTTCATTCTGGACTGTTGGCTACAACTTTCAGTCTGGAGTCTTCAGCTTCTTCTTTGAAGCCTTCAGGAGCCTGGCAGCTCCTTTTCAAAATCGTTGAGGCCTGCAGAGCCTTTTCATCTAGCCTGTGCTGCTTCAGGACTTTTACTATCTTGCTGTATCATTCTCTGCTCCAGAGAAAAGAAGTTCAGAGCTGCCATCTTTCTGGAGTCTTGAGATTGTGGGGGTGGCATTGCCTTTGTGAGCTTTAATTTGGTGATGGTTTTGAGTCCTGATTCTTACATCTCTACCTCTCTGTCACCTCAGCTCAGCTCAGTTCTGCTTCTACCTGGGTGCTCTTAACACTTCCTCTTTCCCCTCTGGGAAGGCAGGGATTGTCCAGCCCAGAAACAGCTTTGCATTTCTTATAATCACCAGCCACTGTTCCATTAGGGCCAACATCCTGCTGTGTGCTTCAGTGACTGCTTTCCCATAACTCTTATGGTTACCTTGTAACTATGGTGATTCCATAAATGGACCACCTCTGGAATGCTGTATGTGGCTTCACATCTGGATTATTGCGCATACTCCAGTTTTCTCAATTAAAGAAGAATACAGACACACTTCAGTAGTACAAAGAGAGGTATCTGCTCCCTGCCCCTTCATCTGTCTGCCTGGCTGAAAGGGTGCAGGAATTTTCTGGCTGTCTAAACTCAGGGGAAAAGAAACGTGCAGACTAGCATTTAAAATCAAGGCTGTTGAGCCACAACTCTTGGGTTTTGGCATGAGCTGTATCTCAGCATCTCTCTTGCTCCTCCAGTTCCCTCTCTCTGCTTTCTGTCCTCCATCTGAGAGGATTAAGGAGTAAAATGTTGGGAAGGGGCTTTGATGACAAAAAGACAGGGAAAGCTGACTGCAGCTTCCCCAGCAGTGGGTTTTATGAGAGAATGCTAATCTGGGAGCGGCACTTGATGGCTACTCCGAACAAGGCACTGGGACCAGGGGGTAGACAGCATCTATTCCCTCAGCTTCCTCTGTTGGCTTAGGTGGTTTCCCAGGAGAAGTATGTTTCTGCATCCATGGGATTCTCTGAGAGGATTGCTCCAGCCCTATGCACTTTCCCGTGCTAGGATATTGGCATGAAGGCAGCATTCTGTAAATGGTTATGTAATCTCATTCTGCTCTGCTGTGCTGTTGCTGGGAAGTCTCTGACTAACCTTCTTTTTTCCTCCTTCAGGTGTGACCCAGGCTGGGAGGGTGAGTACTGCGAGAAGTGTGTGCGGATGCCAGGCTGCCTCCATGGGACGTGCCACCAGCCTTGGCAGTGCATCTGTCACAATGGCTGGGCAGGAAAATTCTGTGACAAAGGTAGGTCTCACCAGCTGGATCAGGGATGGGCTTGAGGTTCAGCCTAGGGGGCTGTGAGGACCGGCTTGTTGGGTGGAAGCAGCTCCAGGTGGAGAGAAGCTGAGGTGCTGCCCAAATGCCCTGTGACACTGGGTGGAATGTGGAGGGCACAGGGGCTGGAGGGGGCCAGGTTTCCACCCAGGTGCCCAAGATATATCTCCACAAGATGGTAGTTTTCATCCTTTCACGGTTAGGGCTGCACACCCTAAATGGAAGGGTGGTGCTGTGTCTGCTAGCAGAGGTTTGGTGGCCACCTGTTTCTCATTGTGATGCCTGTGCTGGCTCCCTGGGGGATGAGGTGTCATCTTTCTGTCACAGCTTCAGCCCACTCCTTCCCTTTATGTGGCAGAAGGTCAGGCTGCTGGGATCTGATCCCAGTTGGCAAATCTGGGGATGCTAGAAGGCCGGCTGACCTGCGGAAGGGCGATGGGCAATATTTGCTGCCTTTCCCACGCTACAGCGAGCAGTCTGCTGAGCCTCCTGCTTCCCCCAGCACTTCCTGCCTTCAACAGTCAGCAGGGTGGGATCCCCTTGTGCGTTTCCAAATGGAAGCAAGTGTCCAGGATGGAGGGGAAGCAGTTTCCCTGCAGAGCTGATCTAGGCTAACCAGGGTCTCCAGCATGCTGTGTGCCATTATATGTCAGCCTTTCTGCAGTGCTCGGAGCAGCTAAGGGCTTTCCCTTCTCTACAACTCTGCATCCCTGCCAGGGGGACTAACATGAAAGCACTGTGACAGCCGCAGCTGAAGCAAGCCGCATGCGTGCTAGCCAAAGCCACTGTTGTTATTTGGGTGGAAGCAGCTGCTGCTGTTGCTCTAGCTTTTCTCCGACAGGGCAGGTTGGAGTATTTGCATTGGGCTCATCTCTCACAACTGCCTCCTCTTTTTCTTCCCTCAGATACACACATCTGTGAGCACCAGCCTCCATGCCAGAATGGAGCCCAGTGCATCTACGATCGAGATGGGGAGTACTCCTGCCTGTGCCCCGAGGGCTTCCATGGAAAGGACTGTGAGATGAAGATAGGGCCATGTGAGAAGGCAGGGTGAGATACAGCAGCAGAGATGGGGTAGAGCAGGCAGGGAGATTATATAGAGCATTAGCTCTGGATCCTACTCTACCAATCAGTGGTGCAGCATGAAGTTAAGCTCAAACCATCCTGAGCTTTGGTCCTGTGTTAGGTAGAGTCTGGGCTCTTGTTCAGAGCTGATTCCTGTTCCTGGGTACAGAGGATGCATCCATTTTGTGCTCATGGAGACCTGTTGGGAGCCACCCTTTCCTGTTTTAAGGGTTGGTCTGTTCATTATGGAAAATGTGACTGTACCTCAGGTACTCTGAACACTGATATCACTGGGAGGAGCAAGTGTGTCCTAGGCATACCCATGTCCATGTTTAGGGAATCTTTGGTTGGGGGGATGGACTTTTTTCTCTTTCAGGTAGGAAGGACCCAAACACCTGCCCTTTTTTCTCCTCTGATCACTGAAGGTGAACTTACCCCTACTTCCTGCCCCCCACCAGTGCAAAGCCTGGGAACTCTTAAGTCCAGAGGGGTATTTTATGCTGGATGCATGCCCCTCTGGGGCTTAGGCTGTGTTCAGCCCCAGTCCATGACCTTTCCTTGCTTTCCCCTTGCAGGTTTCCATGCAGGAATGGTGGGCAGTGCCAGGATGAAAATGGCTTTGCTAGTAATTTCACCTGCAAGTGCCTGGCTGGCTTTGTTGGTGCCCGCTGCGAGAATAACATAGATGACTGCCTGATGCGCCCCTGTGCCAACGGTGCCACCTGCCACGATGGTATCAACCGCTTCTCTTGCCAGTGCCCAGCAGGCTTTGAAGGGCGTTTCTGCACTGTTAACATTGATGACTGTGCCAGCCAGCCATGCAAGAACAGAGCAAAGTGCTATGACCGCTTCAATGATTTTGACTGCTTGTGTCCAGATGGTTTCACTGGTAAAACTTGTGAGGTCGCCACTGCAGAACCAACCTGGATCACCTTCTACCATCCAGCTGACAGGGAGGACAACGATCCTGGGAGAAGCACAACCAGTGAGTACCCCTGGGTTACTCAGCCTGAGCCTGTCAGAACTGTGGTTACTGGGAGGCGGAGCACCAACCACAGCGAAAAAGCCAGTGAAAGTGGGTTGTTGAAAATCTCTGTCAAAGAGGTGGTGACCCAACGGGACTCAGGGCTGAGTGAGGCCCAGCTGGTGACAGTGCTGGTGTTTGGGGTGCTCACTGCTGTGCTGGTCCTGGTCACTGTATTGTTAATTCTGAGGAACTGGCAGAGAGGGCGCCGGAGATCCAACTGGTGCCAAAGCCCCTCACAGTCTGCAAGGAAGCTACAGGAGCAAGAGTGTCAAGTGGGCATGTTAAATGCAGTCCTGATAGAGCCCAGGAAGACTACAGAGCTGTGAGGACTCTGGCATTCTCAGAGTTGGGCCCTGGCAGGTCACCATGCCAACAAACCCTTCGAATCATGCCCTGGGAGCCATTCTGGTTGAATATTTCCAAAGCACTAAAGGTCTCTGGTGCAAACTGATCTGTGATTCAGTAGGGAAGCATTCCTATGGACAGCAAATCCTTATCTGAAACCACAGCTCTTCAACCTGGTATGACATCCTGGCTGCATCTAATCTTATTTTCATCATCTAGGCACCTTGAGCATCCACGGGAGTCAAAAGGGTTGCACCAGAAAAGCCCACCATGGGAAGCAGCAGCATGCTGATTTTGGCAGCTAGCACCAAGGGACACTGGTACCATCTTCTATGCACTGAACCAAGCTCCTGGGACTCAGGTTGGCAGTGCCAGAGCAGGGGCAGGGCACAGCTTTCTGCACTGGGTGGTCCCTTGCCATAGCCCTTGCTGGGGCCTCTGGACCTGGACCACAGCCCCTGCTAGGGCCTCTGGACCTGTTGCTTCTCCTTGTGCTCTGCTCTGGAGTCCCCTGGGGCTCCCAGCTCTTTCTGCAGGTCATAGTTTGTCCATGTCAGCTTCCACCTCTCCTGGAAGCAAACCAGCCATCTGCCTCTGTGGCCTTGTGGGGAGCCAGTTTGGAGGAACTCGGGAGACCATTCAATACTCCATCGTGCCCTTTCTTGGCTCAATACAATGTCCCTCCCTCTTGCTGTTGGCCTAGGGGTTGCGAGCATGTTTTGTACCTCCCTCCCTCCGTGATCCATGTGACTTTCCCCCCCTTTATCAACCCGTCTCATCTAGTTTGGATGGCAATTCATGAAGCTCCCTCCCTGCCTCAGCATGCACTTCCATCTCACTGCCCACTGATGGGAAGGGACAGAGCTAGACTTGCTGCAAACGCAAAGCCAGCTCCCTCCAGGCTTGATGAGGACCAGGTTTGCCCTCCCCACAGGTGCCTTCAGGTGGAACTGGATGTGGAGAAGGCTGGAAGGGAGCTGGGGCTGGTTTGGTGGTGAGCCTGGTTCCAGTTCATCACTTCCCCCTCTCAAAGCATGCTACCAGGAGTAACCTACAACCAGGCATGGGAACACTTGAAGACTAGGCCTTCCGCACAGGATGCAAAGGAGGTTAGAGATTAAATCCAGAGCCTGGGATAGCCCTGGGGAACAAAGAGGTGGCATTGCCTTCAAAGTTGCCGTGACTGCACCTTTCAGTTTGAAGCCCGTCAAAGGCATCTAAGAGAGTGGGATACAGGTTGTAGCTGTATTGGTCTATAGGCAAAAGGAATCAGCGCTCATGGCAGAGGTGATGTCTTTTATTAGACCAATTAGATATTTGCAAAACAATTCTTTATTTGCAAGCTTTTGGGCGCACACACCCTTCCTCAGGCTTAGGAAAATGCAAAGATTGTAAAATTTCCTCTAGGTAGAAATGAAAATTCATATGAATAAATAAAGAATAAAGATTTTTTTCTGCAAATATCTAGATGTCTAATAAAAGATATCACCTCTATCACAGGTTCTGATTCTAAGAGAGTGGGGCATGTACCTAAGGCATTTCTTGCCTAGTTTGATCCACTGAGCCTGGACTGCTCCAGTTAGAGAAACCCTCCACAGGGGCACAAGGCTCTTTGTGCCTCCAAGGTGTGTGCTGGGGGGAGAGGGAGGAAGCGTTAGAGCAAAGCCTCACACAGGATGGAGGGAGTCTCCCATGCTGTATTCAGAGGGATGCAGAGACCACGTCACTTCCAGGGCTGAGAAACCAGATAGCAGGCAAGAGTGAGGTTTCCACATGGAGGAAGAAGCAGAGCAGGCAAACAGACTGTGGGGAGAGGGGACAGGGGCTTTACCAGAAAGATTATTTTTTTAATACAAGGATGGATGATGTAACTTTATCAAATAAAACAAATGAAACACCAGAGCCAGTGTCCCCTGCCCTCAGAGTGCCAAGCATCAGCTACTTGGCAGACCCCTTCCATAGTGGAGCTGTTTTCCTGTCTCCCCTAGTCCATTCTCCCCCCAAATCTTTGCCAAAGCAGCTCTCCTATAACTCCTCTCATCCCTGCCGCCAGCAGCATGCTTCAAGTGTGGCCTTTGGGCTTGTGGCTGTGCTTAAGAGCTGCTTAGTGCCAACATGCATGAGAGAGAGGCCACCTGATGTCAAGAGGCTGGGTTACGACCTGAGCCTCTGGTCAGTGCACAGGCAGGGCTGGGGCAGCGGGATCCTGCAGTCTTAAGGGAGGGAAAGGAGCCCCTGTGTCTCAAGACAGCTGCTGGTGCTTTGGGACTTCCTCAGAGTGCTGGGGAGAAAGGGAAGGGCCTTGTGGGGGCAGGTGGGAAACGCAGAGCTAACTCCTGTGGCCTGACTGCCTGCAGCAGGAGAGGAATTGGAGAAAGGAAAGGGCTATTGAAAGCTACAGAAGCAGCAGCAGCAGCTGCCAGTGAGCAGGATGATGGGAGGAGTGGACTGCTCACTGCAGGCCGGCCCAGCTGTGCAGGAGATGTGGTTTTGAAGCTGAGCTTTACTCCTCCCGGAGCCAGGTGCAAATTGCTGCTCCCCAGGCTGGCAGGTTCCAAACCCCCCATGAGAGAAATCCAGGCATGGCTGGGGTCCAGGCAGTGCTGAGGAGTATCAGCCCAGGAAGCTGTGATAGTGTCTTGTGCACCTTGTGGGGTGCAGGGGGAAGGATGGCAGATCTACCCTGGACAAGCCTGGACAAGCCTGGACAAGCTTCTGGAGGCCCTTACATAATTGCAAGGTGTGATGTTCCCCTGTGGCCACACAGTATCTCAGATTCCCCCCCTAACCCCCTACTGTTTTGTCCAGGAGGGTTGTGCTGAACACATGAGGTGAAGGAGGGTGGGGAAGGACTTCAGGCCCAAGGCCTTATGCTATAGGGAGCTGAAGAGATGGAGGAACCAGGGCTTCCAGCTGCTGCCCTGGGCAGCTGGTCTGAAGAGGCAGGTGAGGACACGGCAGCTTAAGAGCACAAGGAAGTAGGGGGAGCCTGTCCCCCCAGACCTGAGAGGTGCTGCAGGGACAGCAGTGAAGACCTGGGCTGCAGGAGAGACTCTGAAAAAAGCACGTTTACATTTTAAAATCACTTTATTTGAGTCCTCGGCAGGGACAGCTCCCGAGACACCATCACCACTACAAAGAGGGGGCACCCTTGGGCCAGGAGCATGGCTCCCCCTCCTGTGGCTCCTAACCTAGCAAGTCGTTGCCCAACTCCATCAGGGACTAGGAGATGGTTCCCTGCCTTCCTGGCCTGAAACAAGTTCCACTGTGAGCAGGCCCCACCCTTCCTAGTTCTTGATGAAACAGCAGCATCCCACAGAAGCTTTTGGGCCTGTAGGATGTGGACGGCTGCTCCCATCAGCGTGCTGGGCTAGGGAAGCATGCCAGCCATGGTGCTGGCATGCAGAGGGACAAGAGGGCAGTTAGGGAGGGTGGTTCCTGGTCTCAGACTCTGTGGGGAAATCACTGCTGCCCACTGTGTAGAAGTCGCTGGAATAAGGAGTCCTCCCTCTTGCTGAGGACATCAGGTGAATCCAGCTCTGCCACCTTCCCAGCATGCATCACCAGAACACGGTCTGAGTCCAAGATGGTGTTCAGCCTGGCAAGAGCAAATGCAACGGGGGACTGGGGCAGTCTGGGAATTGGGAGAAGCACCAAATACTGCTCTCTCATGGAGCACCCATTTCTATGGAGCCCTTCGGCACACCTCCTGGGTCACTTGGCAGACTATCTAAGCAGAGACTGCTCAGTCATCACCACTGAAACAGTTGTTTCTGGGGAAGAACAACATGTTGCTAAAGTAACACTATGCAATGGGATAGGAAAGAAAAAGAGAGGCAATGTTTCTAGCAGGGGGGGAAAAGGGACTATAAGTCACGATACCTGGGTTTCCTTCCTGGCCCTGCCACCAGCTGGCTTCCCGAATTTGAGTGAGTTATTTTCGTTTATCCTGAATGTCCCCTTTTTAAATGGGGAGATTAGGCTCAGCCCACCTCCCACAGGGGATGGGAGACTGAATCCATCCACTTCTATTGTTTTTTGGTAGCATGAAATCACAGCACGGGACTATGGCCAGAAGACCAGCTCATGGCCCAGCTCTTACAGAAGGCACTGTGGATCTCCACATGGGTACAGGTATTGGGGCCTTGGTTTCACAGTGACCTGCAGGATGGGGTGCAAGAGGCAGTACAGACATACTAATAAGAATGCCCAAGTCTGACTGACATGGATTCCTCTACTTTGATGGGACCCGTAATGGCTTAGCCTAGCCTGACACTGCTTAGTGTGGGTGAGTGATGGGTCCATACTGGGAGGTAGCCTCCTGCTCACTCACATTCTCACAGATAATTTTATCCTAAAGGTAATGGGGCTGGAGCTGCTGCTGACATGGGTGGCCATGTTCTTTTGGGAACCTGTCCGCCCTGGGCTTTGTGACTCTGGCCTCTCCTGGTCTCCTCCTACCTCTGACTGCTCCCTCAGAGGATCCTCTTCCCCCAGCTTCCTAGGAAGGGTTTATGGGTCTCTCCTCAGTCCCCTTCTGTACCTTAACATATCTGCAGGCATGAAGTCAACTACCTTCACTGCAAGGATAGCTCATGGCTCTTCCTCTGCTCCAAACTGCTCCTTCTCCCCCAGCTAAAATCCTACCCTGCCTGACAGCTCCTTGCTGAAATCCAAGCTCAACATAGCTAAAAGCCAACTCTAAATTCCCTCCCCACAAGCTGTTTCCACTACCCTTTCTCCCTCTCTGTGGCCTACACTGCCATCCTGCCATCATTCAGGCTTGTCACTGTCTTGGACTTAGACCTTTCTCTCTCCTCGCATCCAGGCAGTGCCTAAATCTCGCAGATTTTTTTCCATGTAACACCTCTGAGATGCAGCCTTTCCTCTCCCTCCACACAGCTAATTCTTTGTCATCTCACCTTGCAATTACTAAAATCTTATTTGGGGCCTTGACAAATGCAACCCTGTCCTGCTGCATCTGCCCACAATGCTGCTGCCAGGATCCTTTCCCAAAGCTGAGGCAAAACCTTACCCTCCTTTTGCTCCCACCTCATGCCTACTGCATCATACAGAAGCTGCTTGTCTTCAGTTTCTAAGCTGTTCAGAGCCTCCCCTTACTTCATCCTTTCACTCACCATGGAGAGGTCGACTTCCACCTCCTGCAGTGCCAGCCTCTGTCACCTCTTTGATTGATACCAAACAAGCATCTTTGTTTGTGCTTTTCCTGAGGCTGTCCTTCACATTGGAAGCAGCCCCTAAGCAGGTGAAAAGGCTCTTCTCTGTCCTCTTCCAAAACCTTCCTCAAAGCTCTCCTGTGTTATGTCACCGGTGTGCTGAAACTGCTGCCAACGAGGCTAACCAGTGCCCTGTCTGACCATATGCTTGTCTCTGTCTCATGCATAGGCTGTAAACTCCATGGAGTATAGACTATCTCCTTGCTCTCTCTGCCTGGCATAGTGGGGTCCTAGTCCATGGCCGCAGTTCCCAGGCACTGCAGAAAATAATAATCCCCACCCCCACAGCCAAGTTGCAGCTTTCATCTCTCTGACTGTCCTGCAGTGCCCTCTGCTGATCAAGACAGGCTCCAATTTTTGTTCAGTCTTCACTCCCCAGGATGGCAGGGGTCCCTGAATGCAGGGGTCAGCCTCTCATATTGGATCTTTCTAACCCCTTTGTATCTTCACAGGTTGCATTAACTCTTGCACCACTTGGTGAGATGTAGGAGCTCCCCTTCCCCTATCAGACAGGTTCTAGCAATTTGGTTGGCATAGAGCTTTCTAGGTTTCTACCAGCCACCTTCCAAAGCAAACATAATCTTGTTGCCTATCAGGGCATGATGGTTTCCACAGCCTGGATGCTGCAGGAGCCTGAGGCACTGAGGCAAAGACTATAGGGGGACAGTCAACAGGTACTTCACTATGGAGCAGCAAAAGCAAATAGAGAGGTTCCTGGCAGTCCCCTGCCCTTGAAAGATCAAGATGGGCAAATACTGGGTAAGCTGCCCAAATACTGACTTCACTGTTCAGCTCACAGCTGGGGCAGCAGGCAATGCTGAGAACCTGGCCCTGACCAGTACCATAACAGGCCCTGACTAGTGACATAAGGGGTGGAGGCATGGTCAGAGTGGAAAGTCTGGTATAGAAGGCCCAGGGAGTGGGTGACGCTGGGGCTAAGCTAGGTGAATTGAAAAATTAGCCTGCCATCCCCTTTTCCCTCCACACACTAGTTGGCTCTTGGTGTGGGAAAAAGCTCTCTGTACCTGTGAGCAATTGTGAGCACAGTCTTGTCAGTGAAGCGCTGGCGGATGGTTTGCTGTAGAATTTGATCTGTCTTCTGGTCCACACTGGCTGTGGCCTCATCAATGCACAGTACCTGCCCAAGACAGAGAGCAAAGATCTCCCAAATGCCCTGGGTCCTGTGCCAGAGATGGGCTGTAGGGGGCAGTGCAAACCACAGCTCTCAGCCACAACACCTGTTCCCTAATCAGGGCATCGCATCTCCTCCTCATCCTGCCCTTCTCACCCACCATCAGCAACAGGTATGTGCCCTCCCAAGCAAGACTTCCCTGCTCTGAGCAGGAGTCAGCAGCACTTACCTTGGCCTGGGTCAGGAGGGCTCTTGCCAGACACACAAGCTGCCTCTGTCCCACTGACAGGCTCTTTCCTCTCTCCCCCAGCTCACAGTCCAATCCACCTGCAGAGGTAAAGGCAGCAGTCATGCCACAAAGCCTGGGTTAGGAACCTGGCAGTAAAGGCCTGAAACCTATCTCTGCTCAGCCCCAGGCCAAGCCCTTGGGTGCCTGGACTTTTAGATATGGCTGCAGGCTACCTCTGCTACAAACACTGCATGCCTTCTGCTGGAATCATGGTGTACAGCTTCCACAGCCTGACTGAATCTAACTGGGACCTAATATCCTACAACAAGATTATTTTTGGTCCCTTCTGGGAGATCCCAGAGCCTTCTGAGATCTCGTTCTCTACCCCCACAGAATCTCTCACCTCCTCACCTTCCTACTGGCCCTCATAGGATTGCATGGGGGCTTCATCTACCACTCCCATTGGAATCCAGTGGGGCCTCACTTTTCCATGACAGATGTTGCTGGATCCCACAAGACCCTTGGCTACCCCACTCTAGCACACCAGCTTTCTCAGGGCCTCCCCTTCCCACTGCCAGAGCCTCCCTGCCTCCTGACAGCACTAAACTCACCCATCTGTACAATCACCTCCTGTAAGTGGCACTGCTCCAGCACCTGGTACAGATCTGAGTCTGCATGTCGCCCCAGGGGGTCCAGGTTCTCCCGGATTGTTCCGCTGAACAGAAATGGGTCCTGAGGAATTATGGCCAGTTTAGACCTGCACAGGAAGGATAGATGAGGCAGGAAGAGATGGGGTGTGAACACGGAGAGTTTCCTCCAAAGCAAGACTCACCCCCCAACTCTGTTCTCACTCCCAAAGGTTGCTCTCCACCATAGGGTGTTGTACATAAGGTACATCTGTGCTACACACAAATTGGGTTAGGCTGCACTCAGCATGGGAGCCTCAGCCCACACAACCAGAGAAGTTGTGCACAGAACCTGCCATCTCCAGACATGACTGGGCATGCAGGGACCTTCACTCACTCCTTCAGCCATGTCACTGGTAGCCATTAGCACCAGAGTCCTCTGGGGCATGGTATCCATTAAGACCCGAGTCCCATCCCTACGGAACCAGCACCTTGCTGGGCCCTTAGTGCTATCTGCTCATCCCCCAGCTCTGCCCATCCTACCTCAGCTCCTCCAGGCCCACCAATCGGCTGTCAACATTGTCCAAGAGGATCTGCCCCGACTTCAGCTCCAGCATGCGGAAAAGTGCCAAGAAAAGGGTAGATTTGCCAGATCCTGTGCGCCCCACAATCCCCACCTTCTCTCCAGAGTAGACAGTGAAGGTCACTCCATCCAGGGCATGAGGCAGCCCTGGCCGATATTCCAGAACCACCTGCTGGAACTCCACATGGCCCTGGCTTGGCCAGTCAGGGGGCACCTCAAGGACAAAAGAGAATGAGATAGAAACATGATCACAGTCACAGGATGCCCTGTCTTCTACCTTTCATGCTAACTGTGCCCTGCTTTCACCTCCCAGCCACCCCTTTCTTGGGGACTCAGCCTCAGACCAACTCTGGCTCACCTTCTGCCCACTTCCATGCCAGCTTCATTATGCCCCTCCTTGGGCCTTTCAACCACATCCTGTCTCCCACTCCTCTTAAATCCTAACCCCTCAGTTCCCTGTCCATCTCCATCAGCCCTTCCTTCAGCAAAACCTGCCTGAGAAGTCCTGTAGGGACATACTAGCAAAGGGCAACTATTCTGAGAAGTCCTTACAAGTCAGGCCAGCAGTTCCCAGCACCTGTTCACTGGATCTCTGTAATCTCATCTCCAATGCTGGCACAACAGGGCCCCAGGGGACACACAAAGAGGCAGAAGAGGGTGCAATGCCAGGCACAGAGCCTGGAGATATGTCACAGACCAAACTCAGAGAGCAGAGTGCAAGCTGTTACCTGGACCAAGTGCTCCTGGGGCTCCATGGGGATATCTGTGGTGTACTCCTCTGTTCGCTCTACACTCACCATCATGGTCTCTGTTTGAGTGAAGCTGGAGATGAGGCCTGAGAGCAGGTTTGTGACAGACAGTGCATATGAGAGGGCCAGGCCCACAAGTCCTGAGAGGACAAGAGAGGGACAGTATGAGGACAGGGTGTCCTTAGAGTAATAATGAGAGCAGGTGATATGGTTTTCCCAAATGTCAGGGGTTTTGCTGGCCATCTGCAGTGCTCAGGAGGGAGGACTTTGTCTCTTCCCATTAATGCATTACTTGGCTTCTGGTACGGGTTTCTTGGAGGGTTTGGGGGTTTTTTGGGGGGTCTTCCTCAGAAGCACTAGACATTGGCAGTAGCTAGCAGCTGGAGACTGGTGGGGTTCACCAGTATCCATAATAGTGCTTACAAAGCTCTCCAGCATCTGTCTCTTGGGTCTTTCCTCATGTGCTCACTGTCAAACTGATCATTGGATTTGGGGCCAAGAAGGAATTTTCTACCAGGCCAGACTGTTTCAACCTAACAAACTCCCTGCTATTTCAGTGACATGGCATTAGAAGTGCCCTTGTCTTCCCTGCTGTTTACCTATGGCAAGTTTGTGACCGTGGTATACCAAAGGGGTCACGGGAGAATCTTGTGAACTCATTTGAACTAATGGTTGCCTGCCCAGAAATACAGGTGAGTGGACTCAGTGGTCCAGAAGGCCCCTTCCAGTCCTTTGTAACTCACTGATATTGCTGTTCAGTATCTTCATCAGCGACCTGGATGAAGGTGTGGAAAGCACTCTGTCCAAATTCGCTGATGACACAAAACTATGGGGTGAAGTAAACACACCGATGGGAAGAAACCAAATCCAGGCAGACCTGGACAGATTAGAGAAGTGGGCAGGGAACAACAGGATGCAGTTCAACAAGGACAAGTGCAAGATACTTCACCTAGGGAGGGGGAATCACTAGCACACCTATAGGCTGGGGGATGACCTTCTCAGCAGCACAGAGGCAGAAAGAGATCTTGGAGTTGTTGTCAACTCCAAGATGAATATGAGTCATCAATGTAACGAAGTAATTAGCAGAGCTAACCACACTTTGTCATGCATTAGTAGGTGCATCACAAACAGGTCTAGGGAGGTGATGCTTCCTCTCTATGCGGCACTGGTCAGGCTGCAGCTGGAGTACTGCATCCAGTTCTGGGCACCACAATTCAAGAGCGATGTGGACAACCTTGAGAGGGCTCCAAAGGAGGGCCAGTCATATGGTTAGAGGCCTGCAGGGAAGGCCCTATGAGGAAAGACTGAGGGACCTGGACCTTTTCAACCTCCGCAAGAGAAAGCTGAGGGAGGATCTTGTGACAGTATACAAACTCACCAGGCAGGGCAGCAGGGAATAGGAGATGCTCTGTTTACCAGGGCACCCCTTGGAATAACCATGAACAATGGCCACAGGCTGAGAGAGTAGATTCAGGTTGGACATCAGAAAGAAATTCTTCACAGTTAGGGTTGCCAGAATTTGGAATGGGCTTCCAAGGAAATTGGTGCTCTTCCCTACCTTGGGGGTCTTCAAGAGGAGACTAGAAAAGCACCTGGCTGGGGTCACATGACCCCAGCACTTTTTCCTGCTGTGGGCAAGAGGTCAGACTCGATGATCCTCTGAGGTCCCTTCTGACCCTAGCATCTATGAATCTATGAACACAGCAGACACATTAAGGCTGGAGGAATGTTGGGGTCACAGAACTAAGCTGTGCCAAGACACAGAGGAAAGGAGACAAGCTGGTCACCCAGCTCTATGGGAGGGAAGGATAGGGCAGGAAAAGACACCTCCAGGGTAAGGGGAAGGGGTTGAGCAGACCCCACTGGGGCAGGTGGAAATAACTGCAGCTCTCAGCTAGAAGATGCAGAACTGCGAGGCACTGGCCTTGTGTGGGGAGCAGGCAGCTTTGAGTTCACTCTCACGTAACCCACCTGGATTTCCCAAGTGTCTTTGGTGTTCAGTGATGGCAATAACTGCTATTGCTGTAACTACAACAACTCCAATCATCTGCAGGCGGATGTCCAGCCACTGCATCGCAGTGTTGCTGGCAAAGAGGCACCGCTGGTTCTGCTCCAGTCGCAGCTGATTCTCTGCCTCAAACCTGGGCCAAGCACAATGCAGATGTTATCATCAAAGTCACCACTTCTCCCTTTGGCTTATGGTCACTGCCCATACCTGCCATCCAGACTGGCCCCAGGACCAGAACCTCCCTTGCTTCTAATGAGAGCCAAAGTGCTGGGCTTTCTGGGTGCCAGTTCCCTCCCATTTGAGGAGCAGCACTCACCTGTCAGTGGCCCGCATGGCTCTGATGGTACTCAGGCCTGTCAGGGTCTCTGAGAAGTGCGTGTAGATGGGGGACAGGGTGAGGCTATAGAGGCGCTTGAGCTCGCGGGAGGTACGCCGGTAATAGCGTTGGATGGAGAAGTAGAGGGCAGTCAATGGCAACAGGACAAGGCCAATCCAGGGCAGCCCATAGGTGATCATCACCAGCATGCCCAGCAGCCCATAGACATTGGCCAGAAAGATGTTGAGGATGAAGGGCAAGCTGTCATCTATGCAGTACAGATCTGAGGAGAACCGGTTCAGGATTCGGCCTGTTGGCGTGGTGTCAAAGAATGTCATCGTGGCCTGCCAACATGGGAAATGGAGCAGTAAGAGCCATACTGTGTCAGCCCAGGGACTCTCCCTGATGGACAAGGGTACCCTGGGCATATATCTCAGCTGGCAGGCAGCTCAGCAAGCAGCCACCATTTAGAGCAGTGCTGGAGAGAGGCAGGACTGGACACAGACAGGGAAGGAACTCCCAACTTGTATCTAAGATGGAGACCCCTCCTCTGCTGGGCTGGGCACCCCAACCTCTAGCAGCAGCACACAGCTTGCAGCCACAGGGCTCTACCAACCATCTCTTTCTACATGCACACACATACAACAGGGCGCTCCAGCAGCCACCTTGGAGTGGGAAAGTGGGGACATGACTGCAGCCATGAGGTGGGTTCCCTGGGAGGTGATGGTAGCACTCTGGGGCACTGGTTTCTCATGTCCCCAGCCTGCCCTGCTCTGGCCTTGTGACCGCTACCTTTGTCACCCTCTGCAGCAAACGGCTGTGAATGATGGTAGCAGCGCGGATGGTGCCATAGGCAAAGAGGAAGGCTCGCAGGATAGTGAAGAGGGAGTTGGCCCCAGCAATGCCCCCATACACACTTAGGTAGAAGTTCACATTCAACGTCTCGTTGTGAGGGACTGGAGCTGCATCCAACATCGGGACAGGGAAGCTGGAAGAGAGGGAAAGGACATGGAGCAGCCTCAAAGATCCTCTACCACAGCCAACCCTTACAGCCCCTGAGACAGAAAACCCTCAGGCAGGAGGCAGGGACATGGAGAAGCCAGGAGGGCTACTAAGTCCCGTGCTGGGATAGATTCTCCTACTGTTCACCAGCCTCTGCAAGCTGGGACAGATTGATCCCACCAGCCTGAGCACAGGCTCTCTCCATGCCTGGAGCCTAGTGCAGCCAGGGGTCTCCCTTCCTGCCACAGGTGGCAAGCCTGTGGTGTGCCCTTCCATCCCTTCTGATCTTCTTGTCCCTGTCTTGCTCTCAGAGCAAGCTCTGTGCAAAAGGGTGTCCAGCTTATTCTCTTCCCAGCAAGAGGCTTTCCTAGCAACACTGAAGACCACCGCTCCCTGCCCTTGCCCACCAGTGCTCACTCACACAAGCCCCACAGCTGAGAAAAGCAACAGCTGCGGGGAAGGCAGAGGAGCTGACAGGACCCTCGTAGAGGTGTTCGCTGTGGGTGGCAGGTTGGAGATCCAATGCGACAGCCACCAATCGGAAACATTCCTGGAGGCTGTGGATACAGAGATGTCAGTACAGGGTGAGAGCTAAATACTGTGTCAATCAATGTGGGGCAGAAGCATCAGGAAGAGAGCCCAACTACAGGAGCTGAGGAACTGGCCTAACCACCTCACTGCCCAGCCCAATCCAGCCTCTGCATTCAACACGCTTTCCACTGTGGTCCCTGGAGCCAGAGAGGAATGGACAGCAGCCTTGGGAGCCAAGGATCAGGCCCAGCCAGACCAAAGCCTTTAAGGAAATAGAGTCTTCTATAGAGACACCTTATGTCCCCCGCACATCACAGCAGAGAATCAAACTAGAGTGTGACATCCCACCCTCACACACATGGAGAGCTCTTTGCCATGATGGGCAGGGAAGTGCTGATAAGGCCTCTGCTCTGCCTCAAGCCGGAAGATGAGGAGGACTGCAGGGAGGTGGAGGTGAAGCCCACCCTGTCACCCCCATATCTGTTGAATGAAGCCAGGAAGTGAAAACAGAGGCCCAGAGCAGAGCATGCTGCTGCCTTACCTTGCATCAGGAACAGGGAGAAGAGGATGGACAATGCCAGGCAGCTTCCCACTGCCAGCCAATAGGCCCTGTAGACCTGGAAAGCCACCGCCCCTTCTTTCTTCTCCTCCTCATGCTGGAGGAGGCAGGTGGCTTGGTCTGGTTCCTCCACCTCTGCTTCCAAATCATCCTGCTGCCCGTGTTGAGTCGGGGCTGTGGGTAAAAGGCACAGATCAATGCAGCAACAGGTGGCCCAACAGTTCCCTGGAACAGGAGCACCTTCTCCCTGCAACCATGGGGAAGGCTACTCTCTGCTCCGAGGAACCCCTCAAAGATCTATTTCCTCTCCCTCCTCTTTGCAATGCAGCTCCGGTACACTTCAGTCAGGAGGTCCTGCTGCAGCACATGGTGCCAATCAGGACATGGCTTCCTGGCCATTGTCTGCTGCTTGAGGAAGGATGAATTGTCTCTGGTCCCAAGCATACAGAAGACTCCTAGCCAGCTGTGTAATAATGCACAGAATGTGGGAATGGAACACTTTTCCAAGTCCAGCAGTCATCAGTCACACTTCCTCACTTCAGCAGATGTGGTTATTGCTAAGGGGCCAGGATGGCTCAACAAAGCCTGCATGTTCACACATTCTTTCCACATGTATCATGGGGATCTGACTCATTCTCCCAAGAAAGGGAGGTGAAGCACCCTCACTGACCAAGCACAGGGGGGAGCCCAGAACTGCTGTATTCTCCCCATCCCAACTCACATCACAGCAACCAGCTCCCTCTCTCCCTACCTTGGCTGTTACTGGCTACTTTCCCTCCCTATCCCATGAGTCTAGGTGTCCTGAATTCCTGTGTGGAGATCAGAGCAGGAAGTAGAGGGTTCTGCCAAGCATTTTATTCTGAGTGACACTGTCCCTCTCTCCTCCTTAAGTCCCCATGTATTGACCTTTATCCTGTTTCCCCTTGTCCTTCTGCTGGAGCTTGGGGATGGCTTCTACCAGGGGCAGGATCTCAGATGGGGTTCCTAGAAAGATAGAAGCGTGAATGCTTTATATTCCACGGAGCTCTAAAGGAATGAAGAGTCCATTTGGATATTCACCACAAGATGGCTCGTTTCTGTTCCGTCTCTGCACTTCTGTCCTCCCACCCAGCACGTGCACCCCCATGACTATTGCCCCTGTTCTGCTCTGCTCATGCCTCTCTCCAGAGCTGGCCTGCTTTATCCTTGTCCTGCTACATTTCCCACACCCCCATTCTCCCTGCTCATCTGCTGTGCTCCTGAACCCTTATGTTTCCATGAATTCCAGCCTAGTTAATCCCATCCCCTCTGCAGCTGTCAGCTTGGATCTTCCATGATCTGTTTCCCTCTAAACTCATACACTATCACTGTCAGACAGGGCGAGGGACTGAGTCCTGAGGCCTGGTCTGCAGCCAAAAACACAAGTAACAAAAGGCATGATGCTATACCTATCTTGGCTATTCTGCCGTGCTCCATCAGCAATAAGGTGTCAGCCTTCTCCAAAAACTCGGTCCGATGGGTGCAAAGGATCCTGGTCTTGTGCTTGAGAATCCCCAGAATGCATTTCTGCATAAGGTGATTGGCTACATCGGCATCAACCGCTGCCAGCGGATCATCAAGGAGATAGATTTCCTTCCCCTAAGCAAGAGGAAGAAGAGACAGTGATACAGCTCCCAGCTCCTTCTGTTCCAGCTCTATGTCATTAGATGCCACTGAAAATAAGGATGCAGTTGGCTCAGGGCAGTTCCTAGCTCCTGGAGTCTCAACCTCCACCAGTTGGAAGTGCTTCTGGACCAACAACTGTTGTGAGCATCTAGTCCTGGCTTTGCACTTGAGGGTTGTGTCTGCCACAACTGGCCTCCTGTACCTTTACCTGGTAAGCAGCTCTAGCCAGGGCAATACGAGCCTTCTGTCCCCCGCTGAGGGTCACACCATTCTCGCCCACCTCTGTCTGGTCTCCTGCTGGTAAGATCTGAAAGTGAAACACACAAGAGCATACATTCAAAAGTTGCTTCACAGATGCAGGGTGACTGGGGTGGAGAGTGGGGAAGGTTCAGAATCAGGATCCCTGGGTCTGATGCGTGCCTCTGGTATGAACTCACTAAGACACCTCAGGCAATACCCAGTGGCCTGGCTTGATAGTAAGAGATGCCACGCACCCCTAGCTCAAATTGAGCTGCCAGCACTCTGCATCTCGAAAATCAAGCTGTCAGCCTCGGTGTGCCTCTCCTTCCCTGACTACAAAATAGGAGCAGAAGTCCCTTCCTCCCTCCCTGGTACAGCAGGAAGATTTGCTGGCCAGTGTACCCAGCATGCTTGGAGCCTGGAATGCGGCGCTTACTGACTGGAGGACACAAACTCAAGCCATCTATCATTCTACATGGCCCCACCATGGGGACAGGCTCTCTGCTCCAGCAGAGTCTCAGCTCTCAGCTGGCTCTGGCTACTGAGAAAATAAATGCTTAATGCACAGGACTCACAGGCAGCCCCAATAACCTCTCCTTTTCTTGGGATCCAGAGCTCCCACTCCTCAGGAGACATCTTAAAGAAAACAGTTTGAAACACTGCCCCATCAGCTCCAAGAGGGGAGAGCCTCAGTCTGCCAGGAAGCAGCACTAACAGCAAAGCAGCACCTGGGCTGTGTGAAAGGCAGGGCTTACATGGTTCAGGAAAGAGGAAGAGGCAGGGGAAATGCAAAATGGGAACTGCTTTTCTTCTGTGCTGTCCTGGATTGGCAGAGGCTCAGGCTCAGATCCAGGGCAGGGCCTGTGCGAGCTGGGGGACCTTCTTGTTCCAGGGCACTCACATTCAGGTCATCGGAAAGTGCACAGGCCTCTAGCACCTCCTGGTAGTGCCTGGCGTTGTACTCCTTCCCAAAGAGGATGTTCTCACGGACAGTGCAAAACTGAATCCAGGGCTCCTGCGTGGCCAGGCCAAACCCTTGCTCTAGATTCCAGACATACATGTGTCCACCCAGCCTGCAAATGACACCCAGAGCAGGAGGAGAAAAGAAAAGGTGAAATTTCCTCAGGAGAGTGTGCCTGGGAAGTGGGACAAGCCCCTTAGGTGTCCCTCAGAACAGGGCTGCTGTAAGGGCTGGTGGGGGGGGCAGCACAAGAGTTTTTTGGCAACTTACTTGATGAGTTCTCCAGTAATTGCTGCCAGCAGAGAGCTCTTTCCACAGCCGACCTTTCCAACAACCCCAACCAGCTCCCCCTACCAGGGGAAATGAGCAGCAGCAGATTCATTACATTAAAGCTTGGACCTATGATGGCTCCCCGTACCATATACCCTACTCCCTGCCCCCACCTTTCTCACTGCCAGGTCCTGAACAAAGAGTTGCAGAGTCCCTCTGGATGGGTGCTGCCCAGCACTCTCCTCCCTAGCTGACAACCAGGAGAAGGTAGAGTCTTGCATTTCCAGTGCAGAGGATGGGGATGAGGGACCATCTGCAAAGGAAAAGCTGCTCAGTTACTGCATTAACCTCACAGCAGGGAGCAACATGGAGCTGGGCTCAGCATCCCATCCAGCATCGTGCTCCCTGGAAAGCCAGCCAAGTCTTAGATGCATGTGATCAGCCCCACACCCGAATGGAGAAGACCCATTTCTGATGCACTCCACCCAGCTGCAGGAGGCCACAGCATGACACTGACACATCCCTGTTGCAGCCTCCCCTCAGCCACCTTCCCTCTTTTGTCCTTCACCTACCACTGTGTCTCTGTGGAAAGCTCATGCAAACCATCTTGGAGTCACTCCCAGAACTGCTAGGTTCCTTTGGCATGAAGGTGCCAGAGAACAGCAGGGAACTGGCAACAGGGTGAGGGAGAGGAAGAAGGGTGTACAGGGAGGGGAGCAGAGAACCATCGTCCTCCATGCCACTTTATCAACCAAAGGCAACATGGCTGGCAGCTTCAATATCAGGGAAGATTTTGGAGAAATGAGTGAGGAATGACAGGCATGCTCAACCTCTGGCCTGTGGACAAGAGCTGGCCCACAGCACTGTGTCATCTGGCCCACAGGGCTCCCCAAAGGGCCAGAAATTTGGTAATGGAAGAGCAGTGGCACCACTACCCTGTTGCTAAATCTCTGGACCTGGAGAGAGCCCCAGGACCTGCACACTGGATCCAGTGCCTGATTCCAGAGCACTGGCCTGGGTGGGGGAAGCACCAGGCTCCAGGGCCCAATTCCAGAAGGGATGGATGGGGGAAGTGCCAGGCCCCTGGGGCTGACCCAGTCTACAAATGGGTCCCACACCATGCATCTGGCCTGGGGAACCAAAAGGTTAAGCACCACTGACTTAAGGTATTTGGTGCTGGTACAGAAGAATACTGTAGTCACACCTGCTATGGGAGCCCTTCTACAGGGGATGAAGTATGTGCTCACCCTCATTTCTGCCCCCACATCAGTTTGACTGAAGAGAGTCTGGGTCATAGCTCAGCACTCTTGGGAGTTCAGAGGAGGTGACCAGGATTTCCCTAAACATTCACTTGGGTGAGTAGAGCCCTGCTCCCCTCAGACTGAGACCCTGTGCACCAAAGCCAGCTGCACTGCTCAGGGTTCTCCACTCTTTCCCAACTCCATGTAGCAGTTTTCACCCAAAAGTTAGTGGTGCCTGTTCTGCCTGGGTCCCAGCCCACAGCCATATACCCAGTGAGTAATAGGCCTCCAAGTCCTGGTCCGAGAGCTCCAAGAAGCGCTGGATTCGATCCAGGGATACTTTGGCTTCCAAGATTCCATTCAGCACCCATGGGAAGTTGTTGAGGGGGAGAATAAGCATCCCGACAAGTGCTAAGGCTGTGAACACCTGTGTGAGAGAGGACAAGGAACCAGGTGAGAGTGACGCTTTAGCATGCCACGTACCCTGAAGAATTTCCCAGTCAAGGACCTGCAATAGGGACTAGAACATACCCTTGCAGGTTTGTGATACCACCCTCAGAAAGGTATCACCCTCTGTTGCCAGGGTAGCCATGGCTGCACCCCACATAATGGGCTCAGCTCTATTCACAGGGGAGATCTCCCCTTAACTCCATAGTTGGGAGGAGTAGAAGTGCTGCACTGTCACTCAATTACCTGCTGAAAGTGGTTCTGTAAAACCATTCTGGCCACAGCAGTCCAAGCTGAGCAGTGATACTGCTCAGGGTCTCCCCCATTATTACCTTGGTGGCAGTGAGCTGGTGCCCGAGCAGAACATAGGTGATGAAGATGACAATGGAGACAACCACTGGGAGTGCAGCCCACAGGTACACGCACACAGCATCCAGGTACTTGATAGCTCGCAGCTTCTGTAGCTCCTTGGCCCGGCAAAAGTTCACACGGGCACCAAAATGCTGCTCCCAAGTGTAGAACTTGATCACTCGCATGCCACACAGGAACTCTGTCATCAGCTGCAGTAGAAGAGGAGCAAACAGTGTGGTCTGAACTCAGTCTGCTCTATGTCACACTGACGCTAGCCACGCCGAGCTAAGAGAGAGAAGCCAAGACTTGGCCTTTGCTCTTACTAAGAGTCATGATGGCGAAACAAGGAACTGTTTATCAGCAACTAAGATACATCTACAATGGTCAGGAGCTCTGGCCCTTCTCTGTTGGTATCACCTCACCTGTTCAGCTTACCTCACCCAAGTGAAAGTCTAAATCTCATGCTCAATATTTCAAGCCCGAGGGAAAACCAACCAGCTCTTCCTAAAGGAAGAAGCTCATCCAACAGACTGGTCCTAACATACTTGGAGAAGAAGCAGGGGAAGGCAGGGGAGGAAAATGCAACCATTTTAAGATAGGAAGACTTACTACAAATCAGCTGCATCTCCTATAACTGTTTTATCTGTTCACTCCTATCTTGGGGTAAATGGAAGTTAAAAACAATAGGGTGAATCACCACAGTTTAGATTCACTTACTGTATGACAGAAACAGACAACAGTTACAGATTCACTAATGAGCAGTAAGTCCCCATAGTATAATTGTTCATCTGTCCAGCCCTTAAACGCAGCTTTTTGGGGGCGTGCCTATGGTTAGAGTGCCTACAGATGCTCAGTGTGTGTGGGAATAAGACTTACGTTTCTGTGCTTCTGAAATGTCTGGAAAATGGGCAAGAGGAGAGGCTGCTAAGAGTCATGTCCCCACTGGAAAAGCCAGATTCAAACTGCCTAAAACTCCATCATTCAGGATATCACCTCTCTGAAGGGGAGCTTTTAAGGTAAGTTCTTTCTTTAATTAAGAGTAACTAACCTAGATACCTGCTGAAAGTGGTAACCTAGATATTTAGCAGAAGTAGCTGAAACTCAACAGTGAGACCAATACTTAAGTCCCTTTTTTTAATTATTAGCTGTAATTAGGGCAGAGTATGGCTAAACAGAAAGTCAATCTGTAAATTCAAAGTTTCTAGTCTAAGGGGACCCATAAATTAAAACTGTCTTAAAAGAAGAAACTCAGTTTTAACACTTCTAAAAATGCAGGTAGAAGTCTAGTGACAAGATGGAGGCTACCCAGTTTATTGCACTGGGTGCAGAATGTATGATCACCTGCCTCAGGGGCAGCTTTCATATGTGTACATCTGGTGCAAAGAACTCCTGGCTCTGAGAGACCAAGTGCATTTTCACAGGGTTAAGGTGGCAGAACTAAAGCAGCTATAGGAGGCAGAGAGGCTCATAGATGAGGCTTTCAGGGACACTGAAGGGCAGTACTACCTCCACAGTAGCAACTCCTATGCTGCTAAGGAGAATGAGAACCTTGGGGATGGAGGACATCAAGCTGGGAAAGAAGTAAATTAATCCTTACATGGGACCCACCTTCCACCTGATGTTACAGCATCCTCTTGCACCAAGGATACAGTACTCCTCCGAGGGAGGGAACCCCAAAGGATAGAAGGAGGCAGGTGGTGGTTGTGGGCAATTCGATTATTAGAGACATGGTTGGCTGGGTCTGACATCTGAGAGGACTGCATGGTGACTTGCCTGCCCAGATGCAAAGGTAGCAGACCACCGAGATGTGTAGATAGGCTGTTTGGAAGGGTTGGGAAGGAGTTGGAGGTTGTGGTCCATGTGGGTACCAGAGACATAGGTAAGGATAGCAAGGAGGTCCTAGAAGCTAGATTTAGGCTGCTAGGGAGGAGGCTGAAGTCCAGGATCTCTACGGTAGCACAGGCCAGGTAGACAGGCAAAGCTTCAGAGTCTTAATGCATGGCTGAGACGAGGGTGTATGGAGGAAGAGTTTAGGTTTAATAGGAACTGGAGGACCTTTTGGAACAGGGAAGAGCTTGTACAGAGGGATGAACCAAAATGGTACCAGAATGCTGACACATAATATTAAAAAGGTGGTAGACCAGCTTTTAAACTAAAAACGGGTAAAGCTGACAGTTGCAGAACAGCACACAGTTCAGATGGGGATAAGAAACAGGGTGAAGGCAAGAACAAGCAAATACCTTTAGTAAATAAAAGGTCACATACAAGTAACCAACTAGGCAACAATAAAGTGTACACCTGCTTTTATACTAATGCTAGAAGTCTAAGATCAAAGGTGGGGGAACTTGAATACAGCACACGGTGTTATTGATGTAACAGGTGTCTCTGAAACACGGTGGAACAAGGAAAATCAATGGGATGCTGTAATACCAGAATCCAAATTATACTGAGTAGGTTGTACTGGTGGGGGAGTGGCATCAAAGACTATTGAATCAAATAGGTTAGATTTTTCAACTGATAAGAGAGGTTCCATAGAATCTTGTGGATAAAAATCCCAGGTTTCAATAGAAAAAAAAGCTACATCTAGGGATATACCATTGACCCCCCCCCCCCCCCCCCCCAGCTAGGATAGCAGCAGAGAACTAGAAATGCTAATGGAGTTGAGAGAGGCTGTGACAGCAGAAAACGTAATAATGAGGGACTTCAACTATCCACAAATAGACTGGGTCAATCTAACATCAGGTCAGGATGCACAGACCACATTTCTGGACTTTATAAAAGACTGCTTCCTGGAGCAGTTACTCTTGGAACCTATGAGAGGAAAGGGCATTCTTGACCTAATCCAAAGCAGTGTACAGGATTTGGTGCAAAGGGTAACTGTTACTGAGCCACTTGGCAATAATGGCCACAATACAGTGGTTTTGACATCCATGTAGGAGGGGAGACAAGAAAATCTACAAGGGTAACCTTTAACTTTAAAAAGGGAGACAACACCAAAACGAGGAAGTTAAAAGGAGCCCCTAAAGAGGTAAGGAACTTCCAGGCAGCATAGGAACTACTTAAGAACACCATACTGGAGGCACAAAGAAAATGCATACCGCAAATAAAAAAAAAAAAAGGGAAATGGACCAAAAGAAAGCCAGTACACTTTAATGGCAGAGTTGCAGAGGCAAGCAGCAGGAAAAAAATGCTTTTTTCAAAATGTGGAAGTCAAATTCTAATGAAGAAAATAAAAAGAGAACATAAACAGTGACAAAGCAAATGTAAAACTGTAATAAGACAAGCTAATAGACTTGCTAGTGACACAAAAGGGAACAATAAAAATGTCTTTAAGTAAATTAGAAGCTGAACACCTGCCAGGGAGTCAGCTGAGCCTTTGGATGACCAGGGGGTAAAAGGGGCATTAAAGGATGAGAGGGCCATTAGCCAAGAAACTAAATGCATTCTTTGCACCTGTCCTCACTGTGGAAGATGTTAGGAAAATTCCATCACCAGATCCACTCCTCTCTAGGGACAAGTCAGTGATGCTGACCCAAATTGAGGTTTCAATAGATGAGGTCATAGAGGAAATTGATAAACTAAACAGTGGCAAATCACCAGGACTTGATGGCATTCACCCTAGGATTCTAAAGGAGTTCAGATCAGAAATTGCAGATCTCCTAACTGTAGTATGCAACCTATCACTAAAAATAGCCTCGGTACCAGAAGACTGGAGGGCTGCCAGTGTGACTCCCATATTTAAAAAAGGCTCTAAAGGGGATTCAGAGAACTATAGGCCAGTGAATCTAATTTCTGTTCCTGGAAAATTGGTGGAAACAATAATAAAGAAAAGGATTATTTGGCCGGTAGATGAACATGAGTTACCGGGGAGGAATCAACGTGGCTTTGTCAAAGGGAAATTGTGCTTCACCAACCTACTTGAATTCTTTGAGAGTGCCAATAAGCAGGTAGATCGTGCCAATCCGGTTGATGCTGTATATTTGGACTGCCAGAAAAGCCTTTGATACAATCCAACATCAAAAGTTCTTAACTAAGTTAGACAGTAATAGGATTGCAGGGAACATTCTCTTGTGGACTAGAAATCGGCTCCAAGATAGAAAGCAAAGACTGAGTATAAATGGTCAGTTTTTAGGATGGAAAGAAGTAAACAGAAGGGTCCCCCAGGGATTTGTGTTGGGGCCAGTGCTGTTTACCATATTCATAAATGATCTGGAAAATGATCTAGCAAGGTGGTCAAATTTGCCGATGACACAAAGTTATTCAAAGTAGTAAAGACCAAGGTGGACTCTGAGGAACTACAGAAGGTTCTGTCATGATTGAGCAAATGGGCAACTAAGTGGCAGATGCAATTCAGTGTAGGTAAGTGTACAGTTATGCACCTGGGCAAAAATAACCCGAACTATACCTACACCATGATGGGCTCTGCCTTAGCTGATACCATATAGGAAAGAGATCTAGGAGTCATTGTGGACAGTTTGCTAAAAACATCAGCTCAGTGCTCAGCAGCCATCAAAAAGGCAAACAAACTATTAGGAATTATTAAGAAGGGAACTGTAAACAAAAAAGGATTTACGCCCCTTTATGAATCCATGGTACATCCACACCTTGAATACTATGCCCAGTTCTGTACCCCACACCTCACAAAGGTTATAGAAGAACTAGAGAGGATATGGAGAAAGGCAACAAAGATGATTAGCAGTATGGAGGGCATGGGTGACTGGTGCCATTTGAGTCAGGGGGGGCACATGTCTCTGCCCCCCCCCCCCGACACCAGTCAACGACCGGGGGGGGGGGGGGGGGAGTGACCCCGGTGGCCAATCTCACTGACCAGGGGTGGGGGGGTGTCCCCTGGTGGCTGATCACACTAACTGGAGTGGGGGGAGGCCATGACCAATCTCACTTGCCAAAAAGCGGTGTGGCTGCTTTTGCTGGAGACCCCACTGCACACCTGGCACCCACAGGGGGGCACAAGTGTTTCTGCTTGTCCCCTGCCCATTGTCTAAACAGGGAGCATGGCCTGACAGGGGTGCACCAGAGCTCTCAGGGGGTGCACGCGCACCCCCATGCGTTGCCACTGATGAAGGGGCTTCCATATGAGGAGAGACTCAAGAGGCCAGGCCTATTCAGTTTAGAAAAGACATGCAGGGGGTGGGTGGGGGGTGGGGACAGGGATGGGACACACACATGATAAGGGTTTACAAAATACTACATGGCGAAGAGAAAGTAAATAGGGATTCATTATTTACTCTCTCACAATACAAGAACTAAGGGTCACAAAATGAAACTAGTAGGTAGTAAGTTTAAAGCTAACAAAAAGCAGTTCTTTTTCACACAGCATGTAATTAATGTCTGGAACTCATTGCCACCAGGTGTTAGGGAAGCTGACAGTTTAGCTAGATGCAAAAAAGGACTGGACAAATTCTTGGAGGAAAGGTGCATCAGTAGCTATTGAGTATGGAAGTTAGGGATATAGCCTCTGAATAAGAGCTTCCTAAACCTTAAATGCTGGAGGCTGCACGTGTGAAAGGAACAGTGAAAAAATTTAGTTCACACCCTTTTCACTCCCCCAGTTTAGCATCCACTCTCTGCCAATATGTGACACAAGATAATAAGCAAGATGAACCTACGGTCTGACCCAGTACATAGCAATTCTTCTCTTCTGCCAATTGAGCAGCACAGGCTGAAATGGCAGAGGACAGGGCCAAATCAGAGGCCAAATCAGAGGTACAAAACCAGCAATAAAGCATGAAAACATCCCCTAGAAACCAGTGGCCTGCAAACGGACCTAGAGTTAGAAGACACCATTTAGAACAGGGGTGTCCAACCTTTTTGAATGTGGGGACGTATCACAAACTTTTTATCACTCAGTGGGCTGGCAAGCCATATTCAAAGATGTCACAGGAAGTGGTATCATATCAGGAAGTGATGTCACATGAACTTTGACATCAATGAAGTTGCAGGGGTTGACATGGTGCTGCAGGAGCCACTTGGCTACAACCGGGTTGACCTGGTGCTGGAGAAGCCGTGGGGCCAGGCCGGGGTTAACCTGGGGCCCGCCCGGCCTGCCAGTGCCATGCCCAAGTTGACATGGTGCTGCAGGACCTGCCAGGGCAGAACCGGGTCGGCACCGCCCAGGAAAAGCGGCGTGCAGCTGAAGCCGGCTTCCCACGTGCTGCTGGGGACGGGAGGAGGCCAGTCAGGTCTGCACTGGCCAGCAGAAGAGGCGGCAGAGCTGTGTGCCACTTGGGACTGACCAGTGCAGGCTTGTCGCGTCCTGAGCGGCACACGGCTCTGCCGCCTTTTCTGCTGGCCGGTGCAGACTCGGCCGGGCTCCTCCCATCCCCAGCAGCACATGAGAAGCGGCCCCCTCGGGGCCTTGCACGCGGGTGGCCAGGCCCGGAAAGCCACAGCGCCCAGAGGGAGACTGGCCAGGGGAGCAGGCGCAGCCATGCTGTGGGGCAGGGCAGGGCAGGGCAGTGGGGCTGGCTTGAAGCGGGGTTGGGGGGGGAGGCAGGCACTGGCCTCCCGCACAGGGCCACTCCCCGGGCCCTGCAGGGGTAAGCAGGTACCCTCCCCTTGCTGCCAGCTGGGGCCTGCAGGCTGGCCCTGCCCGCCTTGCCACTGCCCCACTGCAGCGGCTCCGTGCTTCACAGTGCTCCCTGCCCGCCTCACCGCTGCCGCTGGGTCCACGCTGCTGCAGCACCACGCTCCGTGGCACTGCTGCCGCGAGCCAGATAAAATGGCTTGGCGGCCCGCAGACCGTATGTTGGACAAGCCTGATTTAGAATATGTGATGGCAGCAGCTCTGAGGAAACAGACTAGGGGGTTCAGAGGTCCTTCTATTCTCAATAAAGGAAACCCCAGGGGTGACTGGATACACTACAGAGGCCAGAATAATGTTGGACAACAACTGCACTCTTGGAAGAATCGAAAGGACATGGCATCTCACCACCCCACCCTTCCCATCAAGGTCACTGGGTTCCAAGGTGGAACCAAACAGCTGGAGCTACAAGAGTGACTGAAAGATACTGTGGCAATGAACCCAGAGCCACATGCTGCACCCTCACCTTGACTCGTGTGTCTTTGTGCGTCAGCATCTCTTTGTTGTTCTCCATGATGCGGTTTGCTATGACCTTGTTGATGGGCACGAGCAGCAGGGCCAGGGCCAGGCCTCCCAGGAAAGCCACACCCACCTGCTGGTAGAGCAGGTAGAGAGTGATGGCAAACTGGAAGGGGAGGCTCCACACCTCATGGAAACTGATGCAGAAGTTGATGAGCCGATCGGTGTCTGTGCTCATGAAGTTGACGATTTCCCCCATAGTGAATCTAGCCAGGCTGGTGCTGCTGACCCAGAGGGCCTTGCGGTATATGGCAGAGATGACTGCTGTGCGCACCATCAACATCACCTTGTTCACCTCATAGCTGAACTGGTTCCGTAAAAGAGCACCCAGAAAGGAGCCAGCAAAGAGACCCACGGCATACAGTACCCCATGGCTCAGGGGCTCCTGGCGCGACTCCATGAAGTTAACCAGCAGGTTCAAGAGCAAAGGACCTGAGAAACCCAACAGGCTGCCAGCCAGCTTCAGGAGCCCGAGGGAGTAATATCGGAGCCCAAAGGCTGCATGCAGCACTGAGAGGAGTCTCACAGCCTTCTGAGTGCTGTGTGAGCTTCCAGGAGCATGGAGGGAATCTCCCCTCCCGTCACCTTTAGAAACCATTGGGCTAGTGGGAGATACTATCTCTTCCTCCTCTTGCCTGAGAGCTGCTTTTTCCTGCCAGCAGGAGTAGAAATGGTCATGGACCCTGGCAGCCTGGAGTCGTCGAGGTAGAAGGTAGACATCTTGTGGCCGATTCAGCTTCCACTGATAGCCGCGCTGCATAAGAGGATTTGTCCAAGTATAGAAGAAGCGTGAGAGCCAGCTCTCACCATCCTCTGCCACTCCCTGCCAGTCAGGTGCCAGGATCCCTGACTCTGAGAAGGGAGGGTCATGCTGCCAGGGGTCATTGATGGAACAAAATTCTTGCCTGCTGGCAACAGGAGTGATGTACCCAATCATATAAATAAGCAGGGAAGCCAGCTGTAGGCAGAGGATGGAAAGTCTAAAAATGAGAGCAGGATGGTCATGGAACCAGACTATCTCATGCTGGCAGTGCCAAACCAGTGTGATGACAAAGCCAGGGATGGGTAAGAGGGTGAGGAGTGCCATGGCTGCAGGGCCACGGGAGAAGCCATAAACGGACCTGTAAAGCATGAGAAGTGCCAAGGTGTGAGTGAGCCATGCCAGCAAGGCAATGCCACTTGCCAGCACTTCCAGGTACAAAGGGCCCAGCTGCTGCTGAGACATGACTGCTGGGATTATGTCAAGGATGGGCAGGCCAGCAAGTATGAAGGAGGCAGCAATTCTGCATTTCCAGCCAGGTCTGTGAGGAGCCCCAGGACCAGGAGATCTAGTGAAGAAAACATTGGAGAAAGCTTTACAGTGGAACTAGCAACCATCCCATTACCTGGGACTCGATCCTCTGCTTCCTTCTGTTTTCTTCCCACCATATCTATCCACTCTCAGTCCATACCCCTTGGGGTGATGCCAGGCTCTCTATTCCATTCCCCAGCTTCAGAGCATTTAGAAAGGTAGGGCCTGCCGTGATGGATGATGTGTCCATATAATCTGACATTTTTGTCAGTACCAGACAACTCAGAAAGGTACAAGAAAGCCCACAGTAGAAGCCAACTGGAATCACCTTCCAATAAGGGAGTTCCCTCCTAACCTGAGGCAGTTTGTGGTAGGATCAGGCCCTGGTGCATGAGAAGTAAAATCTGTTCTAGAATATATTTTTATCCTCTCTAATGTAACTCTGAATGGCTACAATCTCCACACTATGGGGTACCAATCCTTTCTTGGCTTCTGCTAAACTCTTGGCCTCTGTGGTATCTTGTAGTAGCAAGTTCCACCAGCTAAGTGTGCATCAGGCAACAAAACATTTCCTTATCATTTATATGTCTGCTGCCTTTCAGTTTCATTGAAGTGTGTTCTTTGTGGACTGAAGGAACAGGAAAATACAACAGGAGAGAGAAACTCTTCTTAGTTTCTCTCCACCAATTATTACTTTGTATATCTCTGTCACACATCTCTTACTTCAGGCTCATGTCCTCTCTAGCCTAACCAATTCCAGTCTTTTCAACCTCATCCATATAAAAGTTTTGTTCAGGTCTCTGCTCATTCTTATTACCCCAGCCACTTCTGCAAGAGCCTTCTTGAGAGCGAGTGACCAGAGTTACAATGCTCCAGAGGAGACTAATAAATTAATAAAATTGGTTTTTTTCTTTCCCATACATTGGGTGGGTACTTTCATTTAGTAGTCAACAGCAGTGGCCCAGGCTTGCTCCTCAGTAATTATAGTTAATGTAGACTCCAGCTGTGTGTCAGACTTTTCCTTTTTGAAAACAATACAAATTAAGACGCTGCAGAGAGGCTGCAGTTTGGCTATGAACCAATGAAGGAGAGACACAATAGTCCTCCACAATTATTGAAAGGAGGATGAAGAACTGTTTAGGACAGCTGTGTCAAAGATCTGGCCTGCAAGCTGCATCTAGCCCATGGAACCACATCATCTGACCCCTGATGCTGATTCCATGCAGGGCCAGTCCAGGATCCACCCACATGCTGGCTCCAGTGCCCATGGCGCCTGGTTCAACCAGTTTAGGCTCTGTACTGCAAGCAATATCCACCTTGGCCAGAGTGGGTGCCAAGTGCAGTGCAATCCTGGACTGGCTGGAATGAGCACCATGGACACTGAATCCAGCATGTGGTGGGAAGCGGGTCCTTGGGCCTAATCTGGCATGTGAGGCCAGCCCTGCACCATTCATCTGACTTGGGAACCAGTTCTACACTCCACAGGGCCAAATGGGTTTGACACTCCTGATTCAGCTGATATGTGAAGTTATAACTGGGAGGGAGGAGAAAAAACCCTACCATCCTTTATGAACTTTTCTCTGTGCTCCTTTACTGTAAATGACAGAAAGGCAGAGGGCTCTGTACCTTGGTGTGCCAACATAGCATGCACTGACTAATGCAAGCATCACGTGAGGAACAGCATTCAAAGTCAGCTGGTTAAAGCAATGGCCAACATTCCCATGTATCCAGACAGGAAGGGGATCTTCTGGGCTAGTACCACACAGATCAGACACTATGTTCTCCATCCTCTGCAACAGCCAGAAACACCTAGGAGAAGAGAAGAAAGAAAAGGAGTCAGATCTGCAAAGAGGTCAGTCACAGGCCAAATGAAGGACAGGTGGGAACAGAAAGGAACATCAGACTGGAAGGGACCTCTGGGTCACTGAGCCCAATCCCTGCTGTTGTAGGCAACTATACTCCACAATCCCTTTCATTAACTAATCAAGGTCTTTTGTTAAACTAGTTAAGTTTTTCCCCCACTGCTCTTCTGGGAAGGCTGTTCCAGAATCACAGGGCTTTAGAAACCTTTTGATTTCGAGACTTAAATTGCTCATGGCTTATTTATATTTAAGTCATTTAATAATATTACTCGCATATTAACAATACACTCCTTACTTTTCTGCAGGTCACTTAATATAGATTTCAAAGCATTTTATAAACATGTATTAATTAAATCTTTCAGACTTTTCCTCATTCTCATAAGGTAGGCAAGTCACACATGGAATTTGCTGTACCTATAACCACTATGTGGCCACCTGTGACAGACAAACTGTTCTTTAACAATGCATTACAATCGCATGCAACACTTTAGAATGGGAAGTGGAAGAAAAACCTGTGCCCAGCCAGAAGCGCAACTTATGTTTGGCTTTAAAGATTTTTTTTATACATTTTATATTAGCAATCTAGGTCTTCTCCAGCTATGCATCCTCCCCATCAGCTGGAGAACTAGTAAGTGATAACATTACTGAACTAACTGAGAAGCTGCAGTCCTTGAGTGGAGAAGGGAATATTTGGTAAGTAGTGTTTAAAATGTGCCCCCCAAGCACTTATGAAAATCCCCAGGCTCATGAACAGAATGGGGAAAGGACACTTTTGTTAAAGAATAGATGTTCCCCCCATCCCCTTCTAATATGGTGGCTCCCAACAAGCAGAGTTTAAGCCTGGGCCAGCAAAATGATGACCGTCTGGACTCGACATGCCTGAGACAGAGGTGGTTACCTGCCGTAGCCTAAAGCCAGGCAGAAAGCAGGGTTAGACAGGGGTTGATCAGGGGGCGTGCACTGGTGCACTCGCACCCCCTTTGATTCCCGCTCTACCCAAAGTTTAAAACCAACTGCCTGGCAGCGGCAGCAGCATTTCTAGTCAGGCAGTGCTGAGGGAATCACTTGACTTCATGGCTCATTAAAGTCTAACTGATCCCTTCTAAACCCTTAATTCCTCTGGTGTTAATAGCCCCCTCTCTCTTTTTTAATGGTCTGGATATTCCACCCATCAAGCTCACTTTCTTCTGCCATACTGTCTGTTTGCTGCTCCTGGTCCCATAGCTCCTATTTCACAGCCCTGCAGACTGTTTTTAACTCAGTCTGAGGAAGTCAGATCGAAGCAAAACCCCACCTTAAACTGAACAAGGCAGCCTGAGGCCCCTTGTGTAGTAGTAAAACTTCTAGTTTCTTTTTCAGCTGAAGAAAAACACGTGTTGTGCTAGAGGTGACGATGCCTCGCACCACCTGCCCCCGCCCCGTTCTTAATCCTGGGTCCGCCTAGGGCAGCGGTTCCCAATCTGTGGCATGCGTACCACCAGTGGTACTCAGACAACCTGTCAATGGTATGCCTTAACAGATTTATTATAATTACTTTATATGACATTTATTTTATTTTTATTATATTTATTATATGTTTATTATAATTACTTTATATGACATTATAATTACTTTATATGACAAAAATTTGCTGATGGTACTTAATGTTGTATCATTTTACATTGGTGGTGTGCAGTCTGTCAGAGTTTGGGAACTACTGGCCTAGGGGGTTAGATGTGCACCTGGCAGACTAACCTCATTGGAGATGGACTGCAGGAGCTCGTTTGCTTGGTCACACTGCCTTGAGCAGGGGGCTGGACTAGATGGCCTTGTAAGGCCAGCCTTCCAGCCCTCCTTTCCTCTGATCCTATGACCCCAGCCAGGACACAAGAGGACTCGGGCTATGTGTCTTAGTCTGCACGGTGCACATCTGCCCTGACCCCTAGGATGAGAAGTGGCTCCCACCCTTCTCCCCCTTGTTTCTAGGGTTGCCAACTCTGTTTGAATCTATTCTGTGAGATTTCCAGGACACCAATGTGCCCACGACACACAACACGAATGCGTCTGCATGCTTATGTATATCAGTTATGGATTACGGTGAGTAAACTTTATGTCAGGAAGGCAAAGGCAGTTACTATGACATTTAAAAAAACCCACTGGACTACTGCATAAATCAGATTTGACATTTAATACTTATTTCAATGAATATTCTATCATTTATCTTCTGCATGACTCTCAGCAGCCTCCTGGAGATTTCTCTCTCATTCCTGGGGGCTCCAGGGCAATCCTGGAGGGTTGGCAACCCTACTTGTTTCTAAATGCAAGCCCAGGGGCACCCAGCCCAGTCACAAGCACACCCTGGGGAGGTGATAGGGGCAGAGCCCACCCCTGCTACCCCTGGACAGCCTCCTGCTCTGCAGTGGGCTCGGGGAGCAGCGCTGCCCTGTGCCCAACTGGGCTGGGGTGCTGCTGGCCCGCCCGGAGCTCAGCGCGTGGGGCAGGACAAGGGGCACCGCCCCGCAGGCGGGAGACCTTCAGTGACGTAATCTCGATCGCCTTCCGCCCCCCACCCGGCGGCTTCTGACCCTCGCCGCCCGCCGTACCTCGGATCGGCGGCCCTCAGGCTCCGGGACGCGATCTACAGCAGCCGCAGGGCCCCCGCTTCCTGCCCGCCTGCGCCCCCTGCGGCCGGGAGGGTCCCTGCGGGCTGGAGGTTGGGGCGGCGTGGGAGGGGCTCGCTGCGCCTGGGCGGTGGCTGTACGGGGAGGCGCGGAGGGCACCGCACTGGCCCCACTGGGGTTGGGACCGCCCCGTCACCTCCCCCTGCCTTGCAGCGAGCTGTGCGCGGCCTCAGCAACGCGTCCACCAACTCCTCCATTTCAACCACGTGTGAAAACAGAATGCCCCCACAAAACCCTCCCACGCCCCATAATCCAGGGCTAAACCAGAGGCAGGGATTTGGTAGGGTGCCATCTTTGACTGGAGCCGGGGCAGAGCTAGATCGGCCCAGAATGCCAGGGATGCCCAGGGTTCTTCCGTGATGGGCGCCCGCCATTCCAAGGCTTGGGCTACAGCACTGGGAACCAAGCATTTAGCCCTGCAGGCCAAACAAATGGCAAGGGGTGGTCAACCAGTAGGATCTTCTGGCCCTGCACTGTCTCTGTTGGGCCCTGCACCAGGATCAGCACTGCGCCACCCCAATTGGCTCTGCATGCCCAACATAGCACAGAGGGCGGTGCTATCTGGCTCACGTGGCTTCCCACAGGTCTGGAAATTTGGCAGCAGGGGAATAGTGATTAACACTGCCACTGCTCCCTCACCACCATAGTTTCAGACTCGCCAGGAACCCTGTGGCTTGGATGACAAGGCTACATGGGTTGAGGATTGAGCGCCCCTGTACCGCAGCATAAATAGCAGGAGGGAAGCAGCAGAGTGGCCAGGCTCCATGCCCATAACTCCCCCCCCTCCCGCCCCATAGTAGCCTGGCCTAAAATATCCAGTATGGGTCTGGGCAAGAAGCAAACCTTTGTGCCTGAAAGCTTGTTTAACATCTCTTGTAACTCTTCATTTGGTGCAATAAAAGATATCACAGAAAAACCCCACCTTTGCCTCTGCAGGTACATTTTTTGGCCCATCACAGCTACAACAGCTCCCTGAGCCTACTAAAATGTTCAGTGAGACATATGAAGGAGCTGCAAATGTTAGAATTAAATCCTAATAAACTGGCCAACAAAGAAAGATAGGGAGAAAGGACCTAAGAAATTTGGTTTTATATATACATACATTCCCAGATGTACAATTGATATCAATACAGTACAGGTATAGTTTGCAATAAGCTGTGTGTGGCCACAGTGACCACCAAGCTTTAACCATGTGTAACCAGAATCAGGCCTCCCTAGCAGGCCCAAATATGTACACATCCTTGGGTCATACATCTGGGAAAGATGTACATATCTCCCTTTAAATAAATAAATAAATACACAAATAATAGAATAGAGCTTGTACATCTCGGGAAGAGAAACACAGATGCTTAATGAGAAGGAGAAACCTGGGAAGTAGGGACATCTGAAAGAGGTGTATGGATGACTGAACAAATGAAATACGGGTTGCCAGTGTGATATAGTAGCAAAGAAAGTTAATGTAAGTTTGAGCTGCATGCAGAAGCATCATTGTCTGGAGCAGATATATATGTCAGTCTTTCTCTAAATGGCTCCTTTACAACTACATCTGGAGTACTGTGTGCATCTCATTACAGAAAGATGACAAATTGGATGGAGTTTAGAGAAGTGCAACACAAACATTACAGAGCTGACTGTGAAGAAAAGGTTAAAACATTAAGTCTGTGAAGTTCATTTAATTAATTAATTTTGGTATATGCATGAATGCCACGTGCCCCCAGAGGTTGGGGGAACACAGCAAGCTCCCACAGGTGGTGGCAGCACTGTCGACGGCAGGAGCATAGTGGCATCAAGCAGGGAGTTCCCGCAGGCTGCCGCAATGCTTTTGGGGGGCGGGGGTGGTGAGTGTTGACCAGAGGTTGGCGACCTCCCACAGACGCTGCTGGCAGCGTCGGTGGCACCTTTTCGCAGGGAGTGCACTGCCACGCTCAGGGGTTGCACCCCCTATGCATCGCCAATGGCTATATGGATATTCCTATACAGTGCTTCTTGTGTAGATATAGCCATATAAGTCCAAAACAGACCATCGTGATTTTCTGCATAATATAGCCCAACAAACTGTTCTCTGTGGGTGTGTCTACACACACAATTAGTGCAAATAAACTCTGGTGCAATTTGAGCTGGAGTAAACTAATCCCGACATTATCATCTACATGTGTGTTTAAGTGCAGTAATTTACTCTGCCATCAGATAGTACCTGCCTACTATCTGAAGAGAAGAGAAAAAGAGAGGACTATCAGGAAGAGAGGACTCCTGGGAAGGGACGGCATCCACCTCGTGCGGAGAGGTAAGTCGCTGTTCTCAGCCAGGATGGCCAATCTTCTAGATAGGGCTTTAAACTAAGATCACCGGGGGACGGAGAAACTCTGACTAGAGCACACCTGGGGACTGGCGCACAAGAAAACTCCAATGTTGGGGACACTAGGATAATAACTTTTGAAAGAGCTGAGGGAACGGCTCTCCCACAGCGTGTCAGGAAATCAAGGTTGTCAATTGGAAGAGTCAGGTGCCTATACACTAATGCCAGGAGCATGGGGAACAAGCAGGAGGAACTAACCCTCTTCAGTGGGCATTACGATCTAGCAGGAATCACAGAGACCTGGTGGGATTCCTCACACGATTGGAACATAGCCATAGAAGGCTACACCTTGCACAGAAGGGACCAAGTAGGGAAGAAAGGTGTGGGCGTAGCTCTCTATGTAAGGGAGCAGTACACCTCCTTGGAGGCCGACATTGGCTCCAAAGAGGAGTGGCTCAAAACCCTCTGGGTTAAACTATGGGGCGGGGGGGAAGGACACCTAATACTACAGACCACCAACCAGAGGGAGGAGCTCAATCTGGAGTTCTCTTGAGAACTGGCAGAGGCCATGTGCACACAGGACATGGTCGTCATGGGCAACTTCAATTACCCAGACATCGATTAGAAGGAACACGGCTACATCGGATCGGTCGCGTAGCTTCCTGACCTGTATCGAAGAGCTCTATCTGACTCAGGAAGTGCAAGGGCCAACAAGAGGTAATGCTCTCCAAGACTTGGTCTTGGCCAAAGGAGACAATCTGGTGAGCAACTTGTATATAGAGGGTTGCCTGGCCGACAGCGACCACAAGATCATCACGTTCACTGTCCAACGCAAGACAGGCAAATCGACTAGCAGGGTTGAAGTTTTGGACGTCAAAAATGTAAATTTCAACAGGCTCAGGGCAATAGTAGGGGAAGTAATGTGGGACCAGGGACCAAAGGTGAATGGAGTACATGAAGAGTCATCGTTCCTCAAGGACACAATCCTTGAAGCACAAAAGAAGACCATTCCTGTGCAGAGGAAAGGTAGCAGAAGGGCTGGCAAGCCCTCTTTTCTCAATAGGGATATCATGGTCCTCTTGAAAAAGAAGAAAGAGGCATACAGACAATGGAAGCTTGGGACAGTCCTCAAGTAGGACTATATAACAATGGGCCACACTTGCAGGGAGAAGATTAGAAAAGCTAAGGCAGAGATTGAATTTCAGTTAACAGCAGGATTCAAGGACAATAAAAAGTCCTTCTTTAGATATGTAGGGAACAAAAGGAAAACAAATTCATAGATTCATAGATTCATAGACGTTAGGGTCGGAAGGGACCTCAATAGATCATCGAGTCCAACCCCCTGCATAAGCAGGAAAGAGTGCTGGGTCTAGATGACCCCAGCTAGATACTCATCTAACCTCCTCTTGAAGACCCCCAGGGTAGGGGAGAGCACCACCTCGCTTGGGAGCCCGTTCCAGACCTTGGCCACTCGAACTGTGAAGAAGTTCTTCCTAATGTCCAATCTAAATCTGCTCTCTGCTAGCTTGTGCCCATTGTTTCTTGTAACCCCCGGGGGCACCTTGGTGAATAAATACTCACCAATTCCCTTCTGTGCCCCCGTGATGAACTTAAAGGCAGCCACAAGGTCGCCTCTCAACCTTCTCTTGCGGAGGCTGAAAAGGTCCGGTTTCTCTAGTCTCTCCTCGTAGGGCTTGGTCTGCAGGCCCTTAACCATACGAATGGCCCTTCTCTGGACCCTCTCCAGGTTATCCGCATCCCTCTTGAAGTGCGGCGCCCAGAATTGCACGCAGTACTCCAACTGCGGTCTGACCAGCGCCCTATAGAGGGGAAGTATCACCTCCCTGGACCTATTCGTCATGCATCTGCTGATGCACGGTAAAGTGCCATTGGCTTTTTTGATGGCTTCGTCACACTGCCGGCTCATGTTCATCTTGGAGTCCACTAGGACTCCAAGATCCCTTTCCACCTTTGTGCCACCTAGCAGGTCATTCCCTAGGCTGTAGGTGTGCTGGACATTTTTCCTCCCTAGGTGCAGCACTTTGCATTTCTCCTTGTTGAACTGCATTCTGTTGTTTTCTGCCCACTTGTCCAACCTATCCAGGTCTGCCTGCAGCTGTTCCCTGCCCTCCGGCGTGTCCACTTCTCCCCATAGCTTTGTGTCATCTGCAAACTTGGACAGAGTACATTTCACTCCCTCGTCCAAGTCGCTGATGAAGACATTAAAGAGTATCGGTCCAAGGACCGAGCCCTGCGGGACCCCACTGCCCACACCCTTCCAGGTCGAGACCGACCCATCCACCATGACTCTTTGGGTGCGACCCTCTAGCCAATTCGCCACCCACCGGACTGTGCAGTCATCCACATCACAGCCTCTTAACTTGTTCACCAGTATGGGGTGGGATACCGTATCGAAGGACTTCCTGAAGTCTAAGTATACGACATCCACCCCTCCTCCTGTGTCCAGGCGTTTCGTAACCTGGTCATAGAAAAAGACTAGATTGGTCAGGCACGATCTGCCTGCCACAAACCCGTGCTGGTTTCCCCTCAGCATAATTTGCCCTGCCGGGCTCTCACAAATGTGAGCCTTGATAATTTTTTCAAAGACTTTACCAAGGATGGAGGTGAGACTGACTGGCCTATAGTTGCCCGGGTCCTCCTTCCTCCCCTTTTTGAAAATGGGGACCACGTTAGCCCTTTTCCAGTCCTCCGGGACTTGGCCCGTGTGCCACGAGCGTTTGAATATTCCCGCCAGTGGCTCTGCAATGATGTCAGCCAGTGCCTTCAGCACCCTCGGATGGAGCTCATCCGGGCCTGCCGACTTAAAGGCATCCAGTTCCTCCAAGTGACTCTGCACCACCTCAGGATCTACGTATGGAAGTCTGGCGCCTTGCTGCTGCCTCTCTACAACCCCAGTGAGAGACTTGTCGTGCCCCTCACTTAGGAACACTGAGGCAAAGAACTCGTTGAGGAGTTCAGCCTTGTCCCCCCTGTCTGTCACCAATTGTTTCTGCCCATTTAGCAGTGGTCCTATTCCTCCCTGGGCCTTCCTTTTACTCCCAATATATCTAAAAAACAGTTTCTTGTTGTCTTTTACTTGGGTTGCCATCCTCAGCTCCATGGTAGCTTTGGCCCGCCTAACTGCCTCCCTACAAGCACGAGCAGAGGAGGTATATTCATCTTTAGTGATCTCACCCTGTTTCCACTTTTTATGTGCTCCCCTTTTGGAGCACATAAATGAAAGTGTGGGGTCACTGCTTAACACCTCAGGACAGCTGGTTACCAACACTCAGGAGAAAACTGAACTCCTGAATGACTACTTTACTTTGGTATTTCACCGGACCAAGGGGAATATCATGATAGATAAGGTAGGCATGGTGGGATTGACCACCTTCCTACTGTTGATGCTGAGCTAGTGCATGATCAGTTAGAAAAGTGAGATGTTTGTAAGTCAGCAGGACCAGATGAACTTCACCCAAAAGTGCTGAAGGAGCTGGCCAAGGTCATCACGGGACCTCTGGCAAAACTCTTCCAAAATGTGTGGTGCTCGGGGGAGGTCCGTGAAGACTGGAAGAGGGCCAATGTTGGGCCCATCTTCAAGAAGGGGAGGAAAGAGGACCTGGGTAAATTTAGGCCAATTAGCCTAACCTCAATCCCAGAGAAAATCCTGGAAAAATTCATCAAGGAGTCAATGTGTGATATGCTCACAGAAGGTAGGATTCTGAATGACAGCTAGCATGGCTTCATCACAGGCAGGTCTTGTCTTACCAACCTCATTTCCTTCTATGATTAGGTATCTTGCCACCTGGATAATAGAGAGAAGGTCAACATTATATACCTAGTCTTCCAAAAGGCCTTTAACTTGGTATCCCATGATGTTCTCATGGGAAAATTAGAGGATTGTGGGTTTAACAGCTCAATGGTTAGGTGGGTAGGAAACTGGTTGCGAGGTAGAACCCAAAGAGTTCTAATGAACAGATCCGTGTCATCCTGGTGAGAAGTGGCCAGTGGTGTCCCTCGGGGTCTGTGCTAGGTCCAGTGCTTTTCAGCATCTTTATCAGTTATTTGGATGTGGGGGTGAAGAGCTCACTGGCCAAGTTTGTGGATGACACCAACCTATGGGGGAGTGTGATCGTGCTTGAAGATAGGCTGCAGATACAGGCAGACCTGGACAGGCTGGAGAGTTGGGAAGGTTGGAACTAGATGAAGTTCAACACTGAGAAGTGTAAAGTGCTCCATCTGGGGATAAACAATCCCCAAAACACTTACAGGTATGGTGGCGCCAATTTGACTAGCACCACGACTGAAAGGGACCTGGGGGTAATAATAGACTATAGTATGAACGACCTGTCAGTGCAGTGCTGTAGCCAGTAGGACAAACAATACTCCGGCATGCGTCAACCAATGCATCTCAAGCAAAACCAAGGAAGTGATTCTTCCACTTTGCTGGGCATTGGTGAGGCCACAGCTGGAGTACTGCGTCCAGTTCTGGGTGCCTCACTTCAACAAAGATGTGGACAAGCTTGAGAGAGGCCAGAGAAGAGCCACCCATATGATCAGAGACTTGCAGGGCAAGCCATATGAGGAAAGGCTGAGGAACTTGGAAATATGTCAAGGGCTTGGTGAACAACTGTTCACCAGAGCACCCTTGGGGAAAACCAGGAGTAATGGCCACAAACTCCTGGAAGACTGCTTCAGGCTCAACTCTAGGAAAAACTGCTTCGCAGTCAGGGTGTCCACCTGACCCCAGTTGTCTTTCCTGTTTAGTGCAGGGGGCTGGACCCAATGATCTTTTGAGGTCCCTTCCAGCCCCTTACAATCTATGAATCTATGACTATCTGACAGCACTGTAAATTAGTCTACACCAACACAACTGCTGTGCACATGTCTTTACCTAGAGCAGTGTTTCCCAATCAGGATGTTTCCCAGCATACTGCCAGCTTCTTTGAAGGGTGCCACCAGATGTAAAGAGATAAGCAGATAAATGCAAGCTCAGGCTTGTCCCTGCCCGGTCAATCCCCCACCCTCACTGCCTGCCCCCTCTGGAAGGAAGGAAGCACCGTAACATATAAATCAGCTTTTGAAACTGGGTGCCACGCAATTCACCAAAGTTATGCAGGGGTGCCTCAGATCCAATGAGGGGTGCCCCAAGTCCAAAAAAGGGTTGAGAATCCCTGGCCTAGAGCGGAATGCAGAGCACAGCTTTACCTATAAAAGCACAGGCTCTGCTTTCCAGCTGAGACAGAGAGAACTGGGAGACACACGAGGATCTCCAGTTTACCCCATCCAGCATGAGACAGCTGATGCACCAGTCAGGGAACAGAACGATAGGTGAATATAAAGAGATCCCCTTTCCCACCCAGTATAAAACACTAGCTGGTGGAGGAGAACTGTAGTTTATAGTACTGAGGCTCTGGATATCCCCCTTCCCCAAGTTCTCTTTCCATTCTTCCAAGGCCAGGCTACGTCCATCCCCTCCATTTCTGCACAAAGTAGTAATTCTGTCCTTGAATGTAAGCTGCTCTTTGCAGACAGCAACCTTTCCAACCCACATTCACTGCACAGAGTAAAGCATCCTCGGAGCTTGCAAGAATAAATTTCAATATTATCAGTGGTGCTGAAGAAGCAACATGCCAGTAGTATTCCTGTCTATGAAAACAAAACAATCTGGCTGAGGGACTGAAAAACAGAAGAGATAGGAACAAAGACTGGCAGGCCAGCATATCTTATTTTAGGTTCCTTGAAAGAAAGAGTGGGAGAGAAAGGGATTGTTGCTAAGAGCTGGCACTTACCAAAAAGTCTCTCCAGGGGTTTCAGAGGGTGGAGATCTGAGGATAGCCACAAGGTTGGTATCAACTGCCTCAGAAAGTCTGCCTTCTCTTCTTGGTCTCCCAGGTAAGCCTGTTTGGCACCTGATAGAGCCTTGATGTACTTTGCACTTCACTTCTCTTTTATCTTGTTTTTGCCAAGCTGTCCAACATGAGAGGAAATCTGCTTTACGATCAAACTTTCTTTACCCAGGGTGTGTCTATGTATGCTTTTGATCCATGATCAGTTTATTTGTGAGTAAACTCAGTAATGCCAACTGTCGCAAAACCATTGCGAGACTCCAGATTTCAAAGTCAAAATAACTCCGACTCGTGATCTCCTGATTCAGCCCTCAGATCTCTGGATTTTCCTAGCTGTTAAGTGGAGGGAAAGAGGCTGGGAAGGGGAGGGAGATCTAGGCTCCTGCTGTGAGGGAGGGAGTGGGGTAGGAGCAGGGACTGGGTTGAATGGGGCCCTGGGGCCGGGGCAGCTCATCCAGAGGTGCCGGGGAGTGGGGGGCAGAGGCATGCTGTCTCCTGTGTGCTTAGGGCTCTGTATCTTGCTGCCTTGCCCCAGGAGCTCAGCCACATGACCCCAGTGTGCCTCCTGCCACTGGGTGAGCAGAGGATGCGCCACACAACCAATGCGCCCCATGTCCCCTGCTCGCCCAGTGGGTGGCAATGTCCTTGCATGGCTGAGCTGCTGGGGTAAGGCAGCAGGGTGCAGAGACCCAGCCCACAGCGGGCAGCTTGCTTCTGCCCCGTGGGGGGCGTGTGCTCCCATGCCTACCCCGGGGGTATGCATTGCTGAGGGGGGCTGCACCCTTCCCCTGTGCCTCTGGATAACCGCCCCAGCCCCAGGGCTCCATTCACTCCTTCCCCTGTTCCTGCCTCACTCCCTCCCTCACCGCAGGGGCCTCAATCTGCACCCCCACGCCTCTTCCCTCTCCACCCTGTCCCTTTCCCTCCACTTACCAGCTGGGTGCTGTCTGTGTGTCTGTTAGTGTCTCTGTGCGTCTGTGTCTCTGTCTGTCTGCTCCTCACTCCCAAGCCACAGCCCACCCAGCCCTGCTGCTGCTTCTCACTCCTGACCCACAGTACTTTGCATCCTGCCAGGGTGTGTGAGGACCCCTTTCTCTGGGGTCCAAACCCCTTACACACACCCACAGCCCCCAAGACCTTCACAAATAACTCTCCCCCACAAATACACTTCAAAAATAGCATCTCATGATTTACATGCCAACTTCTTGATTTTTTAAGAGTTCATCTTACGATTTTTAGCACAGTGGAATTGGCAGTACTGTAAGTTACTCGCAACTAAACACTCCTGGGCAGGCGTCTACACACACAGGAATGTAAGAGCAGATTTGCTACTAGCATCAAACTGTTCCCACTTCCTGCAGCCCTGCAATGGACACCTGCTGTCACCAGGAGGAGCTTGAGGCTCTGGCCACCGCTGCCAGCAGCCAGCAACTATCTTGAAAAGCCAGCCCTGCTCTCTGCTCCCTGACCAGCCACTTCCCTGGCCAGGAGTAGACTATGCAGCACAGAGGTAGTATGTGGCAGCTGTCTCATTGCTGACTGCTTCCGCATACTATGGCTGCTCCAGCCCCTACCCCTGGCAGCAATGCCCAGCACCCTGGGCTCCTGCTGCCACTACACTGGCCCTGCTGACCTGCCACGCACACCAGTGGCTGGCCCATGGACATCTGGGTCCTACTGGCTCCCCCAAGCACAGCAACTACCTGCCTGGCCACACCCCGCTGTTCCAGGGCCACCGCTGCTCTGCACCTGTCACCTGGTCCCCATCTTGCTGGCTGCACCCAAGCACGGAAGCCGACGACATACTGCTAGATGCCGCCCCCCAGGGCTGCCTTCTCCCTCCTGGGCTTCCAGCTCCATTGCCTCTGGGCCTGCTGGGCCAGCCAGGACTCATGGCTGCATGTCATCCAGCAGACCTGGGATGATGAGCAGTGGCTGGAGGCATTCAGGATAACCCGGGCCACCTTCCTGGAGTGGTCGCACACTGCCCGCTCCTGGATTGGCAGGACAATGCCATGCGGCAGACACCTGGATAGCCCTCATCCTGCTGAAACTGGCCACGCCCACCAGCCTCCCTTATGTGGGCCATCTCTTTGCTGTGGGCAAGGCCACCGCTGAGGAGGCTTTCCTGGAGTTCCCTCCAGGATGTGCTGGGGCACACAGTGCTCCAGGTGCGTGACCCCCTAGTGCTGGTGGCAGGGTTCCATGCCCTGGGATTCCCCTAGTGCATTGGGGCCCTGGATGGGACTCACATCCCTGTCACCTGCCTGCCCCATGGTGACTGCCCCTACTACAGCCAAAGGGACTTTCACTCTGTTGTGCTCCAGGCCATCAACAACCACTGCAGTACCTTTACCAATGTGAGTGCCAGCTGAGCAGGCAGTACCCATGATGCCCATGTCTTCCAGAATTCCACCTTGCCAGCCCTGATGCAGAGTGGGCGTTTCACATCGAGGGTGTCAGACCTGCAGCTGGGCACCGTGGTGGTCCTGCCCCTCCTCATCAGGGACCCCGCCTACCTGCTCTTGCCCTGGCTTGTGCAGCTTTATGCCAGCTGGCTGGACTCCCACCAGACCCACTTTAACCAGTGCTTGGGCTGGACCAGTGCCCTGGTGGAGTGTGCCTTTTGCCGCCTCAAGGAATACTGGCACACTCTCACTGCCCACCTTGAGTTTACCAAAGACAGCATCCCCTGGGTCATTGTCGCAGCCTGCATGCTGCATGACATCTGTGAGGCCCAGAGGAAGCTGAGCCTGGGTGGAGGAGGCACAGTGGGCAGAGGACACCTGGCAGCGGGTGCATCACCTGTAGCAGCAGTGACAGCAACAGTAGTAGGCCCCCTGGAGAGGGTGCCCGCATACCCAACAGCAGGGACCAGGGCACTGGGTGCAAAAAGTGCTAGCTGACCACCTCCTCCTGAACTCAGAACAATAGTTTTTATTCCCCCCACACCAAACAGCCACCCCCCTTCCCCAACAAACAGACCCCCCCAACAACAGAGCCCCTCTACCACCCACCCCACCCACCAACAATAAAACACCCTTTACCCACCAACAATAAAACACCCTCTTCCCAGTGCAAACTATTTACAATGTGGTGATTTGTGTGGCTGCCCTCCAGGGGTGGGCAGCTGTGGGATGGGGGCACCTAGGGGGAGGAGCATGGGGACAGGCGGTCAGCACCTCAGCCTCTGGCCATTCCCTTATGAATGTGCACGCTGCAGTGAGCCCACTGGGCGGGGGGCTTGCCCAGGAGTGACAGCAGCCACTGGTCCCCTGGTGTGGGTGGCTCCCCCTCTGGCAGCCAGTGTTCAGGGCCAGCAGGGCTAGTGTGCAGTCCTCGACCTACTGCAAGCAGCTCTGGCTCCATGCCTGTGTGAAGCCAGATGAGCAGTGGGCATGGGTCCAGGCAGGGGTCTGGGTGCCGGGGAACCCAGGGCGGGGGCCAGCGTAGGTGCTACTGGCCCATGGAGGCAGCGTTGAACCTCCACCCATGCCCATGAAGGGGCCTGCTACTAGGCAGTGGGTGGCTGCCAGGGGCCAGGTGGGGCTCTGGTTGGGGGCAGGACAGCAGGTGGCACGAAGGTGATTACCAGGGCCAGGATGGTGTCCAACACCCTGTGGTTGTCCTCCATGGACTCCATTGCCCTGGGCATGAGCACACTCTGCTTCCACAGGGCCTCCACATGCTCGTGCTCCAGGGCCAGGAGCTGCACCTGGAATTCAAAGTCCGGCGATGTCCTCTGCTCACCAGGCCCATGCGTTTGCCAGATGGTCCTCTGATGCTGTCAGAAGCCAGTCCAGGAGGAGGGTGTGGTCCTGGGTCCTCCTCCTGCGGAGCTGGAGCATCTGCAGGGTACTGGGTATGCATGGTGGTGACCCTCAGCCCACATCCTGGCTGCCAGCAGCAGCCTCTCCCCCACATGTAGCTGCAGGGCCTGCAGAGCCATGAGAAAGAAGCTGTTTGTGAGAGTTTGCAACATTTATGAGATAAGGTGCTCTGTACCAGGGTCTGTGTGCTGCCTGGCCTCAGATCAGGGGCCAGGAGTGCACAGGTGCCCGGGGACCATGGTAAGCTGGGCAGGAAGGCCTGAGCCCAGGCGGCTGCCAGCCAAGCCCCTCATCCCCTACTGTGCAGTAAAGTGTCTCATGGAGCTGCATCCCCATATACCTCCCTCTCCTGGCCCCTTCTCTGCAAGTGGTAGCTATGCTTCTTCACTACTATCTTGTCCATTCACATGAGAAGGCTGGCTTTCAGCTGGGGTCATTGGTAGTTTAAGGACTGAGCTGTGGCACTCCCCTCAGAGGCAACCCTGCACAAACCATTCTGTAAATAGGAAGACAAGGAAAGACTGGACCACAATTGTGGGCTTCTACTGCCCTCACTAGCTGTATGTAAAGATAAAGTATTATTACTAAGGGGCTAAGGGGCTAGGAAAAAAGGATTTACTTCCTATTCAATTGTGTGTTATCCTGGTTTTAGCGCTATTGTTAGTAAACTCATACACCTGTTCCATTTAGTGTCTATATATCCTGGCTTCCCCCAGTCATAAATCTTAACACTCATGTGCAGGAGGTCACAATTCTCATTTTTGTACCACCAACCACCTGTGCTATATTCCTCGGTATGTGCTTGTCTGTATATATTGTTTACTGCGTTAAGTAAGGCTACTTTAAAAGTAAGCAAGTTTTCATGTTCAAGACATAGCAAATGGCTTCCTGCTGTTGATTTACATGAGCTCTAGTAAAAGGAAGTACAAGCAAATTAATGTTCTGTTAAGGGGAATCTTAAGGCCCCAAATAAGGGATGTCTTTGCATGCATCTGCTGGTAACTAAAACAGTACATCTCTTCGGTTTTTTTAAGTCTCTCATTTCAAATAGAAAAGCTTCCCATGTCTTTATGAGGCATCAAAATAAATTCTAAGATGTCCAGAATTAAGCATGCTGTGTATTTTCTCAGAACACTCCCCCAAGATGTTTTCATTCCAACCAGACTTCAGAACATCTCTGATGTCCTCCAACTTGCCTGTTGTACCCTGAGCTCTGGTTGATCTTGCTCCACATGGAGTGAATAAGATGCAGCTTTTAGGTACCATCAAGCATTCTTTGCTTCAACCAGTATTACCTACACACACGCATATATAGTTATAAAGCAAAACAAACAAACAACCCCCCAACCCCCCCCAAACCCAAGCAAACAAAAAAACACATTAACCCTGCCCCTACACACACACACACACACACACACACACACACACACACACACACACACACACACACACACACACCACACCCCCCCCCCCCCCAGGAAACTACCAGTCTAACATAACTGCTATGAACTCACTAATCTGTATTCTGCACACATTGACTCTAATGGGAGCCGAGTCAGGACTGTAGTATAAATGGTCTTTTCCCCCTTCAGGTTCCCCGCCCCTTCTCATAATAACCTGGCCTATTGCCATTTTATGTTATGCTTTTGTTTTCTCTGATTTGGGTTAAATGCAACATAGAACAGAGGCTTGTCCGCTTTTGTAAGTAATACATCTAACATTTACCATCACAGCATTAGAAACAGAGAAGAAATAGGTCCTAGTTAGTTTTGGGGGGATGCAGTTTTTCTCTACAGTCTTTACTCCATGGCTTTGACCAGTCTGTATCAGATGTTTCAAGTGACGATGCTTCGGCTACTTCCCTTAGGAATCTAGTCTAGGACTGATGACATGATATCCCTCCAGCACAACTTGGGTGTGACTGAAAGTATGTTCTTCCCTCATCCCATGCACTGGTTAATACAGGTTTCCCTTGCTTTATGCTGTACATGCATTCCTGTAAATGGTGCATAACTCAAATTTGCATAAAGGGAACCCACTTTACAATGTAACAAATAGGTATAGTTCCAAGAGCTTGACTGTACTGATCCCCAGACCCATTGCTACCACTTTTACAAGACTATCTTGGTATTCACCAACAGCAGACAGTACACACAAGCACAGCTGCAGCTTCAGAAGCACAGGCACCAGCTTCCCTGAGCGGCAGCCATGGGTGCTGCTGCTGGGCAGCTTCATGGCTCACAGCTCCTGGGGCGCTGTGCTGATGGGACCGGACTGACCCGGGCTGCAGGGGCCAGTGCTGTAGGGGGCCTGGGCACCACCACTCTGCTCAGCCCCCTCAAATAATTTTTTTATTTTTCTGCCTATGGCATCACTCCCACAGTGCACCACACAAAGGAGCTGACTGCGGGCTTCCACCACACTGATCGCATAAGAGTGAATGTACCTTGCATATAATTAATTTTTGGTATAAAAAGGGTCATCGCATAAGAGCGAATTCTCACATACAGAACCCGCATAATGCAAGGGAAACTTGTATTGAATCTGAACAGACAGCAGCACTGGCATGGCTCAGCTCCAGAATGATCAACATTTCCTTTATCACAAGAAAATGCTCTGAGAAAGGCTGCACTTCTTGTCTCCCAGCCAGGGCTCTACCATTAGCATAACTGACCTACAATCCTACAATGTCAGACATGGGGGAGGCTTGCTTACTCCCCTGGCTGTCTCTGAAACATTTTCCTGACATGTTTCCTTATCTTTTATCTGAAGGCACAATATACACGTTTCTCTCTGCGTTCTACAGACAAAACTAATGCCAAATTCAGGGATCAGGGGGAAATACTGTACACGTCATACTCATGTACAGATGCAAACATACAGTTCTGCCTAGTCAGAAAGAAATATTTGCTCTTATAACTACCAAAGATACTAGGGGCTGCTGTGGCTAGACCAGTCTTTGCTCAGCTTTATGAAGGTAAAACAGACTTAAAAATCAAGATTTCACATTTTTCCTGTAATTTTTCTATCTGTTCCTTAGAGCTTATGAGCCAAACACAAACCGTGATTCCTGTTCTCATTTCCCTTTTCATTCTCTCTGAATTCTATTGCTAATTCCTTCCATTTTACTTTCTTCCCTTTTACTTCCTAATTCTTAGTCCTTCTGTCACTTTCCACATTCTTCAGTGTTTTAAAGTAAGCTTCACCTTCAGCACTGAGCTGGAAGAAAATACAAAACCAAAAACACCCCCTGTTTTACCAACACAGCTTTCTGCATTCAATTGGCTACAGTGTCTCTTTTCAGCAACACCTGGTTGGAAGTTCTTCAGATCAAGATAAACCTTGGATTTGCAAAGGACATTTGATTGTCCAAACTATTAGCACAGAAGACCAAGTGGCAACACCCTTGTTCTATGAAATTTTGGGGCATCAAGGGTAGGACTTTTTCAAACACCTTTGCAAATCCTGTAGGGACCCTAGGTTTTCCAAGCATATGGCAAAACTTAGGTCCTGATCCTGTGAAGTGCTGAACATCTTCAACTAATTCTGCAACGATATGGATTGGCCCTTATTACCCAATTTTCAGTACTACTGAGAACACCTAAAGATCTTGAATTGAATCCCACAGCAGGTTGTCAGCCTAGCTAAGTCAGTTGTGTGTCTTCTAGAACTGGAATAATAGCCAGGGCATAATGTCTCTTCACTGGCATTGTTAAGTGATGCACAACAGGATAACAGGGCAGTATGCCAGTATGTAGGAAACATAGAATGGAGTCATTTATTTCAGACAGAAGGACCTTTTCTCTTCTGTCATACAATTTATGGGAGTAGCTTTCAAACTGCATTTTGCAAGTCTCTGGTGATCTTTGAGACCATGGTGTGTAATCTGAAGACTGCTTTGGGATACCTCAGTTAAAATATTTGGTAATAAAGATGCTTGGTGGCCTATGGTAAATTCTGAGGGCTGACTGGTCTGCAGCTCAGAAAGCATGCCAACCATTGGCCTATAATATCTGTTTCCTTTTTGTCTGCCTTTTGAGAGGTTCTGTCATCAGAATGAAGAGCAAGATTTTTGTACATTTTTGTACCTGTAATAAATGGTACTCAGCTTTCATATGCCCTGTACATCAAGAATAAACAACATCAGGAGCTATCCTCAAAACTTCCTCTGAACAGAGAAGGAAAGCATGGGGGTGTTCTGGGTTTTTGGACACCTTTTAGACGATGCCAGCATAAATATTATCTAAGACTTGAGGGAGGAGAGGGGAAAAGATAGAGAGGTGCTTCTGGGGGTTTTAATATTTGTTTTCTTTTTTGTTTAACTTTTAAGGTGGCTTGCTTAAGAAAAGCAGGTGGATGCAATGGGTGTACAGGCAGCTTAAAAGCCGGTAGGGCAGTGGTTCCCAAACTCTGACAGATTACACACCACCAATTTAAAATGATACAACCTTAAGTACCACCAGCAATTTTTTGTCACATAAATCATAAATCTGCTAATGCATACCACTGACAGGTTGCCTGTGTACCACAGGTGTTATGCATACTACAGATTGGGAACTGCTGATATAGGGTATTTCTCGCTCTTTCTTTCTCTTTCTCTCATTGGACTTTTTTTAAAGCTTATAAAACTCTTTCCTTGACTTCCAGGCACTAAAAAGGTCGTTTGGGGTTTTTTTATTAGTAAGCAAAGTATATTTTGGGGATTTTTTTTTGTAACTGTTACATTATTCTGGTTATAAATGTTAAGTAGTATAGTAGTTTAATTATATTGTCACAGAACAGGACTTAGTGCTTTGACAAATATGAAAAACAATGACAGTAATTAATTCGAACTGACACATGATGTTTCTTCACATTAACTAGTCTTATGTAGAATTTGTAGTCTTATATAGAGTTTAGATTATGGTTTATATGGGATGGTTTGGATAGGGAGACCATTGTGCCTGGAACTGTACAAACATATGCAAAAAATTAAGTCTCTACCTCCAAGGGCTTATAGTTGAATTAAAGACAAGTCATGAGAGAATGTAACGCACTTTAGGAGAAAAGTGGAGATGGTGGATAAGGGCAATAAAAATAACTCTGTGCACAAACAGTGTATGCATGCTTGGATGGTTGACATTTTTTAATCATGTTTCCTGAGTTTGTGTAGCAGTGCACTCATTCAGAAACAGTTAAGGTGGGGCAGTGAGTTTTGCGTGCAATTCAATCTAATTTTACCCACCTGGCACACATGCCTTACCCTGGTGCTATAGTAAGCCTGGTAACCTTTTTGAGGCTACTCCCACTTGTGTTTCAAAAAGTACAATGTGCTCTGGAGCATGTATCCCTAGGAGTAGGCAAGGTTCACTCTGAGTTGGCAAATGAAGCATCACATCCTCAACTGCAAACCCTCATGTTCCAACCTGCTAATTAAAAAAGATGAACCTCTCTTAGCTCCTTACCCAGTTAAAAAAAAATGGGAATTTTAAAAGCAGAGATTTCCATTGCAACATTAACTTGTGTGTTTGAACACAAGAAGATACCTCTTGCTGCACTAGAAAGGACCCTGAGTCCATCCCTGCCAGTAGCCAATACTACCACATACTTCAGGAGATGTGAGAAACTCCAAGGTGACTGACAGTGAAGTAACCTCTCCAGAATTAAATTTTCCTTTTGACTCCATCTGTTGGTGATTATGTACACCCTGAAGCAGGAGACGTTTTCTTACCACTTCAGATCATAGAATCATAGAAAATTAAGGTTGGAAGGGAACTCAGAAGATCATCTAATCCAACCCCCTGCTCAATGGAGGACCATTTCCCAACTATATCATTTTTGTCTACCCGGGTCTTCAAAACCTCTAAGGATGGAGATTCTACCTCTTGGGTAACCTATTCCAGTGCTTTACTACCCTCCTTGTGAGAAAGTTTTTCCTTATATCTAACCTAAACTTCCCTTGCTGCAACTTGAGATTGTTGCTCCTTGTTCTGTCATTTGTCCCCACAGAGAATGGTCTAGCTCCATCCTCTTTGCAACCACCCTTCAGATAGTTGAAGGCTGCTATAGCCTCTCTTTGTAAGTCATATGCCCCATCCCCCTAACCATTTGTATTGCCATCCACTAGACTCCTTCCAATTTCTCCACATCCTTTCTGTAGAGGGGGGCCCGAAACTGGACACAGTACTCCAGATGTGGCCTCACTAGTGCCAAATAGAGGGGAATAATCACCTCCCTCAATCTGCTAGCAATGCTCCTACTAATGCAGTGCAGTATGCTGTTAGCCTTCTTTGCAACAAGAGCACATTGTTGGCTCATATTCAGTTTATTGTCCACTGTAACTCCCAGGTCCTTTTCTCCAGCACTACTGCTTAGCCAGTCAGCCCCCAAGCCTGTAGCAGCGCATGGGATTTTTCTATCCTTAGTGCAGGACTTTGCACTTGTCCTTATTGAACCTCATGAGCTTTCTTTTGGTTCAATCCTCCAGTTTCTCTAGGTCTCTCTGCATCTTAGCTCTACCTTCCAGTATATCTACTATGCCCCCAAGCTTGGTGTCGTCTACAAACTTGCTGGGAGTGCACTCCATCCTATCAGGTCATTGATGAAGATATTGAACAAAACCAGCCCCAGGACTGACCCCTGGGGCACTCCACTTGAGACAAGCAGCCAACTAGACAGAGAATCGTTGATCACTACCCATTGAGCCCGATGATCCAGTCAGCTTTCTACCACCTTACAGTCCATTCATGCAACCTGTATTTCCTTAGCTTGCTTGTAAGAATGTTGTGGGAGACACTAGCAAAGGCTTGCTAAGGTCAAGGTATATCACATCCACTCCTCTTCCCACATCCACAAAGCCAGTCATCTCATCATAGAAGGCAATCTGATTGGTTATGCATTACTTGCCCCTGGTGAATCCATGCTGACTGTTCTTAATCATCTTCTTCTTCTCCAAGTGCTTAGAAATGGGACCTTTATTCTTGAGGACCTGCTCTGTGATTTTTCCAGGGATTGAGGTGAGGCTGACTGGTCTGTAGTTCCCTGGATCCTCCTTCCCTTTCTTAAAGATGGGCACTATATTTGCCCTTTTCCAGTCATCCAGGACCTCTCCTGACCACCATGATTTTTCAAAGATAATGGCCAGTGGCTCTGCAATCACATTGGCCAATTCCCTCAGTACCCTTGGGTGCATCGCATCCAGCCCCATGGACTTGTACACTTCAGCTTTTTTAAATAGTCCCTAACCTGTTCTTTTGCCACTGCTGGCTGCTCATCTTCTCCCCAAACTGTGCTGTCAGGTGCAGTAATCTGGGAGCTGACCTTTCCTGTGAAGACTGAGGTGAAAAAGGCATTGAGTACTTCAGCCTTTTCCACATCATCTGTCAGTAGGTTGCCTCCCCCATTTGGTAAGGGACCCTCATCTTCCTCTTGTTGCTGACATACTTGTAGAGAAACCCTTCTTGTTATTCTTCATGTCCCTTGCTACCTGCAACACCAATTATGCTTTGGCCTTCCTGATTTCATCCTGGCATGCCTGATCAATACTCTTATACTCCTCCTTAGTTGTTTGTCCAATCTTCCACTTCTTGTAGAATTCCTTTTTGCGTTTTAGCTCACTGAAGAGTTCCCTGCTAAGCCACACTGGTCTTCTATCATATTTGCTAGTCTTCCTGCACTTTGGATGGTTCATCTGTGTGCCCTCAGGAAGGTTTCTTTAAAACATGACCAGCTCTCCTGGACTCCTTTCCCCCTCAGACTGGCTCCCAGGGGATCCTGCCCATCAGTTCCCTGAGTGAGTCAAAATCTGCTTTTCTGAAGTCCAGGGTCCTTGCTCTGCTACTCTCCTTCCTTCCTTTCCTCAGGATCCTGAACTCAATCATCTCGTAGTCACTGTTGCTCAAATTACCATCCATTACTACATTCCCCCCAATTCTTCCCAGTTTGTGAGCAGCAGGTCAAGAAAAGCATGACCCCTAGTTGGCCTCTCTAACACTTGTACCCAGAAATTGTCCCCAACACTCTCCAAAAACTTCCTGGATTGCCTGCGCACTGCTGGATTGCACACCCAGCAGATGTCGGGGTGATGGAAGTCGCTTGTGAGAACCAGGGCCTGGATCAGGAAACACTTCTTTAGAACTATTTTTTGTAGTTTAAACAACAAGAGAACCATGTCAAATATATATATTTGACATAGTTCTCTGGTTGTTTTAACTAAACAAAAAATTATATATATATAATTAGGGGTCCGGCCCTGCTCCCTCACTCTCCCTCCGCGTCAGGCCTGGGCCTGCTTCTCCCCTCTACCGCGCGCCCCATGCTGCTGCTGCCACCACATCAGGCGTGCTTCTCCCCTTCCCCGCCACTGCTGGCCCATTCCTTCCTTCCCCTCTCCCCCCCACTGCCGCATCAGGCCTGCTCCTCCTCTCCACCTGCCGCCTCTGCTACCTCTGCCACCACCATGTTGGGCTCATTGCTCCCTTCCTCTGCCACCGCCACCCCGCTCCTCCCCTCTGTCATGGCAGTGCTCCACTACACTGCTGCCGCCTGCTGTCCATCAGACTTTATTTGCAGTCTGATTGGCTGCCAGACAACCAATCAGAGTGCAAATAAAATGGTAAGGCTTTTATAATATTAGAGTAGAACTGTATAATAAAAACATATTTTGAGGTACAATCTATGATCATCCATGCAAACGTTTCAGTCGTTTCCATTAAAGATATTATTAGTTTTTTCTCAATAAAAGAGGACTATGGCTCATAGTGTCTTTGTATTTTTTAATAGACTTACATCTTCACATTTTGAGACGTGTGCCTTAAATCTACTGAGGGGTCCCTTGAGTCTAAAAGGAGTTGAGTACCATTGTATCAGATAGTTGTACAAGTGGCATAAAATGCCTCATACCTGTCCTTTAGTGAAGCAGATAGCTTTTCCATAGTGAATATGTACTATATTCTCTCTGTCCATTCACCTTTGTTTGGTGGAGTTGACTGTTTCCATGCTCTGGCTAGTGGCTATTGCATTGACAGCTGCTGAGATGAAGTGAATGCATAGAGATTTGTAGTAAACCCATGACTTTTAAGCTTAGCAAATATCCTGAGATGGAAAATTTGCAGTAATAGGGGGAAACCCTGTGCGTGAAGGTATCTTTTTGCATGAAGACCTACCAACACAGCTCAGAGTATAATCTGGATCATTTGTTAAGTCTAGATGGAGCCAGGTATGTTCAGCGCAGCAATTTAACCAAGGTCTCTTGTTGCCAAAGAAGAGGAGGCAGAATATGGGTGTTAATTCATTGTTTTATCTCTACTTCTGAGATTTCTGTACCTAAATCTCTCTCCCAGCTGTTAATTTATGTCACTTTGGATAATTTCTTGCTGCAGGGTTTGATAGGTGCATACATTTTGGCTACAATACCCTTAGTTGGGGAAAAACCAAAACATGCCCTTTTAATCTGAACTAGAGATAGAATACTTTTTCCTCTTAGACTGTTCTGAAAAACTTCCTAGCTGAATATACTGAAATGTGTTAGGCATATTATCCAATAGCACATTGAGTCAGGAGAAATATTGTTATTGCAAAATAATTGTGGCATATATATTATTTCCCTTTGCTCCAATTCTCTTTCTAGATTAACTGCTCAATTTTTATTCAGAAGCTATTGGTTTTCAATGGAATATAGCGAAACAAATTTTTGTTATTTCACACAACCTCCTGATTTTGGCCCAACTAAACAGGGCATTCCCTGCAAAGGGATCACCTTCCATATTGCTCTTGTCCAGTTTTACATCATCTAGGACAGTGGTTCTCAACTTTCTTAGACTCAAGGCACCCTATCATTGGACTTAGCTCCCATCAGAAAATACCAGCTCTTAGCTTTCCCTTGTTTTTTAACTGTGGAAAAATAACGGAGCAATTCCTGTCTTGCAAAGAACTCAGCATGTCAGAATGGTTTGAACAGCATGGATTCCTGTTTTATATCTCTGGGCAAAAGTGTAATGACACAGCTGATTGTGCAGCTCTGGCAACAACCATTTCTTTTGTTACCTCCCAAAGTTGGTGCTTGGGGGAAGCTTCCTGGTCACCCCACCATAGTTATGCCACTATCTCTGGATTTAGCTTGTGAATCATATGTGGATATTTGCACACCTAACAGCAGTGCTAGTGCCGCATGGTACCCTGTTGCACCCTCAGAAGGATCTCATGGCACCCCAGGGTGCTATAGCACCTTCTTTAGGAATGACAGATCTAGGGTTACTGGGTTTAGAGAGACAAGGTTCTTTGGGTGAATCTGGTATCTTTTATTAGACCAACTTAAATAGTTAGAAAAAAAAAATTAAACAAGCTTTTGGGTTGAAAAAAACCCTGTCAGGCAGATACATACACACACATGCACACACACGCACTCTCTCTGTTTGTGTTTCTTTGCCTTGGGTGTTACTAGTTTCTGTGTATAAGCAATAAAATCTTTGCATTGGCTCTTACTAATTTGCAGAACTTATAGCCACAATGTGTGTGCACACAAACAGATATACACTGTAAAAGATGTGTGTTTTACAGTGTATGTCTGGTTTATATACATATATTGTGTACATTATAAATATATTGCATGCAATACATATATTTTATGTATGTAAAACATATATACCGTAAAATGTGTGCGCGCACACACATTGTGGCTGAGTTCTGCAAACTACTAACAACCAACACAAAGATGTTATTGTGCATGCGCGCACGCATGTATATATATGTTTAGAGGGCATTGTGTATCTACACACACATATACAACATCCAATGCAAAGTTGTGTGTGTATACACCCACACACACAACTCAGTGCAAAGATGTGTACAGGTTTCCCTTGCCAACCGTGGTTTTGAGTATCTATGCTTAATAATCTATATACCATTTTGGCTACCACAGTATAGAGTTTTGAGTAACCACGGTTTTCCGTGGCTGCGCATCAGACTGCCACCTGCCATTTTTCCCATAACCCTTTTGTCTTGCCAACTACGGGAACTTTCAGGAACCCAAACCCAGCGGTTGGCAAGGGAAACCTGCATGTGGATACACACGCACGCATATACATACACACACACATATTATAGAAGATATTTGTATGCATATACACAGCACTCGCTCTATAATGTACCGAGTAGGTGCATATATCTCCAGAGCAGAGACGCAGCGAAACAGACGCTCGTGGGACCGCGCGCGCCTGGCCGCCCGGCTCTTGGCAGCGCCTCCCGACCCCGCCCCTACTGGCGGCGGGGGGCGGGGCGGCCGCTCGGGGGCACTAAGTCACAGCAAACAAGACGCAGCTCCCAACTAGCCGCACATGCGCACCCACGGGACATTTCCCCCCCAAGCAAGGCGCCGCCGCCGCCGCCGCCGCGCCGAGGGCACGCTCCCCCCAGCGCCGTCACGTGACCCGCGCCAGGCCATCGCCATTTTGTGCGGCCGCCCTCTTCCCCCCCACCTGTGCGCCCGCGACCGTGTTTGGCGCTGGGGGCGCTGGTGCGCAGGCGCAGCGGGCTGGGCCCAGGCGCCAGGCACCTCGCCATCATGTACCGGCCGGGCGGCTCCCGCTCGGGCCCGGCCTCCGCCTCGTCCTCCTCGTCGTCCTCGTCGTCCCACCGGCCCAAGGACGGCGGTGCACCGGGCCCCCGCGGCTCCCGCTCCGCCGGCCCGGGTCCGGGGCCCGGCCCCGCCCGCCGCCCCCGTTCGCCCTCCGCGCACCGCGCCGCCGCCCGCCGCTCGCCCTCCCCGCGCCGCCGCCGCAGCCGCAGCCACAGCCGCGGCCGCCGCCCGCCCTCGCCGCCCGCCTCCGCCGGGCCCGGGGACCGCCGCGCCCGCCGGGGCAACGAGCACGGGGACAGCGGCGGCCGCCGGGTAACGCCCCCGCGCCTCCCTCCCGCCTGGATCGGGTGCCGCCGCGGGCGTCCGGCCGCCTGCCGGGAGCCCCGCGGTTACCACACTGTGGGTCACGACCCCGGTGTCGGTAGGGGGGGGGAAACGGGACCCTGGGGGGGAAAGCTTGGGAAGCGCTGGCTGGGCTTGCCCCGCTGCTGGGGGTCAGGCTGGTCCACCTATTTTGGGGCTGGGAAGTGCCAGGCTCCCTCTGCTCAGTCAGGCCGCTTGCCGTGTTTGGGGTCGGGAAGGGATTTTAACCGGCTGTCAGGTCAGGGTTTGGTTTGCCTTCCTCTGTAGCTGGAGCGTGGCCCCCTGCTTGGGACGGCTTGGTGCAGCCACGCTTGGGCACCCCCAGTCCTGTTTCTGCCTGCTTTACCTGGGGTGGGTGAGGATGTCAGGCCTGGAGCTGTCAGGGTTGAGGGTTGTCTGATGTCGAGTGTAGACCAGCGGTTCCTGAGCTCGGACACATTGCGTGCCGTCAATTTAGAACAATATGACTTTCAGTGCCACTGGCAAAGTTTTGTCGTATAAAGTAATTATAATAAATATGTTAATGCGCACCACTGACAGGTTGTTTGAGTACCACTGGTGGTACGTGTACCACAGACTGGAAACTGCTGGTTGAGATGATGGTTTAGGTAGGGATGATCCTGTGTTGGGCAGGGGTTTGCTAGATCAGTGGTTCTTGACCTCTCTTGTACCACAACCCATTTGTAAACATAGATGGCCAGTCCTGACTTAGTGCTCCTCACTCCCGATCTGCTGCTCGACAGGCCCCAGCCCCCCAGTGTGTGGGGCAGAGGGTGGGTGTGTGGGGTATGGGGGGGCCCCAAGCAGCCCCTGACAGGCGGGAGCTTTGCCAGCCTGTAAGGGAAAATCTGCAGTTTCCCATGTTTTTCTCCTTTTAAAGGAGAATCCATTGTTAAAGTTTGTTTGCACACTTTCATGTGTTCTTACAACCCACTTTGGGTCACGACCCATGGGTTGAGAAATGCTGGACTAGATGACCTCTGGAAGTCCCTTCAAGCCTGACTTCTCTGACTGATACTATGAGCCACCAGGGTTCTCAGCTTGTGGCTCCTCTGATACCTGCCATTTCTGCAGTCAGAGGGAAACCTTGGCATGTGCCTGCCTGGAGTGTGGTGCCCTGCAGCCCCTTTGCCACCTCCTCTAGAACCTCCTGCAGGTCTCCCTGCACCTTTGTGTTTACACATTCCCTGTCCCTGGCAACACCAAGCCCTGGGACTTCCTGGTCATCCTTCTGGCCCTAGGCAAGCTGGCTATATAACTGGCCAGGAAGGAGACTGGCTGTGGAGACCCCCCGGGGACGGTGAGGCTGTTTTCCTGTCCCTCATTCATTCAAGTCTCTGGGCAGAATCCACTAGCTTCTAGGACTTGTTTGAGGGCCAGTGGATACTGGCTGGCTGGTATGCTCTGCTTGGTGTTGTCGTGTGTCTCTCCCCCCCCCCCCCCCAATGCCCTCGTTTTGAACCTTTGACCTTCACACCTGTCCCTGTTTAGTTTATGTTGTCCCCTGAATTCAATTGGTGCATACCCAGTAGCTCTCCCTGATAACAGGGGGGCTAACCGTTGCTCTATGGACATTAAGCCCGTGTTCCCCTTTGTGTGTCAAACAGACCTGTTGCATAGAGAACAGAGGCTGAAAGGGAGAGGAACCTGTTTTTGGGGGGGGGGATTTGCCACTGTTCCTCTCCCACTTGCATCCTCCAGCATTTAAGGTCTAGGACCTTCTGATTTGGAGGCTGTGCCCCTAACTCCCCTGCTCAATAGTCACCCACTTGCAGGCTTTCTCTCTCCAGCTTGGTCTTCCCCTAAGCAACCAAGCACCAAGTCCCTTTTCTTCAGGCAAAGGGATCTCCTTTAAATATGACAGGGCATGCAGTTGATCCTTGTACTTCCTACCATTTGTCCTGGCCTGGGACTTGTGGCTCCCTAACAGGTGCTGGATCCAGGTTGCTTCCAATCCCAAAGTCTAACAGGCGTCTTCAGAGCAAATTCTCTACCATGGGCATGTGTCAGGGAGAGGGGCAGGAAGCCTGCGTAGTTGTTCTGCTAATAGGTTAGACCATGGATTTGTATAGGATGGTTTGAATAGGGATTATCCTGCCTAAGGCAGGAGATAGATTTGTGACGGTCTTAAGAGAAGCAGAGCTGAAAGGGGCCTCCGCATGCCATCTAATCCATCTAAGATTCATTTTCTGTTACATTTTTGCGTGTGTGTGTAGACTGTGCTCAGAAAGATTTATACCCTTTATTGTGGTGTCAGACCTTTCCATCCAGGCTCTTCAGGTTGAGGTTTGGGCATGTGAACCTCTGGATTTTCTCTGACTATTCCAGCTGGGGACAGTTTCATTGTCAGTGCAAAACTCCCATTTGATCTTTCCATTGCAGTCCAACTCTGTTTACTGGCTTTCTTCTTGTTACTGTGTGGTACTGTGATTGTAGGATGGGTGTTCTGTCCTAGAAATACTACATTAACTTACGTGCGTGCATTGCTTGTCAAGAAAGATTTAATCTTGCATGGTGTTGGTTAACAACATGCTTACAGGAGGAGATCCCATATGCTTTAGCAGTTAAGCATCACTTGCTGTTTAAGGGATGGACAAGTTTTTATGTCGTGTGAAACCCATATGCTTACCTGGCTTGTTGAAATTTGCTGAACTTTATGGAGGTCCTAGGTGGTTTTTGGAATCCAAATTCAGAGTCCTTTTAAGCAAGATTTCCCTGAGATTCAGTTCTTCCATGCCCCCAAATCCAGCATTCTACAAAATCAGCTAATTCTTCTAATGTTATTTTGCATCTGTGGCACAAATAAAGCATTAATTGTCCCCCGCTGATTTCAGGAGTTTGGGATTTTTCTCTGCTGGTACATAGCATTCATTGCTCATTTGATGGAGCAGCACTGACAAAGTTATTGACTTTTGAAGCTTGGATATATACATTGGCTAGGGCAGTGATTCTCAACCAGCCACCGCACCACGGGGTGCATACAGATCCTTTTAAGGGTGCCACAGGGTGACATGCAGTGTTTGCACTGCCACAGAGTGCTGTGAAGTGTTTGCACAGCTAGACATGCAAAAATGATTCACAAGATAAACCCAGAGATTTCAAATAGGAATCTGTAGTGTCAAAACTATTCTGACCTGGTGCGGTTTTTCTGAGTTCTTTGCAATAGAAGAATTGCCCTATTATTTTTCTATAGTTGCAAAATGAGTGAAAAATAAGACCTAACATTTTTGAAGGGGTGCCTCATCTGTCGAGGGATGCCTTGCATCTAAAAAAAATTAGAGAATCCCTGAGCTAGTGCTAAGTTCCTGAGCCAAAGAGATTAAATGGTGCACTGTTGGCAAGAGTAGGGCTCTATTGAAGTACGAGGTTTCTAGATGCATTCTTGTCAGAAGGACCATGTGGCTCAGTGTGACACATTATTGAATATGCCCAAATCTAAGATGACCCTCAATTTAAGATGACCTCCCCGATGATTCTAGAATTTAATGATTGGAAGGTTGTCTTTAATTGACCCCCTCCCCCCATGTGCAAGGGGGTAAGTGGTATGGAGAGATCAAGCTGCTTGTGCCTGCCCCCTGCCACCTCTGCCCCCAGCCTGTCTTTTCCCACTCCCCATGTTAAATGGGGGAAAAAACCTTGTCTTAGAATCAAGTAAATACAGTATTTAAAAAAAAAAAATGTGAATTGCACTTGTGCTGTGAGTACAAGCCCTTCCTTTAGTGGTCATTTGGTCAAGGAGTTGCTGATAGACACCATGTATTGATGCTACTGTTTCCAGGTTCTTATACCTTAACTTTTTTGGTGTTGAACAAGGAAAGGCGGATAGTTGGAGCAGTTCATGAGTGTGGACACATGGAGGGGAGATGTTTGGGAACTTAGGATTGAAGGAATAGGGAAGGTTTAGCAGGAAGAATGGCGGTAACTTGAAGGAGGGGAATAATTGGAGGGTAATGGAAAGGAGTTTGAGGGGGGCTTAAAGTGAGAGGGTGGAGGGGGTTATTGGAACTGAGGCATGGGAAGGAGGGCATATACAGTGGCCCAGTTTAAGTAGTACTCCATACTCCTCATGCATATCAGGATCTTGGGGACACTGCTCTGCTATACAGAATGATTCCCTTTTGCTCCTCTAGATGTGAACTGTAGGATCTGGGGGTTCCTGGCCATCCCCTGTTTGAGCCTGGATATAGGCAGTTTGAGTCCTTCTCCCTGCTCCTCTGTTTTAACCAGCTTCTCTCTCTGTTCCCCAGGAGCTGAGATTTGGATGCCCCTCTTTTGAGAGGGTTGTAGACTCTTCCATATGATTCTTTTTGCATGGTCCCTGTCTTTTTAAAGGGTGTTAAAAGTTCCTTTCTTTGTTTTTTCATTGATTGAGTGAGACACTTAAATATTAAAGAGGGTGGGGTTGGGAATACTCTACAGAGAGGAATGGGGCAGGTCTCCAAGTTATTCCAAGTAGAATTTGTCTTCAGGGGATTGATTGTCTCATAAAAATGAATGGGCCATTTTACACCCTTGAGCTTCCTGTGCTGTAGATAAAGGATAGGCAGAGCTGTTTTTCTATGCACTGTCAGGAGTTGGAATAGGCCTTTTCATTCTTCTGTTCTTTCCTGCATATACCCTCCTTGGAGCCTTTCCATCTCCAGATAGTCCATCCAACCTTGCCAGACATGGATTATCAAGGAAGAAGGTGGAGATGGTCTATTTGGGGGAGGGGTCAGGACTGCAGGGAATATGATCACTCAAAGTAGTGGATGTGATGTAGGAAAGGTTTGTGGTGTGGGAACAGTACAGTGATTAACAGAATGGAAAGGAACAGTCAGAGCTTCACAGTGGCACATGGGGTCTTCTCTCTTCATAACCATTGTATTCATGCCCTTTATGTGTATTTGACTCCATTCTTCCTTTCTTCTCCTTGAAGAGGAGCCCTGAGAAAGGGAGGCTGTTTTGGACAAGCAGAGCAGACGCAAAGAGAGGGTGAAGGGGATGTGAAGGGACTATCATGCAGGCAGTGCATTCTGTGGACAAAAGTAATCATTATCTCGTGACCAGGGGTAGTGAATGGGGAGAAAAGAGCTGTCATTCATGGGACATCAGAGAAATTATTAAAAAAAATGTCATTGAAAACTTCATTACTTCAGGGTTAAAGTTGCTCAGTTGTGTCTCCTACCTTTCCAGACTGTAGAAAGTAGCTAAATTTTAAATATTTGAAAACTGGGGAATACAAACTTTAGGTAGACATCACCCGCATGTCGTCTTCACTCTGCCCTCTTCAAAGGATGCTGCCGCATCCCAGTGACACTCATGCTGGCACTCTGCCTTTATAGATGCTTTGGGAGCACAGTATATGAACACTGCAGACCAAAGTCTAATGCTGCTTTGCTAAACCAAAACTTTGATTGAGGTCAAGTGTATTAAATAGAAGCTGCTTACAACTGGCCTGTGCTCAAATATATGAAGCACCCCAGAGTTACCGTTATCTTCATTTCTCCTTTGCCTCTCAGGGAATCCTTCCTTCTGAGATGTAGTCTTATGTATCCCTCACTAAGTCCTGGTGATCATTGTACATCCAGGCTGCTGACAGTTCTAGGAGACTCTTGTCTGCCTCTGCAGGCACAACCTATAAAATTCAGTGCTGAACGGGTGCATGTTTCATCCGGAGAAGTGGATGTGCACCTCTCACATACCCTTGCCATTCTGCTTTAGTTTATCAGTCCAACCTTCAATAGAGCCATATGATCCACAGTGAAGGCGATTGCCATTTGTGCAGATAAGTGTTCCACAAATTTGGGTTCTAGCCTAACATGTGCATTACAACTTATTCATGCTCAGCACTTCCTTTCCAGAATTATTTCCAATGGTTATTTGCAAACTCCAAGGGACAGAGTCAACTGTTGTCTGTTGGCATGTACCCTTACATTTCTATTTCCTGACTTTCAGAGGTTTAAGTTCAGTAACTTTCCACATTCTGGAAGGGTAGGGTAGACCCTGCTGGACAGCTGTAATTGCATTAATGAAGTTTGCGGGCATTTAATATTACCCAAGCGCAGGTCTGCATTTTTACACTGAGGAGTTGTTTTACATGCCTGAATCACAATTTGATAATAAGGAAGCATATTGGCAATGTCAGTACTTTCAGAAACCTGGTCTACACAAAGACTCAACTTATTACTATTGATGGTAGAACAACAGTTTGGAAATGCCTTTATAAAATCATGGGGTAGGTGCAGCTCAGCCTTGGTGATATTGCGGCATGACAACCCATCAGCAGTGATCTCAGCCATTGGTTAGGTGATAAGCTTCTGAAGATTTTCCTATCCAGTCTTCAGATAGGATAGTAATTTTAGTGTGGGGTCTGGGGAAGGTGGCTCATCAAGGTGTAATAATGTCTCCTTGAGGAGAGGTAGGGGAAAATAATGGTTTTTTACAAAGCTGTACAGGGCAGGTGCAGAGCATCTGATGAGGAAAAAAGAAAGTGCATCTATACCTCACTTCCCATACTTGTACATCTCTACATTACAAACTGTGTGTTTAGAAAGGATCTTGCCAATGTGAACCTTCATCAGAGTCCAGTTCAGCTCATATAGATTAACCATCCTAAGGGTTCCTTTAGGTAGTACCTCCTCTTACTATTTAGTTAATTAGCAGGCTTGCTTTTGGAGCCCTTGCTATTCAGGTTTTACCAGCGCTACTGACAAGTGGATCTCCTTATAGCAAAAGGATCTGTCCAGTTGTTTCTGTTACAAATGTACAGAAGCTACAGGCTGTTTATTTAGTTGGCTGTCACCTACAAAAAGGATCACAGTAGTAATTTTGGGATTTCTTGAGCAACTTTTCTCTTCTTCTCTGTTCTTTCTCCCCCCACACCCTTCTCCACCGCTTTAAATGGCAGTTTAGTGGTATTTTCAGTTTAATAGTGAGCCCATGTTGGTTGCATGTGGGATTGCTGTAGCTATGCTCAGTTTTCTCCCCCCCCTCCTTTTTTTTAAACTGCGTGGTAGTTGGAATAAATAGAATAATTGTACTTTTAGCATATTTCTTATCAATTCACCCACCCCAAATCTAATATGCTGAGCAGGATAGACTCAGTTGCTGTTTTTGTGACACAGCATACAATTTTGTAATTGATCGGCTTGTGTTCTTTCCCGTTGCAGAGACATTCTCCAAGCCTCCGTTCTGAGTCTTCGCTGGAGCAGAGTTTGCGGATTACTGTTGGGAATGATCGGTATTGCACTGGCTCATCAGAGCGAAGGAGGTTGCCTGATAGACTGGGTTCACCGAGTGATAATCTGAGTGACTTGGACAGGTATGGTTCTTTGCAAACCAGGATCTGAGATAGCAAGACAGTGGCTTGGTCTTGGTTTAATTCCAAGTCACTTGAGGTTAAACTTCAGGCTTAGGTTCTTGGGTTCATTGTTAGTTGCTGGGGAAAGTCCTACTTTGATTTGTAAAACAGGAGCAGAAAAAAGCCTCTAATTAAAAGCTGTGCCCTGACCTGAGCAAAGCTGCCCTAATGACTGGGACTCCTATTAGTTAGGGAGTAGACATTAAGGTAGAAACAGCTTTGGTAATTGTGCTGTACCTAGTGGGTTGAATAGGAGAAAGTTTTATGCAGGAGAAGAATAAGTGATTTAGTTTCAAAAGCCCCATTGATACGACTTGGAAGCAAACACTGGTAATGAAGAGGTTTCTTGGGTGTTACAGATACTGTGGAACAGAAGCATGATATAAATATAGATGGGCATGTATATTTCCAAACAGCATCTGTTATAAAAAAGTGAGTGTGACTTGGGCAGTTCCATGACTGAATCCTCTCTTTGCAGTTGAAAATGTTGTCTGTGTTTGTTTTGTTTGTTTGCTTGATTTATATGCTGCCCTCCCCAGAAGAGGCTCAGGATGGCTCGCAGTAAAATCAGATAAATTATAGAGAAAAATCTTACTATATAATAGCACAAACCTACCTTTGATAGAGGAACAGAGTAATTAAACATGGAAAAGACTATGTTGAGTTAGTGTCCCGTATAATCTTTACTACAGACATCAACTGAGATTTCAGGTGAAGGAAAAGCTGCAGGTGCAGAGAAAGCATTGAAACTTCCTGTTTTCATGCAAATAACACCAGTAGTATGAAAACAAACAAACAAGGGAAGTAAGCAGAATTCTCTCAATGTATTTCCTGTCTCTAGAAGTTTAGCACCTCCTTTAGATGGTTTCAACAGGTGCAATAAACCAAAATAGGGTTTGGTTTTTGTTACTGTCCCTTTTAAGTCTTTGCCTCCCTTCTCTTCTAACCAGAGTTTCATCTGTAAATCCCCTTTGTAGACAGCATTTTTCCGGTCAGAACTGGTGCATATACCCAGGGGAGAACAAGTTGCATAGGAGGAAAGGAGAAATGGCATGGAGGAATTGACACTGAGTTGCACTTCCTTGTTAACCAGTTGGGGCTTTCACATTTTTTTTTCTTCGGTGAGGTTTTTAGGTGTTATGTTCTGTGGTCATGCAGTACGCTTTTAAGTTGCATAGCATGCTGCTGAGTTTAGTAGGAACATTATCTTCCTCTGAGAATGAACAACTTTCACTTAGCTTTTTCCCTGAAGAAGCCTTAATTCATTAGAAATTGTATAAGTAGTAGTGAAAACATAACATGAAAAAGGTGTGAAAAACAGCTGAAGTAAACTGAGAAGAGTAGGAGAAAGGGAGATGGATACTTTCATTCTCAATGTTTGTCTATATATTTTGTACTGTCATGCACAGACGTTCAGTGTGCTCAAGGTCAAATTTACTTTATCCAGCAGTGTCCATTGTGGCCATACTTGCTCCATGAATATACCTGTGCCTCTCATCCAAGAACATAAAGGGTTAGGCAACTCCAGGTGTCCCTGTGCATCTTCTTGACACACGTGGCTGCAGATTGGAATTTACAAGGTCCAAGCTTTTTGCTTGGTATATTGTCTGTGCTGTATTGTAAATAGTTTTAAATAAGTGCTTAAAAGGTAGTCAGTTATTTGCATTAGCCTAGCATTTTTGTTGGTAACTCTCTTCTGCTTCCGCTAGAAGAAAATGTCTTTCCCTTTTTTTTGGCCTGTGTGGACTGCTCGGGTATTGGGACCAGTTGTTATGACTAAACATCATTCTCCAGGGTTTAAAAATTACCCTTATTTACTCTTAATATGAGGCAGCAGTGCACTTCACTGATGAGTACACTAGGTGCCTAGGGGATGTCTGGGTGAAGGGCACATAATATAATTTATAGCTGTCAAAGAGAACCCAAAGAGTCTGGGAGTCTCATCTGAAGAAGTTTCTTCTGCACAGGTGAATAGGCCCTTCTTCATATCCTGCAATGGCTGGAGCCAGGTTTTGAGTGCTTAGTCTCAGAGTGCTGCTGCTGGCTCCTTTGCTTATGGATCTCAAATAGTTATTTCTAAATATTCATCCTCTGTAATTGGTAAAACCTGAGAGGTCACAAGGAGAGAGGATTTTTATATTAAATCTGTAAAGGTATCTAATTTAATATTCCCTCTCCCCCCTCCTGCAACACATACAGAGAGCTCTTCCAGTTATCTGAGAAAAGAATTTGGCAAAGCCTAAGAACAGTGCCTTTGATTACCATACATTGCAACTGTTTTCTGTAGTGACTCAGATTGCCTGATGCTGACCTCTTGGCACTGGAGTCCTTGATATAGATTATGCTGGTATTAACTACCCTGATACCACCTCCATTTTATCTGCCTGTCTACACTAGTGTGTTTTCCTGGGAGTTAAATATCTTGACCAGGTTGTGCCATATAAGGAGTTTAAATATGACTTTTTTCTTGTTGCCCATATAGTATTCTTTTCAGAGGTCTTACTTCATTGTCTTGCACGTTATTAGAAGCCATTTGAGAGCAGCTGTGAAAGAGTTAACTGTGGATTGGCTGAGCAGAATTGGTTATATGAAATGCAGGATCACATCCTTTGAGTGCTTATATTGTCATCCGTTCATAAGGTGTGATACCTGTAACTTCTATCTTGTTTCCATATGACTTGCTGTGTAGGATGTAGCAGCAGGGGTGCTCAAACCCTAGCCCACAGGGAAGTGGTAGCAGCTCACTGCCACTGCCTTGCTGTCAAATTTCCAGATCCAGGAGAAGCCTTGTGGGCTGGATAGCTTGTTCCTGCGTACAAAATTGCGTGTATGGGGTTTATCGGGTTGGCATGTGGTGAGGGAGCCAAGCTGGGCAGCGTGGGGCCCAATTGGATCTGCAGATTGGCCCTATGTCACTTACGTTGCCTTTGCAGCCAGAAGATAAGAGCACCACTGGTGTAGAGGAAAAACTTACAGGGCATACATCTCTTAAGTGGCACTTGAATCTGCACATGTGGTTTCTAGATCCATAGTTAGCTGTGTTGCCACAAGGAGACACCCTTTGCTCGAATGCTCAGAAACTCTGAAGGGATTACAATTCAGGATCTTTTTGTGGGGTACAAATTTCTTAATGTATAATCTGAAGTGATTTTCCATTTCATGGAGGATTCTCAAGCAGTGCTGAGGTCTCCAGGAATTTATTCTTATATTCACTTTTTAGGCTTAACCACATTAAGGGCAGCCATCGATCTTTCTCTTTGGTTTGGAGTGTGCATCATTTCTGCAGGAGTTGGAACACTCTCAGAATAGATCATTACCAGGGATCCAGTTTTTCTGTTTCCCATGGGGAAAAAAACTCCATGAATTTTTCCCTTTTAACTGAGAGAAATGCTGATTTTTATTTTAGTGGAGAAACATGCAGCTTTTCCACTTTGGGGTGGGGGAAGGCGGGGGAGGCAGGCAGGGGGTGCCATGTGCATGCTCACACATGCACATGGCTGCTAGGCAGCCTGGAGAGCACCTCCCTGCAGGTAAGTAGGAGGGTGGATTGGGGGGGAGGGGGGATAGAAACACGACATACTGGGGACTGACATGGGGAGGGAGGGATGGCAGGATGGGGCTGGGACTGCTGCCCAGCTGGGCTGGTTCATGGGGCTTTGGGCCTGGGGCTGGAACGCATACCCGCAGGGCCCTGGAAGAGAGTGCGATGAAGTTGTGGGTGGCCTGTCTGGGGGGAAGGGGGGGGAGGGGGCATTGGCTCCCCATTGCTCTGTGCACTTCCTGGGGGGAGGGCAGGGGGACAGTGCCGCCTGCCACTGCCCGCGCCCCCCCCCCCCCCCCCAAAAAAAAAATCTGTGCGTGAGGTGGGGGTGGGCTGCAGGCTTGGGCTCCCCACCCTGCTGCCTTCCCCTACAGGGCCTTCACCGCCCAGCAGGTGGGACTTGGTGTGGCAGGTCAGAGTAGGGCTATGTGGAGAAGCTCCTTGCTGCTGCAAGCCCTGCGCTGCCCTGGTGAGGCTCCCCCTGTCTGCCTGGGAGCAGTAAGAGCGGTGGCGGGGGTTTGTGCCCCTTGCTGCTGCCAGGCAGGCAGGGGGCGCCTCACCATGACAGCACAGGGCTTCTGGCAGCGGCATCCAGCTTCCCCACCCCGTTCTGCCCTGCCGCACTGGGTCCTGCCCGCTGGGCCCTGGAGGCCCTGAGGGGAGGTAGCAGGGCAGGGAGCCCCAGCCCACATCCGCCCTCCCCCTACCACCCACGGGCTCCACTGTGGCTGTGCTGCCTGTGGGGGAAGGAGAGCCGGGCCCCACGCTCTGCTTGGCCTGCAGCTGCCACCTCCGGCAAGTGGCAATCAGGGCTTGGGTGTTGCTGTACAGGGAAGAGGGCTGCGGACCCAGGTCCCTGGCTCTTGTAGCTGTGGTAGCTGGGGGCCCCTCCAGCAGGGCTGGGGAGGGCGGGTAGGCTGTGGGTAGGGAGTGGGGGCCACCAGCAGGGCCAGTGGGGGCTGTGGGTGGTGAGTGAGGGGGGCACCAGCCGGGCTGGGGGGCTGTGGCTTGAGAGTGAGGTGCCTGGACTTGTGTCCTGCTGAGCGAAAGGGGCAAGGGAGCGCTGATTTTTTTTTTTCATGATAAAAAAAAACCCAAAATCAAATACCAAAACTTATAGGTACTTAATCACTAGAATAAAATAAATTTTGAGGCATTGGTAGGCTTCCAAATTGCTTTAAAATTGTACATATATCAATAAAACATTCTGTTCAATTGATACCTATAAGTATAGTGCATTGCATTTTAATTGCAGGTTTTGGGGTTTTAATAGAATTTGCGATTTTTAAACGGAGAAAACCAGGATCCCTGTAAATTCTGTAAATCATAGAGTTGGCTACTGGATTGAATTCCAGAGCTGCTCTGTCCAGCTCCCTTTTCAAGAATCCCACTCATCAACATAGTGCTTCTTCAGGAGATGCCTTTATTACATTTTGAGGCACTTCCTCTGCATTTAAGATCACTAAATTTATTTGGATTTATTTGCAAGATTGAGTTCAGAATAGCAATTCTGACCTTGATATTTCCAGCCGTAGAACCACATGCCTGATATGTATCTCTTGATGTCTGTGATGTTTCTTTTTGTGTAGCCATTCATCCTGCCTGCAGGGATTTTTCAGGATTTCATTTGGGCAATTTCAACTACTGATACAGCATCCAATCATTTGGTCAGTTAACAGGGCTGAGGGTATTCACAAAGGACACAATCTGGTTTCACCTGTGTACACTAAGTGGCATTTAAGTGCTATATAAGAGCAATTTTTGATACCTACTCATCTTTTAGATACTTTTTTTTCTTGTTGTGGAATAAGATCAGCCAGGCACATGTGTAAGCCCAAAGTAAAATGGAGAAGGAAGGAGGCCCTCCCATCTTTTAGCACAGCAACCTAGTCAGTGGGGCACTTGTTGAGGGAGTGAGAGTCAGGTTTTAGGCTGTTAACTTGCATCTTCCGATTCTCAGCAAAGTGCTCTGACAAGCAGTCCATGTGGCTAGGCATTGCCCAAAATGTGCTCTAGCCCATTAGACAGACAAGAGGAGAAGATATTTGTCTCCAGAAGAACAAGCCAGAGGAAATGTTGCTCAGTGAGATGGACAGTGCCCTGACAAGAGGAGACCTGAGTTCTAGCTCTGCCTCGGTGGGGCGGAAACTATCCCACTGCTATTGATCTATTTTTATATAATAAGTGTTAAATGCAAAATGCAGAAAATCCATTAAAGATGAGGGCCAGAACCTCTAGGTTTAGTTTTTCTTGTTTGTTTGTTTTTTTGGTTTTGTTTTTAAAGTTTCAGGGACCTGTATGATGTTACACATATACCTGTGTGATCCTGTTCTGCTCTGGACAGAAGCATAACACAGGGTGAGTATGGTTATGCAGATAGACATAGAATCTAAAGTCTGTATAAGGGCCAAAACTTACATTTATGTGGCATGAAAAGGTGAAATAAGCTACTTCTCGGCATTTTGGGCCAAATCCTGTCTTAGGAACTGAGCAGTTCAGGTTTATCAGTACTTAAATGACTAGATGGTTTGTGGTTAGGCTGAACAGGGATGACTGATTCCATATAACAGATCCCATGACTTCTGTCTCTCTAAGTTTAATACCGACAAAAGTCAATATTAGTATTAAACTGTCAGAAGTCAATATTAGCTCAACAATAGAAAGTTTGGGGTGGTTCTGGACACGATCATGGCAATGGTATTTATTCCCCCCCCCCCAAAAAAAAACAAAACAAAAAAACAAAACAAGATTTAAAGAGGTAATAAAGTTCACCCTAAGGTATCTGTATGGGGGAGCCAACCTGTGGTGCAGGTGCTGCAAGTAGCACAGGCAGGTTCTGTATGTATTGCACAGCAGATTAGGGAAGGGGCAGGCAATGCAGTGGCAGATAGGGCAGGGAGCAGAAAACAGAACAACAGATCAGGTGGGGCAGGGCTATCCAACTGGCAGCCCCCAAAATGCTAGCCTGTGGCCAGCAGGTTCTCACTTGGCTGCTGTTCTCCCTCCACATTTGCTTCTGCCACCACAGCCGGGATGGGGCTGGACTGCCTGACCTGCAAATATGGCAAAACAGAGAGTCTGTCCATACTGTGGTGGGGGGAGGGCAGTGTTGGACTGTGCATGTAGCAGGTTGGGGGAATTGGGCTGTGTTACTTCCAACCCCTCCTGACTGACCCCGTGAGAGGAGCTTGGATGCCTGTGCCATGGCATTGCCTCTGTGCTGTCCTCACAGGAGGGAGGCCACTGGTCAGCCTGGCCTGACTTTTCCTAGCTGTGTATTCCACAACTTGCTCTCCCACCAGCATGTACCATAGGGAGAGCTGGGCTGCTGGTGTTAGAGGAAGAGCTGCCTGTGGGACACATGGCTAAGAGAAAGAGGCTGGGCTGCCTAGTGCTCCCCACTTCGTGAACATCATAGGCACCCACATAGCACAGGTAGCCTGGCTCCACCGCCCCCCCCACCCATACCTCTCCTAGCTGGATGTGCCACATGCACAGCAATCTTCTCTCCTGGCTGCACCAGCCTCCTGACCAGGTGAGTCAGTTTTTGGGGGTTGGGGAGGGCTGCCCATTTGGGGTGTGAAGCAGGGAAAGGGGGAGTTGCACAGCAGGACTGAGTAGTCCGTGAAGTGCACATGTCTGGGAGATAGGGTTGCTGGGCAGCACTCATGGGAGGGTGGGGAGATACTGCCTGTTGTGTAGCCCCTGGGTCCCTGGCCCTGGCTGCCCAGAAATTAAACAGCCCTCGGGTAGGGAAAGAGGATAGGATTGGCACTCAGGGAGGATGCAGGAATAATTTGTGGAATGCCTGCTGAAAAAAATGTCTGCCACTGTCTAAAAACATCCACTGGATCTGATGGTACAGGTCCTTTGAAAAGCCCTGTTACGTTAGACTGTTGGAAAACTCTCCTTAAGTTTGTAGCTCTTCACAGTTGCCATCAAAGACTAATAACAGATGCCTCTGCTCTAGCATAGGAAGCCCACTTTAGCCTTCAAACACAGGGCACAGGGAGTCCTTAAAAAGCCTGTTTTCACATAAGTGGCTTAGTGCTAAGGTATATTAATTAAACATATGTAGTTTTCTCCCAGTTCAAACCTTCTGACAACTTAGAGCATGATGAGTAAAACCACAATAATGTTTTACATAAAAATAAAGAAGGGAACAACCCTTGTTTGTCAAGATGTATGTTTATGAGACAATTATTCCTGTCATGAGACTACCCCAAAATACGTAGTTGCAAAATGTGTTTTGGCAGATTGCCTCGGAAGTCAGTTTGCCAGAGATCGTGAGGGGTCCATAAAAAGATACTCGTCTGCAGACCACATTTACCAGGTGGAGTCATCCAAGCATAGATGTCTTTGTCACCAAAGTGAACAAGTAATACCACAAGTTCTGCTTCTGGCCTTCAATCCATTGAGAGCCACTGCTCCAGAGGAGAGCAGAATCAGGGCTGTCTGCATTCCTAACCCTTGGTCTTCAGGCATGGTGCTTGTTTACTTTCTGATTCTACTAATTAGAAGTGTTTTCAGGAAACTCAGGTTGATCATTAATGGTATGAACATATACTGTATTTACTTGCATATAAGAGGACACCAGTAATTAGATTCTATGTATGGAAAATTTATAAATTTGATATAATTTTCCAGGTATAGAATTGAATTATGGGAGGTTTGTTTTGAATTTGTCCTTTTCCCATTACTACAGCAGGGGAAATAAATATGGGGGGATCAGGTAGCCCTTTTGCCCTCTGCCCTGCCAACTTCTTCCATGTCATCCTTATTGTCAGACCCTGCTCTCCCTTAGCACGTGGAAGTGAAGAACAAATTTGAAAAAAATGACCTTGAAATAAACAGCTGTACTAATTTGAATATAATGCTCATAGACAGACTTCATCTAGAATTGATGCATTTTACCTTTTTGAAATTGCTGCAAGATTTAGAGCAGGTACTCCATAAACACGCTGTTAAGCACTTTGGCACCTACTTAATATGTAGCACAAACTATGCCTGATATTAATCCGAAGTCCAAAGGTTCATGATTTACCATATAGTTCATTGGGCTGGGCCCCAGCAGTCAACAGCATTTCAAGCCATGATGACCCCACAGCTCAGCGCTGCTGTGTGTGTGTGTTCATGTTCATTCCGGAAAGCCCCCACAAAGAATCCATGTGCTAACTGGGTTTTCTTGTCATGAGTCCTGGGATCCTCCAAAAATTTATATGCAGATGAGTCATAGGACAACCTGGTTCATCTCCACCTCATGGAGGGCTGGGCCACTCCAGTCATATGTGCCAGTCTAAGAGGGATTCTGCACGAACTGTTTGAGTCCCTGTTTGGTGATGTTCGTAAGATATTTAAGGCTGGTAAAGGAACATGAATCATTGGAAATGGGAAAGAAAAGCACAGCTCAGCTGTGAGAGTAGAGTTCAGAATGTATTCAGTATAGTGGCTCACCATGACTTGAAAAACAATCAGCTCCGAGGGGGCCTGGGTTTCACGTACATTACTGTATATCTTACTAAGATGGACTGCACTAACCTACCCTTGTGGTAGGTTCCCATCAGGATTTTTGGCAACAGGAGAGGATGTCAGGGTTTGCTTTCTTTTTGAGTGCCAGCAGGATCTCGAAGCCTGGTGCCTGTTCCCTCCCAGGAAGCAACTTTGTTTTTTAAGGGCTACCCACCCCCCTGCCATAGTTCTCATTAGCATGTTTGTCCAGTATGGGTGATGTACTTTATAGTTGTGCTCAATGTTGCCTGCATTTAATCAACTTCATTGTTGATTTCCATTCCTGAGCACATGCTGCTTTTAGCAGCAGTTCAAAGATAGTCGATGTATTAAATGAAGTTTCCTTGTATGCAAATGTCAGACAATGTTTTTTTTTCCTGATGCTGATGGGGGGGACCTTTATCTTGTATTCCAGTAAATATGGTATGTAAGGCTGTTCTGGTTCTTAGACCTGAAGCATCTTTCCACTTAGTCTCCAGTCTCTTCACCAAATGTTATATCAAAGACGAGGACAGATTCTCTGTCCAGATTCATCATTCCCTGCACCTCCCTGCATGGATACTGTTTGGCTAACATCAGGGGAGAGGACTCGTTTGTCAGAGTTGCAGAATGTCCTTACCCTGGTAGGAAGGACTCGGATTTAACTTGTGAAGCTAAATAGAAAAGGCTCATTTTCTTGGCTCAACAACATTAGGTTTTCTTTCATTTAATGCCCATGTACCTGATGTAGAAGAATACCTTGTGTTCTTTAAAAAAAACCAAACACACCACAAAACACTGAACCATCAATGAGTTCTCTGACAACCATTTCAGCTTTCCATTATTCAATTAAAGGGTATTCCACATTCACATCCAAAAAGGTGAAGTTTCTGAAACACCATATATAATATAACCACCAACCAGAAGATCATGCTTTCTTAGGAGCTCAGCATTTAACAAGGCTGCTGCATGTTCTTTGTTCAATCCAACTATCAAAACAACCTTTTTGATAACAATGCAGAAAAAAATGGAAGCTGCATGGCAGGACTTAATGTGTTGGGGTTTTTTTGTTGTTTTTTTTTTTTTTTTGTAAAGATGGATTTGCATTGAGATCTCACCCAAAGTTCTTAATGAAAGTAATTTGGCTTCCACTGAACCAAGTAGTCTTGTTTATTTTGTGAAATCATTTCTGCAAGGCTAAAACTTACTCTTGGTTGTTCTTACAGTGCTCTCCTCCTACCTGAACAGAATTGTGCCCTTAATAAAACCACACATCCTGTTTTTATTTTGGTGGTAGAGATTGGGTGAAAGTTCATGTCATATCTCTAGAAGCTTTGTAATTGGGTTTCTACATGAATTAAGTTGTGCTATGAAAAAAACAGCTCATCATTGAGATGACAACCCACTCCATGACCGTTCCAGCAGTTTCTGTTGCTTCTTTGAGAAATGTTTCAATACTAAAAATAACACAGTGCTACCATCTTAGTTTTCCTGCATACTTTATACAGCATTGCTCTTTGAGAAGTATCAAGAGCTGACATTTGTTTTAGTAGAGTTGTTTTACAATCCAGATTTAGGTAGAGTCCTAGCACCCACTTCCTGTGGATCACTGCTTGTGAGTTGCAGTGAAAAAAATGTGGATTGCTTCGCCCCTTATGTGGTGGTGTGGGAAACACCAGTGCTAAGGATATTGTGTCTCTCTCCAGTGGAGACTGCTGGCCAAGATAATAATCCCAGCTTGCTTGCTTGGAGTGCAGGCACGCTAATAGTGGGAAATCCATGAGTAACATATCTGATAGAATCACAGTTACTGTAAGGTCAAGTCATCCTTTTAAAGTATCTGTTGCCCTGCAACACAGCTGTATTATGTAGTCTTATGTTCCCAAATTTGTGTTTTGCTGTTCAGGGTGTATTTTGGATTACAAGTATGACATTTGCTGAACTTTTCATTCTGAATTATTATTTAATATTCTCCTTAACATGCCCATTATGGTCAGTTCTTACATATTGTAGATTGCCTGCTGGCGAGTGTGCATGCCATTCACTTGTGTGGAAAATAGCAGTTCAGTGTAAAGTACATCAGTTCTTTCTTAACATGTTTTTAAGCATTTTATGTAGGGAAAGCTCATGAGTAGGTATCTCCAGAATTTACGCTGAAAGTGCACGGTGCGGTGGTTTCTTTAACCTTGGAGCTTCCCCTTGTACTCCCTGGCTGCTGATTGGCAGAGGGGTCCCATCACTTGCTGCTCGTTGCCTGCACTTGATGGCCAGGAGGGGAAAACTGATTTTAAATATGCTGCGTTTTTCACCTTCCAAGACATCAGGTATGAGCAGCAAGCAACAGGGCCCCTCTGTCAGTCAGTGGTGGGGGGGAGTGCACAGGGGGTAAACTCCAAGATCAAAGAAGCTGCTGCGCTGTGCACTTCCGGTGTGAATTCCGGAGATTCCAGCTCATAAGGAGTAGTGTGTCATACTGAAGAGAGATTTGCGAGATGGAAAAGATAACTTAAGTTTGTGTGGACTGTGTGCTCAGCTATGTTGAAAATACAGGCCTGTACATGTGTTCTTTGGGGGTATTTTGCCAGAAGGTAGAGTCAGATTGTATTGTGTAACATTGCAGGTAATATGGATATGTTTACTTTAGGGTTTTCAACCTGTGGTTCGTGGACCCCTGGGGGTCTGCAGACTGTCTGAGGGGTTCTCGAAAAATGAGCATGATCAATCAAAAGTATGTGAATACCTACACTTACACTTCAAAGGGGGTCCTCACCTCCATTCAAATTTTTTTGGGGGCCACAAATGAAAAAGGTTGAAAACCCATGCTTTAGGGTACAGTACAGTATAACCTCATAAATCCAGATCTCAGAAATCTGGCACTCTCAAAAATCCGGCACTTTTTAAACTGGGAGTGGCTGCTCCAGGACCAGCCCCCACTTCCCCCGCACCCCTAGATGCAGAGGGGAAGCTTGCATACGGTTGCCACCGCCATTAACCACTCTGTTAACCCCCCTCCCCTTGCCATTAACCCCCCTCCCTCGCCATTTCATGACTGGCCGCTGCATGGACTTCAGAAATCCGGAATTTTCAAATTTCTGGCAGGTGCTCGGTCCTGAGCATGCCGGATTCATGAGGTTATACTTTACTTGTTATGTCTCTTTCATCTTAACTGTCATCTGCAAGACAATGTTAACAAACTTTTTTGCTGTATCCATCGTTAAAGATATGTTTTCCTTGGACTTTTTATTGTAAAGCATCCAATATATTATGTATAAAGTGTGCTGAATTGTCCTGTAGTTAGTTGAAGTTGTTACTGGAATATGTAAGGGGAATTTTCACATTTCAGTTGATTAACTGAATTTGTAAGAGTAACTGAATATCTATGGAACATACCTTATCTGATTATTTCCAGTCTTTCTAATGCTTTGAGTTTTTATTGGTAATTATTTTTGTGATATCTTCAAAGATGTGAATATAATTTATCTGTATTTCTGGTTCTTTGAAGATCTCATTTTGCAAAATTCTGAAGCATTAACCTACTTTTTCTCAGGTTGATGGAGATGTATATTTTTAAGAGGATGATAGCTTTGGAGTTCCTCCTCTGCACAACTGTATTTTCATTTGTCTATCCCTGTTCTGGCCTGTTGGTTGCTTGAGGAGGACTTCCGTATTTTTTTTTCTGTCTCCTCTAAACTTCGTAAGGTAGGCTCTTGTTTCCTGTTCTTGAAGGAGCAAGAATGTTTGGTAACCAGAGGTTGGACCATGATCATACTGGCAAATGGCTGAAGATACCTTATACATACTTCAGAGGGCCAAAGGTACTGAGACATGAAAGTTTCCCCACTCGATTACAGAACACTTCATAAATGTGTATTCTACAAGATATCTTCAGAAAAGCAAATTAAAAGGTGAGAGTATCCCTCCCCTCCACACTTTCCCCAAATAATGTAGTGGTCATCTTATAATTTTTATTTAAAACCCCAATGCCTCATTCTTGTTTAGAATAGTGGTTTTCAAACTTTTTTTAACTCAAGGCACCCCTTGGAATATGTCAGCTCTTAGTTTTCACTTACTTTTTGACTACAGAAAAAAAAATAGAGCAATTTTTCTGTTGCAAAGAACTCGGAATGTTTTAACAGTACAGACAACCCTCACTTAATGCGATTTTGGTTAGTGCTATTTTGGTATAGCGCTCATTTAAAATTCATACCTGATTTCCACTGAGCACTCAGCCAGTTTCGCTATAGTGCTGAGTGGAATCGGTGAGTTTTGGCGAGTGGCAGTGAATGAGTTGAGTGGTAGCAAGCGGGGGGGCAAGTGATTGGCAGTGAGTGGGGGGATGGTTGTGAGGACGGGGCCCACACCAGTGCTTGGGGCCAGAGCCAGCGGGGGCCCAGGGTGGGGTGGCAGGAGCACAGGGCCTGGGCTGCCTGGTGGTGCCGGAGCAGGTGGGGGGTGGGGAGAAGCAGAAGCAACAAGGGGTGGGAGGGCAGGTGTGAGCATTGGGCCTGTGCCAGTGCCTGGGGTTAGAGCCAGCATGGGCTCATGCCCAGGGCGGGGAAGCAGGAGTGCTGGGGCCTGGGCCAGGGCCAGTGGAAGTCTGCACCCAGGGTGGGGTAGGAGGAGTGCCAGGGTCAGGGCTGGCGGGGCAGCAGGAACGCTGGTGCCCAGGACCAGGGCTGGGCCAGGGCCAGCAGGGGCCTGCATCCAGGGCAGGGCAGCAGGAGCACAGGGCCTGGGTTGGCACATGGGACCAGAGCAGCCAGTGGGTGGGCAGGGGAGTGAGGAGAAGTGGTGAGAACTGGCAAGTGTTGGGGTGGGTGTGAGTGCGGGGCCCACACTGGTGCCTGGGGCCAGGGCCAGCAGGGGCCCAAGGGGGTGGCAGGAGCGTGGGGCCCCAGGTTGGTACGTGGGGTTGGAGTTGCCAATGTGTGGGTGGGGGAGTGAGGAGAGGTGGCGGCAGCAGTAACCAAGTATCTCTATTTACATTAATTCCTATGGGGAAATGGGTTTTGCTTAAGGCGGTTCTGCTTAATGCTTGTGTTTTCCAGAGCCAATTAAGAGCTCTAAGCGGTGGTTGCCTGAATGGATTCCTATTTGAAATCTCTGGGTGATCTTGTGAATCATACTTGCACACCTTAACAGCACTAACTTTGCGTGGCACCCTGTGACAATCTTGAGAAGATACCAAGGCACCCCAAGGTGTTTTGGTACCCTGTTTGAAAATCACTGGTTTAGAGTTTAGAGTTACCTCTCCTGAAAGGTTTGAACCAAGTTATTTGCAAGAGAGATCCAAAAAGTTTGAACAGCAGCCCTGAATTTCTTTAAAGGATCTGTAAGTCCTTCACACTGCAGCTAATGAGTGGGTTCACTTTTCACTTGAATAAAACAATATCCTATAACTTTGACCAGCACCAGTACTTGTTTTAATGTTCAGAAGGTATTTAAACCATACTTAACTACATCAGGTAGTGGGGTGGGGAAGGAAGGGGGGGGCGGGGGGGGGAACGACGACTCCTGGAGTCTCCAAGGTCCCTGGCTTCTCTTACTTTGCTTCCCAGACTCTTTCTGAAATATCATAATTATATTTATTTAGATGTAGATTAACAAAGGAGGGGATAATAAAGCAGTATTTCTACAAGATGTTGAGTAGTCAATACAGTAATTAGCTGCATATACTTTGAGTGTGTCATTCTAACGTTAGAAAACTTGTGAGGACTTCAAGATATTTAATTGATAGAAGAGATGGATATATATCCAAGGAGCTAGCATTTGCAGAATGCCACTTCAAGGCTTTAGCTGCCTGGTTCTGCTGTATTGAAAGGTGTAGTGTGGAATTCTGCACTTCAGGAGTATTAGTGGAGACCAGTCCTCACAGATCTTGCTGCTGAGAAAGGAGCTGTTTTGGGGTAGTGCCAAACACTGACCTATCACATGCAATGTATACTAAAGCTGGTTTACTTCAGCAAAAAAGGCTAAGCTGGGGTGGCGTTTAGGGAGTTCTTGTTTTATATCTTAATTGTCAGTTTTTATAATTTATTTTGTCTCTTACTGTAAGCTTCCTCGAGCCTTTGTTGGGAAGGGTGACGTTTGAGTCAAATAAGTAAACTAGTAAAGGAATGATTTTCTTACCTATATAGACCCTCCTGCCACAGTCTTCTCTAAAGGATTTTTTGGTGCACTGGTAAATGTTCTCAGTGACAGCCCTGCTTGTGTCTATGCAAAAAGCTGAGCTAGAATTTATGTACCAGACCTTCTACTAGTACATATCTGTATTGCTAAATTTTAAGCTGAAGTTCTGGCCCTATGTGTGCAGTATAAAATGAAACCTGTTCTGAAGAACTTGCATGAAACACCGATCTAACTACCTGATTGGTCAGGGGTGCTTATTCTGCATTCTTAAAAGTACTAATCCTGTATTTTTTTTTAAACCAAGTATCTGGGCTTTCTTCATAAAATGAAACCTGTTCTATCAGGTATTCAGTTCCCTGGATTAAATCATGGCTGTCCTCTTGCAGAATGGGTTTGGTGGGACTGCTTTACTTGACAACCATCTTATGGACAGAAGGTAGAGTGCCATAAATATATCCTTCCTTGGAGGGTGGATTGACTTGTACAGTAAATTTAAATTACCAAGTGGAAAGGATCAATTAAGGAATTGATTTTAATAACTTTTCCAATTTGTCCTTCAGTTACTTTCTAAAGAAAGGTGTATTCTTGCTACTTGATAACATCAGGAAAACATTCAGATTTACAACTAAGTAGAGACTGTACACTGTATTTGGTATATCTTCTTTCTGTGTAGAATGATACACTATGACTATGTATATTGATTCTAAGCAATTCTGTAGCTTAATATGGATATTCTAATTAATTTTACATTTTTAGTATGATCTAGAAGGGTGAATGCCATGTTACTTATTAGCTAGATTATAAGTTTTTGGTCATAATTGGTATTGAAGATGGCAGAATATATATTTGAAACACACAGTGATGAGGTAACATGATGACATTTCCTGGACTCAGGATAGATCCCAACACATGTCTTGTATTGGTAGCATAGCTCCTGGATTCCTTACAGGATCAAGCCTTTAATATAGTGCATGTTCTGTTGTGCCATATTTATAAAGCTTGGCCTCAAAAGTTTGGTATTTTTCTGCTGATTCTTCATATAGAAAAAGTTGTAGCCTGTAATTTATGGTTTTTCATAGAGCTTCCTGGAGTCAGCTTATTTATTTTTATGTTTCAAGAGATTATAAAATTTAGTTCTTAACATGTTTTGTATTTAAATTTTGATTTAATTTTAAGTTTATTTGTAAATATTTTAAAGGGTTACAAATAAAATATCATAAAAAATATTGTGTTTTAATAATGTTTTATCAACCTTGCTTCCTTTTCTGGAGTATTTGAGGTTTTGATTTTTGGTTATTCCATGAACTCAGTATTGCAGTCTGAAACCAGTTTGGAATCTTGTTACTGTTGAGGAAGGCCAAGAGACTTACCCTAAGTTTCTGACCTAATCTTACTTCTCTGCCTCTCACACAGGGATGACATGGCTGATGGTCCAATATTTACTAGAGGCCTCCCGTGTTCTCGAGGGCTTGAGCGATATCCCTCTCATGAAGATCGGCCATCCAGTCCATTCATAATGAGACATGATGAAGATTACCGTAACAGGGATGTATACCTGCATCGGTCAGATTACAGCCCACACTATGGTCGGCGCGAAGAGCTGCCACGGGGATCTAGTAGGGATAGTGACAAACTCAGAAAACCTTCCTACCGATCAAGGTCAGAAGAGAGAGGTAGAGAAACAAAGCGCCCTCGGTATGAGAAAGATGAGAAAATGCACAGTATGAGTGGGGACCATCAAGGTTTCTCATCGGGAACGCGAAACTATCGCAGACGAAGCCGCAGCAGAAGCCCAAATGAAGAATTCCGGGAACTTGAGCGAGCCAGGAGGAAAAGAGAAGAAGAAGAAGAACGAAACAGAAATTTGAATCATGATCTGCCTAGCAGTGACTATGCAATCCCTGGGTTAACTAGCACATTACAGTCTACTGACACTCAGTATTTGTACAGGCCTGATGAAATACCATCCATGCCCAAAAAGTCTATCCTGAAGAAACGCGTGGAGGTGGAAGTTGAGCCCCCCCCAATACAGGTTTGATTCATATGTACTCATATACTTCCCAGAGCCATTACTTTTTGCTCCACTGCATTATGTGATCTTTAGTCTCTTGGTTTTTCTCTCTTTTGGTAAAACATATATCCATTAGGCACAACTGGTGAGTCTGTTGGCTTCCTCCTGTTCTGGAGTTCAGCCAAGAAGCAGCAGCGCTCTTTTACCAAAGCCTTTTTGTGGTCTCTTCTATTAGTTTCTTATGTTTCAGGGCATTCAAACTCAGGATATGTCTGTATGGCAGAAAACGGGACCATGCACAGACATACTCAAGGTAGCTCTCACAGTCCAGTCTGGAACCAAAAGCATTCTATCTGTGTTACTATGCCATTGCACCCAGTTTATATAACTCAACCAAGAGAGGGACTTAATTAGCTTGGGTGCACCACTGTGTTGATGTGACTTTGCTGCTCCTCAGTCTGGAATCACTGTGTGCTGAGCTAGCTAAGGATCTCTCTGCATGGCGCTGTATTGCATCTTGCTTGACCAATCGGTGTGCAAACAGTCCTATCATATAGATGTTTGTGGTTGAAAGTTTCACTGCTTATATTTGCAGAGAAATGTAATCAAATATGAAGTGATTGTTTCACACACCCGTGAAAGCATGTTGATGATGTACCGAAGTTACTATGTGACATGCTTGTCTTCTCTTCCTTCATAACCTTCCCACTCTTTTTTGCTCCTCCCTTAGCTTTTCTAAATTTTTTACTGTAAACTCTTTAGGAGAAATGACCTTGCCCTTTTCGTTTTCACTGGATGGTGTTTAGGCCCCTCTTGGTGCGATGTGATAAATTATTTTTTTCTTTTTCTAGCCTGAAGACTTTTCAGACAATTCTACGGCCAATAAAGATCTTCCTCTTATTTCAAGTCGCTCATCTTTGTCCCAGAATAACAACAGTACTCCTTTTGCTTCTGATGTGGAGAACTTCATCAAACGGTTTAACAAAGACTCTGCAGTAGAGACTCCAAACCAGGAGTTGCATGATGGTTTATATGAGTGGAGCCCGCTTTCTGCACAACCCAAAGACACCTTTGCTTTTGAAGAGAAGTTTGAAAGTTTCTTAAGTCAAAAGGAGAAAACAGAACCAAAATCAGAGCCTGCAGATCGTCATAGTGACTTCCTGCTCCCTCATGAGAGGGCTAGTCAGGATGGGAGTGGCTTCTCCCGCATTCTTGGCTTGATGGCTGATTCTGCCAGTGCTCAAGAGAAGAGAAGACGCAGTTTCCCTGACATTGAGGATGAAGAGAAATTTCTTTATGGTGATGAGGAGGAAGATACTAAACCTGAACCGGTTCCTGCTGAAAAGCTGTCAGTGAGTAGTGGGAGTGAAATTGCCAGCCAGAAAGCAAGTCCACCTCCTCCTCCTCCTCCTCCTCCTCCTCCTCCACCTGTAAAGCTAGATGCTCTGGAGGAGTCCAAGGTTGAGTATGCAAAGATCCATGATCTGCTTAAAACTATTGGGCTTGATATTGGGGTGGCTGAAATTGGCAAACTGGCAGTCCGTACCCAGGAACGCCTTCATGGAAAAAAGCTGGCATCTCGTTCTCCTGACCATCGCTCTTCAGACTCCCGCAGCAGACTGGAATCGTGGGAAATGCACCGCAGTGACACGCAGTCTCCAGAGTCGAGCCAGCAGCGCCGTGCATCACCGCCTGGCTCTTACCAGTCATCCACAGACACCTCATCTTCTCTTCAGAAATCAGAGTGCTCTAAAAGCAAAGCTGTGGGCCATGAGATCCCTGTTGGCACACCAGAAGCACCTCTTCCTACTGCACCTCTAATCCCCTCAGCACCGCCTGCCCCTGCTAGTTTGCCACCTCCCCCCACCTCTGTTTCCCAGTACCAAATTCCCAACTATCCCCGATTCAGTGCGCCTCAGATGCCACAAAACTATCCCCCTCCCACAATGGCTCCTCCTGGCTACGATGCTTATGGGCACTATATGGCTTATGCAGCCTCTGGCTGGCCTATGTACCCTCATCCCCAGCAACCTAGCCCTGCATTGCCAGAGGCTCATGGGCTGCTCACAATGACAATGACAGCAAACCCAACGCGCCCCAATCTCCGAGTGATTGAAACGGTCTCTATGGGCAATGATGCCCCTGATTTAAAGAGAGAAGACTCTGTACTTGTACCAATTCCCACTGCATCCAGTGGTCACCCCAAAATGCCCATTCAGCTCACCTCACACCTATTCAAAAGCACCACAGAAAAGATTTCAGATGAAAAAAATCGGGCGGCCCAGAAGCAAAAGGTGAGTGTGTTACTTGGATTTGTAAGATCTTGGTTAAGCCACTCAAATTTTAAATCATCACTTGGGTTCACTGAGGGCATATCTATCTGTGTTTATTTTTCAATCTTCTTAAAAACAGCAAAGCCTTTTGGTTAGATTGCTGGTTGCTGCTGATGCTGTTGTTGCTGATGCTAGAATAAAAATTATTGGTTTTCTTCACACGTTTTTGAGGTACTTGATCATTTGGATTTTTAAACACTGAATTTACTTTAATGGAAGTTTTCTAAATCTCCCTCTCCTTTTCCCTCAGATGTATTTGCTGTCCTTCCCCCCCCCAAAAAAATGTTCAGAGGGCAGTTTACAATAAAGACAAAAGAGTTTATAAAAGCAAAATAAAGCATTAAAGTAAGAAAGTATAACAATACAAAGTACTCCCCCTCCCTTCTGTGCCCCCCCCCTTGAATTCAACTCCCTTCTCTCTGACCTAGGAGAGTGTTTGTTAGTCCCCCCCCCCGATTAAACCAACCTCGCTTTCCCACCTGCATTCACTACCTACCTAAAAGAAAACATTTTTTTCCCTTTCTTGTTCCTTCCCATTGCTTCCCACTTCCAGTCCCCTGCCTAACACCTATGGGAATATGTCTCCACTTTCTTCCCTGCCCCACTCCCATGTCCCTCCCAGGCCCATACTTCTCTGTCTCTTTCTCACACAGGGGCATGGCTGTGTCCAGAATGCACTCATCCTCCTCTTTCCCACAAAGAAACACATTCAGTTTAAACAGTTACAGCAAACTGTACAATATCTCCTCTTTGCCGATGCTATAGGGGTTGAGTATTGCCCTATGGAGGTGCTCACCCCAGGGCAGCTTTAAAAAAAAAACAAAATCTTATCTAGTTACAGGCTTCTGAGCTGTTGCTTGAACATGTGGGAGGGAAGTGCAAAGATGATTACCTGTAGTCGGCTAAGAAATGGTTCAAGAATACAAAATGACTATGATGTAACAGTTTAAACATTAAGGAGGTGGAATATTTCTTTTTATATCAGTAGGATAAATGGTTGCTAGTGATGTAAAGCTGTAGTTCTGGATACTGTGCTTTTGCTTTTTGTACATGTGACAGGCAGGTGATCTGCACGGCATCTAAAAACATCTAGTGGTCAGACCTGCCTCCCCATGGTCCATGGCGTCCCCTTATCTCTCACCTGCCATGACTTGATTATAGGGTCTTTTAACTGGGGAGGCTGCCTCCAGAGCCTGGGATAGCTTCTTTCTGGGTGCTTTTCCTCAGTGTACAGCCCTTGGGGCTTCTCTGCCCTAAACCTCTGTGACCTCCAGCTGCTGTCATAGTCATGTCCATGACTCACAGATGTCTCCAAATTTTTCTTGCTCTGGCCCTCTTGGCTTTGACCTGCCAGTTACTTTAGCTGTGGACTCCTAAGCCTAGGCCCACTTGTGGCTTTGCTGCTGAATCCGAGCCTCTTCCCACTCTCGTGCGCTCTGGGCCCCCGGCCCCCTGCCTCGTGCGCTCTGGGCCAGCCCTCAGGGTTCCTGACCCCAGGCCAGGCTGCCCTCACCGCCTCCACCCTCAGCCCTTTGGTTCTTGACTCAGGCTAGGCTGCCTGATGCTGAGTGCCCTACCAGGCACCCCTCCATAGCCTCCACATCTACCTCCATAGCCACAGTCCAGTCCTCAAGTTACCTAAACAAACATAAACACAAGCATAGTCAAAATATAAGCAAATGGCATCTATGAAACTTCTTCTCTGCTGTGGGACAGTACCTTGCTGTCTCCCCCTTTCCCCTTAGCTGTTTTGGTGTATCTGTTATGGGTAACTAGGGTGTTTATGGGCCTGTTTCCTGCAGCCAGTTTGCAGTCATGGCATCCTGTCCCCATCTGAGATTAATATCTGTCTCAAGGCATCTTCACGTAATCCCTGGTTATTTTTGGCCAGCTCAGCATGGCTCTGCTGGCACTCTGCAAACTGTTTCTCATAACTGACCCTCTCAGCCTCCAGCCTGCAGGTCCAGACTGCCTGCTTTGGCTTAGGCCTTGGGTTTATATGCCTTAAAGCCCTGCCCTCTTGCTGTCATGTGGCTCCCCCAGCCACACACAGGAGTTTCCCTTTTACTTAAGGGTCAGCTTGTGCTCCTTGCTGAAGCCCCACACAGCCAGCTTAGTTTGCTGCACTCTCTTAAGAAAGTAACAGGAGCCCCTGGCTCCCTGTTACAGTGCATAAAACATTGATATTACAGTGGTGGATACATTAGACATTTTTAAATAGGTATTAAAGGATGGAGTCAGTTTGAACATAAATATTGGTTTGTGGATTTTTCCCTCTTTTCAAAATATTTTATAATACATTAAAAAGAAGAGCTAGGAGGGATCATATTTTCTGTGGTATACTAAGTTTACACTGCATTTGACTCCACTTTCTATACAACTAGTTTTACTATTGCCCTCGCATAGTATGGTTGCCTTTTACTGTGGATCATTCAGAGGGCAGCAGAGAGGGATGTTTTCTAGTAAACAAATATGATTCAGAACCGCAGATTGTTGAAGGGACCTATAAATATTCTCAGTACAGAGTTTCAATAGAGGTCATCCCTTCAAGTCTCTGTTCCTAAAATAAGGTAAAGGTACATCTTCCTTTCAGAGCTTCTGTCATTATAGCTATGCCCACATAGCTGTATAAACAGGATTTCAAGTGGAGAATACAGCATGTGACAGCAGGAGGAGGGTTTTTACTGGCATATCTTCAACACCTTCTTGAAAGACTTAAGCTCTGCTGGCATTTTTTTGGCATAGTTCTTTCTACACCAATGTCTCTTAGCATAGATTGTTAGCTAAAGGCATGACATACTCCTATTTCAGTTGACATAGTATTACTGGTAGAATTTTTTACTGCTGATCAAGTGCAAAGGCTTTTTAATGTTAATTTACATCATTTTTTTAATATGGGATGGTGGCAGTAATAAACTTCTGAAGATTCATTGTGGTGACAATCTTGCTTGCATGTCTAGAAACAAAGTTGGAAGGGAAAATGAAAGAAATCACTAGGTTTCATTGAAAAAGTACTCCTTTCATAAGGAATGCACAGTTACGTTAATAGAAGCTCATTTACATTATCATTTCAATGTTCCTTCAGTGTTATCTTTAATATATTAAGCAAGATGTTCTCAGCTTCCAAGAGCCACATAGAAACATTCAGTTTCTTCTGCTGTCTTAGGAGAAATGATGAATACAGGTGCTCACGATTTTTCTCTGAGTAAAAATGGCTACTTGGGAAAAACAACCCAGGAACAATCAGAGTTAAATAATTCTTGGGAGAGTTTCTCCCAGGAGAGCAAATATCTGTACACATTTTTTTTTTTCTGAGAGAAGCCACAGCACAGTCCCCCAGCATCCCAGGGTGCTTTGTTTCCCCCCCACCAGGTAATAGTGCGTCTCTTGCTGGACTCTGTTGCTCTAGCTGAGCAGGGAGCAGAAAATGCCCCCTTCATAATCCCACATTGTGCTACAGGGAGAGAGAGGCTAACTCTGAGCAGTCTGGGTTAGCCACTCGAGGCTGCCCTGCGCACTGTTGTCATCTGTCTTTGGGCAGACTGAAGGAGTCTACAGACCACACTGAGATGTGTGCACAGAGGCCCCATGGCTGTGGAGTGTTATCACTGCATGTCTTCAGGTAGGTTTTTCTACTAGGAGAACAAACCTGGGAGAATTCTCTCCTGGATCATTTGAATATCTGTCTTTAGTCAATAACTCAACAGAAGATAGGTGTATTTGTAAAATGTACACAGTATTATAAGCAAAGGTAATATAGGACTGAAGCAAAAACTTGAATTACTAAAACCAAGGGTAGCATAGAAGAAGAAAGCTAGACAAAATTTATATTTTTTTAAGTTTTCAGTGAGGAAGTGATGAGGGAATGTGCTGTTATTAAAAGTGCTCAATTTTGCATTAACTCTGCTTTCACTGAAGTTAGTAGGTCCACATTAAGTATTTTGGAGGGGAAAAACATATTTTTTTTACTTCCGTTTACACTGTAGTATTCCTTTCCTAAGGAACAATAAATACTGTTTACTGGGCTTACAAACCAATCAGACTTGGTTTGTATACTGCCAACGAGCAATTTTCTAAAAATAGATGTTATAAGCTTTTAGGGATACTAGCCTGAGGCTTGTTCTATGTGCTCTTCCTGATGATTAACTGAATAATTTAATAAGTTAAATGAGGTTTTGCTGTCACAACATTCATCATCAGTACAATAGTGGTAACAGCAGTTTGAGGACAAAATCACGTATTGATACAGTGGTGATCTTTTTTTTCCCATATCTTTCAATGGATTGAAAAATTGACACAGATAGAGTGTACAAAAATAAGTTGGTGAGAGAGTGTCAGCTTAGTTTATTATATTAAAGGGTAATACAGAGTATTTTAAGAACAGTTATTTTTAATAACTAATATCCAGTGAGCTGTAATCTGGGGTTTAGCAGTCACTTAGGCAGTTCAGCCTTAGCTGTGCTGAAAGGCAGTGGGTGTTTCATGCCCTTCTCTTCCCATCCTTGTTAGGTCATAGAAGAGAGAGAGAAGCTGAAGAATGAGCGGGAAGCCCGTCAGAAGAAGCTCTACTATCTCAAAACTGAGTTGGATAGACTGCGTAAACAGCAAGGTACAGCACCTTCACTTATTTTCTTTTTCTCACCAAAATGTGCTCCCAAGCCCCTGTGTACAGCACTGCACTTCTTAGAATAGGAAGCGTGTAGACCAGAATAATATGCTAGAGTGAGAGAGAGCATATTTCCCTACCCTAGGCTTCCCCAGAATCTTTACAGAGGCATGATATAGTCACTTCGTTACCTCTGTCCCTATTGGTGAATGTAGCTGCTATGCTGCAACAAATTTTTCAAGCTGTAACCTGTTTGTACTGAGTGCAGGTACATAGGTCAAGACTTTGTTCCAGCTTTCTAGAATGTGCCATTGGGCACCTTGACAAATAAGCACACTGTGCTCTGCATTCCAGTGTTGACCTGCATTTCACTGTTTTGAATAATCTAATCTGGAGAGAATACATTTTTTTAATATACCCAAACATATTTTGGGGTAATTTAAAACTTTTTACTTAGTTAAGGCAGGCTTATTTAATTGTATGGGAGAAGGTCATTTCAGAGTAGAGTTTGAGTCCATTTATTGAACATTGTGAAGAAAACCAAGGATTTTTTTTTGGTCACACAATTTGAGATAGTTTGTTCTTTGCTAGAAGGACCCTTTTTATAAACAGACTTAGTTGCTCTAATGTGAAGACATCGCCAAGAGCACAGCTTCATCCTTTACTTCTTCCTAGTCAAAAACATTAACATTATCAATTTAACAGTTATTTTTATGAGTGGAATAATACTACATTTTAACATTATTTTGCTCTTGCACTCCTTACCCCTCCACCTTATCAACTGGCTCAGGGGAGATGTTGCGGAAGAAACGTCGTGAGAAGGATGGACACAAAGACCCCTTGTTGGTAGAAGTAAACCGACTGCAAGAGAATATTATGAAGGAGATTTCAGAGTTGCACAAGGAATCTGATGCAGCAGACAAGAAACAATCTGAGCTTGACAAAGTAGCCCAGATCCTGGGGATTAACATTTGTGAAAAACCCAGGAAACCACCTGTGGAAACTAAAGATTCTTCAGAAAAAAATAGCAAGTCAGAAAATTTTAAAGGTGTAGAGAAAACAACATCCTCCAACAAGGTAAGTTCTTGGATCTATGTCCAAAACAGTTTCCATGTTGTGAGGACAGAGTGCTGGGGGAGGCATCTGTTCTTGCCATTTCTTGGAGATCATTTAATCCAGTGGTGCTTAACCTCTCTGGTCCCCTGGGCTGGATGAGTGGTGTAGAGCTAGTTCTCAGGCTGGATCCTGCACATGGGGTCTGTCTGCAGGCCTGATTCCAGTGCAGGGTCAGAACACAGGGTCAGTCTGCCAGTATGATTTGGTGCTACAACATGACCCTGCACACTGGATCTGACCATATGTTGACGTGGACTGGCACACAGGACCATGCCATCTGGACCATGAGACTCCCTATGGCTTTGGAAATTTGGTGACAGGGGAGCCAGTGGCAGCATTAATTGTTGCTGCGACTGCTCCCCTATCACCACATTTCCAGACCTATAAGGAGCCATACAGGCGAGATGACATGACTCTGTGGGCCAGATTTGACCTGTGAGTCAGAGGTTGAACACCACTGATTTAATCCAATTTAGTGTCTGTGTATACTGGTTTTAGTAGCTGATTGAAATTAGAAGCAAACTTGCTGACAGTGCAGCTTCCTTGCAGGCGTGGACGCTTTGCATCTGTGTCTTCTGAGAAGCTTTGGTGAGTTTAAATTTTTAGGTTGAACAGTAGTGAAAAGTTTCTGTTTTCTTGGGTTGTCAACCCATTCACCAACCCAGGAGGGCCTATGGACTACCACTGGTTTAATCACATGCCCTTCAAACTATCTGACATGAGTGGCTCTACTGGGAGCTATAACCTCACTGACATAGCTCTCGGGGTCATCTGAGCGTGCAAGCCTTCTTACAGCATTAAAACAGTTCACGAAGGAAGAACTAAGTGATCAGAGCAAGACTTACGTTGATGTTGATATTTGCCCTTATTGGTTCACACCTGTGTTCACTTTTGGGGAAGACCATCATTCCTCGTATCGTCTCTATGTTTAAAGGGTTGACAATGCCAGAATAGGCTTACTCCATTCCTGGGGACTGTTACTTTAGAATTTGTACCTGTGATTTTCATACAGCATCTCTCAAGGGTATATGAAAAACAAATATGTCGACTTTCTCATAGAGGAACTAATGTATTTGGTGGGCTAATGACATTCATGATAAATGTTTTTTTTCTGTAGACTTCACCATACTCTGAATTTTGCAAAGAGGAAGAGTGGCAAGGGGAAGTGAAGGGTAATAGTTTCTCTTCCCTCCCTTCCTTCTCCCAGCAAAATCACTGAAAACAGTGAGGAATTTAGATCCCCCCCCCTTCTCTTTTTTGGTTTGACCCTGAGATCTTCTCAGCCCTACTTCATTTCGGACCTACATTTCTTTTCTTACTATAGAAGTCTTTATTTCTTTAGATTATTTGAATCAGATGCAGAAACAGTGGAACTAAAGTGGTGATTATTCATTTAAATTTTCCATCATCTTAAATTGTCTTGTTTTTCTCTCTTGGGTCTTAGCAGGAACATACATGTATTTTGGGATAAGTTTAGATCAGGGCTGCCCACTTCTGAGCAGCCAGGGGGGCATGCACACCATGTGGGCCACAGATGTGGGGGCCGCACGCTGCACAGGCGGGTGGATTCCCTTTCCTGGCTCTCCCCCACTGCATGAGCAGCCCAGTTCCCCACCCCCAACATCCCTCACCATGCAGGCAGCCTGGTTCCCTCTCCTGTCTTATCTCTGCTGTCCAGTGAGCATCCCTCCCCTTTGTGTGGCTAGCCCCACAGCGCAAGTAGCTTGGCCAGCCCCTTCCTGGCTGCTGTAAAAGGAGCTGGATGGGGAAAGGGGGTACATGTTGGCAGCCAGGTAGGAGTCCATGGGCCTCATGCCACTCTGTTGGGAGCCACATGGGGACTGCAGGCCACCACTTGGGTCATTCCTGGTTTAGACTATGATGCATACCACCACTGTTATTTTGACTTGCATTTTTACTTTGTTATATCCATAATAAGCAGGTTACCCTTATTTTAATTTGGAAAATTCTCTACCCTGGCCAGAAATTGCTGGTCTCTTCAGGCACCTATAGACATATAAAATACTAGGATTAATCTCTGACATTGCTCCCACAAGTTTGTTGGTAACTTCAACTAGTAATAATTAGGATTACCTTTTCTAATAACAAAAGATTGCTTTAGCCCTGCTGCAAAGTTGAAATAAACGTTTTGGCTTGCATATGTTTCTTTGTGTTCTACAGTCCCCTTTATCACTGAGTCTTGATGCTCAGTGTGGTGGCACAAAACCTCTACAAATATGGAAGCTGAAAACTGGAACTGAACTGCCAATCCTGCTGGGTTGCTTTCCAAAACAAGAGAACCCAATAAGATATCTTTCTTTAAGGTTTTCTTTACAGTTTCTGTCCACATTAAAGTTCTATCCTGTAATGTACATGATGCTTGCTTTCTGTTGAAATATACATACCTAAAAGGGTGCAAAGATGACTGCCATCACTCATCAGGATGGCATGATTGTTCTAAAGGAAGGTGGCTTACACATTATCTTATAAGATCAAAATTATGTACGTCCATAAAATAATAGCACAGGCAAATCCATTTCTCTGATTCCGTGTACACACTTCCTCGCTTTTTGGGTAAATCATGTATTGATTTCTACATGTTCTCCACGTCCACCAACTGACATATCTAGAACTACTAATCTAAGACAGTAGGGCTGACTAAGTTCCATTCTGAGAGATTGTTTGATTTTTGTCTCCACATCAGGATTCCTGGTTAAAAATATTCCTTTTGACTAGTGCTTTAAAAATTCTAGGGTGCACTCTATTGTTTTTGCCTTTCCAAATCTTTGGAAACCAAGTAGGTATCAAGTATCTAAAGCACAAGACACTAGTGTATCATATACATCTCAGTAAAAGGGCTTCTTCCTAGCTCCTTTATAAGCTGTGAACCTGCTGGAGAGGACAGGCTTTATTTAACATTGCTGGATGTTATTTGTAAGATAGTTTAACTCAACCGGTTTGCTTCATTTTTGTTTTATTTCCTTGCAACTTAGTTTTACAATAACCACATACTGATATTGAGCTGCATTTTAGGTATTATCTAGTACTCTAATACTGTACAGATATTCCACACAACCCTTGAATTAGGAAGGGCGCATGACTTAGGGTATCTGCTTATTGGTTCCTTGATTACCTGCCTACTATCCAGCCATTGCTTCTGGGAATCTTATTGGAAGCTCTTCACTGTGACCACGCAGCATCTGAGCAATGCCTGAAACAGTGGAATTAGCCTGGGCAGTGACCAGCAGGTGATATATATATATATTTTTTTTTTTTGTGTGTGAATATATTTTCTGTTGGAGGCAGGTTCTGCGTTCCAAAGCACCATGTGTGTCCTGCTGTGTCTTAGAAAAATGTTTCCTTTTGTTCAATTTAGGAGTCAAAAACAACTAATGAAAAGTCCAGAGGTAAAAGCCCCAAGCCTGCAGAATCCTCTTCACTGTCATCAAAGCATCCTTTCCAGTTGGCCAATATTTATGAATATTATGATGCAGGGAACCACTGGTGCAAAGACTGCAATACCATCTGTGGGACCATGTTTGACTTTTTTACACACATGCACAATAAGAAACACAGACAGGTATGTGTCAGGTCATCGTCTTCAAGTAGATTTCATGCTGCTATTCGGAATAATGCTCTGAAGTATCAATCACAAAATACCATTTTGCAGGAGAGCAATCTGGCAGGAATGTTGTTTGCCTGCTGTAAAACTGTGGAAGTTTGTGTAGCAGCCAGTGCTTTTTGATTAGGGAAACGGGTTTTTTTAAATTTAGTTCAATAGGGGACAAGCATTAAAGATTATGCATTTCATACTCTGCCATGTCTTTTACGTTTTACCCTTTTCACAGGTTTCTTAATAAGAAGAAACATTTTTTAAAAATTGGAAAAGGGGGAGGGAAAAGGGAGAATATAATTCTTGTAAATATTTTGATTGTAATTTGTGATTTTTAATGTTGTAAAGTGATGTTAAAAGGAAAAACAGGAAAGGTGTAATTGCCTTGCTGTTGCAATGTATGAGCCTGTATGCCTCTGTCACTGTGCAAATAGACCCTGGATCCTTACAACAGACCTTGGGCATCGAAGACCCAGAGTGAGACCAAACAAGATTCTATAAGACGCATTGATAAGATAACTGTCCCCGCCAAAGGTACGTTACTTCCTTTTCTCCTAGATATTGCTTCACTCTGTCCTCCAGCAGGTTCCAGCTGCTCAAGGACAAGGTGAATTGGATTTAAATTGAGATTTAAATCATGAAGCCTCAATGTAATTGCCATTTTCTGCAAAAAGTGCATTCTTGTTGTTTGATACAACCTTAATACATATTATTCACAGCTCAGAGATAGATGTAGGTTTCATTTTTAGAAGGTACATGATATACATTTTAAAGCAGCGATTTTATTTTGACTTTTTTAGATTGATTTTGCAGCTACATCAGAAAACTGAATTACGATTTGGTTATTTTATTTACCAAAGCTAATTAAAGCAGATACTTGTGAAGTCATTTGGAGGTGGACTGTCTCCAGTTCACTAGATTAATCGTGTATATTTGGGGGATATTTTTGCCATGCCATACTAGGATGATAACCACTGTCATAAAAAACAACAGACATATAAATTGTTTTGTTTAACTAAAACAACAAACATATATTTTGGATTTTTTTCTTCAACAATAAACATGTATAATTATTTTAACAAAACAAGCATACATATTTTTCATTTTTTTAACTATTTTAGTTATAAATGTGAAATGTGTCTTTTTAACAAAAATTAAATGGATTATTTCAGCCAGGTCAACATGAGAAACCTATGCAGAAAACTCAGTCTTTACCTTCCTCTTCCTGTTTATTCATAGATTGGAAAAGAAAGATGAGCTTTCTTGCTTTTTCAGTTCCCAAGCGGTATCCCAATTTAGAGTGAATTAGTCCAAAGGAAGAAAATATTCTTTATGTACCTGCAGAAGAAGCTAGTGATGTTATGAACTGGATTACCACTTCAGTAGTCTCTGATGAATCCAGGTGCTTAAGTGACTTTCACCAGTTCACTAGTGTGACTTCCTTTAAAACTTCATCAGCAGCCATATATTTTTTGAATGGTTTATCCTTAGCCCTGAAATTTATTATGGAGAGATTATTGCTAGATGTCCATGCCATAGCCAACTCCTCCTCTTCAGCAGTTAAGGATTGACCTTGGTATAGAGTATTGAGATTATTGGCAAGAAAATGAGCTGGAGATAGTGCTTGATGATCCATTTATTTTTTTAATGCTTGTAATTTAACTCTGTCATGGCATATTTCTCTTTTCAAGGTCTCACTCGGTCTCTTCCAAATTTAAACAACATCAGCAATAAAACACCAATTTCCCTGTACTTTGTTCAAGGCTATGGAAATAGGCTTCAGGATAGTCAGCATATGTTCTACATTTCTCTTGAGCCGAATGTTGAGAACTTTGGCTATGACATTTCCATCTACTTTGTCACAATTTTGTTCACAAATTGTCATCGGATTAGGCCAGTTCTCAATATATTGGTCAAAACAGTCCACTGCTGAGTTCCATCACATGTCTTGTGGGAGAGTTAGTTTGGTTCCCCCTGCTTTGTTCAGAGCAGCTGCTGCAAATTGATTGTTATGGAAGTATTTTGCAATTTCAACAACATTAGCCTTTATTTCTGGAGCACTGAAGTCTTTGGCTAAGAGGTACATCAAATGAGTGCTGCAGCCATATGTTACTAGCTAATGTTAGCCATTCAGAGTAGGTGTAAATGTTTCATTCTGTGGTTATTCATGTTGAAAAGCGCATGGAGTAAGGTCTCAGGAAAACAGGTGGGTTTTAAATTCCTTGACAATTTGCTTTTTCCAAATGTTAGGTGACTTTCTTACTTGAAATGCTCAGATGTGCAGATGAAGAACTAGGAGCTGGAAAGTGCTTGTAAAAGATACTGTGGTTTGTGTGGACTTGAGCAGTATTTCAGCTGCCTTGTATTAGGTAGCTTTGCTTTATCTGTGATGTTTTGCTTCTGAGAGTCACTAAAACACATCTATAGTGGATAACTTGATGGGTTGCAATGAATGGAATGGTTTTGAGAGAACCATGAGGAAAGGATGAGGAGTAAAATGGTGCACTTAAGTCCTGGTAGCAGTTAGTAAATGTACTTACAACTTGTTTTAATCTTCATACAACTTCAGTAATGGCTCAGTGAGGTTTTGCTGTAGGTTGGATTACTGCAGTTTGCTTTTTGTGGGCATAAAAATGCAATGAGTTAAGCTCTTTTAACGAGTTGCCTTTTTCTCCGAAGTTTGTTGCTATTGATTTTTTGAGTGTTTTTTCCTAAAGAAGATCTTGCAATCTTAAGTGTTTTTAAGTGGAATTTGTAGTTGATGTAAGTGAAAAAATAAAAAGCCAGTTGATATTCCAAGAAGTACTAGTGTGATTGAATAAAAGAACTGAAAATAATTCTTTGTCATTAAGTGTTTTTAAAAAATGTAGGGAATACTGCTAGTGAAGGTTCTTTTATCAGGATTGTAAATAGCATTATCACCACTTGTACAACTGCATGAAGAGGGAACATTGCTGGAGGTTTCATTGTTCCTTGTACTTGACACAGATTTTTTTTTGGTTGGCTTTTTTAAAGGTTAATTATATTCTTGTACTATTTGATTGTTTTCTTTGGCCTTTTCAGGCACTGAGTTTCTGATTCCTATCACTGGATATTATTGCCAACTCTGTCACGAATTTTTTGGAGATCAGATCTCAGCAGAGCAACATGTGAAAAGTCATCCTCACAATGAGAAATATAAGGTTTGTACATCGCATACCAGGAGTAAGCCATTCCTTTTTTAGCTTGTACTTACTCTTTTTTTCTTTTTCTTCTCCTTTTATTAGAAATAATATTTGACTCCTTAATTTATAAATTTGAATAGCTTTACCATTTAGTTCTGAGCCAACTAAATAGACTAAGAGCAAGAATTAAAAGTTGCCTGCTATGTTAGAGGCTCATCTGTCATGTGCATAATGTTGAAGTGGTCACGCTTCAGTCCCAGTGCTGATTTCCAGACAGTTTCGTTAAACATAGGAGATAACTTGAGTACTTTCTTAGCAATGAGTTACAGAATCCTGGGTCTATGAAGCCCTGGTTCATGGTAGGAAGTTATTCTCTGTTCTCCATTAAGTGTTGGAACTGGCAAGTTTTAACAAGTCTAAACTGCTCCAGAGCAGAATTTTTCTTTTGTAATTGCTATTGACACTGTACCACTTCTCTTTCACAGAAATATGTGGATGAAAATCCACTCTACGAAGAGAGGAGAAACCTGGACCGTCAGGCCGGGTTGGCTGTGGTCCTGGAAACAGAACGCAGGCGACAGAATGAGCTGAAACGAAAACTGAGTGAAAAGCAGAAAGAAGAGAAAGATGAGAAGAAGGCGAAAGTAGTAAAGAAAGAGGAAACAAAGAGCACTCCAGAGCTGGGAGAAGGGCCTAATGAAACCAAAAGTACTCTGGGCAGAATAGATCCTGCTGGGCGAAAACTTGGAATTAAGCTTAAACTGAAGAAGGAAGAGAAGAAAGAAGAGAAGAAAGAAGAAAAGAAAGAGGAATCTTCAACTCAGTCTTCCTTTGGAAAGTTCAGCTGGAAGAAGAATGAGAAAGAGGATAAGAGCCTAGGAGCAGCTTCAGCTGTCCCAAAGGAGGAGAATGCTGAAGGAAACAAAGATAAGGAGGAGGGTAAGTCTCCGTCTGGAAAACCCCATGTGAAGCCCATTGAAATAAAGCTTTCTGGGAAAACTGTGATACCACACACTAGCCCCTGGACACCAGTCTCTTCTACTTCAACACAAGCAAAAATTCGACCCAATCTGCCAGTTCCCACCATGATTCTGAGGAAATCTGTAACTGCAACAGTAAGCAAGCCAGCACCTTTGAACACTTTTTTGTCTATAAAATCTTCTGGAGCCACCATCAAACCTCTGCCTGTGGTGAAAGAAACCTTTGCAGACTTGTTGCTGCCTCCAGATATCATCTCAAAAGCATTTGGTGGAGAAGAAGTAATTTTGAAAGGGACACAGGAGGATTTGAAAGTGCCAGAGAAGAATGAGTCTTCTCAGGCTTCTGAGATACCGCCTCCGCCCCCACCCCCACCTCCGCCCCCACCCAAGCAGACAGCTGTCATCCCAGCAGATGAAGTGGCTCCAGGTGTGTCTGAGAGTGAACAGCCCATATTGGCAATGCCAGTGCGCCCTCCTCCACCACCATTTTCTACTGTTTTTAGTGACCAGGCTAAAAAAATAGAGAAAAGGAACTCTTGCCTGGCCACAGCTAATGCTAAAGATCTTTATGGTATTTTTTACAGTAGTGGTGGAAAGAATTCAGCTGATGGCAAACTCGCAAGTTCAACTTGTCTAGTTCCAAATGGAGAAAACGCTAATCTAGTAAAAACAGAGAGAAACATAGACATGCTATCAAACTCTAAACAAAGTATTAATACATCACAAAATGTAGTTACTTACTCAGAGGCTAGTCAGGTACACAAAGCAGAGAAGACCTCTGCACCTGAGAAGATGGAAATCCAGGAAACTTGTAAAGCAAAAAGCACTGAAATCCCAAACAGTGTTCAGGAGGAGGTGAACCACAAATCCCAAACTACTCTTACATCAGATATTTGGGCTAAACCCAAAGAGGAGGAATCCTTGCAATCTAAAGTTCTAGTAGAAGATACTTTAATATCCTGTGAGAATGAGGCAGAAATTAACAAGAAGCCAATAGAGTCTCAGATATCCAAATTGTCAGAAACTAAAACTGATACTGCTGGTCAGAACTCTTCTGTAATGAGACACTTAGGTGCAGCAAGTGTAGAAAAGGTGGTCAACCAGGTACCCCAAGGCCCACAGATAAATGAGGTCCAAGAAAAAATTGGAGACAGACAGACAGACGATACCATGGATAACAAAGCAGATGCATCTGGTACCTTGAAAAAAGATGTAGAGATAAAAAACTTAGAATTAACAGGGTCTCACTCTGAAGTTAGTTTGGAACACTCCAGGGGTCTGTCATCTGCTGTAGACCATGAAATGCAAAATGTGGAAGATCACAGTTTAGTAGAGGAAAAATTAAGCAATAACTTCAGTAAAACTAATAGAGAAATTGATGGGCCAGGTGCGCCACATGCTAAGAGTAAATTGATTCCAAAATTGCAAGGGCCATCAGCTAAAGTCAGGAAGAAAAAAATTCCAGTAGCAAAGATGAGAGAGCAGAGTTGTAATGATGCTTCCTTAAAAGAGGTGAAACAGGAAAATACTGACTCAGAAAGGTTTCAGTCAGAAATCACTGATGAAGTCCCACAGATTTCAGAAATACAAAATACTGTTTCAAAATTGACAGCATGCCCTGATGAATTGGCTTTATCCAAAACTAGTAATGAAAAAGAACAGGTCATTTTGGATTGTTCTCAGTCAACAAGTAGTCAGAAACTACTAGATGCCCCAGTAGTAGAAATAAACGATTCAAGTGAAGTCACCATCTCAGAATCAATAGAGATGAAATCAGACACAAGTTTCATCAATGTAGAAATGACAAATAGCTCATTAGTGTTACAAAAAGAGGGCAGGAATGAACTTTCAAGCTGTGCAATCCACCAGTCCCAGAAGCAAGGAGTCACAGAGTTAGCCAGCACCTGTACTACAAATACTGTTGAAGCCAACTCCAGTCTAAAACTGTTTAGTGTTAAAAATAACACTTCAGGAGGAACTGGATCAGATGAAAAGATAGATGCTTTAATTGCAGAGAAAAATTCAGAAGAGAGGGGGATTGTAGACTTTTCTACTCAGCCTGATATGGTCCAAGAGTCGCTGAATGATGCCCTTGCCACAGACTTTAGTGTGGGACCCCTTGGAGAGGGCAGTGTCTCCCGCACTGAAATGAACTGTGAAATCTTAAAAGCCACAGCAGTCAACGACTTTGACTTGAACACCAGTTATTCAGGATTCAATTTTGAACAGTCTGAAACGCTCACATTAAATTTTAACATTGAAAATGAGGGAGATTCCTTAAAGCCAGAAAATGTAAAGTCTAGTGGTACTTCTACCCTTAAAACAGAGTTGGAATTAGAAAGCATTGATTTCAGTTTGGGGGACATAGAAGTGGAACGTGCACATCTGGGTATTCTTACAGATCTTAGTGAAGATACGGAAGATGTTCCAAAGTTAGAAACCATCACATCCATTGGTTTGGAGTCCAGTAAAACCTGTGAACTGAGCATTCAGCAGCCAGTGGATGAACCAGAAATCATTGATTTTGTTGCATTAACTTCTGGTGATCAAGAAGAAAAGTTTTGTACCCTAATCTCTGAAACAGGTGTCACACACCTTGAGTCACAATCATCAAATAGTGATACTACAGAGATAGGCATGCCTGTTCTAGATATTCAGGGAATGCCTCCGATGTCTGAGATCCTTCTGCAAGTGGAGGAGAGCAAAGATGGCACTGCTGATGCTACTGAAATGCCATCGTTGAGTTGTGATGGAGACGGTGTGGAAAGCCAGGCAGCTGGGTGCATTGAAACTCCTCTTCCTGAGCTCAAAGACACACCTGGAAAGGAGGGTGGCTTGGGTGAAAATGGAAATTGCTGACAGTAGTTTGGAAATGAACCCAGCTAATCCTAATATTTGAGGAGCCCTGGCTGCAGTTTTGTTTATATATGTGTATATATAAATATGTTTTTGGTTCTGTTTCGGTTTGATATGTTGGATGTATTTGCATCCTACAGTAGATATTGACTAATGCTAAAGCATATTTTACCAAAACCAGACACACACTTTATTCTGTACATACTGAATTGTGTAAAATGTCTTTCCTGTGAAATTTTGCCAATTTCTTTTCTATACTCTGCCATTAAAGTGGAATTTCTCACCTATAATGCGTGTGTCTTGGTTGTTTATTTTTTGGCTTTTATTCTTTATCATTTTGGGACACTTTCCAGTTCATGCTGTTTCTATCAGTAGCATTCCTCGACTAGCCTGGCCGGTGTGACAAGCTCAAGAAACCTGTTCAGAACATAAGGAAATGGAGACTCTTACCGAAGAATTAAAACTGATAATTTCTTTAAAATGTAATGCATGATTTTGATTGCTTTCATTGTTTGAAATGCAGAACTTGTTAATAGAATTGCCTTTTGAATGGTTTCATGTCCTGTGGTTTGTAATTATGTTATTGTATTACATCTGTACTTCAAATGTCTCGTGCTGTATTGTATTATGGATGCCACCTCACTAAGCAAGGGAAGAAAATCTATCCGACTCACTTTTGGAGAAGAAGACTATTCGGTAAGGCTCTGTGGCCTGACACCTGGACCAGACATTTTGAGGTCACTTACATGATTTGAAATAGCCTTTCTTTCATTGTATTGTGATCTAGTAACTATTTGTGTTAAATCATTTAGCAGCTGCCCAGTTCATGAAGAAGCAGAAGATCTGAACCCTGGTCTCAGAAATTGGACTCGCCCCATGTGACACAGATACATGCATACCCACCCTGAATGGTCCCTGAGCTATTAAAACCTGTAGTATGATGGTTTTCATTGTACAGCGTGTCAAAGACTTAAAACATTTAATGTTTGCTTGGATAAATCTAACATTTTTATTTGTAAATCATTTAAAAATAAACGTGATCAAAAATACTTTCTTCTAGATATTTTTTTTATTGTAAACGAGTACTTCATTTTAACAGACTTAATCCTGAAGCAGACATTGAAACTCATATAACAGTTGAGAGAATGAAGATCTTGAGCAATGGGCTTAACCAGTAAAGGCCTGGTAAAATTCATGTTGAAATCAATAAAGACTCCAGTTGATGTTGTTGAAGGCTTGAGAAGGTCCTGAGTTAATTCGGGGTTAGCAAAAAATAGCAGAGGCTTGTCCGCTTCATCGTTCTCCTTTTTAACCCCTTGCCCAACCCAATACCCTTTATCTTTGAAGGTGAACCTGTATATAGGCACAGAATGGGTTTGTTTTTTTCTTTTGGTTTGTTTTCCCTTTCCTGTTTTACTGGGTGTATAAAGAGAGTTGGAGTAGTTTCTCAGAATCCTTTTATTGTATTACTTGTGTTTAGAAATTTTGATTCTCTTTAGCCTGACCCTGGAGAGAGTGCAAATGGTGATGTCACAAGAAAGCAAGTTGCTGAAAATTAAGTTGTTAAGAGGGGAAGGAAACTTTTTGTGAAACTATTTAGAGTTGTATAGTTATACAGTATATAAACAATTACTGTTTTGAATATAGGAACTTTGTTAAAGCGTTGTCACCCTTTCCTCTTCGGTTGAAATGTTATGTCCTTTGTGAATTCTTTTTTCTTTACATCTCCCACCAGCCTGCCTAACTAAACCAGAGAAGACAAGATTTTACATTTTGATATTTGTAAGTTAACACACAGCTTGGGGTGGTCTTTGTACAGGGGAACTCTTCAAGTAGTCTTCAGACATCATGAAGCAAACTTTTCAGAGCTGTTTATGGATCTTGTTTGACAAATAATTATTTTCTCAATGATACTTCTATCCTGTGAGTAATTGACTGCAGATGGCAATAGATGTTGACTTTTTTTTTAACTTCTCTTCTTTGTTCCATTCTCTTCAGGGGTTATTCTGTTCTCTGGTGTCACTTGCAACCTCCTCTGTTTTCTTGCCAGCTTTGTGTGGCTTTCAGAGTAATTGTGTATGGTGATGGGGATGTTCAGGTGATATAGCTTTAGCCTACTAATGGAACTTTTGGACATAAGGGGATGAGGCTGAATCTCCGTGCTTTTGGGTTTAAAGTGCTGCTGCATTGGGCTGTAGTGGCACTTCGAGGTCTATCAGTTTGTGGGTCACTGAAGGTAAGGGTCTCATGGATAGTGCCTTGCTCCAGATGTCCTTGTTGCACACCATACCATCCCTGTGGGAAGTACTCTGCTTGATGAATTAATAAATATAGACTTCATTTTTTGGGCAGAAAATGAATTTGAATCCTGCTTTTTCAGTGTTCTGTAGTAAAGGACAGGAGTTGGCTGTGAATGACAAGTAGACATACAGCATTAGGTGGAAAGCAAGCATTTTGTGATCTGAGAACTACTACTACTCAGTCATTTCCCCCAACCTCTGGAGGTTAAAGTGGTTTGTTATAAGAGAAATTGCATCTATTTTCTTATGCTAGTCCCTAGGAAATGTGTTGTAACAAATGACGGTCCTTGTTCAGGTTCTGAGGGTTTGGAATAGCAGCATGTGCTTTGGTTTAGAATGGAGGGGACCTGAAATTGCTGTTGAGATGGGCAGACCTGGAACAGTAACGGCTGCTGAAGAACACAGGGAGAGCATGTTGATGGGAGAACTGTGTACGGGTCCCTTTCATGAAACAGTACGCATTTTATTTTGTCTTTAGCTATAGTTTACAGAGAAATGCATTAAACAGTTTATCTACCGTACTGGTCCTCTCTTTGAGCATAACTCTAGCATAATGCTCTGACTTGAAAGTCCTAAATCTAAGTCTTGGATTCTTTATTCCAGATCCTGAGGAGGAGGGGCGAATTATGGGAAGGGCTTTGTTTGTGTTTGTTTGCATTACCTGTCCTTTCTGACTTGATTTGTCTCGCAATTTCATGATGAGTAGGGAGTTGCCTTTCTCTTTCATCTTAGAACAGAGCTGTCCTACTGGCAGCCTTTGAGGAGATAAAATGCCGCTCCCACCCAGTCATTGCTGCTGCTTTTGCTGTGGCTGGAGCAGCTGCTGCGGTATCAGGACTTCCCCAGTGTCAACTTCATGCTCCTGGGGGCAATTCAGCATAGCCTGTGCTGCCAGGGGAGGCAGCTGGTGGGGAGCTGAAGGTGAGGCATAGGGGGCAGCAGGGTAGGAGGGGTGCCTGTGCGCCTAGCATGCAAACTATGGGGCCTATCACCCCCACAGTATGCAGCCTCCATTGTGGCCCATGGAGTGTGCATCTCTTGGCTGCCTAGAAGTTGGACAGCCCTGTCTTAGAACAGTTGTTGGTTCTATTCAGCTACAAAGGAAAAAGGAATAACAGAAGCCTTACTTACACAAGGGCTCCAAATCAGGCAAAACTATCTCCTCACTTTGAAGAGCAATGTTTGAATGACAAATATTTACCTGATGCTGCAAATGTCAGCATGCCTTACTGGAGTGTGGCTTAAATGAAGGAAAGTTGCTGCAGAACTTGGATTAATTTCTGTAAAATAGCGCAGCAAGGGAAACGCTGTAAAGTGGCAAGCTTTCCTTTTGCTCATACCAATCAGTCTAGGCATTGCTACATTACAGCCTCAGGCATTGGTATCAGATATCTAAAACATCTGTGAATGTATGTGGGAAGAGTCAGCTTTCAGATCTGACTCCCTGTAGATTTAGCCCAATGGTTCTCAAACTTTTTAGACTCAAGACACCCCTCATTAATCTCAAAGCACCTCTCAGAAAATGCAAGCTCTTAGTTTTCACTTTGTTTTTGACTACAGAAAAATAATAGAGCACTTTTTTTGGTTGAAAAGAACTGAGGTTGTGAACCACAATGACCTTGTTCAGGTCAGGGGAAGGCAGGGCCATTACCATGAAACTGAAAGCACGCATTGCTATCACTTCTTCCTGACACCAAATACTGCCCAAGCTCTACATCCACAGGCCCAATCTAATGGCTCTGTGGGCCATAGGTTACCAATCCCTGATTTTTGTGGATTTTTTTCTTGACATGAGAGAGAGGGGAAGAGAGCGGGGCGCATTTCAGTATAACTAGTTGTAAAGGGTTAATCTTATCCCCCAAAATAAACATAGTCTATTTTAATTTCTCCCAAACATGTTTGTGTGTTAAGGATGAAAACTGATAGCAGTAAGTAACATGCAAGGTTTTGGGAAAGATTACAAAAAGGTTTAGTTGAACAGTGTGTCCCTAGTTTTTTTAGCATGGAAAGAGATTGATGAAGTCCTCACAGAGAAGTGGCGGGTCTCTAGTGTTTTATCAGTTAAGGGTGAATTTGAGACCTTCTAAAATTTGCCAATGAAAAAAAATGACTTGAGTTAGTCAAGTCTGGCCATTGAGGGAACTTCACAAGTAGCTAACAAAGATACAACTGGGCAGCCTATAAAATTCTGCACTAAATTAATATAGCCCAGAACATGTTAAAAAAAAATCTCTCATACGCACTTATGGATTTGGAGTTAAATGAAAGAGTACATAAATTGCTGATTAGCAAAGGTGTGTAGTCAGTATATTCAGCACATAGCACTTAACTTTTTTTAATTCATGCACTGTTTCTCGTTGGGGAGAGGAAGGGCAAAGGAGAATGGCATGAGGTAGGTACTAGTCTTGCCATTAATGTAATGCTATATTGATGTCCACCTTTTTTAAGCTACAGGGCCAAGCATTTCAAAAAGAGAAAGGAACCTAAATAGAATACTCACCAATGCAGAAATGCAAAAGGGTCATCTGAAAAACATGGAATATTCAATAACAGCTGCTAAATAAATAGAAGGTATTGGGAATTCTTATCTTGGTATTTAGGTTAATTTCTGGTCTCATATCAAATGGGAAAAAGCAAAATTCGAAAGGCAACAAAATCGGAGAGTGAGGGACTCCTTGGGGGGAGGAATTGAGCGATTTGAGACTAGTTTGTGCTGCTTAATTTGAAGAATCAGAAAATAGGTAAGGAAAAAAGGTGTATTGGCAAAATAATATCTATCAGGAATTATTACTATTCCTTGTAATACAAAAACCAGCGGGTACTGAATTTAAAAAAGCAATATTTTAAATGATTTAAGTATTAGACATGAGTATAACCAATAGAACTTTCTGCCACAGCATATTCATCAAATGTCTTAGAAAGCTTCAAAAAGTAGTATCTTGATGGCACCAGCAGTCACATTGTTAAAAATGTCAATATAGTATATCAAGTGAGTCCACTGAGGTCAGGAGGAAATTGCACGTGATCCACAGCTCTAGCAGGTAACAGTGTGGTGCTTTATATGGAGATTTATGCTTTCTTCTGTAGCAACTGGCATTGACCCCTTGGAAACAGGGTACAGGAATAGGAAAACCCTGGGTCAGTTGCAATGTGGTAGTCCTTGTATAGAAGTATTATGATGTCTGTTGGTACAAAAGGACCCATATAGCTCCTTTGACTACTGATTTCCATTTCAGATCCTCTTAGCCCCTGGGACAGAAACCTGTTCTGTATTTTGAGTGCCCTAAGTGTTAGCATCCTGGATCATGTCAAAACAAGGCTAGAGTTTTTGTTCTTCTAGAAGCCACTTATCCCAAGTATCACCCAGCCTCCTGTTGCTTATTAGCACAATCCAGGATTGTGTTTTGGATTATTCTGTTCTCCTGTAGCTGTACTTTCTGGTCTGTATTTTCCTGACTTCTCCAGAGAGCCTCAAGAATTGTATATTGGAAGCTTTGGTAAGAAAAGCAAAGCAAAGCAAAGCGGGCCCCAGAGAGTTTTGAATAGATCTAATAGGCTGTGTGGGATGGCCACCCAATAGCTCTGTGACAGGCCTGTTCCCCTTCCTAGTTTTTTGGTTAATTTTCACAGGACGAATGAAGATGCTCCCTGAAGCTGTCTGACTGTTGGAATCCTACTCAAAAAGGTGAGTATAGTTTTGCATGCCTGGGTAAAGTGTTCTTAACCCTTTCTTTTCTCTTTTGGGTGAGGGCACATTGGGCTGTAAAGTCTTTGTTGATTTAAAGTTTTGCTGTTAACACTTAGAACACTAATCAGCATCAAGGCTATTTCTTCTATATTCTTTATTGTTAGATGTCTTCTCCATGGAGCTATATGTATGTCCCTTTTTCAGCATCCTAGAAGGCTATGTATATATGTGGATGCTTCTCTTCCTCTAGTAAACAGTATTACTTTAAACTGAAACATTAAATGGTTACTGTGAAATTACTTTGGAGCCTGTGTGCTGTTTTATTGAACATTATTTTCAGTGAAGGGTTTAAACATTTCAATACTTAATGAAGCCCTGAAAACAGTTTTAGGGGGAGGAAAAAGCGAAAGCTGCCTTGTAGAGACGCATGTACCATGATGGTAATGGGGAGGTGTCTTATTGTCTATAGATTTACCTGACATTTTCCAACCAGCTTGAAACTCGAGACACCTCCACTTAAATTATTTTGTGAGCCTCCTTTTCTGTACACTCAGTGCCTTTAAGGGAGGTTGATGCTGTTTTTCACCACAAAAATGTCTTATTAAAACATTTGATCGACAGCTGGCAGGCACACAAAAGAACAGAGGCAAATCCAGGGAGAAGATCTATTCTAGTTTTTGTGGATTTATCACAGCTGTTGATTATCCCAGAAAATAAAACCAGGAGGCCAGCCTTATGCTGTATAAATGTAATGTAGGATGATCTCATCCTGTTGTAAGAAGGAACAACTAAGATCACTTGTCTGTGCAGTATGTCAGAGATGGCTCTTACTGGAGAGTACAGTTACTGCATGGGGAAGGAGGAAAGGAGTTGGGGGAGAGGACAAGAATGTGGAGAAAGCAGCAGGTACTGGACTAGGGCAAATGGATGAGAGGAAGCATAGTCCTTGAGGGGTAAGGGAGTGGGGAGAGCAGACTATATATGGGAAGGGAGATGGATCAAAGTTGTGGGGAACAGCCATGGAAGGATGGGGTTATGGTAATGGCAGAACCAGAGACTTGGCTGAAGAATCTGGTAGAGGCAGAGAAATTGGGGCAAGGTTGAGAGTTTCAAGGGAACAGAGAGGAAGGACAGACCAGTGGTTAGGAATTGGGGCAGGGAGGAACCCTGGGTTCAATTTTCAGCTCTACCACAGACTTCCTGTGTGACCTGACCAAGTCCGTCTCAGTACCTGAGCTCCTCATTAGTAACATGAAGATAACAATACTGGGGTATCTCACGAGGTCCTTGCAAGGATAATAAAGGTGTTAGGGTATCGCAATGCTTGGGAGGGAGATAAAGGCTTGGATAAGGAATGCTGTTAACAAAGGGAGCAGGGGCCCAGAGTTGGGAGAACTGGGTGGGTGGGTAATAAAGCAAGGGCCTCGAGATACCTAGAGATGGGGAAGTGGAGATAATGGGAAGTAATATCTAAGACTGTCATGAGAGAGATGGTGCTGAATAAATCTAGGGGAATGGGGCATACAGAGCACTTGGCACTGGTGAAGCAGGGAAATGGGACATACTATTACTGGGGAGAAGAGGGAATGGGATGCTCAGTCTGAGGAAGCAGGAGCACCCAGAGCCCCTAATGTGGGGAAAATTGGGAACATAGCTCTTGTTATGAAGGAAGGGCAGAAGGAGTTGTTGGGAGTCCCTGAAATGGCAGTAAATAGGGTAGCACACAGGAGCTTGTGAGACTGGAATAACGTGATCCTGATATGTGGAGAAGATCCAAACGCTAAGTGTGCTTGGCCTACAGAGGCTGTGTGTGTTCTCCCCTATTGACCCTACTTAAACTTGGAATTCGGCCCTCTACAGCATGAGTTTGACATCCCTACTTTTGATTTATTCTCTTCAGATGTCCCCTGGTGAGACTCCTTTGGGGTAGCACTGGGATTGCTTAGCTTTTCTTCATGTGCCACTGGAATAAAGTTAACAGTGTTTGGAAGGTGGAGGCAGTCCTGCCTTGCTCAGTTCAACTAATCTGTTAGATATTTGGTTTAGGTGAGGTAGAAGCCTAAATCCCATTTGCAAAAGTGACAGACCATTTGGAGTTTAAATCTCATTGACTTTCTCTTAAACGCATTTAAAAATGCGATACATCTTCTCTGAGCCATGTTCTGGCTAAACTGTCATTAAGATGCCTGGATTATTACTTTTAGCAGTTAAGAGCTCTCAATCTCTGAAACATTTAATACTGTAGAGAATGAGATGAAGTCCTGTCCCAGTGCTACAGTGTATCACACAGTGCTTGGAATGTGAAATCACTTTAAACCAGTCCCTGGTATACCCATGAACAGTTAAAGCTTAAGTGTAAAGGTAAATACAATATTGATATATTAACTATTAATACAGGCAAAATAAATGCTGAAGAGAATGGGAAAAGATCATTGGTGAGAGTGCTGGAGAGGAGTTGCAAAAAAGCGAGTAAAGGATTTGAGGGCCTGAGATTGCTCAAAAGTCTGCTACTTCTTGTTCCAGAGTAGGCAGGGTTGGCTTGGATACTGTGGTGATGAACAGAAGGATGGGAGAATCCAAGATAATACTGAGGTTGGGATAATGGAAAGGTAGTGGACTTGGTGGAGACAGTGAAGGAATGGGAGAAAGCAGCTCAATTCTGTAGACAAACATGAGAAAGACACTGAGATGCACAGGAAGAGAGAGAAACTTGGAGGGGGAGGGAATAGCCAGAGGTCAAACAGGATGGGGATTCTGTCTGGGAAAGTCTTTGCATAAAAAATATGAAATGAAAACATCCCAAATACAATAACCTTAGAATCAATTAAGTTATATTTAGCGCACACGTTATAAACTTCCAAACTCCTTACAGAGGTGGGTGTCTTCATCTCCACTGGGTAGCTGGGAAATTTTGAGGCAGCAATAAGCATTTGCCCACAGTCGTAGAGTGTGTCACTGACAGAGCTGTGAGTAAGATCTAGTTTTAGGGAGAAAAAAAAAAAGAATAAAACCCTCAGGGACAAAAGCTAGAGGACCTGAAATTATGATGAACTGCCATAGCTGACAGTGAAGTGCTAGTCATCATGGTAGGATTAAAAAAAAAATCCTAGAAAGGCGGTGAGATGGGGAGTGAGCCATAAAGCTGCAGGGTAAGAAAGAACCTCCCAACCCCATCTCTTTGTTTTAGCCCAAGAGGAGCTCATTAGTGTTCTCAAGAAGTGAGTCAGCTTTTAAATATGGAGCAGTTGGCTGTAGAACGAAGGGATGGGGAGGAGTGCTGGACTTTGGGGGTTTAAGCATGGTCCATTAGATAGGAACTAATTCTAATACTTGAAAAATCCATCAGCTGTTCTGTAACCCATTCCCACCAGCCCAGGTGCACAGTGACTGAAAGCCTTCCCCATTTGTTAGATAGCCTTTTTCATGACATCTATGAAACATGTTGCCAGTCTCTGTTCAGAGATAAGCAAGGACTGTGCGGTTTACTGGATGAGTTACTGCTCTCTGCCCAGTTCCCATGCAAGCTGACGGTCTGAGCCCCTGCTGTATGAACAGGAGGAATACTGTTGTAAAGTAATGACTGGCATGATTTTAAGAGTGTAGTCATTTGGGACAAAGACAGAGCTGTATTGGTAAAGCACCAAGCAGACTTAGAGTTTTGGAGAGCGAATCTTAAACTAATAATACAGGCTCAAAGAAGAGGCTGGAAATAGTATCTGCACTACTGCATCCTTTCTCTCGCAATAGAAACTGTGCATTCTTATCCCCTAGTTATCACAGCAACTGAACAGCAGTAAGGAGAGAGTTTTGAGGTAAGATGCCCAAATGTACTTCCCCCCACCTCCCTCCAGTCTCATCACTGCAGGATTCAAACAGCAAGGTCTACTCTGTTCTTGCAGATTTTCTGTTACCACATCAAGCAACAGGGAGGCTACCAGTTTGCTAATACTGGTTCCTTTGCATTAGCCAAACCCTCAGTGACCAAACACACAGGTGAACTGAACATTAGGGTTATACTTGGGTGTGGCTATTTGGTTTGACTACTAGGTTGTCTACTGCTGTGAAAAGATCACACCCTCTGGCTGAGGTAGCTATGCCAGCAAAAACTGGTGTGGGCACACAGGAGCTAGCTTGTATCACCTTCTGTCTGGGAAGTGAAAGTGTGTTCAGAAAAACTGCTGGCATATGCTGTTTTTCCACTAGGAGGCATTGCTGACACCGCTTTGTCTGTCTGCGTAGCCATAGCAGCAGCAGCAGCTCAACAATATATAGAGGGTGGCCAAACTGCGGCATGAGTACCACAAGTGGCATAAGCAGCTTCCATATGTGGCAGGGGGCACAGTGGCAGATATAGCTGGGAGCTGATCAGGCAAGGAGCACAGGGTAGGGAGCCAAAAGCAGAGCAACAGATCAGGCAGGAACAGGGGATTGGTGTGGCACCCAGGGAGGGGGTGGAGCTAATTTGTTGCATACCCCAAAAAAGGTTGCCCCCCTGCTATGAGCCCTGATAGTAAGAATCGTGGGGTAGATACATACCTTTCAGACTAACTAAAGATATATGTAGAGCCCAAGCTTTTGTGAACTCAAGCTCATTTCATAAGATGCTGTGCAAGGAGCAGAGCAGGGTATAAAATGGGGTGAGTGATCTGAATATGACAGGTGGAAAAAGGAGGAGGATGGGGAGAGGGGCAGTGCTGTGAGAAGCCAACAAGCAAAGAACCCATAGGAACAAAGGGGTTCACAAAAGCTACTCCAGGTAATGGGATAAGAATCCCTAGTCCTGGTTTAACCCACACTTAACAATCCAGTTTGTGGCTGACTTCTTGCTTCACCATTTCCTGTTCCAACTGGTGTTTAAAACGTTGCTACCAGAGAAGAGTAACCCTGAGGTTAGCGATAGACCAGCCAGGGAGGTTCAATTGTTCTGCCTTGGGCTTTCCTGCAGCTGACACCAGATCAGCATTTGCTTCATCTTCCACATAGAGACCGCCCCATCTGGGTCGCTGTACTTCTAGAGGCTTGTCCAGCTGTACCACCTGCTGTCCCCATAGCTTAGATGAGTTGCCCCAGTTCTTCACCTCCCAGCCTCAATGCTAGAAGCCTCTCTATCCCCCTGCAGATGTGAACAAGAGGTGAGGCACCAGTGTGTGATCCAGAGAAGCACCTGTGAGAGGACTGGCACTGGGCCATCAATTGACTTGCTCAACTTTGGCCCCAGGGAAGAGCTGCCCTCCCACTGGGGACAGCAGCAGCTTCCCCCAGCCTCTCTCTACAAACCCTACCATCAAACAACAGGGGGTTCTCGTTCCCCCCCCCCCAACACTATTGTTTTTGGCTCCCAGTCCTGCAGAGCAGAGTTCAGGTTGGGCTGTAAAGAGCAGTGCCCCCATCCCCAGTGGGCAGGGCCTAAAGTACCCAAGTTCCCCTGTGCCAGTGTTGTCAGGTCATAAATATTAAATTATAGTATTGGAAGCTCAAAATTATTGTATTTGCTGAACTATTGTACACTGAAAGAAATACAAATACACATGCCAATAAACCACCTAATTTACTTTATATTGCTCACTCTAAAACACCAACAAGTGAGTGAGAACTGGGTCATCAAAGTTGAAGCATTTCTTTATTTTGAGGCAAGCAGTCATAAGGAAGTGCTGACAGCAAACCCAGAAGTTGGTTAAGACTCTGAGTGACTTGGGTTTTGCATATACTGCATCAAAAATTATTGGTATAGGTTGTAGCTGTGTTGGTCTAAGGACACAGGCAGGCAAAGTGCTTTTGGTCAATCCTGTATCTTTTATTAGACCAACTCAGGTGGAATAATTCTTTGCAAGCTTTGGGGTACACACACCCTTGGCCAGGCTGAGGAAGCATCTGCAGATCCAGCAAGATCACAGACCAACTGCAGATGCTTCCTCAGCCTGACCAAGGGTATTTGTATCCCAGAGTTTGCAAAGAAGAATTTTTCCAACTATCTGAGTTGGTCTAATACAAGATACCCGATTGACCCAAAGCACCTTGTCTCAAAAATGATAGTACATGTTGAACACTTCTACTGTTATTGATCGTCCATCGTACAAGAATTGAAATTATGGTATAATTACAGTACGCAGGGTATTCCCCAGGGGCGGAAGAACACATGAGCCCGACTGGAGGGCGCGCCCCCCCGACTGGCCCCTCCTCGCCTGTATTGTGTGACGTCACAGGCGGAGCGCTATGATTCGACGATCGCCCCCTCCGGAGTGGCGCGCGGCATGCTGGGACGGGTAGTTTTTGCAATCCTACAGAACCACAGGAGACGAGCGGCCGCCATCTGGTGTAGTTTGACCCTTCGCCCGCTCCCTCGCCAGCCCCTGCGCATTCCAACGTGTGTTCCACAGGAGCGGGGGCCTTCTTCTCAGGGCTGCCTGTAGGGCTGCCTGGAAAAAAAAAATCCTCCAGATGCTGTTCGCCGCGCTAAAAAAAAAATTTAAAAATCTGCAATTAAAAAAAGTACAGTCAGTTCCCCAGAACACCAAGTTCCACTGCGTAAATAAGGCTTGCAAAACCGCCCAAGGAGGCCACGTGAGTCAGGCACTACTCCAAGCAGCTCCCGCCGCCGGGTGAGAGGTTAGGGCTTGGGGACTTGCTGCCTCCTTTCCCCTCCCCCACTGACATGCCAGCCCGGCAGTCGGCGGCGTAGCGGTCTGAGCAGAGTGCGTGTCGCCGGCGGCGCCAGGCGGGGACTTCCCCTCCCTTCTGAGCGCGGGAGAGCGGGGCGGGGTGACGGGGAGGGGGGTGACTACCCGGGCTCTGACTGTGGCCCCCCCTGTGCAGGTCTGAGTCCCCCGCGCCCCGTGGGCAGCCGCAGCCGCAGCGTCATGGAGTTCGAGATCATGGAGAGCGACATCCTGGAGGGGCTGGAGGATCTCGGGTAGGTGGGCGGGCTGCGGCAGGTCTGAGAGAGCCCCCGCAAGTCTCTCGGGTGCGGGTGGGTCATGAGGGTGGTTTCCTGGGGATGCTTTTCACGCTTGAGTTACGGAGGAGAGTGTCATTGAATTTTGTTCACTTCACCTGGTATAGAAATTGTACAGAAGGGCTGGAGAGGCCACGTCTGGTCCAACCCTTTGCTTGAGACAGAGCCATTCCTATTCTAGCTGAGCTAAGCAAACCCATTGTCTAACCCCGCGGTTCCCAAACTCTGACAGATTGCACGCCACCAGTTTCAAACGATATGGCCTTAAGTACCATGCCAGCAAATTTTTGTCGTATGGAGTAATTATAATAAATTGGCTAACTGGCACCACTGACAGGTTGTCTGCCTACCGCTGGTGATACCTGTACCACGGGTTGGGAAACACTGGTCTAACCTGATAGCCAAACTACCGTGAGGTTTGGTCGGGGTGGGCAGAGTCCAGCTTGCACGCCCCTGTCAATGGAACCTGTGCTCGTCGCAGGTGTGTGTGGGCAGCGGCTCACGGCTGTACCCCAGCCCTGCCCTGTGCTGTCACCACTGTAAGATCCCGGCCCCGCAGCAGCTCCCTGCCTGCCACTCACCTTGGCCACAGGGCTCTTGGCCTGTCTCCATGGAGCACCTTGGAGCACAGGAATGTGACAGCGTGGGACCAGGTTGGGCTGGGGCAGAGCCCCAGATCTTCAGCCCCATGCTGTCATGGCCCCGTGCTGTCACGTCTCCGCACTCCTGTGATCTCCATGGAGACTGGCCAGGGGTTGGGGCTGCTGGGAAGTAGAGTCTGGCTGCTGGCTGGATCTGCCATTTTGCCCACCCCTAGATGCATCCACTAGATATAGTGCCTTAACCTGCCATAGGTAAAGCAGGGGGCCATGTTTTATCTTCAGCGGGCTGCAGAAAGCCTGAGAATGAGCCCCTGGAGAAGTCTCTTGGTTGCATATGTGAGTGTTTTCCTTGGGGTACTTATTTCTTAAAGTCCATCTGTTTTCTTTTCATACTCGAGTTACTGAGGAGAGCTTAATTGGTTTTCAGACATGTTGTATGTTGTAGAAATCATTGAGAAGTAGGTCTGGAAGGGATCTCCAGAGGTCATTCTGTCCAACTCCTTGCCTGAGGCAGGATCATCCTTAAACCATCCTATACAAACCCATCGTCTAATCTATATGAACAGTTCACATACCTTAAGTATGCTTACTCTTGCAGTATTTCTTGGAAGCAGGAGAGTATTTTGCAAATGAAGAAACAGGTATAGAAAGACTTGTTTTGTACAGGAAATTTGTAGCGAACTAGAGAACTGATACTGAGTTTCCCAAATCCCAGTTTAGCTTATAAACTATTTATTTTATAATTGTCTTTCTGGTAAGGATGTCCTTGCTACAAAGTACTCACTTGACGTTAAAGTCAAATGGACGTCAATGGAACATAAAAGGTTTTAAATTACTAAAAATCTCTTGATTACAATTTCCCTTTTTTTCTTGATTGCTTAGCTTTCCCTCTCTTAGTTTTTGTGATATCATCACTTCTGTAGTTTGCCGATTAATCTTAGCTATAGACAGTGGGGAAAATGGAAGAAAACCCTATTTATAGAAGGGTGAAAAGAAACTTTGAGGTGTCATAAACATAAAGAAAAGAAAAAGGGCCCAAACTATTCTTTTTCTTTTGCTATATGGTATTACAACATGCCAGGCCATTTTTTTCTGCCTTTTGATTCTATACGTTGAGTGTCAGAATAAATGGGAGGTGACACAAATATAATGAAAAGCAGAATTTGTTTATGCATAACCTTGGCAGTGGCAACAGTCCAAGTCCAGTGCTGGGAGTCTAGGGTAAAAACTGTATGTCTTTACTTTTTTGTATAACAGTAGCCATGGCAGTGTTTATTTAAACTGGGCTTCTTCCCATAAATCGCAGTATCACCAGATAATGGCTCTATCTACAAGCTTACCACCAGCAGAGCCTAGAAATCTAATCTGTCATGTTTTGAATTCTTTTATTTTTTTTCAAATAGCTGATCAAAATTTCAAAGGAAAGCTGCCAACCATAAAGGCATCCTGAACTGCTGCCACTGCTAATCCTTTAAGTGATTTGAGGGGGTATTTTTGACTTCAGTCTTTTAAACAAAGCTAGTAAATTTCAAGTATATTTGGTCCTCTGTCAATTCTTGTAGTCATATAATCATGCTTTCACTTAAGTTTTTACCTCCCCTACTATGTAAATGTTTGAGTTTAGCTCCCCCCACCCCAACACATAAATATTAATTCCAACTAAAGCAGTGCTTTCAACTTGAGCCACCTGGCTCAATTGGAGGGTGGGAAGATTGGGGTGGATCGAAGTTCATATGCTATTGGCTTGAGTTGAGAAGTGCTGGCAGGGGTGCCGCACCTCAACTCATCATCCATTGCTAATGCAGTCATGCTGTGCTGCTAAACCAAACCACTTTGTAGCTGGAGGGTTTTTCTTTTTTCAATAAGGTCTCTTTCTTGAGTTTAGCCAAGCTTAAGTGAAATAACTTGAGTATGCTAAATTGAGCTAACTGATGTGATTAAGACAAGCCTTTTATTTGTTTGTTTAGCTTTACACATTGAGTAAAGCACTATGAGTGAAGTTTTGCAGAACAGCATACACTACAGTATGCTGGATGACAGATCTCTCACTTCTGACACCTGTCAGGAGTTGACTGAATTGATTGAGTCCACACTCACACAAGAGTTTACATTTTAGAGCTATCAGGATAGCTTTAAATGAGTGTGATTTTTCTTTTATCCCTTTTCATCCTGGGTCCATGTGTTGAAATAGCCTACCACACTGTGTACCAGAATAAAAACCATAATTTGTACTTTTACAAGGGTCGATGGAATTCTCCATCTCTGAAAACTCATCTTGTAAAACCAATAGATAATTAGGGAAAGTTTAAATTCAGCTGTGACATATGTGTAACTCTCATTGTAGGGTTGTATCCACTAGGGGTGCACCAATAGATATTTTTGGGGCCGATACCAATTAGCTGATTTTTAAGGAGGCATATTGGCTGATGCTGATCCGATTTCCAATACACAGCTCTTCAACTTGAAGAGCTGTGTCCAGCTGGTAAGTCTGGTGTGGTGGAAAGGGAGGGAAGGAGTGTGGGGTGGGCAAATCAAGGCCCCTGTGGTGAGGGAAGGAATGGGGCTAGGGCTGGGGCAGGTGCTGACCAGCCAGGGTGGGGGGAGGTGTGTGCCCCCCAGATATGCACAGGGCAGGGCGGGGTAGGCTGCAGCTGTGGGCTGGCATGGGCACAGGACAGAGGTGCAGCTTGTCTGGGGGACGCGGGAAGTGGGGGGGAGGAGAGGTGGCTCTCACCACTGCGCATGGCTCATCCAGTGCTCATCTGTTGACTCCTGCCACTTGTTGCCAGGGGGTGGCGGGGAGCATGACAACACACGGTGTGTGCCCCCGATCTGCCTGGCCAGGAAGAACCGACTCTGCTTCTCGCTGCCTGCATGCGGTGTTGTGGCTGCATGCACGTAAGGGTGTTTATTGGACAAATTATCCGCTGGATCGGGCCTATTTCTAATGCAGAAAGTTTTCTTTATATCGGTGCCGATCCGATATCGGACCGATGTATCGGTGTACCTCTAGTATCCACTTACAGATCAAGGTCAGTCCTTGCATATTTCTGCGCGCAGAAATGTAGTGGTTATGCACCTTTCTAGCAGGTATCTTTAAAAAGTCATTGTTTAACAGAAAATAAGTTTTGCTTTATTGGTTGCTTACGTAAAATACATGTCACATTATTTTGTTTCCTTTGTCTGGCTACCCAGTAAATATATGACAGAAATGATGGGTGGGGAAGTAAAAATGCAATGTATTGTTGACAGGTTAATTACTCTAATATCTCTAATATAATGCTTTATAATATACTTCAGAAAAGCAGGAGTAGTAGATCAATAAGCTATAATATTTGCAATCGGTGAGAGAAGTAAAACCTGCATATTGCGGTAGCATTCTTCAGAATATCAAGATTCAAGAAGTGGTGGCTTTGACCATGTGTCCTGTTATCTATAGAATAACATACAAGGACAACTTAGTATGCTTAATTATTTTAACGTGACTTTTTTCATATGAACACAAATATGCATGACATTACAATAAGTACTGAAGATGCATGGAAAATTTAAATGTAAATTAGGTGTGTCCCTCATTTATACACACAGAATCTACAGGGGGAAAAAACTTCTACAGGATTCAGTAATAACATGCTCATTAAGTTGTGTTTTTATTTTACATGCCAGGTACAAAGGCCCATTGTTGGATGATGGAGCGCTGACTCAGGCCACGTCCCATGGGGCCACCTCCCCTGAATTTACCAAACTGTGTGCTTGGCTGGTATCTGAGTTAAGGCTGTTCTGTAAACTAGAGGAAAATGTGCACGCAACAAACAGTAAGTAACCACAGCCTTGAAAACTGAAATGTGTAATTGATACATTTTTCTAGATATGTATCCCTGTATAAAGCTGTGTGCTGACAGAATTGCTAAATCAACTGTATCATGGAGGGCAGTCTGAACCCCATTAAGCTTTGGATATTTTCCACCTCATTCTTCAAGCTAGCCTAGTGCAGCTAACAATGGCTGAACTGATTGTGGATAAAGGCTGATTAATTTCAGTAAACAGACAGTTGACTGAAATTAGCTTTTCATTTAACTGCTCTTTCATATAATGTAATTTGATCAGTTTTTGAATTGCTGCTTTTTTTTTTTTTGGTGGCGAGGGAGGAACATTCTTGCCTATTATAATTTCTGAATTTTTCCAAGTTTTCTGTTTGAAGTTATGATGTAGGAAATATTTACAATTCCAGATGGAATACTCCAGTGACTAGAGCATTGGCTCACCTCCTATTTATTGTTGACTCTTTAAAAAAAAAAAAAAAAAAAAAAAATTAGCAAAGACTGAAGTATTAAATTTTTTTTGTGGAGAAGGACATTTGAAACTTGAAATTTTTCATTTCTAATTTTGATAGAGGAATTCTCCCCTCCTCACCCAACAAAAAACTGCAACTCATGGTTTTGAACAATTAGGCTGTGGTTTTTCATCCAGCTCTACTCAGTATTCTGTAAACTAAAGCGGTAGTTTTTCATTCCAGATACAGTAAGCTTTAAACATGTGTCTAGGAACTGAATATGTAGAATTGCTTACAATTTTTCACCTGTTTGTGCTGCTGACCACTAACACACCTTTCCTAGTCTTTTCATTACTTTTCTATCTTTTAGTCTGCGCAGTAATTTTCACTGGGTGTGCCTACATATCAATAAGGAGCAATAAACTCCAGTGCTTATCACATTGGAGTTTGTTGTTTGTGGGTGCTACATTTGCATGTGTGCCCAGGACCGCAGCATATTAAGTCAAGTCAGAGCAGCCCCGGCCTGGCAGGGGGCCAAAAGCGGTCAGCCTGCCAGCCCGAGGCTGCTCTGATCCAGCTCAGCATGCTGCAGAGGGGCTGGCTGGGGCACGAGGGTGCTACACTGTGGGGCTACCTGGCAGGCAGACACCACACTGAAGCACACTTGTGCCCCAGCCAGCTGTGTCAGTGTCTACACATGTGGTGCTGTGGAGTAAAAAAATACTCCTCAGCCAGGATAATATTTGTATTTACAAGTTCATTAGTACTCCTGCTGTGGAGTTCATTAGTTTCCTGAGGCCACATGTGTAGACACCGATGTTTACTGCAAAGCTAATGAGTCTACTCTGCACTAAATGCCTGGTATAGATGCGCCTACTGATTTATATCTTGGAAAACATTACACAAAACAATATAAGGGAATTGTTGGTATTTTTAAAAATATAAAAATGAAAAATCACAAACTGATAGGTGAATTCCTAAAAACATAAACACTTTTACATTTCTATTTCTAATCTACTCAGTATCTCTAAATGCATTTTTCCCTTATTCTGAATGTCCTGTAGTTTTTCCACTGACACTTTTTCCCCTCCATTTTTTTGCAATGTTTCCCATCAATTTCTTCCTTCACGTCAGTGTATTCTTTCTAACAATACTCCTTTTACTGTGAATATACTGTATTTACTCAAATCTAAGATGATGTTTTCTCCATTTAGCATGGAGCAGGGGAAAGCCTTAATCTTAAATTCAAGTACAAAGGGTGGGACAGCAGAGGCTCCAAACTCACGGCTGCAGCTGCTTCCCCTCCATCCCTCATGCCCCTTTGCTTCCCACCACTGCTTACCTTTCCCTTGGAGCTCTGACTCCTGTTGGGGCCTTATTCTGGCAGGTAGCACAGAGCACGTGCTGCTTCTGGGCCCAGACTGGCAATGCAGTGGCAACAGCAACTCTGGCCCCAGCTCCCCTGCCACAACAGCTGGTGCATGGCCAGGCTGGGGCTGGAGGAAGCATATGCTCCATACACCTTGGCTGGAACAGAGCTGCAAGGGAAAGGTAAGTGGAGGTGGGGTAGGGTGGGGGGTTGTGGAGGGCCAGGAAGCAGGACGCTCAAGCCAGGGGACTATGGCATGGGAGGGAAGGCAAATTGTTGGGGGACAGGTGCCCAGGAGTGAAGGCATCATGGGGAGGGGCATGTGTCAAGGACGCATGTATGGTGGGGGGCAGGCGAGATGGGTTCCAGTTTCCTAGGAGGGGCAGTTAGCAGAGGGTACAGGGTCTGCAGGTGCAGGTGTGAGATGTGAAGGTACTAGGTGAGGGGGCAGGCAGACTGGGGGGGGGGGGGGGGGGGGATGGGACGGGACGGTTTGGGAGAGGAACAGAACAGGCAGCAAGGGACAGGGGTCAGGCCACTTGACCCCTGTCACCTGCTGCAGCAGTGGAAGGGAATTCATTTAAGACAGCCCTCCAAAACTTATATTCTAGACATGGAAAATTTATACATTTGTTAATTTTCCATGCTTAGAATCCAATTATTGGGGTCAATTGGTATTTTAAATGGTCTGCTTTGCTCTTATTAATGCTATACCTTTCAAACTGATCATTTTTACTTGTTCTGATTTTTACCTTTTCTTTTCTTTCTCTTGTGTTTTCCATACTTTGACCATACTATCTTTGTTTTAGCCTCTTACCCAGAGGCTTTATACCCTCAACAGTGTTTTCATGCTAAATAACATCTTGTTGTATTCATGATTCTTAACCAAATCATCCCCTGACTTTTCCTGCATAACTATAATCACAAAACCAGGAGCTGTAAATTTTAACTGGCCAAGTTGCTTTTTCTTCAGGTCCAAATGAAGCAGAAGAATTCCAACTTGAAGCGAGTGGGCTGCTGGCAGAAATGAATTGTCCATATGTGTCACTGACATCAGGAGATGTGACAAAACGCCTTCTCAATCAGAAAAACTGTGTCCTGCTGCTCAGTAAGTTAAAGGGAATACTTACATGAAAGCCTGATATACATACATACATACATACATACATATGTGTGTGTACGTATGTATATATACATGTGCATGTATATACATGCACATGCGCACACATGTATATACATGGATTCATAAACATTTTTGTTTTGCTAGTGGGGTGGTGTTGGGGTAAAATAGTGGGATGGTATTTGTTTACTACAAAGTATACATAACTGCTATAATAATTCTTACAACTTTACCTACATATTTTCCATCCCATTCAAAAGGAGGCCAAAATGTTAATATTTCTGATTGTGTGATGGCAGGTCTTAAAAAACTTACCAATCACTTCTTAGCTAGTCTCTTCTAGGAACAGATTTTCTGGGTGGGTGCAATGCACAGGTGAAGAATCCATTAAACCTCTCTGCACAAAATCCCCCAAATATTAGGAATGCACCAATAGAGATTTTTGGGGCTGATCCAATGGCTGATTTTTAACAAGCCATATCGGCCGATACCGATTCAAATCTGATATGTAGCCCCATAGTGTGGAAGTGGCAACTGGCTGGTAAATCTGGTGTGGGGGAAGTGGGGGGCAGATCAAGGCCCCTGCAGTGAAGGAGAGAGTGGGGCTGGGTCAGGGGCAGGCGCTGCATAGCTGGGGCAGGGTGTGGCGCAGGACAGAGCCATGGCTTGTCCAGGGGGGGTGCGGGGGCTTCTGCTGTTGTACACACCCCAGGAGGGCATGAGAGGCGTGTGCCTCCAGATCTGTGTGTGGGGGAGGGCGGGCTACCACTGCGGACTGGGGCTGTGCTGGGCTCTTTTTAGCAGGGATGCCTGGGCTGGGGCTGTGCTCGGGGCAGGTGGTGGTGGCTGGAAGGGGGCTACAGCAAATTTTGGGCTGACTGCAGCCCCCCTGACCCCTGATTCCAGCGCTGCTGCCTTCCCCGAGTGCAGCTGGGAAGAGCCCGGCACCGGCTCTGGCCCCAGCCCACAGTGGCAGCTCACCCTCACCGCGTGCAGATCTGGAGGCACATGCCCCCCATGCCCTCCTGGGCCTCATGCAGCAGTGGGAACTGCCCCCCCCACCCCCCCAGATGAGCCACTGCTCCATCCCGTGCCCCACCCCGGCTGGGCAGAGCCTGCCTCTGCCCCAGCCCCACTCCCTCCTTCACTGCGGAGACCTTGATCTGCCCGCCCCTTCCCTCCCCACCATCCCTTCCCCCACAGCAGACTTACCAGCCAGACCCAGCTGCTCTCCACACTGCTGGGCTATGCTCCTGGCTGCCTGCATGCTGTGCTGCAGCTGTGCGCATGCACGGGGCATTTATCGGCCATAGCATTGGCTACGTGAAAAAAAAAGCCAATTGCTGATGCTCTCAATTTTCCTCATATCAGTGCCGATCTGATATGGGACCGATGTATCGGTGCACCTCTACCAAGGAGCATGCATGTTGGCATCCCAATCAAGTTGGAGGCCTCAGCTTCTACTCAGTGGTTTCACCTCTTGTATCTGATTCTACCTAGTAAACACATGATTGTTTTGAAGTCCCTACCATGCTTTGGCATTTGGAATGGTTGAATATAATATTTTCCCTCACGCTTCCAAAACGAATATTGGAGTCTCTGGCCATTGGAAGAATCGTGAAAGGGTGTCCTCTCCCTGTCCCAGCCTCAGTTCTGTGTACCATCCTCCCTTACGAGTTGCACTGGTACATGTTTCTGCGGTTAATTTTTGCCCAGTGGCAGTGAAGCTGACATTTTCATTAGTTCCTTGGTGTTCAGAGTGTTCTGAATAGCAGCACTGAATGTTGAAATCAGGTTTGGTTTGTTTGTGAGGTCAAGGAGCAGTTGCAGAGGTACTGGAAGTTGGGAACACTGTGAATACCAGTGGTTTACATGTCAAAGGTTATTTTAGTTTTTAACCCTTACAGTTGTGAAATGTCTTATTCAACGTGGCATAGACACTGTTCACTGGAGAAGTCTTTTTTTTTTTCCCCCTTGCTGTTGATGCCTTCACTGTTCATTGCTGAAGATTAATGTTGAACTAAGATAAGATGTGAATGTTACATTATTATTTAAGTTTTTGTACTCCAGTGGTCAGAGGGAGAATGTGCTTGACCTGATTAAATCATGGATCCAGATAACTTCTTATGTCTAAAATACTTTGGATAGATATTTTGAATTAAATTTCAGTTTAGATTATTAAAAAATCTTTTACCTTATTTCAAAACGCACCTGTCCTTGACTTGCTCTCAGCAAATCACACTGTTCAAAGAGGCTTGCTGTTGTACTTTGAAGCTTGAATTAATGTATATAGATCATAAGCAAACTTGTTGACACTTACTATTATTTGTTTGGATATTTGCTAACTGTCCCATGTTAATGATGCCAGGCCCAGGCTATTTTGATGGGGAAAGCATGGCAAACTCCTTTCTTTGTTGGACACGCATCCAGATCTTAAAGGTATTTAAGTGCCTAACTTCCGACAAAAGTCAATGAGAATTGGGCAACTAAATATCATTTGAGGATCTGGGCCATAATACATTTCCTCCCTTCACCATGAATAACTGATTGTTGTAATGATTTCCCAGTCAGCCTGGCTCATCAGTTCTTTAGACAGTCTCCAGTGCTTGTTTCTCTGGCAGCTTTTCATTTCTCCCTTTTCTCCAGTCCCCCTACTTCTTGACAAAAGACTTAAAGAATCCTAGCTTTCTAACTTTAATTCCTCGTGCCGTCTCGTCTCTCTGCTGCCTTCTTGTTCCCAAAATACTGTCCTCCTTCTGCAGAGCCTGAAAGGAAAGAGTTGTGCTCTTTTGGACCTATGTAATAGTCTAGTGGAGCTGTAGTGCTTCGCACCTTGAAAATGCCTGCATGTCGGAGCTATCCTTTTTTCACTGACTCTCTTGGGATCCTAATCTCTGACCTTGTAATCTGTTAAATACAAGCTTTTGTTGGATTCTAAACTTGCATCCTCGGTTCCTCGTAAAGTACTCAGTTTGTGCTGTACATTGATCAGGTGCAAATGCTCATTAGTTGTAGATACTTGGCATGGCTGCATCTTATGCTGCAATCAAATTTTCTTACCCCAGCATACCTCATCTCAGAACTGGAAGCTGCCAGAATGCTGTGTGTGAACGCCCCTCCAAAAAAAGCCCAGGAAGGAGGAGGCAGCGAGGTCTTTCAGGAGCTAAAAGGCATATGTATTGCTTTGGGCATGTCCAAGCCTCCAGCCAACATAACGATGTTCCAGTTCTTCAGTGGAATTGAAAAGAAGGTAAGATCTAAAGTAACTAAGCTAAAATATATACATATAATATTTCATTGAAACGTAACTCTGCTTCCAGGGAAAGATTACAGAGTTATGAAACACTTCTAGGCTTTGGGAGAGACTTAATATGGTTTACAGAATGGACTGTGAGTCAAAGAATTTTCAAAGGTGAACTAAAGAGCTTTGTCCATGCCAAGATCTGAAGGCAAAATTCTCTGCATCTTGTCCAAGAGCCACTGCCGACATTGCTATGAAGGGTGCTGTATTCCTTGTAGTGCCTGAGGTTTTAGTATTATCACCTGCTACAGAAGACCCACAGAACATTGAATTCATGTCTTAGCAAGAAAGTTGAGAGACTATTTGTAAATACTACTTACATTTAAGCCTTTTAAAGAAACCCATTGCTTTGAAATCTAGTCACTTAAAAATATTAGCACTACTTTCTCATGTATATCTTTTGTAGAATTTCCTGCCATTTTTTGTGGCTTTAGTTCATTTTTCCTCTTTGTTTCATAGTTGTTAGGTTTAAATGTGCTCTCCCTCTTCTTTGAAAATCTCAAGCAAAAAGAGGAATCTGATTATAAAGGGAAAGTTGTGTCCTTATGCATTAGATATCATAAGGAGGTTTTGTGTGTGTGGGGGAGGGAGTGGAGCAAGGTAGTTCAACAAAATGTACTTGCTTGCTTTTTTAAAGTATGTGCAATTACTAGTTTCCATAAACACTTCCAAAGCAGAGTTTTGGTTAATCTTTTTCAATTTATTCTTTAGCCACACCTTAAAGGGCTCATTTGGAAATACATCTCTAAATACATATTTTCTGGTAGTGGTACCATTTAGTAGAGGATAGATGGTCTTGTGAAAAACATAAGATGATGGAGTCAGGAGAACACGAACACTTCTGACGTTGCTGTGGACTTCAGACCTTGGAACCAGAGATATGGGTTTTCCGGAATTTTTTGAAATGCCCTAAATAGAGCGTGATCTAATTTAGCACGTTTATTTGACTTATATTTAGTAAACAAAACTAAAAAAGTACCCCCATGTTAATTTTATGTCCCAATAACCACAAGCATTTGAACTGTAATATTTGATTAGGAAAAAAATTAAATACAGCATGCTTAATGTGGCTTAAATGTTATATTCAAACAAATTCAAATCTCTATGTGGGAAGAAATTATTTTTATTGCAATGCTTGTAAAAATGTAAAGACAATACACAGTAACATGTTCTTCCCTTACATTGTTTATTTAAATTTAAGATAAAAAATGAAGGCACTGAAAACTGATGACACACTAATTTTAGCACACCCAAAGAACTGTGCGTGATATGCCATGGTTGTCCACTCATCTACTTCAGCACAGTTTAACTCTCTTCCACTGAGGTCATTGCAGCACCTCCAGTTTCACTGTCACTATCTGTAGAATCACTTGCACTACTTAGTTCCATTTCAGAATCAGATTGAGGCAAATCTGATTCAGAACTATTTGAACCACATTCTATTTTGCTAAAGGATGGTTTTACCTATGAGTTTATGGGCAAGGGCAACTTATCATCACACTGCTGCTTCTTCATTAGTTGTGCTTCTGACTGATTCTCCAGAAGCAAGAGATTTTGAGAAATAGAAACAAGCTTAGCAGTACATTTGTTTGTTAGTCTTTTTCTCTTTTTTGCCTTGATTGAGCTAAAAGCCTTCGAGTTACATTCACAAGAAGCTGCTGTTGATGGAATGCTTAGGATCCTTAGAGCAATCCTGGACAGCAGTCGGGTGTCACAGTATCCCTTAAACCATGTGAGAGGAGACATATTCTCTGCTGCCTGCCAAATGATGTCTTTGCTCCAAAGTTTTTCTTTTGCGCAGTACTCAGCAATGTCTGTCATCATGGCTGTTTCATCAATGTTGGGGACTCTTAGCTGCTTCCATAATTGTATCGAGAGCAGTACATAATTCATCTTCTGTGTTGAGGATCCAAAAGGGTTGCTGCCAGATGAACTGGATGAGAGCAAAACTCAGATCTCTTAGTGATCGTTTGTTTTACTACTACTACTACTTTTTTGGATAGAGATGAAGAAGGCCAAAAGTTCAATTAGATTTTCATTCAATTATCTGAATATCCCTGGGATATTTGAATGGGTTGATGCATCTCCTTCAAGTTTCTTGATAGCCACTGAAACTGGTAGTAGCAAATTGAGTGTTCCTTGAACTCGAACCCAGAACGCATCATTGTTGAGAATCTGCTTCCAAATGTTCATGGGAATAATCTGGGATACTGTGTCAGCTATTCAGGCACACTGCAAACAGTTCTTTGTGCACAGCAAACTATGTAAACAGTTTGTAGCCATGCCCCATCTAGTTTCTCCTGGCAACAAAAGTGCACTTTCCTTCCACTGCTTCTCTTTCTGTAATTTCTTCAAAGTCTGATTAGCAACATTATGATTGTTGAATACCTTCACAATGGCTTTGCAGTTTGCCGATATTGTCATCATTGTATTCACACTTACTGTGTCCTTTGCCAGAAGATTCAACCCATAAGCAAGACAGCCAAATACTATTAAATGAGGATATTTTGCCTTTAATATTTGCCATACAGCTTTCATGTTACTTGCATTATCGATTACAAGAGCTTGTACCCTGGAGGGACCTGCACTTTCGATCTCTTCACTCAGTAATTTAGCTATATATCGGGGTGACATGTAAAGAGTGTATGTGTACCTCCTGGGTGTGGCAGCGCACCCTCTGCAAAAAGGCACCGCTGACAGTGTCGGTGGTGCCTGCAGGCAGTCTCCACTTGCTACCCTGTGGCTGACACTGCTGGTGGTGTCTGCGAGTGGTCGACAATCGCTGCCGCCACTGCCGGTGGCACCTGTGGGTGGTTGACGACCCTACACCCGCCCCCCCCCGCCCCCCTCCCAACAGTACTGACAGCATCTGCGGGAGCTCCGCACTTACTGCCGCCAGTGCAGCTGTGCCCCCCCAGCCGCCGGGGGCATGCACCATTCATGTTATGTATTCACCTGTATGACAAGAAGATTTGGTAGCAATTGCTTTCAGGAATCTTGGTTCATATGTTGCTAACATAATGTCAGTAAAGGATTTCCTTGTATATCAGTCCATCCATCTGACATTGGAGTCAGTGATTCTGCTTGACCCATCTTTTGAGTAACCATTGTTTGAACTCTGTCATACTCTGTATCTAAGAGAGAATGTGGTAAGTGATAACGTGATGGTAACTTATATGAAGGGCAAATTGGTTTGTAATGTTCCAGTACTGATTTTCAGTTATGGAAAGAAGTGTACCACTTGCACATATAGCTCGAGCCAATATCTCATCTGCTTTTTCTTGATCTTCTTTTGATATTTTGTCCACAAAGTGTGATAAAAAGCTTGACTGTCTTGAACAACTACTCATGGTGGATCGCATATCTGGTGGCAGTGATCTTGAAAGTGAGGATCCTGCTGTTTCTTCCCCCCAGACCTGGCAGCTCAACATTTTCATTTTCCATTTTTTGCAAATCTGCTATTTCACTTGAGCTACCAAGTTCCTGCAACAAAAGTGGGGAAAAATTTTTATTTTAGCCTATTCTAGCCTGGCCTCATCCATGAGAAGGAGAAGCAGCAGGGAGTTTGCATCTCTCCTTCCTGCTAGAAAGAACACTCTGCTACGCAACTTGCTGCTCAGTTGCCCTGGGACTGCATAGCCAAAGGGACGTATAGTCTGGCCTTTGCCATCGGCCAGAGGACTAAGTTCACTCTGCTGGGTTGAAATAGTTAACTATTTATCTACAGTAAAAGCTTCATTAACTGGCACCTTACAAGCTGGCATGTTCTATTAACTGGCGTGCCAGCTTGTAAGGGAGAGTGAAACCAGAAGTGCCCACCGTGGCTCTTCTGGTTTCTCTGAGCCCCCATGGCCCGGGGCAAAGCAGCCTGCACTGCTGAGCCCCCATGGCCCGGGGCAAAGCAGCCTGTGCTGCCGAGCCCCCATGGCCCGGGGCAAAGCAGCCTGTGCTGCCGAGCCCCCATGGCCCAGGGCAAAGCTGGCTGCACGGGGGCCCCCCTCCCTGCCCCTTAGGGCCCGTGGGAGGGTCGGTGATGTGGCAGGAGGGTTGGTGGTGCCCCGGACGCAACGGGAGAATCAGTGGCCCGAACGGGCAAAGACGCCTGCTTGGGCCTCTCAACCATCATATTTTGTTATCTGGCATCCCCTATTCCCCATGGGTGCTGGATAACAAAGCTTTTACTGTATTATGTAATTCAAAAAATATTGTTAAGCCTAAGCCACTTTGAGTGCTTAGTGCAAGCAGAAAAGCAGGATGCCTATATTTTAAATAAATAATAGTCCAGAGTTGCATTAGCAACTTTTAAAATTATGTTTTAAAACAATATAGATGCTAGTCTATACTGTGTTGTTTAACATATTAATTTGTTTACTTACATAGGGTTCCTGAAGTAGACTTTTCTCAGTTGACGTTGTTTCAGCACTTTGTTGTAATAACTTTCTGTATGTGGCTTGTACTCTTTCAGGACAGTTTCTACATGTATGTTTCTTCATTCTGGTTGTGTTGTTAGCATACTCCTACCAACTTTCTTCCTTCCTTCAGTGGCTTGAACTTCACTATAAGGATGCCACACACTAGTTTTTTTTCTGATTAGGCATCATGACTACTTTAAACCAGAAACACTAAAAAACTAAAAGATCTTATGCAAACACTCCCAACTTCCCCCAACTCAAGAAAAGAAATGAGACACTGCTCTGCTGAACTAAAAGTGAAACAAAAATTAATCACAGTTTTGGTTTTGCCTTCACCTGCAATCTGAGATTTTACCTTTGGTTTTGATTTGACCTGTACAGCCAATTAAGTGAATTCATAACTTGGTTTTTGGTTTGGATTATTATGTGAGTGTATTTACTCTCCTGTTTACAAATCAATAAAACATATATGTACTCTTTCACTCACTTCCTAGGGATTATCACCTGAAAAGCAATAATTACAACTTTGAAACTGCCAAGCTTGCCTAATATTGTAGTGGCATCCATTCATTGTTACTAATGAATTTTATGAAACAGTGAATTTTTAGAAATAGAAAATCTCCCACAGAAAAATAAAGCACTGGAAAATTTCCCACCCCACATCTCTGCTTGGTACAATTCAGTTAAGGTCTTAGTTCATTTACTCATCTGTAAAATAGCTTCTCACAATGATGCACTCGTGAACTTCAGTACCTTTTTTCAGAGAAGATTTGCCATATGTAAATGCAAAATATTTGCCTGCCAGTTAGACTTTTTTATCCTTTTTGTTTTTGATGTCTTCCTTTTTTTCTCCTCCTTTCCCCCCGCCATTTCCATACATAAAATGTATTAGCATCCATACTATTTTTTTCTCCCTTGTTGACTTCCCTGTTACTTGTTTATAAATCTTTTTTTATTATTTGCAACATTAAATACATTAAGCTTAAAGAGATGTTGCGCCATCTACATCCTGAAGTTGTCTTTTAAAAACACAAGTTATAATGTAGCACGTATTGTTTCAGTTGGGTTTTTTAAAGAAACTTCTGAACTGAAGCTTCTTTTTTTCCTTTAAAAAAATAGAACCAAACACTGCAGTAGTTTTAGTATTGTGTTGGAATTTGAGAGTGAAACTAATTTATTGCATCAAAAAGTGAAATGTCTTATTATGCTTTTGCTGCCAAAAGTTGAATGGAACACAAAAATTTAAATAGGAAACAGTGAAAAGTTCAGATTTGAATGTAAAATAAGAGTTGTGATATAAAGAAAGGCCTGGGTGTTTCTTTGATATTTAGCATAAATTTGAACCTAGAAATGTCTCTTTAACTTGCCATATAAAAAGCTGCTGTAGGTTTTATTTTGTGCATGACCAACAATCAAGACTTTGGAATCGGTGCTTACTGAAGTTGGCAATTTAGAAATGATGTATAACACGCAACAAAATCAAGCTTGTTTATTTTATGCACTTCTTGGGCATTTATACACATACTTTTATACACACCTTGTTTGCTAGTGTGGCGTTGGGTGAGATCAAGCATTGTAAAGTTGAAACTGAAATCACAAAGTTGAAACAGGGTGTCAATTTATAAGGGTTGTAAGTGCGGAACTTTGTAACTCGAAATGTTGTAAGTCGAGGACTGCCTGTAGTTCTAAATACATTGCATTTTAAAAATTGCTAAGCTAAACAAATGAATTGAGGGGTAAACACCTATAGGAAAGTCAACCATTAGCTTTAGTAAATGGCCTCTTGAAAAATAAGCAGCTCTGGAAATTCAGAACTGTAACTTGAAATAATAGAAAATTGCAATTATTTTATGAGTCTGACCCTGCTTTCCTCCTCTGTATACGAATTGCAATTTCTATACCTGCATTCATGCTTGGAAGCAGGACAGAGTTGTTGTATGCAAATTATTTAAATGCCCTATGACTATACATTGCTAAATTAAAGAATTTCTTTTTTATGATACAGGAGACTGTTCTTGATCCTTCTCCAAACAAGTACAGGATATTCTCTTTGTTTACAGGGACTAGCACTTGTATCAAATGGGTGGTTTCCCTCTGTCGCTCCTCATTTAAATAAAAAAAAAATGTTCATCTCTAATATCTGTTAAGGTTAGAGAAAACAAAAACTTTGACCAAGATTACTGTAAATGCTTAGACATAAATATGATTTGAGCTGATTAGCTCTCCATGATCCAGTGTGCTTGGGACAATCCTATGCCATGACAAAGGTCCCACGTATCTCATAATACCACTCCCCTCACCCTTGTAAGTTATCTGTGAGAATTTGGGGTTTTGGTTAATCTTACATATTTATATTTCTTTACAGTTAAAAGAAACCCTAGCAAAGGTTCCACCTAATCATGTTGGAAAACCTTTACTGAAGAAACAGCTGGGACCAGCTCACTGGGTAAATAGTTGCATGTGTAAGAGACTGCTTCCCACATTTGGTAGTGTTGCTGGTCTTGATTCTGTGTGTTTAATAGTTTATCTTGTCTGTTTTTAGTAAATATGAGAACCGGTTCTAGTAGTGCTTGCAGGATTAATTTATATTAGTGTCATACACTTTTTGTTAATTCTCGTTTTAATTAGTTTGATCTTAAGTTTTAGGGAACTTGGCCAAAGCAGCACCCTACAGTAAATCTATATGTGGGTAAAGATGTTGGGCAAAAGATGAACAATAATTTCCTTAATGCTAAATATCCTTGCTATTGTTCCAACAGAGGTTGTTGCTTGCTATCCTAAGAGGCCATGGTATTTACAGTGAGGCTTTTCTTTCTGATTATAAATTGTAAGGCAGCCTCTTGTTTCTGCTTTTATTGTGCTTTACCAAGACTCTATTTACATCCTCATTTAGTATTCTAGTCAGTCACCGAGTTGTTTTTAATTTGCAGCTCTATATTTTTTTTTTCCTGAAGGACACACTTTTTTTTCAAATTACTATTATTATTATTATCATCACTGCATTTATTTGATTCTAGGAAGAGGGTTTTCCCCATTTAACCTGGAGGAAAAAAGCCCCTTGTCTTAGAATTGAGGGGGGGGGGGGGGCGGGGGCACATTGGTTGCTGTGGTGCAAGTTCTAGCCCCTACCTAGGGTCAGGGCCATAACTGCAGCTGCTGCCTCCCCCCATGGTCCCCCTGCAGCCTCTTTTCCCCATCTTCCTCTCCCTTCCTCCACACAGCCTCTGCTCTTTCCTGCCCCTCTTCCTTTCCCCCCCCCCCCCATCCTTGTTCTGCACCAGTTGGCTCTATCCACATTGTAGCCTGGGGCACTGAGCACCACCCCAGGCTTAAAACGAGAATCTGGCCCTGTAGCAGTAAAAGGGGGTGCAGAGGCTTGGGGGGGCTGGGGAGGCACAAGCAGGGGGCAAGCTGCTTAACCTCCCCACACTCCCTGCCTCTCCACTGCCTGCCCCCTGTGACAGTGGAAAGGATGAATTAAAGACAACTGTCAAACAATCTGTACATGGAAAATTATAACAAATTTATATTTTTTCCATGTATAGAATTTAACTGGGAGGGGTGTCTTAAATTCAGGGTTATCTTAGATTTGGGTAAATATGGTATTATTGAAAAGGCACTAACTTAGAGGTTCCTTGTACTGTGTCATGTATTTCTCTGATTCTTAACTTTTTTGTATATTATTTGCTCTTTTTTGTTTGCCCTGACAAATGTAAGAGAAAGCAGATTAGAAGTTGCACCAAAAAGTGTTGAATGTGGCTCTTATGTTCTTTACGAGTGACTATGAAAACTGTGCCTTTGGGGCAGTACTGGAGCTGCCGTGAGGACGAGTGTTTGACACCTGGAGCAAAGCTGTGTTACTAGGTCTGATTTGCATTTTTGTTTGCTTCCATGACTGACTGAGAATTGGATGTTGAGTATCTATTTATTTAATTATGTAGATAGTTCAATGCTTATGCCAAACCATTGTTTGCTTTCATGTGCCTATTGCTTATTATTTGCAATTAGAAAGTAATTCTGTTCATAATCTGAAGACTGTCATGCTTGTGAATTTTCATTGCAGGAAAAAATTGAAGCAATTAATCAAGCCATAGCCAATGAGTATGAAGTTCGGAGAAAGCTGTTAGTGAAACGTTTGGATGTAACCGTGCAGTCATTTGGCTGGTCAGAGAGAGCTAAGGTATAAATTGATTTCTATGAGCATACTGCACTCTTATAAAGCATAAGCTATCTTCTCTGAAAACTTACTTTACTAATATGTAATGGGAAATATCCCTGAACCAATGTCTGTTTTGGTTTATTAATTTCTGAAGTTTGTAACAATGCAAATGATAACATTTATAATTAAACCATAAAATTTTGTTTTAAAAATTGATCATTATGTGGGTTAGTAACAGCATGTGAAATCAGAAGATATGTTGTGTATATGTAAAATATGTTCAGAGGATAAAAATACAGTTAAATGGACAGATAAAGTAACATCAAGAGTAGAGGCGACTGCTAGTATGACAGTTAGCAAACCCTAGTTGTTTGCCATGAGGGCACCACAACAAGATTCTTGCCTTACACACTTGACCTGCATAGTAGTGTGAACACATCTTGCTGACCACCTCCTCATCAGGGGTCTGGGTTTTCCATTTGCCTCGGAAAAACATGGATTTTTCTCATCGCAAGGAGAAAAATCTGGGAAACTGTGGGTTTCCCTTTGCAGGCTGGCAGAGTTCCAGTTTCATCACTACTTCTGTATGTCCATGGGTAATAACTTTGATCTGTATACCACAGCTCTTAGCAGTTCCTGTTTTCCTGCCTTTGAGGGGAACTATAGCGGGTAAACCAAAATTCCAGGTCACTCTAAAGGTGTTAAAATATCAAGAATTCAGCTGGGAAATCTAATTTTTGCACCCTCCCTTTGAACACGTACTGCCCAGTTATGCCATTGTCCCTCTTGTCTCCTTTGCTTTACAAGAGGGCTGTCTAACTTCTGAGTGGCTGGTGGCTGCAGGCCTCCCGCTGCACTCTGCCACCTGCTCTACACCATCATTAGGCCTCAGTCTTTTATTCCCACTTGCATCCCAAACTCCATCGTATTTATGTTTCCTTCTGAAAGCAAACTAGTTGCATCCATCTGAAAGGCTTGGCATATAGCACCAAAGCCTTATTTTATTGAATATGTGGTTAGGGACCCAATCACAGATCCCTTTGGGAAGAAAAGGAAGAGAAAAAGTAGATAATGCAAGAAGGTGAGTAGGTAGGGTGAGATTGTAGACAGAGGCAGGTGGAAAAGGAAGCATTTGCTCCTAGCTGAACTTTTATCTTAGCATCTTCAGAGTGACTTTCCTGTATTTACTGGTACTTGTTTAAGTAGCATTTTTAACTTTTGCTACCTTGGTCAGTTGTAGCTTCCCTCAAACACAGGAAACTGATGGTAGCAGAGGCAGTCTCTGAACTACACTCTTAGCCAGGAAAAAATGAGGTAAAATGTCTGTTTTTATTTATACGTATTTAAAGGGTATAGATATCCTTATATTATAATCTTGCAAGTTTGCAGTGCATATTCCATAGAATGTAGTTATTAAACAGGTTAATGCAACTCTTCCTTGCCTGTGTAAATCTGTCAGCCCAGATGTATCTGTTTGTATCAAGATTAACAGGGACTCACATTTTACTAGCCCATCAAAATGTACTGCATGAAGGGGGCAGAAATTTCTTAAGCTACATTAGGCCTCTTGCAGACCTTACATTTATCATGCAATTAACCTGTTAATCATATGATAAATGGTAATGTGCCAGACGTTCAGGGAATTTGTAGCAGATAAAATGAAGAAAAACCAGCCTTAAAGAAGTTCCACATTAAATGTGAAAGAGCCATGTTCCTTCGAGGGGGAAAAATCTATATTGGGCCCCACAAGTCATCTAATAGGTTTATAAAATTACTTAGCACAGGGCCTTTGCATATCATAGTGCAGAAAAAGTCCATTGGCTCCCTATGCTTGGGGATGTTTAAAGCCCTGTGCTGCAGCTGATGCTGTGTCATGGACAGCTGGGTGCACTTTCGATATCTAGGTGTGCCCCCTGGTTGTCACATGATTGAGGGTTGAGGAATTTTATTTCTCATCTCCAAAACTGTGCATTCTGCCCTACACTTCTGGCATATGCCGGCAGGAGGCACAGTTGTTAGGATTGGAGATCCCATTGTGCCATCAATGAAAGTCTGTCATCTCTTAAGAGACATATTTCTTTTACGTTTTGGCAAGTCTTAGGCATTTTGTAATTAGAAGTTATAGAAACGAATAAGGCATGATATTTGCCTCAGATTTTTACAGCATAGGGAAGAAAAAGGTCTGTATTAGAGCAGGTGATTTTGTGTTAAATTTTGTTCTGTGCATGTTTCTTGGCATCTTGGTTTGGTGGGGTAGAGGCTGGTCAAAACAGCCTTGTGCTCCCTCTTTCTAGTGAAGCGGTGTTGGAGGTTTGGCTATAAGAAATAACAGACTTGGATTTTAAACATCAGCTGTTTGGGAACCATGCTGGTGTAGAAGTAGTTAGATCAGATGCAATTCATCGTCATTTTGGAGATGTTGATTGGTCAGAATTCTTTAGAGTGTGTGTGCTTATGTATGTCAGTTTTCACTGACTACTTGCAAAATAAAAATACAGATTCTCACTATTTCTTTCTTGTTCCATCGGAAAATTCTTAAAGGAAATGTTCAATGTAACATTTTTGGCAGTTGGGTCACAATTAAATACTATCCGTGAAACTAAGATAAGAACAAAATTTGGATCTCAGACCTAGTTACAGCAATTCTTAAAACTCTCAAGTGTTTCTTAACTTTTCTTATGTTCGTATCTATCTTAATGACAGATAATTTATTTTAGTTTTCATATTAATCTGGATTTTTGGTAAGGCATTTTGTCACATACCCATATCTTTAGTTGATTAATGTTTTTCTTTTCAACAGAGTCAAACAGAGAAATTGGCTAAAATTTACCAACCAAAACGCGCACTGTTATCTACTAAGTGCACTATTTCCATTGCTAACCTCTTGGCAGCTCGGCAAGACTTGTCAAAGATTATGAGGACAAGCAGTGGCTCCATCAGAGAAAAGACTGCATGTGCCATTAATAAGGTATCTCTTCACTGACTTTAAGGTGGCAAAAAAAACTTCAGAATAAGAGCATGTTTTAAACAGAATAGTATGATTTGCTTGTCATCAAAGTGAAGACTGGCAAATAAGTGATGCATTGTTATCATTCTTGTTACTGATCCTTATCCACCAGCTCCGAGTTCTTATCATACTTTCAGCTACTGTTTTAATTCTAGGATCTAGAACTTCTGATATAATCACATTCTAGTATCCTTATTCCTTCTGAATAGCACCTTATTCCACCATTGCTTTGACTGTTCTTAATGGACTTATTCTGATATATGAATTTATTCAATATGAGAAGGAGCATATTGTCTGATGCTTAAAATCAGGAGGACAATGTCCATTTTCATTGCCTTGCTGCATGTGTGGCTTGACTGTGGGGGCAGAAAGCAAGAGCACTAGATTTATTGCTCCTTAAAACAATATATTGTGCTATTATTTCACTGTCTTAGTCATAGATGATACAACTAGAGTGCTGTTATATACTGCTCTCATCACATATGTCTGATTTTGTATGTAATCTTTCATTAATTTATTTTAATTATGTGGGGAATAAGAGCCAGTTTTCTGTTTAGATTCTTGCATTCACTCTGATTAGACTAAGTTTATATAGTCCAAGGTTTGATTTTTAAAAGCAAGTATTGAGGTGGCAAAAATATTGTCTAAATTAAGGGCATTATACATCCACTTCCAAAAATGTTGGCTTTACAGAATAGCAGAATCAGGGGCTTGACTTGTGCACTGAGCTTGACTCTTGTTAGATTTGCATGATAGTGGAGCTGTTAAAAATTAACAGAACTTTTAAAATCATTACTGCTGTTTTTCTCTCTGTTTCAGTAGTATCCTGTTTCCAGACAGGATTGAGTCTTGTAATGCTATACATTGCAACTTAGATTGCCTGCTCCCAAGAGCTCTGCATCTTGTACCTATTTAGATCTCAGTAAAGGGTATAGAATACAGAAGGAGAAGTGGGAAGATGAGGGTAAACTTACTGAGGATGCTAGGTACGATTAACTGGGAACGCAAGACTTCATTGCTGGTGACCTATCTTGTTCCAGTGGCTTTTCTCCACCCATTGTCAGTTCTAGATATTTGTTTTTGTTTTGCTTGATTAATATTTATTTATTTATTTAATGTATATGCCATCCTTTCTGCAGGGGTTCAGGGTAATTTATAATAAGAGAACAGAGTAAATCACAAAACAAGAAAAATGTTAATAGGACAGAAGCAGGGGTTTGGGTTGTAGCCGTGTTGGTCTAAGGACATAGGCAGACAAGGTTCCTTGGGTGAATTTGATATCTTTTATTAGACCAACCCAAATGGTTGGAGAATAGTTATTAAGCAAGCTTTCGGGTTCAAAAACCCTTAGTCAGGCTCAGAAGAAGACAGAAGAAAATATAAAACAGAAACCCATTAAACCCATGACAAATGCCAGAATAGGCATTTCCACAAAAGCTTCATTTTAGTGGCTAGAGAGAACTGTAACTTATGAAATATGTAAACGTCCAGTCTCCTTATGAATCTTGACAGTTCCTTGGTTTCTCGACATACTGAAACAGTTTCACAGTCTACCTTCCCATCATGTGCACAGGCCAGGTTGTGATGCATGCTTTTCTGTGTATTTGTTATTTGGGTTGGTGGCTTGTTGGGCCTCATCTCAGGCAAGCTGCATGATATTCTTTTAGAAGTGATGTAATACTCACTCAACAGAAGTAGGCAACTTTTTGAAATTCACTTGCCATAAATTTCTGTAGATGAAAAAAAAGTAAAAAGGATACACGGACATAGGCATGAACATACAAATTCCAGTGAGCGCTTAACTGAAAATCTTTTCAACATGTTCTCAAATGTAGTGGACACCATCTGATTATCTGTTCAACAGCCTTTGTAAAACAAGAGGAGGTGTTGTTCACTTCTAGCAAACTTGTCATATACCAAGAATACCCTACTGCTTGGTGTCTTAGTTGACAGGTTCTGCATGAAAACAAAAGATTGATCGGCGCAGGGACTGAATTACAGTCATTCCTGCCAAGGGATCTGAGATCAGTGAGGAATTCTAGCAAGCTGCTGTGTGAATGCTTGCGCTGCTGCCACCTGTGCTGTGCCTGATATTTAGATAGATAATTTGTCTCTCTGGCTGTCAAACCAGCAGCCTGTCCTGAGCAGTAAATCCATTTGGAAATAATCTTAATTTTTTTATGTGTAGTGAACACGTGGATTAAATCAAATAAACAGTGATCATATTACTTTGTTAGCCAGTCTAATTTTTCCCTTCTTAGTTCAGTGAGCACTGTCACTTTTTGTGGTGCTTTGAAGCTGTTAGGAAACACCATGTTGGATTATTTAGCCCTTGATTCTGATAGAAAAGTCTCTGAGGTAACTGAACAGCTCTCATTTGAGATTAATGGAATTTTATCAACATAAAAACACTTCAGATACAGATTTTACTGCATTGACTCAGAAAAACCCAAGCTGCATAGCACTCTTCAACCACCGTCAAGATGTCATACCATTTTAATGTGACTTTTGTATCATATCTGTGTTCCTAAAGCAGTCCTTCCCTTCCCTTTATAGGTATTAATGGGCAGAGTGCCTGACAGAGGTGGCAGGCCCAATGAAATTGAGCCACCACCTCCTGAGATGCCACCATGGCAGAAAAGACCAGAAGGGACTCAACAGCAAGGTGGAGGCAGAGGAGGAAGAGGTGGCTATGAATCATCATATGGCGGAAGAGGAGGTCATGACCATGGGGGCCACGACCGTGGCGGGCGAGGAGGCTATGACCATGGGGGTCACGACCGCGGAGGGCGAGGAGGCTATGATTCATATGGAGGACGAGGAGGTCACGAACAAGGGGGTCATGACAGAGGAGGGCGAGGAGGACGTGGCAGTTATGACCATGGAGGCAGAGGGGGAGGAAGAGGAAACAAACTCCAAGGAGGCTGGACAGATGGAGGAAGTGGCTATCAGGACGGTGGCTACAGGGATAGCAACTACAGAGATGCAGGTTTTCAAACAGGTGGCTATCATGGTGGTGGTGGCGGATACCAAGGAGGTGGCTACAGCGGTTATCAGTCTTCATATACAGGAAGTGGATACCAGGGTGGTGGCAGTGGCGGCTACCAACAGGACAACAGATACCAAGATGGTGGGTCCCACGGTGATCGAGGAGGTGGGCGTGGAGGAGGGAGAGGTGGCCGTGGAGGTCGTGGTGGCCGTGGAGGCCAAGGAGGAGGCTGGGGAGGCAGAGGTGGACAGAACTTTAATCAAGGGGGGCAGTTTGAGCAGCACTTCCAACATGGAGGCTATCAGTATAACCAGTCTGGATTTGGACAAGGAAGACACTTTACTAGCTGAGGCTACTAAAGTTTACACTTCAGCAGAGCTCAAATAATAGAAACCTAGTTTCAGAGGCCTGATTTTAATTGTGTCTTGAATTAATGCAAAGCTGTATGTGACAAGCAAGCTCTTTTTTGGGTGAGATGCTTTGCTTTGAGCATAGGAGTAGACCTCTGATTTTCCTTTTGTCTGACTAAAATAACTACACTGCCACTCTTCAATGGGCTCCACCAAACCTTTGACTAATAGCCATGCTTTTTAAACATTGGACTGAATTCCTCTGATCCAACCATTTTGTTCAGCAGTTCTCATGGTGTGCCTGCCTTCCATTCTGAGGTATAACTATAGACATGAAGACTTGTTTGTTCAGACTTGTAATACACAAATGGTTTTGTTTCCGTGTTCCTTTCTAAATGCTTTTTCAGACATATGTTCAAACACAGTTTTGAGTGTTGCTTTGACTTGCTGGCCTGCTGTGTTAGTCAAGAAGAGGTTACACGCACCCACCCACCCACACCTGCTTGCTTCTGAATTGCTCTCTAACCAGTATGTCTGCTGTGTCTATTATATGAGCTCTTCTGTAGATTTCACATCCAGTAGCCTTATCTTCCACTTATCAAAAATTGCACCACCTGCTTAACTCTGGAGATTTTTGGCTGCTGCCAAGTCTGCAAAGATCATTTCAAGCCAAGCCAATCTGTCAACCAATAGTATATGTAGGCCTGTAGTTAAGTATAGTGATTCAAACTGACCTGCATCCATCCAAAACAAGTTGCTCCTTCTCTCAACCTAACTTTTACTTGAAATCATCTAGAAGAAAAAGCGAAGTGAAATTTATTTTATGCACAAGTTAATACCACTGGCTCAGCAAATCCAGCGCAGTTTCTTTGGGGGTTTTGGGGGTTATTTTGGTTGTTTTTTTAAGAAAAAAAAGAAAAAGAGAAATGCACTACGGCCTGGGGAGATTAGTTCCTACCTGGAGGTGGCCCTTTTATTATTGCTGCAGAAAATGAAGCCTGGCTGATGTTTGATGTTCTTACAGGTTTTTTTTTCCACTCCCTGAGAGCCACATAATGCTTCTTGCTGGGTTTTTGTGTACATAAACATTGTCAAGCTGTGAAAGAGAAAATGGCTGAAGGTGTGCTGATGTATAGAAGGCGAGCAATAAAAGTATCTGTATGTTCTCTGGTTGGTTTGGGATTCTTTTACTTCTTGGAGAGATTGAACAGAACAGTTGTGATAGTGGCTGAAAGCTTGAAAAGGTTGCTGGGCAATGTATTTAAAAATTGTATGTAATTCACACTTCCTTCGGTGGTCCTTCCTATTTTCGTATGAGAGTGAAAGATACTCATTAGTTGAATACGACTTGTTTGGGCCCAAAACAGACATAACTGGATTAAATGGTACAGCCTGTGTCAGCAGTTTTGATTGGATGAGCCTGTGAAGCAAAGGACTCGAATACTAGTTGTGACTCAAGTTTCAGGCCTTAGATACAGCCAATAGAGTAAATGAACACACTGAAGTGTCACTTAACTGCATTTGTGAGATCTAGGCAGAAGAAATCTTAAATTTACTCTGTAGCCACTAGGTGTTGCTACTGAGACACACGTTGCTTGAAGATCACACCATTAAAAGTAGGTAGGAATCTAGGTCATTGTCTGCTAGTCTTCATTTAATTTGCACTATGCCCAAACAGCTTGATAATGGAGAAAAACGCTTACCAAAGTGGACTTTGAATCCTGCACCAGCCGTTTACTTAAAGACTGTGGAAAGTTCATGGCATGAACTTGGTAGTTTTAATTTGAGAACTTTTCAGCTACATCTGAGCACTTTAACATTGCATTGTACAGCTGGCTTCTGGATCAGGCACTTTAGACCCTTTAGCTAATACATTTGCCGTCTGGTGGACTGTATGCTGTGCCTATGGCAGTTTCTGCTTTCTGCTAACAAATTTTTCATTTAGTGTAAAAGCCTTGTGCTGAATGGAGTCTGAACAGTTCTGATAGTTGCTAGCTTTCTTCACTTTGCCTCTCACTCTAACTGGGTTGGTGGTCTCAACTTGTTTATCTCATCTGTCAATTATAAAGTAGAGGAGGTATAAACTAAGTTTGGTAGCTTTTTCTCTTCTCTTTGCTGTAGCAAGAGACTATTCAAAATCAGTTGCTTTAGGAGGAAAAGAGAATGCCATAAATTAATACTGGTGCCCTTAAAGAACTGTAAGTTAGCTTTCTCTTCCTGAGCAAAGTCTGCTGCTTCCTTTTCAAGAGCATGACTTTTATTAGACCTTTTCAGCCTTGCTTTCCCTTTAGAACCTGCAGTTTCACTACCGTACTCCACAGGTTTAGAAAACTTCTGCTGGCAGGATTTTAAAGGAAGTGTGTGTGTGTGTGTGTGTGTGTGTGTGTGTGTGTGTGTGTAAATGGCCATTTTGGTCATCTCCTAAAAAGCCTAGTGAAGGTGTGTGGAGTCAGAGGGCTTCCTTTGCAGTTTCTCTCCGAGCAGAAGAAGGGCATAAGAGGAGCTCTGAGTCCAACACCAAGGGTGTATTGGGACTTGGTAGTAAACAGCTGATAGGAATGGAAGAGTGATTTTTCTCTTTCTTCCCTCAAAATCTCCCTTCTCTCTCACCAAAACTAATCATTGCCTTGTAAAAATGCTGTATTTCTCCTGCCAGGTTTATGCCATATAGTGGAAGAAGGAAAATTATAAAAAGGATAGGATTAATCAGGTATCTCACTTGGCCCCAGGGGAAAAGCATGAAATCCAGTGACACCCCTTCAATTTACATCCTTAGGAATCATAATATATGTTGATGATGAAGCATCTCATCCAGAGGCTTGGGGTAGCAGGAGAGGAGTAGGTATATGGGATTTGTCTAAGAAATCAGCCCTTCCGTTTTACACAGTTTCTCCCATGTACCCTTCAGAGATGTCTTGTGTACCCCCAGGGGTATGTATACCACAGTTTGGGACCCCTTGTGTAGGTGATTTTAAAGTTCATTAGCTTTTACACATTACACACAAAACAGTTCTCTGCTTCACTGAGTTAGACTGGGATTATGGTCAGTGACAACATAAATTCAGGCATAAGGGCTGAAGGATTTCAGATCTCAAAACCATGTTGACAGTCACTTCAACTTCATTTTTCATGGTTTTGGGATGTTGAGAGTCAAGAATCTAAAAAGCTAACAGCTGGTCTTTCTTTTCCAAGAGGAAAAAAACACTTTCCTTCCATCAGTTTCTGTTTCTTAATGTCCCATTGATTTCTTGGTTACCTTGTGGCTACTTGGTATTCCTGAAAAGCAAACACTGCGTTCTTTAGAGAGAAGAGAAGAGTCTTGGGTAATGGAAGCAAGTAGCTACTTGTTCATTATTGCCTGCTTGTTTTAATGAAGCTTCGCCCATGCTACTACACCTTGCTGGAAAGAGGTATATTAACTAAGGAGACTATAAAAATTGCATCCCCAGCTGTTGTAGTCATGCCAGCAAAACCCCTGCTGTACATACAGCTGTGCTGCCAGAAATGTTCCCCATCCCTTAGGTTATGTTTGGGCAGATGGTTTAGCAATGCTGGAAGATGAACTGGTACTTTGCACTGTGTAGCCACCAAGCCAGGGCTCTACTGGCATAGATGTAGTGATAGCAGCCCTGTTATAGTGGTTCTCAACCTTGAGTCAGAGCACCCCTAGGAAAATGCCTCTTAGCTTTTACTCATTTATGGACTACAGAAAAAATTCCAGAGCAATTCTTCTGTTGCAAAGAGCTCAGAAAGACTATAACAGGTCAGAATGGTTTTGAAAATCTGGATTCATGCTTGAAATCTTTGTGTTTATCTTATGAATCATGTGTAGGTGTTTGCATGCCTAACAGAACTAATAATGCGTGGCATCCTGCCAGCACCCTTAAAAGGATCTCGTGGAAGTCCAGGATGCAACAACATCCTGATCGAGAATCACTGGTGTAGGCAATTCCCCGAACCTCTAACTTTATGTAGAAGTACTTTACAATGCTGCTTCACCTATGCCAGAAATTCTTAAATGTACTGGGCTACTGGACTTCTGTCAGTCCTCCAGATCTTGTGTAGACTGCTGTGTGTCCATGTCCTCAGACTTTTAACTGAAAATGCTGTACAGGCACGTAAGGGCCAGGTGCAGACCCTGCTTGTGGCTTTCCAGCCCTTCTGGTCTGTGGACTGCAGATTGGGGACCACCAATGTATTGCATTCTCTTAAGGTGGCAGAATTCAAGTCCTGCCCTTCCGCTGAAAGCAAGGGATGACAGATTATTGGATGGAATTTTGTTATCGATTGAAATGTTCCTTCCAGATTTCATATACCCCATGTTCCACAGTGACCTCCTCCCTAGGTGTAGCACTGTGAAGTTTGCACAGAGATCAAGCAGAGAGCTTTTCCTCTGCTAACTAACTGAAGTTTAACTTAGTCCTTTGTCATGTTTAGCAGTATTCACTGAGAGAATCTTTTGCCTTCTAGGCCTCTCCTCTTGCCCCCTTCCAGACCTCTCCTCTCCTCTCCTCTCCTCTCCTCTCCTCTCCTCTCCTCTCCTCTCCCCCCCCACACACACTTTCTCTCTTCCAAGTCTGAGAGTCGCTTGTCTTCCTATTCCATTTTCTTTCCTACAGTAGCTCCCACTACCTGCTTCCGCAGTCTAAGGGTTTCACTTTTTATGGCTTTTCCTGTCCTGTCTTCTATTTGCTCTGTGTCATCCCTGGGTTTTAAAGAGCTGATGCTCCAAATGAGGTAGATGGAAAATGGGGTAGTTCCCTCCCCTCTTGCCTTGAGCCTGTCTCAAGTTGTCTGCTGACTCAGAGAAATGTTGTGTTAATTTATACTCTGACACTTTGTGACCAAGGAAGAGAAATTCAGCACTTTAAATCAGTGGGGGCTAACCTTTTTGAAGCTAAACCTTGCACCCTTTGAGTGTAACTCCAGTCCCTTTCCCTGCCTAAGCTGCTGCTGTGCATTCTGCTCCCTGCCTGATCTGCTGCTGTATTTTCTGCTCTCCCCTGAGCTGACAGGTGACACTCAGATACTGCCCATGCCACTTATGGCAGATGTGCTGTGGGTTGGCCACCCCTATTTTTAAATGAAGGCTGAATAATGGGAGCTGGATTGTTATAGATATATTTAAAAATGCACGCTAGTAGCAGAATCCAAACTTTCAAACTTCATCCTAGGCTATAACTTAGAGACAATTTGATCAAAGATTGAGTTTAAACAGGATAGTTAGGTCTACATCTCATGCTGCATCCTATCTGTAGTCAGCCAAATGCTTCAGTATATCATGAGGTAATCATGTCAAATTTCTGCCATGAGCTGTATATAGGGGGTGTTCAACCTCTGGCTGGCAGGCCAAATCCAGCCTACAGAGCCATGACATTTGACCTGTGGGGATCCCAATGAGTTGGAAACAATTGGCAGCTGGGGAGCAGTGGAAGCTCCATGCATCCCAGTCCATCCTTGTCCAAGCCATTGTAGCAGTGTGTCCAGATTGGGCTGGGCTGCTTCCTGCCTATGCATCCATGTAGGAGCTGCTCCACCCTACCTACCCACTAAGGCTATGGATCAGGGCCACTACATCCTTCCTAGCACATTTGGATTTGGGCTGAGCTGCTCCCCCCACTTCCCATGGGATGTCTGGATTGGGGTCAGGCACCCCTGTCAGGATCGGGGTGCTCTACCTTGTCTCCTGCCCTGCCTCACCTGCCATGTATCAGGATCAGGGCTGGATTGCACCCCACCCCCTGGGCAGATGGATCAGATTTGGGCTGTGCACCCCCCACAGCTGGATCCCCCCTGCCACCCTGCATGTTGGCCAGATCAAGCTCACAAACAAGATCTGGTCCATGGCTGGATTAGGCACTGCCTCATTTGGTTTGGTGTCTCAGCTCCTGAACTTGCGTACAAACCCTTGGACTGTTTTTTCCTATCGTGGTTCTTCCACTGTGCCATACTTCAGGTTGGAAGAATGGTGCTCAATTTTTGACACTACAGACCTTGCAGGTGCTGTCTCATTTCTGATTATCAAACTTCCTATGGTGTGGCCATACTGAACTGAATACCCCTGACCACCTCTGCTCAAGAAAGCAAAGCAGTCTTGGGCCTGGTCATAGTACTTGTATCAGCAATCATTTGGAAATTACAGGTGTTGTACATCTAAGACAATGGGCACATCTGCATGTGCTATTAATGCACTTGAATAAACTCTGGTGCAGCTCATGTCAGTCAGCCACTTCCCAGGCACAGTGTCTTCACGTGAACCTGGGACTGCAGCAATTCAAGCTGGAGTAAAGCAGCCCTGGGCTGGCAGAAAACCTGGGTGGGTCATCCCCAGGCTCTGGGTTGCGGCGCTGGGGCACGAGGGTGCTACAGTGCAAGGCTAAGCAGCAGGCAGTCCCCATGCTGTAGCGCCTTCATGCCTCAGCCAGTTCAAGTCACAGTCTACGTGTGAGTTTGAGTGCACATAATTAATTACTCTGCTGTAGGAGAGTACTTGTCCTGGACAGTACTACAACAGAGTTAATTAATTTACTGCACCCTAATATAGGCACATGTGAAAACACTTGATGCTTTACTGTAGAGCTAATTAGTTAACTCCATTGTAAAGCACACATGTAGATGCACCCAATAAGTCGTAGCTGAATGCTAGAAAATGAATGTATTGCAAGACTTCATTCTGCCATATCATTGTTTCTGAGCTGACAGGCTGGAATAGGAGGGAGGAAAAAACATTGCCGAGGGAATTTTGGTATGTATTTTTAAGAGACCTAAGGTGAAATTCCATTTGTGTGTCTAAATTGTGATTTTCTTCTACCCATCTACCCAGCTGTTTTAGCCTCTCAGGCTGCAAACATACGTTTCACTTGAGGTGGTCCTGATTGAGCCTAGTCAAAACTTGCAGCGGTATAACAAGCAGGGTTTGCATCCTGAGTGGCAGCTGACTGGTAGCACAGTAATGAGAGTGCTGTGCTGGGAAGTCAAATGCATTAGGCACGTGCCCTAACCACTCAGCTGTTGGTGCTGACTACATTCTGAACGTCAGAGTGAGCACATGCATCCAGCTACATACCTGTCTGGTCTGTGCTTAGCATGGGCTCAGTCTATGGGCTCACTTCATCCAAAGTGGGATGAGGGAAGTTGAATCAGTTTGTACGTGTAAGTGCCAAAAAGCACTTACACAGTTAGGAAAACTTACATTTAGATGCGCAAAGAGGAAACTGAATCCCACCCTTCATGTCTTTAGCACTTGCAAACAAGGTGGGAGCCTGTGACTAGCCAGCTTTCCACGGATTGCACCAACTGCTCCATGGTTCACAGAAGAAAGCTGTCAGGATAGATCAAATCAGCGTGACTGACAAAGAGCATCGCCACAAAGTGGACGTGCACCTTTTATCACCCTGCCTCTGCTCTTAGCATAACAGCTTGTGAGAGTGGCATGAGTGCATGCCTTTGCTTCAGGTTGTGCCCTTGTAAAGGCACACAGGGAGCCGAAAAGAAATTGCACATAGTTCCTAAGTGTTTTTTTGCTGGCTAAGAGCCAGTAAACAATTTTCCCTCCTTTGACCAAACAACAAGTAGAGCCTCTGAGCTCTGTAACAAAACAAGCTTAAGAAGGAAAATATGTTTTTCTCTTTTACTCTGTGCTTTTCACAGGACTGAGCAATGGCAGTGCCATTGTGTCCCCTTTGTTGTCAGTTAATTTTCCTTCTTGTCCATTTGGATCTTTCTCAAAACAGCAGAGAGAAAAATAAAGTTAAGAAAACAGGAAAACATTGCTGTCCAACCAGAACAGAAAAAGGCAAGTCATTGTGTCTGTGTCACGGGCAGATTTTGGCCCCACAACTCATTTCCACATCTGCATGAAATGCCGAGATCACCCTTCTAAACTTCGCAGCATTGACTCACCAGCTAGAAAAGCCAATTTTTTTTGGCCAAATCCCATCTAGTACCCATAGCAGCCTTTTGCTTATGCTTTTAATTTTTAGGGCCAGCTTTTCAAAAGTCATGCGCACCCATTTAGACAAATGGGCAAATGCATTTGTCATTTGGGGTGCGTGCTGAAGGCAGAGCTCTTTTGAAAAGCTGCCCAGTGTCTTTTCCTTTTCCTCCTCCTGTTGGCTCCTCCAAGTTCCCCAGATCATTTTCAGAGAGGCTTTCTCAAGAGTCTGCTGGAGACCATTGTCTCTCAGAAATGTGCAATCAATATTTGCTTTCCTTCCCCACCCCCACATCTAAATCTCTGTTCCTTTTGCCAGTGTTGCCTAAGCATTTCCCATCCTCACACCTCACTCTGACATGCCAGTGTGAAAATGGGACCTCAGGAAAAAGTACTGGCACATTAAAGATTGGATCAGTAGGAAAGAGACCTGAAGAAGAATGTCTTGCATTTGAAAGCTTGTCTAACTCTACCTCAACTATACAGTTGGTCCAGTAAAAGAGATCACCCTTTAAGAAATCCTTGTCTTTTGCATAATGTCTACACCATTATGGCTCTAGTATCACTCTAAGACTGCTAGTAAGGGATGAAAAGTTAGATACCATTTTGGGAAGGAATCTAGGATTAGGACTGAACACCACTCTCCTTGTAGAAGCGAGAATAAACAGAGGATTGCCAAGGAGGGCAGACAGTTCATTTGTTTGCCCCACTCTTGTTGCAGCTGCTGTGAAAGTAGTTTGAATGGAGAGGTGGAACAGAGACCTACCTGCTTTAGGCTTAAAGGCACGTCTGTAGTGCCACATGCTGCCCATATAGCTGTTCTATTTGCTGCAAGATAAGATAGCATGGATTTTTTTTATTTTTTTTTTGATGCCTGGATATCCAGGGGTCAAAAAAACCCATAATAAAAAAAAAAAAGCGGAGTGGCAGGGGCAGTGCACAGCGCTCAGAAATGGAGCCTGGCCATCCGGAGCCATGCTTTGGCTGCCAGCCAGGCTCTGAGCAGCAGGATAATCACAGCTGCAGCTCCAGGAAGTCCTCAGGACCCCAGTTAAGGCTGCTGGTGTCAGCACAGTGCTGGCCCCAGCCTCCCCTACCCCATCTGAAATAACCTGCTGTGCCAGAGGGTGCATGACACATACATTCTCTGGGGACAACTAGTGGCAGTACAGGGTGTGCTGCTGCTACTTGTCCCCGGGGGAAACAAATGTCCACACTCATGTGAACGTGGCCATAATACCTAAATTAGGATCTCATGATGGTACCAGGTTCTCTCCTGTTAGACATGTTTTGGCAAGTCCGTTGATAAATGTTAACTCTATTATGTGCAAAGATATGATCTATCAACTTATGGTGGGCAAGAGTAGCTGCTATATGCATGTTCAAGGAGAACTGAAAAGGCCTGGCAATTGTACGTGAAGTATTGTAGAATGAGCTGAATCACCAGCAGGTGTGGATCTGTCTGTCCCATTTCTCACAAATAAGGTCCACCTGAAACTATAACCTCTTCTAGCTGAGAGCTATCTAACCTTAATCCGTACCTTCTGTATTTCTGATAGATAAGATTTTTCAGGATCTCTCTGGGTATGTCTGTGTTATCTCTGCTTGCTCTTTTGCCTAGCAGTGTGTGACAACTTTATGTTTTGTCAGGTTGCAAATAAATCTATGCCTGAGTACTCCCACCATAGGGTTAAGGACCCATCTGTTACACTGACTTCCTTCAAAAGTCTCTCATATCTAATAGATACACTACTTGCTTGCCCTTGACTGCTCATATGTGGAGTTATGGGATGAACCTTGTGCTGTACACACCAGTCCCATAAAGCAACTGTTTCCTTGTATAGCTGATGAGAACCAGCCTCTCTCCATTTGCTATTTTAATACATTGTTGCCATGCTGTCCCTGAATATGGATAGGAGAGTAAGGAAGTTGCAAAAGTAAATCGGATTGAATGGCTTGATCATTCTCTATTAATTTTCAGGCCTCTAGTGAGGAGACTATTACTTCTCTAGGTCTCACATTCACATTGGCCTATCAGAACTTAAAACTTTAGGTGCTAAGAGTGCCCTGGCTAACTATTTTGAGAGCACTAAGAGACTTCAGAAATCTTCCAGCCACTTTATTTCATATGCCAACAGGCATGAAGGTCACACTCTTAACGGACTACATCTTGAAAGATTCATTCCACCCCCTCTAGGGTGTTATGTTGCAGTCTACCAGTATTATGGTTACCTTCCTGACACACCGTAGACATGGTCTAAGCACACCATGTATTGCTTGTAAATTGTCCCAAAAGTGGGACTATGTAGAGGACTCTAGAAGACAACAATTAAGGCTTCTCTGCTGTAACCTGGTCTAGGACCTGGCCCCTGTGTATTTATGCAACCTCCTTACACCCCTTCTTCTTCAGGATCCCAACTGAAACTTTGTTTGAGGAGCTGCTGGAAGGAAAACCAAGGATCTTTTTATAACTGTAACCTCAGATAGTTCAGAAACATAGAGGGAACATGAGTGCATGAGCATGCACACAGTTATTGTTATGAGACGTCTCCACCATCTGAGTAGCACCCACTAGTACATCCCTGTGTAGAGACCCTGCAGAAGCATCTGGTTACAGGTTTTTCATCAGTCCCATGGGCCACCCCTGCCCATTATGGGACGGGAAGGCCTGGGTGAGGGAGATTCCTTACTCTCCATCAATGCTGACCTCGTGAAGGAACACCTTGAGAGGCTGGATACCTTCAAGTCAGCTGGCCCTGACAGTTTACACCCCAGGGTACTCAAGGAGCTGGCCAGTATCATAGCCCAGCCCCTGGCATGGATCTTTGAGAACTCCGGGCACTCTGGTGAAGTGCCTGAAGATTGGAAGAAGGCCAATGTGGTGCCTATCTTCAAGAAGGGGAGGAAAGTAGATCCGGCAAACTACAGGCCCATCAGCCTGACCTCTATCCTGGGGAAGGTCTTAGAAAAGATTATCAAAGAGGCCATTCTTAACGGACTGGCTGATGGCAACATCCTGAGGGATACCCAGCATGGGTTTGTTAAGGGTAGGTCTTGCTTGACCAATCTTATTTCCTCTTATGACCAGGTGACCTATCACCTGAACAAGGGAGAAGAGATTGATGTCACATATCTTGACTTTAAAAAAGGCTTTGATCTGGTAACCCATGATCACCTCTTAGCAAAACTGGTTAACTGCGGCCTTGGCCTCATCACGATCTGCTGGCTGGGGAATTGGCTCCATGGTCGGACCCAGAGGTGGTGGTTGACGGAAGTCAATCGTTGTGGTGCCCATAGACCAGTGGGGTTCCTCAAGGCTCTTTCCTTTGGGCTTTACTATTCAACATCTTCATTGATGATGTGGACATTGGCGTCAGAAGCAGACTGGCCAAGTTTGCTGATGACACCAAACTTTGGGGTAAAATGTCCATGCCTGAGGACAGGAGGGCGATCCAGGCTGACCTTGACAGGCTCAGGAAATGGGCGGACAAGAACCTGATGGTGTTTAACACTGAAAAATGCAAGGTTCTCCACCTTGGGAAGACAAACCTGCAGCATGCTTATAGGCTTGGCAGTGCTATGCTAGCTAGCACTATGGACAAAAAGGACTTGGGGCTCATGATTGACCACAAGATGAACACGAGCCTTCAATGTGATGCTGCAGCTAGTAAAGTGAGAAAATGCTGGCTTGCATCCATAGATGTTTCTCAATCGAACCCCAGGATGTCATTCTCCCGTTGTACTTGGCCTTGGAGTCCAGAGGCCGAGCTTGAGAGAAGCTTGAGAGAGTGCAGAGGAGAGCCACGCACATGATCAGAGGTCAGGAAAACAGACCTTATGGGCACGGCAGGGGGCTGGACTCGATCTTCCGAGGTCCCTTCCAGCCCTATGGTCAATGAAATCTATGAAACATTGTTTCCAAGTACATTGCTCCCCCTTTTTCTAGTGGCAGTAGGGAATCACATGAACTGCCACTTCTTTCCAGGTGAGCGCTGACTGAGGTGACTGGTAGAGGAATGTGATCACATGGACTCCTCCACTGGGCTGAACTCCCCAAATGCAGCAGTTCTAGTTTTAACTAATTATTCATGCTCAGTGAAGGGAATGATGCTTGTTTAACCTCCAGGCTGGGCCAGGCACTGGATGACTGCACCTTAGCTGGGGGAAAAAAAAGAAGACATTCTCTATGCTGGGCCACAGACTCATTTCTGGAGGAAGCTTGAAGACCCATCAAAGAGCATCTCTGCATGGAGCTGTGGCAAGGAGAAGCTTCTGGATCTTTGCTCCTAAATAGATGAGTGAGTAGTATTCACAGAGCCCCCTCACTTCACACCTCCTCACAGCATAGCAGAGCCCAAGTAGTTTCACTGCCAGTGGCTGGCATGGAGTAGGGAATTGCCCTAAGGGCAAAAGGTCCCATCCTGATTCTATTGAGTGCAGGTGTCATGAGCTCAGGTCAGTACAACCCTACTCTGCTCTGTGTGGGCATGTTCCTCCTTGGCGTTCTGCTCCACGTGCATGGGAGGAGCCGTCACTGCCTGATGAAAACCACTCTGCTCATAACTCCTGTGGCTTAGGGTAGAATTAGGCTGTGAGGTGTGGAACCCCATGTATTTCATTAGCAAAGAAAGCATCTCAACCAGAGATCATAACCTAGAGGGCATGAGGGAGCTGCTGTGGAGGCAGCATGGAGGTTTCTGTGTGTGTCTCTCTGGACCTCCAATGAAACATGTAGAGAAATAAAAGACAGCTTGCAGGGGGCAGGGCAGCAGGAGAAAAAGGAGGTAGGAGGGAAGACCCACCTTATTCACCCAGGGGCCAAAGGATTTAAAACACGGTTGGCGATGAGCCTCCTCATTGGGAGTATCTGGGAAAGCACCTTTATGAGGCCTTGATTTAATGAACACATTAAGACAGAGGTTCTCAGACTCTGTGATACCATGACCCCTAATGCTGGATGGCGGCAGCGGAGGACGGGGAGCTCACAGCCGCCGCCATCTACCACTCCACACCGCTTCCCCGTGCCGCCATGCATACCCCTGGGAAGTTTGTGGCCCCCTTTTAAGTTGCTCACGACCCCCCGGGAGGTTGCGACACATGATTTAAGAACCCCTGCATTAAGATCTTGAAGATCTTAGGCACCATTGACTAGCAATGAAGAGGGGAACAACACAGAAAGAGTCTGAGCAAGGTCACATCAGATAAGGGAAAGGTTGTAAGTGTGCTATAGAAAAAAGTTTTTTTTTATGTCCCCTGACTAAACCATAAACTGTAGCATATCTGGCTGGCTAAGCTAAACCGCAACATAAGGCAGTTTCATTTCCCTTTACGTGCCTCTTGCAGCTATTAATTGAGTTGTTTGTAGCTAGGCCCCTTGAGTTTGGTTGTTTGGGAATTTCTGACCACCTACTCAGAAAGCTGATACCCCCCAGGACCAGTAAGAACAGGCACTGCAAGAAAGGGGCTTTCCTCACTTCGGATTCTCGTTCACCAAAACTACAGGGTAAGGCACCATTGTTGTCCTTAAGATGTGCCTGCTTGTCCATGCACATGTCAGATAAGCCTAAAGACAAGCTGGAAGCACATCAGAGTATTGCAAAGAAAAGGCTGATATTTGGAAAATTTCCTAATTGATTTGAATGAAAGCTGGAAATTGTGATTTTTCCCATGGCAAAGAAAGCTCCCAAATAGTTTAGCTTCAGAAAAATCTATCTCTTGTTGGTTTAATTTCCCCCCTCCCCCTAGATGTAGCAGCAGGCTTCCTAGTTTACTCCCTCAGAGGTCCCTGGAGGCAGGGAGCCCCTCTGTGTTGCATGGAGCCTAGTCTTGCCCAGGGTCCAGAGTACAGAGACCAGAAGCTTGGAGAGTTCTGGCTCATGTCAGGGTTTCCAGGCCCCCAGCTACGTGGTAGGAAGTAAGGAAAAGCTAAGATCCCTGGCAAACCATTTGGTGATCCTTGGGGCACTAGCACCAGAAGCAAAGTATGAAAAGGGAAGAAGCAGGCACTGGAGGGATGCTGTAGAGAGGAAAAGGCACAGGGATTTAGGAAAAGAAGGAGGCTTAGTGGACACACTGATCCCATAATCGCAGAATCATAGAAAATGAGGGTTGGAATGGAACCTTAGGGGGTCATCTAGTCCAAGCCCCTGCTCAAAGCAGGACCATCCCTAACTAGGTTATTCCAGCCAGGGCTTTGTTGAGCCAGGCCTTAAAAACCACCAAGGATGAAAATTTCACCACCTCTCTAGGTAATCCATTCCAGTGCTTCACTGCCCTCCTAGTGAGAGAGTTTTTCCTAATATCCAACATAAATTTCCCGTGCTGCAACTTGAGACTACTGCTCCTTGGTCTATCATCTGCCACCACTGAGAACAGTCCAGCTCCATCCTCTTTGGAACCACCCTTCAGGTACTTCAAGGCTGCTATTAAATCCCCACTCAGTCTTTGGTTCTCCAGACTCAATAAGCGCAGTTCCCTCAGCCTCTCCTCATAAGTCATGTCCCCCAGGCCCCTCACCATTTTTGTTCCCCTCCACTGGACTCTCTCCAATTTGTCTACCATTCTTTCTGTAGTGGGGGACCCAAGACTGAACACAGTGCTCCAGATGTGGCCTCATCAGTGCAGAATAGAGGGGAATAATTACTTGATCTGTTGGCAATGCTCCTACTAATGCAGCCCACTATGCTGTTAGCCTTCTTGGCAACAAGGGCACACTGTTGATTTGTATCTAGCTTGATTTATGCTTGACTCATGTCCACTGTAATCCCCAGGTCCTTTTCTACAGGGGTGCTGCTTAGCCAGTTGGTCCCAAGCCTGTAGCGGTGCATGGGATTGTTCTGCAGGACTTTGCACTTGCCCTTATTGAACCTCATGATATTTCTTTTGGTTCAATCCTCCAATTTGTCTAGGTTGCTCTGAATCCTAGCCCTACCCTCCAATGTATCTACTACTCCCCTCTGCTTGGTGTCATCTGCAAACTTGCTGAGGGTGCACTCCATCCCATCTTTCAGATTGTTAATGAAGATATTGAACAAAATCGGCCCCAGGACAAACCCTTGGGGACTCCGCTTGATACCAGCTGCCATCTAGCCATCAAACCATTGATTACTATCCATTGAGCCTGATGCTCCAGCCAGCTTTCTATCCACTTTACAGTCCATTCATCCAACCCATACTTTCTTAGCTTGCTTACAAGAATGCTGTAGGAGACCATATCAAAAGCCTTGCTAAAGTCAAGGTATATTATGTCCACTGCTTTCCCTGCATCCACAGAGCCAGCCATCTCATCATAAAAGGCAATCAGATTGGTTAGGCCTGACTTGCCCTTGGTAAATCCATGCAGACTGTTCTGGATTACTTTCTTCTCCACCAGGTGCTTAGAAATGGATTTACTGAGGACCTGCTGCATGTTTTTTCAGGGACTGAGGTGAGGCTGACTGGTTAGTTCCCTGGATCCTCCTCCTTCCCCTTCTTAAAGATAGACACTATATTTCCAATTGTCCAGTACCTCCCCCGATTGCCATAAGTTTTCAAAGATAATGACCAGCAGCTCTGCAATCACATTAACCAACTCCCTCAGCACCCTTGGGTGCATTGCATCTGGCCCCATGGACTTGTACATGTCCAGCTTTTCTAAATAGTCCCTAACCTGTTCTTTCATCACTGAGAGCTGTTCACCTTCTCCCTAAACTGTGCTGCCCAGTGCAGTAGTCTGGTAAAAAAGGTATTGAATACTTCAGCCTTTTCCTCTTCACCTGTCACTAGGCTGCCTCCCCCATTCAGTAAGGGACCCACACTTTTCCTGACCTTTCTCTTGTTGCTAACATACTTGTAAAAACCCTTCTTGTTACCTTTCATGTTACCTTCTTGTTACCTTATCCCTTGCTACCTGTGATTCCAGTTGTGCTTTGTCCTTCCTGATTTCATCCCTGCATGCCTGAGCAATATTCTTATACTCCCTCTCTAGTCATCTGCCCAGCTTCCACTTCTTGCAAGCTTCCTTTTTGTGTTTAAGCTCATTGAATACTTCTCTACTGGGCCAAGCTGGTCACCTGCCACATTTGCTATTCTTCCTGCACATTGGGATGGCTGGTTCCTGTGTCCTCAGCAAGGTTTCTTTAAAATACAACCAGTTGTCCTAGGCTTCTTTACCCCTCAGACTGGCCTCCCATGGGATCCTGCCCATCAGTTCCCTGAGTGAGTCAAAGTCTGCTTTTCTGAAGTCCAGGGTCCTTAATCTGTTGCTCTCCTTCCTTTTGTCAAGGTCCCAAACTCAATCATCTCATGGCCACTGATGCCATCCCTTTCTACATCTCCCACCAATTCTTCCCAGTTTGTGAGCAGCAGGTCAAGAAGAGCATGGTCCCTAGTTGGCTTTTCCAACACTTGTACCAGGAAGGTGTCCCCAACACTCTCCAAAAACTTCCCAGATTGCCTGTGCACAGCTGTATTGCTCTCTCACCAGATGTCAGGGTGACTGAAGTTCCCCATGAGAACCAGGGCCTGTGATCTGGAAACTTCTGCTAGTTGTATGTAAACAGCCTCATTTACCTCATCCTCCTGGTCTGGTGGTCTATAGCAGACACCCACCACAATATCACCCTTGTTGCTCTCCCCTCTGACTTTAACCCAGAAACTTTCAACAAAGACTTTCAATAATGCACTTGTTTCCTTGCAGGCATGATGAAAGTAAGCACCTCTCCATTTGCTGATTTAATACCTTATTGCCATGCTGTCTATGAATAAGGATGGGGGCTAGGGGAGTTGCAAAAATGAATCAAACTGAACCATTTGATCAACTTCAGTTCCTCCTCAGGTGTCTACCCAGAAGACTCTTACTTTTCTAAAAAGAGAATCAATTCTGCAGCTTCAATATTAGAATAAAAATGAAAACAAATGTCACATTGATCCTGGGAGAAAGCCCTTCTGTCCTTGGATCCTCTGTCCTACTTCAAGTACTTGTGGAATATGTGAGAGAAAATGTGCCAACAATTTTTCCTGAGACAATGCTGTGTAGTTGCAGCTTATCCATGTTAATTGCCAGAGGGGCAGTGTGTGTAAAGAGCTGTGCCACTCTTCTTCTGTCCCAGGTTGTGACTTGGATCAATCAGACTTGCTTCAAATGAGGTATCTGTTTATACCCTAAGACTAGAGTTAGGACCTGTTACATAAATAAGGGAACAGGCTTTATACCAAAAGGTCCAGACCTGCACCACTGATGGGAAAGCACTACTGGGCCAAAGATCAACTGCATGTCTAACAGCTAAAATCCAGTATCTCACCCAATATAGTTGTTATAAACTGATACTTCACAACACAGGAGAGCTTGGCATGTCAGCTTTGTATGAAGTCTCCAATTCTAGCAGACTCCCTAATGATGGTTCAAGCCATTGTGCCTAAAGTAGTCCAAGCCAGGATGTAAATTAGGCTGAGAAGCATCCAAGGGTGGGTTTTACAAAAGTCCCCTGAGTGACTTGAGGATGTACATAAGCCCCAGGGATTTTTAGCTGTGATTTACACTCTCAGGTCAATGGGGTACTTCTGAAAGTCCCATCCCACACAGCTACCAAGTGAAGACACATTTGTGTTCATTATAGATCCCAGTGCCATCTCAAGAGGGACACTGTTCCTTTCGCAACATCAACTGTGATCAAGCAGACACAGTGAAATTCTGGCCAGGTTTCTCTTCATGAAATCCAGTGTTAAATTTTATTTAGATACCTTCAGTTTGCTGAAAAGAGAATATTTAAAAAACCCTAAAAACTGAAATGTTTTATTACATGCTAATTTTATCATAATCAGTGCTGGGGGAGAGAATCTCTCTCCAGTTATTCTATAATCATACATATGAATAATAATATTTGTCCTGAAATTCCTACAGTCCTTTGACACATGCTGTGGTTTGAGAGCCTCTTTTTGTGGCCTTGTGTTATTAAGATGTGACACACTTACATGATGTGTTTAACAGGAACAACATAAACATCTTTAAAGTTGGAAAGACTGGTGTGCAAAGGCTTTTAACCAAGGAGAGGATTTTAACTCTGACTCTTGAAAAGACTCCCATTTGAGATTTAGCAATGAACATAAATTTCTAGTTTTTTTCCAAAGATCCTTATGAGCCTCTAAACAAGATGCTTTATCAAATTAACTTTGGCAGTCAGATCCCATTCTCACCATAACTGGAATAGGTATGTTGAAATGATGCAATATTTTAAAAAATGATCAGGTCTATCCTCACTGGTTTGCAGAACTGCAGAATCAAGCATACAGTCAATTTCTCCCTGCTGGCCAATACCTTCCAAGAAATCTAGAAATCTGCTCTTTCTTTGCTGATGACTTACGTGTGAGAAAATAAATAGTGCATTTTAACTTTACCACCTATTACATAAGATAACAGGAAGATCTTCTGAATTCATAAAGTATAAGTATGAGGTACAGCAAAATTTCCCATAGTCAAAGAGTGGTCTACAGACGTCTGTATCTTGTTGAGTTCCAACAGCCATCTTAATTGTCCTCCATCTTTCAGGGCAAGTGATCAGCTATCCTGCAATCAAAGAAAAAAAAACCCCAAGCAAGGGCTTTTTATATCCCGTCAAGCCCAGTAACTCATTAAAAGCAGCAGAACTCTGAGGTGCAATCTTTTTTACTGTTCCTAATAGTAACCAAGACAACACTCTAATTTCGCTTACACCACCATCCATTAAATTCTAATCCTACCAAATCCAAAGAGTGATTCTGCATTAGGATAGTGCTGCAAGGCAGATAGCCAAGAGGCTGTTCCACTTTTACTGTTTTAGAAAGGAAAATACCCACTGAAAGTGAAACACATTTTTTTCAAGAACATGTGTTAGGGAAAGATGCTAAACTCATTGCCAAAGTTAAAGTAAATAATAATCAGGCAGAGAAGTCTGGGTTTGTAGAAGATAGTTGCAGATATTAACAGTTTAGCATTATCAAGCATAATTTTGTTCAACAAGTGATAGCAGAAATGTATGTAAATGTTTTAAAAGAAGATAAAGCAAGTGTATGTCCACTGTGACCTGTAGCAAACTTTAAGAAGATCTGCTTCCATTCAGCTACCCACCTCAGATTCCTGTCTTTCCTGGGGTGTTTCTATTCCATTCTGGTCCAGTGCATGTTCTCGTGTCTCTGCTTCAACATGTGTATTAGCCTGTCCATTGGGCTTTTCATTCTCCCATTTTGCAAAGCCTTTGTTCTTTCCAGCTTTGCTGTGGAACTTGGACTTCATTTTAGGGAAGGTATGGGACCCTGAGTCACTCCAGCCAGGCTCATGCCACAGTGGGTCTGTCTGGGTTGCTTGACTGGTGGTGACCCGCTGCAGACGGACAGAAATCTTCCGAGAGGAGCCAGTCACTAGGGTTATGGCTCTTCCATCCAGGTCCTGATGTCCTGTAGCAACACTGGGAAACTCAAATACTTCATCTTGTACTAGAAGAGAGAGATGGGAGTAATTTATTTGCAATATGCCACTTCAGTATCTTTTATGAGCTGAGACTTTTTCAAAGGGAACTCCTATATCTCATTCCAACTCTTCATAGTCTGTTCAACTTCTGGAGTCAGATTTTGCAACCCTTCCTCATGCTGAGTAACACCTTATTTTCTGGGTAGCCAGACTGGGAGAGGGTTAGTCTTTGACTAAGTTGCTCCTCTCTGTGAGAAAGTGTGACATGATCAGGCCCTTCTAGAGTGAAATGAAGAAGGCAGGGCTGGGAGGGGGTCAGGATGGGGTGTCACTTCGGAGCAGGAAGGCATGGAGGAGTTCTGGCTGACTTAGCCAACATTTCCCTTGGAGCATGTGGGACTGGTGGTTCTACCTACCATGATTGGAAAGTATGGCTCTTGGCCCTGGGCCAGCTCCAAATTGAAGTAGATGCTAGACAGGCTGTGCCTATATACTGTTTGGATCACAGTAGCATTTAGAGACTGCTGCTGGCCTTCTCCTTACTTGCATGTGCATGGGGAAGCCAAGGCTGGGATAAGGCTGCGGAGGTGTCCTGCCTTCCTCAACTCTTGGCAACACAGGTTGTCTGGCCCAAGGAGGGCTGAAATTTTGCTGCATCCCTTGTTATTCGTTTGGGTGCTCAGAACCTCAAACAGGCATCACTGTATCATTTAACTCTAAAAATAAGTAAATAAATGCTGCACCCTTTCAAATGGTGACAGGATTATTGGAGCAGAGCTTGTGGAGACCAACTCTACTCACAATGCAGCCTAGTCCCTTGAGTGAGGGGCGTATTCATCAAAGGTCTTGCTGTAGCTGCAAACTGCTGGAGGCTGTTCTGAGGAATTGTCGGAGTCCCTTCAGACATGCAAGAAGCTGCTCATCATATTTAGAGGTCAGGCTGTTTGGACATTTAGGACTTGTTTACAGTGTGTTGGAGACTCCTGAGCATAATGGAGGGGTGGGGTGGGGCAGGGGCACAAGCACTTCTATATTTGCAGGCTCCAAACCCAGAAGTATGGTTGTGAGGCTAGCTGGTCTCCAGTGGACCTAACAGCTGCCATTTGGGACAAGGGTAGGGCTGCCTCATTGGTGAGCTTCCATGTTTGGAGCATGCTTGTAGATTCAAGTGGGTTGTCTCTACCTCAGCAGTGGTAGAGACAACCAGGTGTACAGACAAGCCCTTGTATGTCACCATCTATTCCAAATGAACATAACGCAACAATAAAGGGTTTTTTTTACCTGGAGGCAGAGAGGGACTGCTAGGCAAAGACCCGTGGTTACTGCCTGTGGAGGTTCCTCTGGAAAATTTCTTGCAGGCGAGCACAAGCAGGTCCCTGCACTGCTTATGGCAGTTGGCACCACAGTCTGTAAGAGATTGCCAAAATGTGGCATGTTATCTGTAGCCACCTGATAATGCCAAAGGTCTGTGAATGAGCTGACGTGGGCAGAAAAGAGTTCAATGGGGTTAGGAAGTGAGGAGCTATGACAGGGACAGTTTCTGTGGCAGCTGACCCTCAGCAGAACTCAGAAAAAAAAGAAAATCGGTCAAAATAATACATTTTTAGTGGCATCAGAAAGTCTTATTGAGACAAGAGGCCGAGTCTGTAGTTACTGGGTGACACATGGATCCAAGTATTAGTCTATGCTGAGCAGGTCACTGATTTCAAGGACTGTACACCACTGGGCCAGTCTTCAAAAGTGGATAGTTGGGGTCTGTAGCTTGGAGTGTCACAGTGGGCATTTTAGGGAGCTTTCACTGATGGTGTAAGCAAGGCCAGCTTGGAGATACTGCTCTTTTCATACTCTGAGCCTGGCAGGGAGCCAGTGAAAGTATTTTTACATTGTTAGCACTTCTAGGACTGCAGCTGCACATACCCAAGCCAGATTTAACCTGGACATGGAGGTCAGTGTGGCCTGCAAAACACTCCCATGGCTGTGCTGAGCACCATGCTGCTGTGCCTACACTATAAGTGGAGGCTAGCTCTGGTGTGTGTCCATGATTTGCATGCATAATACTGGTTGCAGTGAAGGCAATGCCTCCAGAAGAAGCTAATTAAAGGCTGGTGTTTTCATAGGAGCCCAAAGAAGATCCCATCTTCCACTCTCTTATGCTCCACTGGAAATCTCAGCCTTCTCTACTGTGCATCTCTAACAACATATTTTCTGCCATAAAAGAAACATTGCTGGATAGCACTTGTATGGCTCACTGTCCAAGTACAGTTCTGTTTGGAGAGGTGACTCTGAAGATGTCATTATAGAGCTCTATGTATTTTCCAGTGTGGTGGCTCCCAAATCCAATCCATTCATTTGATTAATACAAAAGTAAGTGCCTTCCTCTCTTGTAGTTATTTTCCCTAAATAGGCAAAATGAAGTGACAGGCCCTGTATGGTGGTGGTTAATGTTCCCTAATGCCCATTAAGCAGAAGGCCCTTAGCTTGGGAGTTGAGGAAAACAGACTTGGGCAGGCAACTCCTCATGCTGGCACCCAGTCAAAAACTTATAAATGGAAAGAAAACACTTGCTCCAAGCTTGGAATAAGAGGTGGAAAACCAACCCTCTTCCTAACAGATTATGGATCAGCAGGTGCCTGCATGGGATAGATGGTTTTTATAACTGCTGCCCAGGAGATTCAGTTTGGGCTCTGAGAACAAAGCTGAACACTCTCACGGGTATGATCCATCACCTGCAAAGCTGGCCTTGCAAAGGAGCACATTTCACCTTAACTATGTCTCAGCCAAACTAATGTTACAGGGGATGATGCAAGAACAAGAGGGAGTTCAGCTTGGTTTTCAGTTCCTAAATTGATTTGCAGGACAGCAGTTGCAACACCTCCCCAGATTACTAGTAAAAGAGGTAGTTTGTAGTTTACCCTTATAGCACTGCTTTGAGAGTGGTTGGGGATGGGAGAGAAGAGCTAAAGACTCCTTTCCTTGCATGGCCTAACAATATCCAGACATGCTCGAAATGATGGGAATCCTGGGATTATATAGGCTGTGCCATGGATGCTCCCACATCCTGGGAGGAGCAGAGATTTAGACAGAAGCCTGGTTCCCTTAAACCTGCAGGACAACAGGAATGCAGAATGCTGTAAATTATTCCTCCTTCCAGTATCACTAGGAGGCTTTGGAAGGCTCTGTGGCTTTCTGGAGAAACAGAGCCTGCATAGAGATAGGACCCTATAGCTCCCGAAGTGAGGATGTCAGTGCTGGAAATCAGTAAGGTGAAGTAATGGTGGAATGCCGCAGTACCATTATTCAGGGTCTCTTACCAGAGAACTGTACTTGCTTGCTGAAGCCATTCAGTGCACAGTGTAACACCTACTGGTTTGTGAAACATAAATGATTCATAGGTTTGAAGGCCAGAAAGGACCATTGTGGTTAGCTCATATGATCCCCTGCTTCACACAGCAGAAATGCCGTACAATTAGGAAAGTAAAATGTCTCAGGAAAGCATTGGATTTGGCAGAGATATAAGAGCTCTGAGATTTGGGGATTTTTAAATAATTTTGTTGGAGGGGAAAGAAGCCTCGACATGAGAGACTGAGCCACCTAAGGATGAGGCAGTTTCTTATCAGTGTGGTACACAGCTCATTCTTGCTGTTGCAGTCACTTTTCAATTTAGGGCCCAAGGGGCTGGAGGAAGATAAAGTACCAGCAGAACACATGCATCAGGGGACTCCGAGATACGTCCCCATGGAACTGCAGAACCTCTGGCATTTCTGGCTTTGGCTGCAGAGACTTCATTACTCCCTTTAATAAAGGGAGGCTGCACACATGGTTGACAGTCATGTGCCATACTCCCAGCACCCAGTGACTCAGTAGTGTTGTTGCTAAAAATATGAGCCTTTACTTAGTTGTGGTACAAGATGTGAATGCCAGTGTTCTGTAAACAACATGCAGGTATTATTTCTTTACCTTTGCATTTGTATCCTTGTTTGATTATGCCCCAGAGCTGCAATGAAAGACAAAATAACGTCAAGGAATCAGAAAAGAAAGCCAGAAGGAATGAAGGAAGCCCCAGTGGCTACAAAAGCACAAACAGGATACAACAGCTCTCAACACCCTTCCTTTTAGGTAGACCTCCCCTACCATTTGCGATGATCAAACTGGTGCAGCTTCCCTCCCTCATTCCTACCACCTGCAATGGAGCTGGCAGGGGAGAGGGGGCACAGAAGATGGGTGAAAGGGATGAAAAACTGCTACCAAGCCAGTTTGAGGAAGCCAATCAGTGCACACTGGCTGCATCCACACGAGACGCTGACTGTGCAGTCATTACTACATGAACAAGTACTAAACGACTGTGCAGTAACTGGAGTTGCTGAGCAGTAGCACGGCCGAACAGCTTTTTTTGTGACACTGACTGTGCAGTAGCTTGTGACTACTGCGCAGTAGTGTCACATCACGTTTCTTGCCATGTGACGCTACTGTGCAGTAGTCATTGGCTACTGTGCATTTAGTGTCTTGTGTAGATGCAGCCACTGTGACCCCATTGGTTCATGAAACTGATCTGTCTATGCATTTCTAACATATCTGTACCTGGATGGCATGTGGTACTGAAGTATGTCTGGGTGAACTAATGTTGGGGTTAAAAATTAGGTCCTCGTTTACAATAGCAACCCCAGAAATCTGTTACCTAGACATTTAAAGAAGGATGCGATGTTCCACATCCAGAAGGTTGCAGGAACTTACAAGCAGAGAGCCATTCCAAGAGACAGGAGAGTAGAGAGCCAGGGGCAATTGTCCCAGGCTCTGGTCTGAGGGAAGTAGGGGAGGGGGGACCTCATGTTGCATTCAGTATACATCTTTTGCCCTGAGATCAGCAAACCCTGCCCTACCACACCCCAAATTAGGATGCACATATTAAGTGGAGAAGATGATTTTCTGTCTGGGAAAGATGCACCCTGCTTTGATTCCTGCACTACAGGGCGGTAGCAATGACACTGCTACTCAGGTAGCTGAGGGAGTCTATTAACCCCAGCTGCAGACCAGTTGCATTTATATCAGCAGGATAGCACATTCTCAAGAGGCAGCTGCTTCTGGAGGTGATATTGCAATTCCTCTGAGGAGCTAGCAGGGGGCCAGTGCTGTGATACCAGTACAACTCCATTGAAACCTGGTGTGTCATTTTGACAGACCATGACATGGGTTTGAAGGGTGGAAAACAACTTGTACTGGGGGGGAGAGAGCATATGTGTGTAAGACTGGTGGCACAGCAAGCAAAGAAACAGCAGGTAGGGTGGGAAAGTTAGAGGGTTTAAGAAACACTGAAAAGGGAGGGGCAGATATGTGCAAGTTGGGAAATTGTAAAAAGAAGCAAGATGAAGGGTGCAGACAAGATAGGGAAGGGATCTACAAAGGAACGGGGGTATGAAGCAGAGCAGAGCATAGCAAACAAGTTGGAAAGAAGGTTAGTAAAAGTACAAAAGAAGGGACAATGGCAGCTGTCAGGGTGCATGATTAATTTAGTCCATATCTTTTTTCATTATTTCTATACAGAACACACTTGATTTACATGGCTAGGTAGTGACAGTTGTACCTATCTGCATTAGTTTGACAATTGGCACTAGAACTGATAATGCTGCATTAGTTTAAGTAACTTTACTAGTCTCTTTTGCTGCTCCCTGCTTATGATTCCTCATAAGAGCAGCAGTTTTCCTCTATTAAACTTTGAAATACCCTATTTTTCTCACATACAATATGCACCAAAATATAATAGGCACCTTGCTTTTGAAAGCTAGAATGAAGTAACAAATATTTTCCCAGATATTATGGCTATGTAGAGCATTGATGGGGCCTAATCTTCAGCTGAGTCACCCTCCCTTTTCTGCTTAACAAAAGCTGAAACCCTAGCTTCTGCTGGAGACTATCCTTGGGTAGATCTATGATTTTGAAAAGAGCTAAAGAGTCTTCAGGGCTGTGAATCTGGGTGAGAGACCAGGAGCAACTAGCAGACAGCAAAACTGCCTGCTGCCCCCTAACTTAAACTAGTTGTGCATTCAGTGGAAGTATATGAATTCACAGATTATGCAGTCAGAAGCGATCGTGGTGATCACTTTGCATGACCTCCTCTATGACACAGGCCATAGGACTTCCCTGAATTAATTCTTGTTTGAGCTACAGCATAACTTTTAGAAAATAAATTGATTTTAAAATTTCTAACAGTTCCCACTATGTTCATGCAACATAGATTATAACTTTAATCAGTAATGGCCGTATGCCATTAGATTTTAGCTTGACCTTTAACATTAACTTCCATCTAATATTTGATATTTTACTGTGTAGTGCTGACCCTTAACTGTCATTTCAGTTCAGCCTTATGTATATCAGTGCACATTATTTTGACTATGAATCACTGCATCAATTCTAAACTATGCCCTGCCCTTGGGTGAACAGAATTGAAATGCAGAACTAATGTATGATGAGTTTTTTAAATCCAGCTTCTTTTGCTCTCACGTACAATCAGCCCAATCTATCCCCAGCATAATACCAGCAGATTTAGTGATTTTGCATGAAAGATTAATTTGACCTTTTCTTTATCTACTTTACAACCTCTAATAGGTTTTTTTCTTGGACGGCATATGAAAAATAAAAAAATGTAGTTTAGCAAAATAGTACATTCATCCAGAGCAGGAAAGTGATAAAATTGTTGCCCCAAACTCATTATGCAATTGCTTTGAAGTCTCAGCAACTCTCAGGATCAGGCTCCAAGGTGATGTCAACAGAAGGGCAAGAAATAAATCCCCAAAGAACTATAGTGCCCTCTTCACAGCTAGGGACAGACATTACACATAAACTGGTTAAGTGATCAGAAACTGGTTTAAACCTGTAATAGAACAGATGCTCAATTCACATAAACCAGTTTGAGAATGGCTGAAACCTGTTTGAAATAAACCTGGTTGAATGTAGTATCAGGCTTAACTGCTTTGGCTCAGACTGGTTTATACAATGTCTGTCCCTAACCCCTTGCTGGTTTAAGATAAACCAGACACCCCAGCATCCCAGCATGCTCTCTGGGTTGGGTGAGGCTCTCTGCTCCACAGCAGAGCTGGCCCCTCCCCTCTGCTCCCTGGCTGGAGCTCCAGAGACCATGGGCTGCTCCCCACCTCCCCTCACCACTCACTGCCAAGCAGGAATTCCCCTGTCCCCTTGCCTTGCTGAGGAGGTGTCTGTGTATTAGCTAGCAGACCACATGTTGGCTACAGTCAGTGCTGAATCAACAGATAGAATCAACAAGTAGGTAATGTCTCTCTGTTATTTTCTTAACTGGGTGATAAACACTGTTATCAATTCCCTGCTGGGCTAATCACAGCGTCCTGTCTGAGCCTGGCCACACCTCCCTCAGTTCAGTGCTGTGGAAAGAAGGGAGGGCTACTCTAGTGCCCCCCAGCTTCTAGCCTGAGCCACTGCAGGCATGTGCCAGCATTTCTGGGATGTCTGTCTGGTTACAAAACTGATTTAGCCTAGCCAGGTTATATTAACCTGCAAAGATTGAATCAATTCAGGATCAGGCTTTTTGAATGTCTGTCCCTAGCCCATGTGTTTAAATGTTCTTCTGTTCTGACCTCCCAAATAACACAGGTTATTTCACCCACATGCTCCCATATTGAGCAGAATAGTCTATGCTTTACACAAGCAAGACTTCTATTAACTATTGCAGCAGCAGGTACTCACACATGTTAAGCAGTTCTCACATCTTTAACAGAATACATGAGAAATATATTGCCTCACTGTCCTCTAGCATGGCTTGACTATTTTGATTAAAACAAAGGAGCAAACCCTTTCTATTTAGCTTACATATATATTGATCTCTAGTAACAGGTATGCAACAGAAAGAGATCTCTTGGCATTAAATGTTTTAATTTTTGTGTCAGACATATGGCCCACAGAGAAGATCCAGTCTGCATGATGCATTTATCTGACCCATGGGTTGTTTGCCATATAAACTGCCATTTAAAAGAAAGGTCCCTAGTCCTTAGAAGGCAAAGAAAACCTTCTGAATGCAATTCAAGTGTAACTAATGCACTCATATCTTCCTGACGCTGCCTGAAACAATAGCTCTGAGACGCGTGATCTCTACTGCCATGAATCTGCCTGGAAGTGTCAGTCTTAAAATTCTGACACACTTCAGTCTCAACCTTAACTATTGCATTGCCTACCATTTGGGCATGTTTTACAGGGTTTAGTGGGAGTGAAGTGCTTTGGGAGGCAGGAATTGAGAGCTGCTACTGTGAAGGAAATGCAGAGGGAAGAAGTGAGGGGAGGGAGGTGGAGCTGGAAAGGAGGAAAAGAAAAGCAAACAAATGGTAGAAGTGATGGCTCAGAAAGAGGGCGGATTTTCTTTAGGGAGCAACACTGCAAGTGATATACCTCAGAAAGCAAACTACTCCTGATCATTTTGCCAGATGCCATGGACATCAGTGAGAACTGCAGTGGTGATGATAAAGTCCCAATTTTACGCTCTTAAACATAGGCCATAAATAAAGATGGAATGGAGACCTCTGCCTTGAAAGAGCGTGACCTTGGCCACTGCTTTTGTAGTTTCACTATAGAGATTTGCTTTCATCAGTCCCTGTCAGTGGTTATTTTTAAAGGGAACAGCCATCCAACATTCATAGATTCATAGACGTTAGGGCCGGAAGGGACCTCAATAGATCATCGAGTCCGACCCCCTGCATAGGCAGGAAAGAGTGCTGGGTCTAGATGACCCCAGCTAGATACTCATCTAACCTCCTCTTGAAGACCCCCAGGGTAGGGGAGAGCACCACCTCCCTTGGGAGCCCGTTCCAGACCTTGGCCACTCAAACTGTGAAGAGGTTCCTCCTAATGTCCAATCTAAATCTGCTCTCTGCTAGCTTGTGACCATTATTTCTTGTAACCCCCGGGGGCGCCTTGGTGAATAAATACTCACCAATTCCCTTCTGTGCCCCCCTGATGAACTTATAGGCAGCCACAAGGTCGCCTCTCAACCTTCTCTTGCGGAGGCTGAAAAGATCCAGTTTCTCTAGTCTCTCGTCGTAGGGCTTGGTCTGCAGGCCCTTAACCATATGAGTGGCCCTTTTCTGGACCCTCTCCAGGTTATCCTCATCCCTCTTGAAGTGCGGCGCCCAGAATTGCACGCAGTACTCCAACTGCGGTCTGACCAGCGCCTGATAGAGGGGAAGTATCACCTCCTTGGATCTATTCGTCATGCATCTGCTGATGCACGATAAAGTGCCATTGGCTTTTCTGATGGCTTTGTCACACTGCCGACTCATGTTCATCTTAGAGTCCACTAGGACTCCAAGATCCCTTTCCACTTCCGTGCCACCCAGCAGGTAATTCCCTAGGCTGTAGGTGTGCTGGACATTTTTCCTCCCTAGGTGCAGCACTTTGCATTTCTCCTTGTTGAACTGCATTCTGTTGTTTTCTGCCCACTTGTCCAACCTGTCCAAGTCTGCTTGCAGCTGTTCCCTGCCCTCCAGCGTGTCCACTTCTCCCCATAGCTTTGTGTCATCTGCAAACTTGGACAGAGTACATTTCAATCCCTCGTCCAAGTCGCTGATGAAGACATTAAAGAGTATCGGTCCAAGGACCGAGCCCTGAGGGACCCCACTACCCACACCCTTCCAGGTCAAAGCCGACCCATCCACCACGACTCTCTGGGTGCGACCCTCTAGCCAATTTGCCACCCACCGGACTGTGTAGTCGTCCAAGTCACAGCCTTTTAACTTGTTCACCAGTATGGGGTGGGATACCCTATCGAAGGCCTTCCTGAAGTCTAAGTATATGACATCCACCCCTCCTCCTATGTCCAGGTGTTTCGTAACCTGGTCATAGAAAGAGACTAGATTGGTCAGGCACGATCTGCCTGCCATGAACCCGCGCTGGTTTCACCTCAGCATAATTTGTCCTGCCGGGCTCTCGCATATGTGAGCCTTGATAATTTTTTCAAAGACTTTGCCAAGGATGGAGGTGAGACTGATTGGCCTATAGTTGCCCGGGTCCTCCTTCCTCCCCTTTTTGAAAATGGGGACCACATTGGCCCTTTTCCAGTCCTCCGGGACTTGGCCCGTGCGCCACGAGCATTCAAATATTCCCTCCAGTGGCTCTGCAATGATGTCGGCCAGTGCCTTCAGCACCCTCGGATGGAGCTCATCCGGGCCTGCCAACTTAAAGGCATCCAGTTCTTCCAAGTAACTCTGCACCATCTCAGGGTCTACGCATGGTAGTCTGTCACCTTGCTGCTGTCTCTCTACAACCCCAGTGAGAGACTTGTCGTGCCCCTCACTTAGGAACACTGAGGCAAAGAACTCGTTGAGGAGTTCAGCCTTGTCCCCCCTGTCCGTCACCAATTGTTTCTGCCCATTTAGCAGGGGTCCTATTCCTCCCTGGGCCTTCCTTTTACTCCCTATATAGCTAAAAAACAATTTCTTGTTGTCCTTTACTTGGGATGCCATCCTCAGCTCCATGGTAGCTTTGGCCCGTCTAACTGCCTCCCTACAAGCACGAGCAGAGGAGGTATATTCGTCTTTGGTAACATGATAGTCCTGACTGTTCTTGCCCTCATCTTAAAGCAGAGGGAACCAATCTTTGTGGCAGGTGTGTCATAAATTAACCCCGCACCCTCCCCAAGTGCCACTTTAATCCCGTTCCCTTGTCTGATCTACTGCTTTGCTTTCTGCTCCCAGCCCTGTTCTTCTTGAGTGATCTACTGCTCTGCTTTCTGTTTCCCTGACTGATATTCTGCTTTGCTTTCTGCTTCCTGTCCTATCTACTGTTGTCTGTCCCCTCCCTAACCAGCTGCATGCTGCACACACAGGCTGCTTATGCCACTTGTGGCACCTGTGCTGCACATTGGCCACACCTTTGTTAAAGGATCATTTAAAACATACTAGTTCTTTTCTTCTTACGACCTATTCTGAGGAGAACTGATGGAAGAGGTTTATCAGGGGTCCAAAAATATTTGATTTGCCACCAGTTACTGAAACATTTCATGAAAGTTTAAAAAATGAACTAAACTGGGACCATTACTTAATGCAGGGGTGGGCAAAATGAGGCCTGCGGGCCAGATGTGGCCCGCCAGGCCATTCTATCCGGCCTGCAGGGCCCCTAAAAAATTTAGAAAATTAATATTAATCTGTCCCTGGCTGCCTGTCATGCGGCCCTCAATGGCTTGCCAAAACTCAGTAAGCGGCCCTCTGCCCAAAATAATTGCCCAGCCCTGACTTAACGGCATTGTGGAGGTTATGGTGGAGAGAGAAAAAATGATGATGTGATCAAATGCCTTCCTAAAAACAGCTGATTTCATGAAACTGAAAGCGCCGTTGATTTCTTGATGAACTATTAACATTTCTCTCAAATTTATCTAAATAAAGGAGTCATGAATTCAGTAAAAAGGATTAAGGGTTCAAGGGTTCCAGAAATGGCAGAAAAGCGTGAGCAGAGTTATATTCTAAAGAGCAATTTCATGAAAAAGATCTAACCCTTTTTTCATCTACAGTCTTTGCTCCAGACACTCACCCTCTCTGGCTTTGTCTACATGGAAAATGAAGGCAATTTAAGTGAATTCACTTAAGCTAAAGCAAACCAAGGCCATTTAGCAGGACAGCTTTGTCATGCGTCCATTGCCTGTTATACTTTGAATTCTGTCTGTCCCAAATAGAAAGACTTAACATTTAAATACCTAAGAGCCAGAGGAGAGACCTGGACAGCATGGACACAGAATTGGAGCATATCTTTTTTAGTTTCTCACTACAGTGAGATACATTGCTAGACTGAAAGGGCTATTCCCCCTTACTAGAGAATGGGTGTCATTACCCCTTGGTTGTGTTAACCAGACTCAGAAGATGATGTATAAGGCTATATCTGAAGCACGGGACTGTTAAAATTATACTTACAAATCCTGCACAGTGTTCACAGAAAGTCGGCTTAAGATAGGTCATCTCCTGAAAGTTGTGAATAAATCCTGGTCCCATTTTACATTGTAGCTGTGATTTTGCTCTCAGGAAGTAGGCCATCATTTCTTCTTTGCTAATAAGACCATCTCTGTTAGAAAAATCATAGATCAAATCTATTAATACAGCATGCAACTGGGCATCATAGGATGCTGCTGCTGAAAAAATGTATGGAGTACAATATATGCACTGACAGCAATATATAAAAAAGGTGTCTGAGAAGCCAACCTTCCACTCAGAAGCTCTAAATTATCTTGTCCTTCCTTAAAGAACTAAAACTAAATTCATTGCCCTAGAGGCGCTGCCTTCCCTCCTGGTGATCTCGCTAATGCTAGGTTCCCTCTTTCTCATTCTTATGTTAAAGCACTCAGTTCATCTTCTTGTCAATTGACTTGGCAGGATTTGTGTGAACAGTCAAATGTTTAGTAACTGTAGAAGGCTGCTGCCCAAATTTGGTATGCCCAAAATATAGCTTTCCTTTCTGTCTGCACACATTTGCAAATATCTGTAAATTAATTTGCTTCCCCATAATAAATTCTTAAAGTTTCCCGCTTCCTTTACTCCCCCCAGAATAATATCAATCAGTCATCCATAAAGACCTGTAAGGAAATAACACGCAGTGAATTTAGGAATTTCTCTCTATAAAAACATTGTTCTGGCTGGGTATGTACGTCTACCTGACCTACATAACAGGGAAGATGATTTTTCTGATGTAATTGTTCATCTGGCAATTACAGGTTTAGCATGTTCTTTAAGCCAAGAGACATGGCCAGAATTTCAACAGGGAATATTTTACAGAAGCTGTGCAAAGTAGGTGCCTTATTCTGTTTAGCAGAGAAAGAACTAGATCTTTAGGTCTTGTGGTCTACAGTTACTGAATAAACAGACACCATCTGACTCTTAGCTAGAATAGCAATGGGTTTTATGGTATGTCCTAAAGGGACAAGTTAGACCTGCTAATCAGGAAGGTCTGGAGAAAGGACCACAACATGGCTTCAGTGCAGCTGAGTAATGAGGATGGCAAATAGATATGGTGTGTGGCTCTGTTCTGGCACAAACACCATGATATGTGTTTGCTTGTGTCAGTCAGTGTACCTAGATAGACCTTCCTTGTAGTTTTGGTTCTGATAACCTCATCCTGGATGTTGGAGTTTACTTTAAGGGGTAGGCTGGATAGAGAAACCAATCCAAGGTCTTGATGCACCCAGAAGAATGCAATACGATATTAGAACTGGGGTTTCATTCAACTCCAAAGTTATGCCTTTATCTGTGGCAAGTAGAATAAGACCTCAGCATACACCACCTGGTACTTGGCATAATTGGGGCTTATGCTGGGCAGTCTGGGTGTAGTGATGAAAGGCTGCAGTTCTGAGGCATTCTGTGAAACACCCAGGGCCTGGCAGATGGCTCTGAGTTAGTAATGGCAGGGTCTGTCCTGAACCTGTCTTCTTATAAAAGCTGTTAATCCACCTTTAAGACATACCCTTTCATTGAGAATAGATGCACTAGGCCCTTCATTAGCAATGTGCTGGGTAGTGAGGTATTTTGCCTTGTATAATGATCTACAGTGTCTTTTTGTACATACCTGTTGCGAAGGGATGCATTGTCAATGAAATCAAATCAAATCAAATCAAATCCTTTTAAAAAGCATCTCTGTCCAGTCTTAGAAAATTCAAAGCATTCTGCTTGTAAATACTATAACACACCACAGCACATTCACAGCACACCACATTTAATTAATGATCATTTTTTCAGGAAAACAAGTGTGAAAAATGTCACCAGTTCATTTCACATTTCAAATCCTGAAATTTCACTGCTTTGTAACAAATTGAGATCATGAGCATGTTTCCGCATGAGACACGCAAAAAATCAGAGTCCCTTTTGCAGTGACAGAAGTTATAATTTAGTGATGCTCCCTAAGAGAAGACGACAGAAGTTGGAAGATGATCCCTGAGCTAGCTAGTTAGTGTGAAACACAAACCAAGGGTCTGCAGAGGTTGTCTGCTGCTCCACAGATAAAGCTGTAGGGTTGTTGGTTGTAGTCATGTTGGTCTAAGGACATAGGCAAGCAAAGTTCTTTGGGTAAATGTAATATCTTTTATTAGACCAACTAAATAGTTGGGGAAAAGTTCTTTGCAAGCTTTCTGGCACAAACACCCTTCTTCAGGCATTGGGAGACTTTGCAATGTCTCCCAGTACCTGAAGAGACCCTGCAGAGCCTCCCAATGCCTGAAGAAGGGTGTTTGTACCAGAAAGCTTGCAAAGAATGTTTCAGATAAAGATGGTTATTTAATTCTTCTCATTCGCATATGCCTGTGTTTACTGAACCTGATGATCACCATACCTTTCACACAGAAATCTAGCTTTGTGATTTTCAGAATAGTTGTCAACCGCTCCAATCCTGCACTTTAATCACATGGAAAACTGCTCCTATGTAAAGCCCCACTGAAGTGGGGGGGGGGAGAATTCACTTGTGTGGAACAGCTTGTTCTAGCACACAGAATGATTAGGTCCACTTAAACACAAAACCTAAACTCAGAATCGCCTGGCCCTTCACCCATGCTTAAATCCACTAAGCAATGAGAGGAGCGGGGAAGAAAAAGAACCCCTTCCCTCATAAATTAAAAAATGAGGATACAACTTTTCAGTGCTTCAAATACACCAACAGTAACCAAAGAGTGGTGAACATTTTTGAAATCTTGTAAACTTGCTCCAGTTTTACAGAGGATTCTCAGACAAAAAAAATCAAGCAAAATTTATCAGACGTCAACCCCTCTGCCTTGAAACAACAACAGCCCCACCACATACTTCTGATTAATATTCTGACCAGGTGGAGGCAAATGAAAATATACAGATGAAGGCAAAAATACTCCAGAAGAAGATAAATCATTGTGAGATATGTGTTTATAGGGTGCTCACTGCTAGGTACATGGGTGTTTTATATTCCATTTTAAATCAAGCAACTCCCATATGACAAAATTAAATAATCTAAATGGAACTGTAAAGGCCAAGGTCCTGAGCCAGCAATGGGACAACCTGTGTGTGGTAATGCTACTGAGACCTAAAGTCATGCCAGAGATCTAACTGGACAAGTATGCCTGACAGTCAGAAGGTGTGTACTGGAGATAGGTTCAGGCAACCTGCTGGGGGGGCGCTCTAACTATGGTACTTTACGCAAAGCGCTATGAGTTAGAGTGCCATTGTACCCTGCTGGGCTGGGGGAGGGGCTCGGAGTCTGCCTGCACTGGCCCAGGCCAGAAGCAGGGCATGCCTGGACCACCCCTCTCTCTGGCCCTGCCCCTCTGCCAGGTGGCAACTGTAAGCAGTGGCTGGGGAGGAAGGGGGTAGAAAAAGGAGGTCTTGGGGCGGGGAGAGGGAGAAGCCAGGCCCAGTCTGCACAGCAGGGGGGGCTCCTTTCTCCCTGCCCCTACCCAAGCATCTTGACAGCAGCAGAGGTTGTCGTGCTCAGAGCTGGGGCAGGAGGGGAAATGGAGCCCCCCCCCACCTCATGGGCCCAGCCCAGCTACCTGCACTGAGGTCTTCGGGGTAGCTGGACCAGGCCTGTGTGGCAGGGGGGGTTACATTTTCCTCCTCCCCCTGCTCCAGCTCTGGGCGCAGCAGCCATGAGGATACCATTTTCAAGAGTCTTGGGCAGGGAAAGGAACAGAGCCTCCCCACTGCATGGGCCAAGCCCAGTTCCCCCTGCTGGGGTCTTGCGGGGGGGGGGGGGGGCAGAACTGGGCTGGGTGTGAGAGGCAGGGGGCTTCATTTCCCCCTTGCCCCAGCTCCAGGTGTGGCAGCCATGAAGGTACTTCTGTCAAGATACTCACATGAAGGGCTGGGAAGGAGGAAGGGAGCCCCCCCCCCCATGTGGGCCAAGCTTGGCTCCCCCCAAGACCCCAGCAGGGGGAACCAGGATGGGCCCATGCAGCAGGAAGGCTCTGCTCCTTCCCCTGAAGGGGTAGCTGGTGGGAATGTGTGGTAGGGGGCTCCCTCCCACACCTGCTGTATGGGGAGGAGACAGAGCTTTTCTGTCTCTTCTCTGTGAAAGTCCTGGCGGTGGGACTGGACTGGTGCTCACCAGTGAAAACACCAGCCCAGCCCCAAGAAGTCACATGGGATGTGGGCAGATTCACCCCAAAGTAACCCTTGTTGTGCCTTAGAGCACCCCTGTCTGATACTACATCAGATGAGGGTTAACTTCTCAGTGCTAAGTCAGACTGAATTTAGATAATCCAGATGGCCAAACCTAATTGGCTAGGAATTGTGCATATCCAGAAGTGTAACTGGGTAATTCTGTGCTTTGCATGGCTGTCACACATGGGCAATAGCAATAGCTGAGCTGACACTGGCAGCAGCTGCTATTTTTGCACTCACCCTATATCAGTGCCTGTGACCAGTGACCTGCTCACCCCTTGCCTTAATTATTCTGTAGGTCATAGATGCAATGAAGGCCTTGTTCCAGCCTGGTTTAGTTTAACATAAATAAAAGCCATGATACCACATTTGTAGTAAAATTAAGAAAGTAGGATTGTGTAACATAGTGAGCATGTGCTGTAACTAATGTTGGTATGTCCCTATAATGTAAGAAAATAAATAGCAATTGGTTCAGCACAAAAAAGTAACCAAATTGGAAAAACCTGTATTAGGTATATAATCTGTGGTCAAGTTGTATAAAATCAAACTTCCATGAGCTCATCCATGAAAGAACAAATACATCAATGAAAGTTCCTGGAGAAGCATTCTTCCTTTGAATCCAAGTCTACATAAGTACTGTCCTTGTTGATGTAAATAAGCCATTTCTATAGTGTATCCCAATAAAGCTTTTGATAATCAGAATAATCTTGTGCATCATGAGTCTCATTCTCAACCCTCTAAAATTCTCATGTAACAATTGACGTCCCTACCACTTCTGACCCACAGCCCCCTACCACCCCCAAAGAGTGAAACAATCAGTGTTGAAAGGTTTAAGGGACCCATGGAAAAGGGTTGTAATCTGCTCTGTGGGGTAGACTGTGTAGACCCTGTTAGGCTCAGGACAACCTAAGGAATATCTCCTCCTTCGGTTAGTGGGCTTGATGGAGTCAGTGGAAAAAAAAAAAGTGTTGGAGATGGAGAACTGAGTCATAGACAAAACAGCTCTGAGTTTTTGGGATAAGGACACTGTAACAGGGAGCTTAGCGCTCCTGTTATTTTAAGAGGAGAAAGGCTGCAGAGAGGGCTCAGGTGGCATATCGCAGCTCTACCATGCTGGCTCTGGACCATACTGTCATTCAAGAAACCAGCCCAGCTGCAGAGCAGCTCCCCTCACTGTCGTGTGCCCTGCTAGCGCTGCTGGGGCTGGTCTCCATGGAAACCCCAGCCTCGCACAATCACAGCATGGCTGCTGCTGTGGTCTCCATGGAAACTAGCTCCAGCCATGTGGGCAAGGGCTACTGGGAAATGGAGTCTGGCTGCCAGCCAGATCCACAATTTTTCCCACCCCTGGCCTAGGGCCTGAGCAGTCTAGCCCCAGAGGCCATGGAAGGAACAGCCCCTGAGCAGGAAGGTAGCAGAGGAGCTCCTGACTCATACTAGGGATACACTTGAGCCTGGGGCACTGGAATTTCTCTAGCTCCATCTCTAGTCCTTCCTCTGCCCTGCTCCCAGACTCTGGTCTTAATCCCTGGGACTATTACGCACTCTCTATCCTGTTCCTAGGCTCTGCTTTGCTCCCTGGTTTATTACCTTCTCTGTCCTGTTCCTGGGGTTTGGCCTTGCTCCTGGGCTGATTGGGATCTTCCACCTCCTCCATTAGTCCCAATCCCAAATACTGGGGACACTCCAGGCAAGTCCCCAATACAGGCAACCCCTGCTTAATGCTGTTTCGCTTAGCGCTATTTTGCTATAGCGTTCATTTTAAATTCATATCTGATTTCACTTTGTGCTCAGTGAGTTTCATTATAACACTCATAGTTGCCATCTTGGGTTATTAAAAACAATTGTGGTTGCCATCTTGGGTCGTCAAATAATTTTGGTTTCGCTTAACGCTCATTTTGCTCAATGCTCGGTTTTTCAGGAACCTATTAAGAGTGCTATGCAGGGGTTGCCTGTATTCTACTTGTCTGTCCTGCTCCCAGGCCCAGGTGTATCCCTGGTGTGAGTCAGAAACTCATTTGCAGCCCTCCTGCTCAGGAGCTCTTCTTTCCATGGCCAAAGCTCAGGCCCTAGACTTATATATTCTCCTAGACCAGCCCCCTTTCAGTCAGATGTAGGGTTAACATATGTTTGAGTTTTCCCAGACACGTCCTCTTTTTTGGCCCCCTGTCCTCACGTCCAGGCAGGTTTTTAAAATGGGAACAAATATCTGGGTTTTTGCTCTGCCTCTGCTTTCCTGGGCAGTAGCAGCTTAGGACAGCTTGGGGCTGGGAGCAGCAGACAAGGTGACTGGCTGTTGGGGGTCACATGCTCTGCACATGGGCCCCGGCAAACTCCCAGGTAAGAGAAACAGTGTGTGCAGTGCACGTGTGCATGGGAGCTGCATGGGCAGCTTGGTTGGAGGGGCAGGGGCTGCAGGTCAGGAGTGAGGGGCACTGGAAGGAGGCTGTGGGTCAAGAGTGAGGCGCACTGGCAGGACTGGGAGCTGCAGGTCAGGAGTGAGGGGTACTAGCAGGGCTGGGGGAGGTGGTAGGGGGCTGTGGGTCAGAAGTGAGGGGCACCGGCAGAGCTGAGGCGGGGGCAGGGGTCTGGAGATTAGGAGTGAGGGGCAGAGGCGGGGCATGGGCATATCACTGCCTCCCCCATCATATACCTCTCCCTCCTCTTCACTCCATATACCTCTCCACTCCATCCTCCCCCCAAGAGGTGTCCTCTTTTTTGGTACTGGAAATATGGTAACCCCAGCCAGATATCTTCCTTTGAGTGCTACCTGAGCCCTGTCTGCAGTCTTTCTCCTCTGAAAGTAACAGAAGTACTAAGCTTCTTGTTACAGATTTGGCCTTTGGATAGTTGTGCAATCAGTGGCCTCCCTGGGTAGTTTCTGGATGAAAGCCATGGAGGGACAAAAAAACAAGCTGCCCATCAGGGGCTGTTACTGGCGTGTAAATCTCTGAAAATGCAGCAAAAGGAGCAACGGTTACAGGGCGAAAAAAGATAAGGCAGAAAAACTGCAGCAAAAAGTGGTCATCTCATGGGCACAGATGAATGTGCTGCAAAGGACACCCTTGAAGAACACAGTGGAAATCACAACAGTGGAAAAATGAGTAGAAATCTCACAGGACCAAAAAGGGAAAGCTGATAGGGAAATGGAATCATGGAAGTGCAAGGCACAGGATGCACAAGGAGCAGTGTGGGCAGTCCTGAATGATTCTCAGAACAAGGCTGGACCCAACCACAGCCAATGTCATCAGAGCATAAAAGAGTTAGAAGCTAAACTGGGGGTGTCATGGAGAATTATAGCAACAATACAGGAAGAACATATAGAGGGAGCTAGGTCTAGCAAAAACAAGTTAGAAAATTGGAATGGTGATGGCCCAGACTCATACCCCACTATTATAATTATGAGGATGACCCTCATCAACCATCTCTGTATACACGTTTGTAGAAGGAGTTGCAATGGCTCAGTAACACCAGGCCCCATGGCCCCCATTATTAACAAGGTATCAACCCAAGCTGAGGGGGATGGGGCAGGTGACTACTCACATCCCCCAGCTCCTATCAAGACAAGAAACTACTGCAATTGCCAAAAATTTGGGACTCCTGAGTGGGGACAATTTATGGGATTATTTATACTCTTTATATTGATTGCAAGAGTCCAAAACCCTAATGGTTGGAGATGTTGCAAAAATTGTGAAGGCTGCCCTTGAAGACAACAGGTCCCTCTTATCCTTAGAAGTAAGAAATAAAAAGAAGTGGAATATATTAGTCTTTCTTAGGGATGTGGAATAGGTATTCATAGGGAACAATGAATCGCTGGGAACCATGACCTAGCATATGCAAAAGCCAGGAGAAGATGCCTGCTAATACATTCTGGTTAGCTTTACAAGTAGCAGTTGATACTAACACTCATACCTAAGGCAAACATGTTAAAGATGCTAATCCACTTTATAAACAACTCCTGTTCATGGGATTCAATCAGGAAACAAAATGTAAGCTCTTCTTATTGTGTGAGGCAAACTCAGCATGGGCTGCTATTCAAGTTATGCTGTAATAAGTACAGCATAGTAACAGGGCTTATAACAAAATAGGAAAAGTGGCAGCCATTACTTTCAGTAATAATGGGCCAGAGTGAATGGAGCAGTCAATAGGGGGGAAAAGGAAAGAAGTAAGGAGGGCCTTCAGAAAGATTAAGAAAAGGCAAATCCATGAAGAACGGAAGTATGGCACCAGTTAATTAGATATGGAAAAAAAATTGATGGTTTACCCACCGCTAAACTACTCCAGTAGTAGCAGCTCGGTAGCCATGAAGGAGGGGAGGAGCTGAAACCCAGTGCCCTGCCCCCGCAATGTTAGGACTGCCCAGTGTCCAATCACCCCCTTTTCCTGGTATCCATAAAATATGACAACTGGAGGCATCCAATAGTGGATATAAGATTTTAAAGTGACTTTGGTTATAGGGCACCCAGGCAAACAATGTTAATAAACATGGGTGCATTGTTTTCAACTGTAAGTGTAGAAGAAGCCCCCTTCTCACGCTGGAAGTGAGGAAGGGAGAAATAGCTTGAAGGGTTAAACAGAAAAGAATCATTAGTACCCACCTCTCAGGTAAAGCAATTTGGAATAAAGACTTGATGGGCCCACGGCACATTTGGAATAATGAAATTAGGGTTGCAAGAAATGGTGGATATAGATAGTTTTAAAAGGCTGCAAGTAGGTGTAGACTTGGCTAATAGCACAGTTCTCTATTAAATGGCAGGTAACCTGGGAGAATCAGCTGGAGAACAGGAAGAACTTCCATGGATAATTGCAGCAAGGCATACGTGTGTGGCCCTCAAGGCTAAAGAAAGCCTAATAAGTTGGAATGTGGAACAATTAAGGTTGAAGTTGTTAAGTGCAGGACCTGATACCCCACCCCAGAGACAGTATAAGTATCCAACAAAGGCTGAACCAGGTTTACACAAAACTATAAATGCTTTAATTGAACAAGGGGTAGTAACGGAAACTCAAAGGGTTGTCTGGCAAGGAGGGGTTTGTAGGCTATACCTGCCATGTAGGGCTCGTTCTGGCCTGGCTTAGTTCAACATAAGTAAAAGCCATGATAGCACATGTGCAGTAAAATTGTGAAAGAAGGATTGTGTAACATTGAGTATGCACTGTAACTAATGTTGGTGTGTCCCTATAATGTAAGAAAATAAATGGCAATTGGTTCAGCACAAAAAGGTAACCAAATAGGAGAATCTTGCATTAGGTATATAATTTATGGTCAAGTTGTATAAAATTGGGCTTCCATGAGCTTGACTCTGAAAGAAGAACTATATCAACAAAAGCCTGCAAAGGAGCAGTGATTCCTGGCCAGCAGACCTACCTTCCTTCAAGTCCAAGTCTACATAAACACTGTCCATGTTGATATAAATAAACCGTTGCTATAGCATATCCCAATAAAGCTTTCTATTTGTGACCACAAGAGTCTCACTGTTCATTGGTTTCACCCTCAGTCCTCTAAAATTCTCAAGTAACAATGTTACTGTGCACATCCTAGCACAGGGTTGTCAAACATAAAGCCCACCAGGCTCATGGAAGTTGGTGGCATGACTAGGGTTTGTGTGGCCTGCTGCAGAATTTGGGCCCCGCCCCCCCAGGCCTCCAGGACTTGGCTGCTGGTGGCTGGGGAGAGTAAGCAAGAGCTGTGCTAGCACAGTCCAGCACTCCCTGCAGCTACTTGGCCCACTGCCATTTTGCCAGCGACTGCCAGACCCTACCATCGGAAATCCACTGTTGCCAGACCCCCGCTGTTGACACCACCTTCCTTACCACCAGACCCCTGCTGCCACCACTGCTGGACCTCTGCCACTGCCACAGAGCTGCTGCCATTACAGCCACTTGCTTTGTAGATCCAACCCAGGAGAAGCCCCATAGTCCTGATCTGGCCCAGGGCCTGGGGTGAATTTGACATCCCTGTCCTAGAATATTTGTTATTCATCCTGTGCTTCTCACAGCCAACGTACTCATTTCCTTCATCCAACTGATATAGCTCCTCTTTTTGGCTGTGAGCACTTCGGACAGGCACTATCATTGACAAGATATTTATACAGGGCCCAGTATGATCGGACACCAAACTGGAAGTCTTCTAGAAAAGTATAGCATGAGAGTATAATAAAAATAAAGTAAATGAGAGTACAATAATAATAATACTAATAATAACAACAACAATAATTGTAATGATAATAATGTGAAAGATTCATCAAGCTGATGTTGCTCTTCAAGTTGCTGGCTAAGAAGCCAGACACATATTAAAAAAAAAGCTGAGGTCTGGAAGGCATCTCTTCTTTTCTATAATTTTAAAAGGAAGAAAAAAAGCTTACTGGTCTTTGTCCAGTACACAGAAGGAGTCCAGAAAAGGAAAGTTGGCAGCTATACTTTCAAAGTCTTCTTGAGAAATATAGCCATCATGGTCGTGATCATAGTTCCTAAAAACAGACTGAAAAATAGAAGGACGTGATTCTAAACAAAATAGAAGAAAGACACTGGCAACATAATGGCAAAATAAAATCCAGTCTATACACATTTATGACTAAATCAGCCCTTTAGTTGTGCAGTTACACAAGTTAAATGTCCACCCTCATTAACTAGGAACTGCTGAATGAATTAATTCTATCAAATGCCAGTTACTAGCACTTCAATACTTTTCTGTTTATGCCCATTCAATTATAAGGCAAACTGTGCTGATTCCTTATAGGAAACTTGTTTTAATAGGTCCAGAGAGCCACATCTTATTTTGCAGCCTCTTGGTCCCTGATTCAGCTTCTGTTTATTCCAAGGCAGTGCAACCAGGCAAAGAGAGGTGGGATCCTGTTTTGTCTGTAGAGACACATACTTCCTTGTTCTTAGGCTCTCCCAGTTTTCAATGGGCAGTCTGTAGGTTCTTTCAGTGAAGGATCCAGTTTCACCCAGGAGATGAGTAGCTCTCCTCTCTCTCTGTGGGGAGCCTCAACCTATGCTAAAAAACTACAGTGTTGTCATTTTTTTCATGTGCTTGTAACAACATATCTAGCAGAATTTGCAGATTCATTGAAATCTGACAGGTTGTACTTCTGCTATGACTTCAAACTTATAACCTCTGGAGTATCAACCTGGCTCCTTACCACCTGCACCACCCAGCCTGCTCTTGCCATACTTGAACCTGATCTTGACAGTGTAAGAGGGAGACATCTCAGTAGGATTCAGGGCCTGAACAGGGAAACATCTGCCTGAACCAGCATGTCTACCTAATGGACTGCAACACTGACTGTAAGTGTAAGTAAACACTTCTCTTACATAAGTGGTGCAAGTAGTTAAGGACTTGCCTAGAACATGAGAGACCTGGGTTCTGGGTCCACTCACTAGGTCTGAACCCATGTGCTAACAGAGTGTGCTAATCACTAAGCTACAGGCAAGTTTTAGCCAGCCTCTACTCCCTGTCCCTCTTATCTCATTGGACAGCCAAGAAAGAAAGATTAATGGCTCGAGAGAATAGCAAATGAGGGAGTCTGAGTCTCTGGCTCAGTATGGCTGGCACTACTGTAACACTCAGTAGTTCTGGCCTCTGCTCTCAAATGGTTTATGTATTTTACCCAAAGATGCTAAATCATCACTTATACTGATATAAATCCAACATTTGAAGTAACAGAGTTATTCTAGGTTACAGTTTGGTAACAGAGGTCAGGACCTAGATCAATGAAAAAGCATCAGTGCAAGTGAGAAGGCGCTGTAGCTTGAATTGCACAGGGTAGTATGCCAATACCTACCCCTGTATGGTAGTATGCCTACTCCCCACTTCTGTGTAAAGTGGGTGCATGATGAAACATGTCACAGGAAAAAGGTGATCTGAGGAGCGGTTTGACAGTGGAGAGAGCCAGCCAGTACGCACGAGGTAGGGTGCGTTAGTGAGACAGCCAGTACCCATGAGGTAGGGTGCGCTAATGAGAGAAAGCTGGAGAATGCTGGATACTGCATACACATGGCCTTTATTTTTCTGAAAGAGGTTAGACCTGTTGAGTACTTCTGCTAACAATCTACCAGGCTTTAATTTCTTCTCTCTAAACACATGCACACACTCCTGCCCATTAGGGTTTTAGGCTTTTTAACAGGCATTTCCTGTTTGAAGAAACACTAATTAGAATTCCTGCTAGAGGGCTCTCCAAATAGTATAATATGGGCATATATTACAGCCCTACAGGGAGGGAGTTTCAAGCAGGTGGAATATGATGTGAAGAAGAAACCTGCTCTCTTGGTTTTTGTTTTGGAAATCCCAAATCAGGATAATTCAGATCTAGGTACCACTCCATTGGAATGACTGATATCAAATTATAGGCTTTGATCCCCTCTACACATGTCTTACACAATTCCCTGATTAATTGCACAATTATTTTAGACTGACTACACATGTAAATTAACTATCACACCTTAAAAAGACCCAACCAGCTATAAAGTTAGAGCTGGAAAATGTATAACAACTTTATATTTGGTTTCCATACAGCTTTAATTTGCATGTGTAGCAGGATCTATGTCCCTGGGCTCCTAACTGCAAAGGTGCACCAAGCCCTTCCCAGTTGGCAATTCCACAGCTGGCAGGACTCCCACCCACAGCACTACCCCATGTGTTACCATGGAGTCCCATCAGTTGACAAGATACCCATCCATGGTAGCATCCCTCAGGACTCCTAGCCATAGCAGCTTGCTACTAGTATGTTGGTGCAGGGGGAGCCTGGGATCATGGTCCTCAGCTCTGCGTGCATTGGCAATAAGGTGTGATAGGATCTTTATTTTCTAAACACATGTGGCATGGCAGGAGGCATGATTGTATGTTTTGCACACCAGTTCTTATCACAACTTTACCTGAACATCTAGAGTGGCCCTTTGGTATTTCATAAATAAAGTTGTTATACCAATTCCTCTTGAAACAAATGGCAAAAATGTCCTTGATTTCAGTGGGATCCCTCCTTACTTCAGCAAAAATAACCCCTAAATATGCAGCGGCAGCGATTAGCACATACTTAATATTTTAGTCACAGGGTCACATGAGCAAATTTCAGGCAACGGCTGGCAAGCTAAAAACTATTACAAACCAGTCATACAACCCTGTGATCTAGAATCAGCTGGAGCTGAGGAATGGAAAACTGTCATGCAGAAGACTGGAAAAGTGGCTAGTAGCACAAATAGAATGTTCAAAGGTGATGAAAAAAGGCCTTCTCTCTCCAGAAGGCTTGTTGAGAGACAGCAATATTAAATTAAGTCTGGCATTTTGGATTAAGTTTGTCAGATCCCATAAAAAAGAAAATTTCACTTTGGGTTTCTCGGTCCTGAAGCACAAAATTGGCAGGCTTGATTTTTAAGCTGTTAAACAGCTGCATTGACACACTGGTGCCAAGAATTGTGAAACTTTCTAGCAAATTAGCACAAATATCAAATAGTTTAGCATTTATGGCTTAGGTTCCAGAAGGGTTTGTAAAGGCTGCTAAGATGTTTGTCCATGTTTCTGAGTACATATGTTTTCAACTATCCAAATGCAGGTACAAGAAGGGGAGTCTGCGTTACAACTTCTCAAATTTGCACCTGCAATGTACTTGATCAGTTGAACCCAGTGGAAGGAAAGTCAGGTTTCAAAGTTTCTTAAAAAGTTACCCCTTAGCACCAGGGCGTCGTCTTGCTAGTCCAGTCAGTCTTGGGTTTCTAGATTAAAATTAAAATAAGTCTTGCTGTATCACAATTGCTGTAAAACTGAAATTCATCCTGGCTTTTGTATACTGCTTGAAAGCTTAGACAAGAGAAGCCACTGTCCCCTCAGTGTGATACATGCTTTCATCTACTTACATCGACTAGCTTTCTTATGTGCTTGTTAATGATGGTCGGGTCAGGCTTTGGTACCACTCCAGATGCCCACTCCAGCGGCACTACTGGCTTGTTAGGGGTCGTTGGGGAGGTAGGCTGGTGACGGAAGAATCAAAAGACAGTTATTTTTTAAAATCTTAATCATTCAATCCAGTGCACTGCTAAAATAGGTTGGAGTAGTAACATTACAGAAGGCATGAAAAAGCTGGCTGGCAAGATGTCAGACAAGGCCCCAAGAAAACAGGCATTGCTTACCTTTCCTGACTTGAGTTCTCAGACCCTGGCTCCATGGAGCCGTACTGCCAGGAATCCTAGGTTTGCAGTCACAGAACCGCTAGGAGCAGTGACAATTGAGGGTGTGTGCCCGAACAGACTTTTCTCACTAACTGTCTCAGGAGACCTCAACAGTAAACAGGCTCAGAAGCAGAGTGGAGGAGAGGGGTCAGTGCAGCTCTGTGGAGACAACACAATCAGAGAACAGGAGTTACATGAGATAAGTAAGTAACTTCCTTTTCTCCTTCCTGACATTGCCTCCACAGAATCGTGCCATTAGGGCTAGGGACAGATATTACACATAAACCAGTTTAAGTGCTCAGAAACTGGTTTAAACCTGTAACAGAACAGATGCTCAGTTCACATAAACCAGTTTGAAAATGGCTGAAACTGGTTTGAGATAAACCTGGTTGAATGTAGTATCAGACTTAACTGATTTGGGTCAAGCTGGTTTATGCAATGTCTGTCCCAGACCCCTTCCTGGTTTAACTTAAGCCAGACACCCCCAGCATCCCAGCATGCTCTCTGGGCTGGGTGGGGCTCTCTATTCCACAGCAGAGTTGGCCCCTCCCTTCTGTTCCCTGGCTGGAGTTCAGCAGAGACTGCAGGCTGCTCCCTCCCCTCCCCATCACCACTCCCTGTTAAGCAGGAATTTCCCCCTCCACTCTCCCTTACTGAGAGGTGTTTGTGTATTAGCTATCAGACCACATGCTGGCTATGGTCTGTGCTGAGACAGACAGGGACAAAGGCAGAATCAACAGGTAGCTGGTAATGTCCTTCTGTTGTTTTCTTAATCGGGTGATAAACACTGAGTTAGGGGTGATAAACACTGTTATTAATTCCCTGCTAGGCTAATCAGAGCATACTGCAGGGCCTGACCATACCCTCCTTGGCTCAGTACTGTGGAAGGGAAGGGAGGGCTGCTCTAGCGCCCCACAGCTTCTAACCTGAGCCACTGCAGGAAGGTGCCTGCATGTCTGGGATGTCTGTGCAGTTACAAACTGATTTAACCTAGCCAGGTTAGACTAACCTGCAAAGACTGAATCAGTTCAGGCTCAGTCTTTTTGAATGTCTGTCCCTAGCCTAGGAGACACCTAGTAGTGACCTCCCTGAAGGGGTGGGCCAGGGAGCTAAGCTTATGCAACAGTGATTGAAGCAGTGTCCTTCAGAAACTAACATTTGCTCCTTGTGCAGTAAGAGGGCAGTCTAGGAGCCCAAAAGATTTTGGATAAGGCACATTTTGAACATATGCCAGGGAAACAGCCAACCCAGTGGAATGAGTCCTAGGTCTTTTTGAGCAGGGATTCTAGCGAGGTCATAACAGGACTGTATGCACCGCCTAATCCATTTAGACAGTCTGTGCAGAGAGGTATTAACCTTTTGGTTTCCTTCAAGAGGCATCAGCCAGTTTATTTTATTTTCAAAACAGTTTGGTCCTGACTAAATAGTAGCTGACAGCCCCTTTGACACCTATAATATGCCATTTGACTTATCCTGCATGACTAAGTAGCTTTGTGAAGAAAACAAGTGGGACAATAGTCTTGTTTCAGTGAAAAATCTGAAACTTGGTCATAAATTTTAGGTGAAGCCTCAGAAATCACCCTCTCTTTATAAAGAATGGCTTTGGGTGCATTGCCGTATTAGTGCTTGCAATTCAGAGATGCCTAGTTAAGGGGATGGCTACCAGGATTGTCAGCAAGATATGGAAACAAAAGTATTAGCTTCAAGGGCTTCAATTTTGGTCATTACTGTCTTATAGGGCATCTGGCTCTCCAATAGAAAGTGTAACCTGAAGGAGAGCTAGTAAAGCTTCATTTAAAACTTTATTTTCTAATCTACACATGTTCTGACACAGTAACTAATGGTACAATGCTATATAATAAAGGGCTGTTAGACACTCTCATCTGTAGGAGGAGGACGGGAAGAAGGTATAATAGGGGCCTAAATTGCCCTGTTTGGTAGACAGAAATGAACTGCATTTGTTAGCGGAATGGGTTATTTATGTCTTTGGCCTTTGGCAGTAAGGGCCTGAGGGGCATGAACACATCCCCCATCACTCCTCTTGTGAGCTCTGCAGCTGCAAACCTAGGTGTGCGACTCCCAGAGTGAGGCTGTGAAGGTAAATTCAAGAAGGCAAAATTTCTACATCCAGAAGCGCAGGGAGCTCAAGTAAATTCAAACAAGCCACACAAATCAGAGTCACCAGATCTATAGCTTGGTGATGCTCAAAATGACTTTTTAGCCAAGATTATTATGCAGTCCTACTTTTCTAGAGCTTGGAGAAGAGGTCAGGAGGAATGACAGCTATTCATAAAGCCCCAGCTCATGGAATGATGCAATAGAATCAGCTTTCATTAAAGAGTGAGGGCCTTGTTACATGTTACGGTTATGACATGTTTTATTTAGATTGTAGTAAGCATTACTTATGAGTTGGAAAGTTTTCTGAGCAGTCACACAGTAATGCTTACTATGACCTAAATGAAACATGTCTTAAGTGCCAAAGCCCTTGAAGACTCTGCTGTGCTGTGAGCTGGGAACAACAAACATCTGGGAGCAACAGTCTTGAACCTGTTCCAGTGTGATGCTGAGGCTGGGACTGAAGCTACATATTGGTCCCAGCACCGACACCACACTGGAGTCTCCTGGGCATATTAACTCTGTGGAGTAGTTGGATATTAGCTCGACACTCATTAAGTAATATGATCTGGAGATACTCCTTGCTGGAAAAGTCCTAACTTTGCTACATTAGGATGGCACTTTGCGTGTGTTTTACTGCTTGAATGCTCCCATTTTAAGTGCAGTTAACAGGTCCTAAGTGTAATGTGCAACAAGACCTTGAGTTTCTAGTCTTCATAATTGCAGGGAAAAGCTTATATACGAGAAGTCCAGAGGCCCAAACTAAAAAAGAAACAAAAGAGAACTACAAATTATAGTATTTTTAAATAAAAACCTCACGATCTTTATAAGCACTCAGTTTTGGAAATACATAAGGCCCATTGTCTTGAGTATTGTTAAACTCCTTTTTACAACATCATTAATAAAGTATGGTGACGGTATTAGTTACAATTCATGGTGTGTATAGCTTTAATTTCATAAGATATTTCAGTTTAGAGTTTAATTGAATCCTTAGATTGCTTAGTAATGTGTCAATTAATGGTTTCCATGGGCTTAATCAGGGTTATTATGCTGTGTTTTTTGGGCCACCTGCCAATCTGTGGCGAGGGGTGGGAACACTGGGGCTCCTCAGCCAAACAGAGGTGTGGGGGAGCCCCTGATAAGTCCATGCAAATGGTGGCTGGTGCCATGATCGGCCTGCAAAGTCACCTGTCTGCTGCCTCATTTTGGGTAGGTCCCTAAGCATAGGGTAAGTGTGGGTACACAGGCAGTTACTTCAGAGATATGCAGTGAATTCTTGCCTCTTTCTGCCCCTCAGTAAATTGTTCATGTGTCTGCACCCCATGTGTCTATACATGTAGGATTGCTCAGGATTGCTGTTATCAGGTAGAAAAAATTAAAAAACCCAGTTTGAATAGGAAACTGCAGAACAAGAAATCATCCACAAACTGGACCGTGTTAAGTACAGTTTAAACAGGGACTATGGATTCTTAACTCATTATCTTGATTCGCTTTTGAGAGCCCTTTGTTCTTAGGGTTTTACTGCTTTTTACAGTCTCAAGAAGACTGTGATCACCTGACATCACTCTGGAGGATAAATCAATTGGAGTCGTTGACAGTTTTTGCTACTTGGGTTCTATGATCAGCAGGAATCTTTAGACTGAAATGACTAACAGAATCAGAAAAGCAGCTAAGAATTTTGGGCTATTACAGAAACCTGCATGGAGTAACAGCAAACTATCAGCTAAGGTGAAGATATGAATCTATGAGACTTGCGTGCTGCCATCCCTACTTTATGATTAAAAAACATGGACTACATATGCTAGGCACATCAAGAGTCTGAACAGTACAGGTGTGAGAAATGGGCTGTATTCGATTCGGATTCAGATTTGGCCCGAATTGGGGGACAGTGATTTGATTTGTTGATTCAGATCACTGTCCTGATTCAATTTGGCCGAATCCGAATCTGAAGATTCAATGCTGATTCGGCGAATCTGTGATTCGGCCATAGACACAGCTTTAAATGTTTTTTCTACATACCTCGAGGTACCAGGCACGGCATGTGAACTGTGATGCTGGGGTGGATGGAGCATCTCACGGGAAAATGGGGGGGCCCCCCGCTTGTTCGGTGGTGGACCCAGAAGTCGACTGGTCCACTTCCAGGTCTGCTGCCGAGCATGTGGGGGAGCCCCCCCGCAACCTCCCCGGCTCAGTGATCAGCCATGGTGGGGATCCCAGGTGCCTCCCCAGACCCAGGAGGCACCAGTCGCTGAGCCGGGGGGCGAGAGGGGTGATTTGGTCCACTTCTGGGTCCACTGCCAAGTGAGCTAGGGACTCCCCTGCACTCCTGTGGTACGCTCCATCTGCTCTACCATCTCAGCATTCATGAGTTGCCTGGTACCTTGAGGTATGTAGAAAAAACATTTAAATCTGTGTCTATGTCCAACTCACTGAATCTCTCTGAATCGATTCGGAGAGTTCCCATTTGCTTCAGAGAGATTAAAAGGTCTCCTGATTCAATTCAGATTCACAGATTCGGTCACCGAATCGGGCTGAATCTCCGCTGAATCCAATCAGTGACCAAAGCTTTGCACAACCCTACTGAACAGCTTCCACAAGAGATGTCAACAGAAGATCCTGAAAATAAAGTAGGAAGATAGAATACCAAACACAGAGGGACTGGAGTGCACAGGACTGACACACTTAGAAACCATTATCAAGAAGAGGAGGTTGCAGTAAGATCCGCTGTGGCAGGAGAATTGGAGGAGACTGTATCCCCAAGAATATTTTGTACAGAGAGATTCAAGTCAGCTCTAGAAAGTGGAGTTGCCCTTTATGGTGGTACCACAATGTATGCAAAATGACATGAAGTCATTCGACATCTATGTAGAAAGCTGGGAGGAGCACTCAGAATCCCATCCAACCTGGAGGGAACATCTGGCATTGGGTGAAATTCAATATGAAGTGGTTTTGATCCAGAGGACGGAAAGAAGAAAGCAGCTTGCTGCGAACTTAGACTCCAACTCAGACAACACATGGATCTGTGAAACTTGCAACAAGCTGTGTTGCTCTTGAATTGGGCTTGTAAACCACAAAAGGATTCATCAGGCATCTGATTAGACCTCTCGCACGTACACCATGATCCAGAGGATCGATAGTGGCCTAGTACTGCTATTTTGCTTGTATCTCCTAGCACAATCCCCCTCGTCTTATCTCTCTCTCTTTCTGTCTCCCCCACCTGCCTTGTCTTTGTATTCTAATATCTTTCTCCTTATAGTCTGCTTTCTACATATTCCTTTCTACATATCTGATGAAGCAAACTTGGGTTCAGGAAAGCTTGTGCTCTCTCTCTCTTATGTATTTAGTCTATAAAGGTACCCTGCCTTCTGACTGACTTCAGACTGACATGGCTAATTACCCCTCATGGGATTATAACAGTATAAAGAAAGAGATAAAATGATATCAATTTAGTTCTTCATGTAAACTTTTTTCCATTTAAAAAAGACCTTGAAGCTGTACCTCACCCTCCAAGTGAGCTCAGACATTTCTGACACACTATGAAAAGGGGCACAGGAGAAAGGCTGATTTGTGCCTAGTTAGTTCAAGCAGTGACATTCAGTTTTGAATGGCTCAGGAGCTATAGAAGCAGACAGCGTTAACCAAATGAGCCGTAGCAACCTGGATACCCCTCGGTGTATTGTGGCAAACACGTGCCTGTCCAAAAGGTTAAAAAAAACCCCTACAGTATGTAGCTGTTGTGCTGCATTAATGTATTGCTCTGTTTCGTTATTCATGGCTGAAGAAAAGGCGTGTACCAAATGCATGCAGTAAACACACCCCAGACCGAAAAACACCCCCTCACACAAAAGAGAAAACACAATATTTTTATAACATTTCCTGGGAAAAGCACCAGGTAGTCAGTGGAAGCACTCAGGAGCCACAGCCTGCCTCTCACTGAGGTAGAAGTCAAAAAGGACCTTGTACGGCAAAGACTGAATGTCACTGATTATTCATTGATTACTTGAGAAGTCCCTGACAATTGACAGTATTGTTAAAGGTCACAGGACTGTTCCCCCACAGCATTTGTCCTTTTAAACTAAGACTGGTGAATAAAGCAGCTAAATGTTTGTTTTCTTTGTTCCTAGTAATGACCCATCATTAGTTCCTGACAGGCTGCCACAATTCAGTGTTGCAATTGTTGCTGGCCTTGACAGACATACCAGGGTTAATGAGGAGAGGGATGGGGGAGGCAGACTGATTAATGAGCAAACATACTGGAGTTTTGGCTATCAAATCATGCCCTACACGCCATGAAGGTCAGAGAGTCGTTAATACAATTCCAAGTATTCAAAATGGATTAAAGCTAAACCTGTGTTAGAATAATCAAACTAGATGGCTTATGATCAGTTACCATGCTGCATTTAAGACTCTACCAGTCTCCCAGAAAGTGATTTGTTAGGAACTGGGAAACAATGTCTTCAGGATGCATAGCTTCTTAAACACTGCAGAACGGCTCTGAATAAAAACATTTCAATCTCCTGAGGTCTGATCCTACAATCTGCTAAACACACATCCCCTGGAAGATGCTTAGATCTCTCAGTTCCTGCTGATTTCACAGATAAGTGTGCTCACTTGCGGCAAAATTTAGCTTTGCATGAGATATGTCACACTCAAGATTAATACACTGAAAGCTGATGCATCCATAGCACAAAAGTCCCCAAATTTCAACAGGGACCAAGGTAGGTCAGGTTCTTTGGTTAGCGTGCTATATTTTACTAGACCAATTGAAAAAACCCCGCAAGAGACCAAAGCATTGGTAATAATTTAAATGACAGTTCAATTAAAACAGATAAATTCTTATTGACCTATAGTTTAGTCTTTTTGCAGAATAAATTACAAAATAACCAGTTTTTCAGGGTATACTCTTCCAGGTTCTTGTCAAATTCAGTATAGATGCAAATGTTGGGAAAATGCCCCAGTGCAATAAACAGTTTTAAGTTCTTGTGATTCCTAGCTGAGAATGGTAGTATTGGGCTGATGCTGTAGCTATGATGGTTCTGGAAAAATGTGAGAGGCAAGGGTTTTTGTGGGTGGTATCTTTTTTTGGCAGAACTTCCAAAAAAGTATTGTTGGAAGAACATAGGCAAGTTGTCAGGGACCACTGTACCAACCTGAGTGGGAGACCTGGAGAAAGGGTACAGTGGTACCCAAAAGCATGTCTGTTGGTCCATTAAAAGATATCATTGACAAAAATCCTTGCCATTTCCATTTGAGAAAGCAAAGTATAGCTAAAGTTTTTAGAAGCAAAACAACATCCAACAAAATGTGGTATCTCCATACACCAAACCATTAGCAAATGACAGATTTGGGTACTTAATTATGATTTATAACATTTTTCAGCTATTCAGAAATGTTACATAATTAATTGATAGTAATATTATACATGTAGTCTATAATACTATCTTTTTGTAACTTGTTGAGGTTTCTTTAAATTCAGAGTGATAAAGTCCAGGATATTTTACTAGTATCATTTTCCTCCAGTTTACAAATGCTTATAAAAACATACATAATAGATGACTATATTTGTTACAGAATACACAAAAATATGCTTTAAAGTTAATTCCCACAAGTTCAAGAGTATAATCTTGGTACATCAACTATAAATCTCACAGAGGTGTAAATACAACTTCACCCCTTCCAAAAGGCAGTAAAAGAGACCTACTGATTTAGAATTCCTTGGCTCCAACACCAGGGAGAGCTTGTAAATATCATCTTCTGTGTGATAGAGGTCCAGGGACAGCTATAAACAAGCAGGAAAGGAAACAGTAGCATTTATTAGATCAGATGAGAAATAACAGCACATTTAGTAATTTAAAATACAAGGGACTCAGACTGCTCTCACTGAACCCAAGGGAAGCTCTACCAGTTGAAGCTCAGGATGGAGACGGAGGCTGCTGGTGAAAGCTGGAGGAAGTGCCAATATGTAACAATACAACTTTTGATGGGAATAACGTGACCTACCTGTGAGCTTCTTACACATCTCCCCCTGTTACATATCTCCCTTGTTTCTGCTCCAGTTCTTTTCTTTCCCTGCTCCCTTCCACACCCATCCTGGTAGTCCCAGGACAAAGGAGTAAGTAAAGGAGAAGTTCATTAGGGTTAGTGCTGCTATATGTTCAGTGATGATTATCTCTGCTGATAGGGCACTGCCCCTCACCCTCCATTTATGAGCAGCTATGACCTGGGAGGGTTCCAGGCACCTCAAACAAATTAGTTATTGCTGCTCCTCTGTAAACATCTTACTATGCAGCAATCAAGGAGGTGGCCCTAGTCTTCAGACAACCCAAGAGAATCCCTGAAGTCTGAGACCTTCAGAATCACTGACATAGGCCATTTGTAGACGACACCTTTTAGCGGGTTTAAAGCGGCTTAAACGCCTTTTGCACTGCTTTAATGGCATTGCTGTTTGCACATTCGGTGGTGTATTGCGCATTAATTCCAGCTGCTGCAGCACATTTGGCAATATAATGAGCCTTAAATGACTTTGGGACACAGCAAATTACTTTGGAGCGCTACAAAGTAAAACACCTCCAAGGAGTTTTAGTTTCCTACCCTACAGCTGTGGAGGGAAGCACCAGGCTCCATGCAGCTGAGGAGCTACGCAGGCAGACCATGCAGGCAGCCCAGCAGCAGCCCAGGAAGGCAGGCTCCACAGAAGGAAAAAAAAAGCGGCGAGCCTGATCTTTTTTTCCCCCTGGAGCCTGCCTGCCTGCCTGCCTGAGCTGCGCAGGGGCCTGGTGCTTCCCTCCAAGGCTGCAGTACCCCCCAGGACTGCCCGAGCTGGGTGCCTGTGGGTGGGTGCCGCCTGGGGGAGGGGGGTGCTGCTGCCACAGAGGGAAGCACCAGCCTCCCACTGCAGCTCATGGACTGCTCTGCCTGCCAGCAGCTTGCCTTCCCCTCCCCACTGCTGGAGAGGCAGGTAAGGATCAGGCTCCAACATGGGTGTATATGACATGGTGGTTTACTTTGCCCTAAAGTGAAGCGTTTTTTTTATAAAACCACTGCTTCAATTTACAGAGAATTAAACCCCTGTGTTGTCTACAAATGCCCATAGATCCTCCCTATGGAGGTACATGGCCAGGCTCTGGACAGAGGAGATTCTTTTTACTTGTGTGAATCAGCAAACTCCTCAAAGTACTTTGTGTGGCATTCCCTGTAACCCCAGACATTTTCATCACACCAGCTATGACTGTATGCTAGTTCTAACTCCTTGAGCTCTGAATGCCACAGGTATTCCCTCTCCTTCTACTTATATATTGAGAAATGTTCCCCCCCACTCCAATACACAGCCCAAGATTTCTTGAGACTACTGGAGGTATTACCTATGGAGACAGGACACAAACCCAATCAAAGTAAAATATGTTTACAGATGAAAACAAAATGTTTGTGAAATTTGGCAGTTTTCACTCAACTCTAGCAATGCTGCTATCCACTGATGCTGCCTCACTCTAAGGCTAGGGACAGACATTCAAAAAGCCTGAATTGATTCAATCTCTGCAGATTAGTCTAACCTGGCTAGGTGGAACTGGTCTGTAACCATACAGACATCCCCTCTGGACTGAAGAAATGCAGGCACATGCCTGCAGTGGCTCAGGCTCGAAGCTGGGGTTCACTAGAGCAACCCTCCCTTCCCTTGCACAATGCTGAGCTGAGGGGTGGGGTGGGGTGTGGCCAGGCCCCGGCAGGATGCTATGATTAGGGAGGGGTGTCCCCCCCACTGTTCCTGACCAGCAACAGAGCCAGCAGGGAGTTACACAGCATTTACTTACACAGAAGGGAGTCACAGCAGGGAGTGTTTATCAGTCCATTGAGAAAACGAAGGCCTCTATCATTAGTTCAAGCTCTTGTTTTAGCTCCAAAAAGCCCTAAATGGGCACTGTCCTTTTTGCCTTTATCCTGTCTGCCTTACACAGACACCTCTCAGCATTAACTTGCATACCATGTGCTGGCTACCGTCCCTGTTGTGGGAGGGGAGGAGGGAATCCCTGCTTGAGCAGGGAGTGGTGGTGGGTGGGGGCGGAAAAATCCAGGCAGATGCTGCTGTGACTGCAGTCTCTGCCGGAGCTCCAGCCAGGGAACAGAGGGGAGGGGCCAGCTCTGCCATGGAACAGAGAGCCCCGCCCAGGGTTGCACTGCATCTGGGATGCTGGGGGGGACTCTGGTTTAAGTTAAACCAGGAAGGGGTCTGGTACAGACATTGTATAAAACAGTTTGACCCAAATCAGTTAAGTCTGATACTACATTCAACCAGGTTTATCTCAAACCAGTTTCAGACATTTTCAAACTGGTTTATGAGCACTGAATATCTGTTCTGTTACTGGTTTAAACCATTTTCTGATCATTTAAACCTTTTTATGTGTAATGTCTCTCCCTAGCCAAAATGCAATGAAGGGAAGAAAGGGAAGAAATAGTCAATACTCCCCGGCTAAGATTACTCAACATAGTGGGGAAACATGTCATGATCATTTTCCTATATTAGTAGGTTCTAGAGTAACCAACATGATTTGAAGTTACCAGCCAGCATGAGGACTCCAGTGAAGTGAGGATTATTCACTTACAAAAGCTTTCAAAGCAGGCTGATTATAGAATTATCTTGAAATCAGAGACTTATGAGGGAAAATTCTTCTGATACAAACAAGGTACACTTAAATTATAAAACCATCTTCCCAAATTCAACTTTATTTGAAAGGAAAGTCACTCCTTACACAATACTAAAAGAAGCAGATGTTCTTTGAAAATGATGTTATTTTTAGAGTACACACAACTCATTAGAGACATTTCAATTAATTTTTCCTTATGTTACCAATGTTCACCATTGCACTAAATAATTAGAATGGTTGATCATCATTGGATCACCTTCCTTTCATTAAGATTCATTCTTTTGATTAGTATATTGACTTTTTGGGACTTGCATGCTCATTTTGATAGCTCCATGGGATTCCAGATGTTCTCCTGAGATAGCACATTTGTTGTGGCTGTTACAGTATATACCATTCATATAGTTAATTATTTGAGTATTGGTCAAGGTTGGCATAGAATTCATCCTTGGTTTCATCAGCAGCATCAAGAGCCTGGGCATATACAATGATGACAGTGGCATATTGGCTCCCTGCCAGTTTAAAATAGAGAGTTATGAGGTGCTTATTAATTCAGTTAGGGAACTCACCAAGTCGGTTTATGAGTTCATTCTTAATGGGAAAATCAATTCCATGAAGTTGGCATTCTCTTTCCTGTTTAACCTTCCAGAAGATGGTATAGCTGCCTCCATGTTCTTTGAGCTGCCCATCTCTCACTCGCCAGGTCTTGCTCAGTGCAACTACACTGATGTTGTTTCACCTGAGTTTTTGGGTCACGATTGCAGTGCAGCACTCTTGGTGTTCATTATTAGGGTTTTCCATGAGGGTCCTGATGTTCCCAGTCCCAAAAATGATGGTGTGTCTTAGTTGGTATTTTCAGTGTCAGGAAGGTGATCCCACTGGATGTGGTTATCCACTCAGAAAGAAATACAGAATACTGTATTAGACGGCCTATGTTTAGGGAACCCTTTGAGCCCCCTCCTCATGTGGGGTGAGCAGAGTAGATCCTGAAGAGGACTGCTTAGTCACAGTTACAGCTGCCAAATCACACCCCTGTCTCATCCAAGTTCTAGACAAGCTTCTTGTAATTGCCGCTTTCATGCCAGTTCACGACTAGGAGCTTCCAGACCTCACAACCCTGCTCTTGTTGCCACTAGCTGGTCACCAAAGGGCTTGAGGAATGTGCTGGAAAAACTGTTTTCATGAAAGATGCCCGTGCATAAATTATTTTATCATGGACAAGCTGCTGCACATCAGCTTCCATGTGGCTCTTGACAGAATGGGACCTTGATCCAATGGCAAAGAGACCAGGACAACTGGGGATCTTGTTCTGCTGCAGCCTTCATCCATCTTTGTAGTCATTGAGATTCTAACATCTTCTTCTGCCTGCTTTGCTGTTGAGGACTTGTAGACCCATGGCTAGATGCTGGGTAGGTTTATTATAGTGGCAACATGAACTCATTGTTAAAGGCTTTTCTGGAGGGAAAGCATTGCTACCTGCTGTCCTCACCACACCCTGGCGGTACTGCCACTGCTTGGTCTGTGACTGCTTATTTGTCAGAGTTACTCCTGCTTATTTCACAGCTAAACTTCTTGAAGGTCATTCCACTGTCCCCCATCTGTGGACATGCTGGGTACAGCTCTGGGTACAGTTGGGCACAGCTCTGCCCCACAGCTCTGGTAATCCAGATCCATGGTGAGGCACTGAGTACTTTGGAAGCCCACAGAAGGCCCATTGATGAAGACATCCAACATGGTTTCAAATGTGCAACTTCAGCCTTTGGACGCCTGAAGAAATGGGTGCTTGAAGATTGCAACATCAGATCCAAAACCAGGCTCATGGTTTATCAAGATTTCATGATCCCCACTTTGCTGTATGGAGCCAAGACATGGATAACACACAGGAGACATCTAAAATTATTGGAGAAGTATCATCAACGCTGCCTGTGGAAGATCCTCCAAACCCACTGGGGAGACAGATGAACTAATGTTAGTGTCCTTCTGCAATTTGCAAACACCATGAGTACTGAGGTGATGATTTTCTGACATCAACTTCATTGGGCTGGCCATGTTATCTGGATGTCTGACTTCAGAATCCCAAAGCAACTTTTATTCTCCCAGCTCAGCCAACGTGTACACTCAGGAGGAGGGCAAAGAAAGTGCTTCAGGAATGTCCTTATGGCCAACTTAAAAAAAAATCAATATCAATATCAGCTCATGGGAGACTATTGCCCAAGACTGACCCAAATGTAGGAAGAGTCTGTTGCAGGGATCTCTGTACTTTGAAACCTCACAACGACTACAGGAGATGGAAAAGTGGGAATGGCAGAAACAGCATGTCATGGACTAAACCAAGAATCCAGTGCCACGCACCCCACACAGAAACACATGTCCAAGCTGCAGTGGAGTCTGTTGATCCATGATAGGCCTCATCAGCCATCTTTGGACACAGAGATAAGACAATCATGAAAGACAATCATCCTTGACTGTGAAGGATTGCCAAAGAAGACTTGTGTATATGTCTGCCCAACTTCCCTGCTGGTGTAAACACACATAACTTCATGGAAACTAATGATATTAAATTAGATGGTGAAATGAAAGTAGGGCTAGTAGTTTGAATTGATGGGTCCTATCCTGCTCCTACTGAAGTCAATAGAAGTTTTGCCATTTGGAGAAAGTGGCAGGGAAGCGGAAGGAGTGAGTTTGGGGTTGGAGATTAGTTACTTATGCCTATTAACATTCCCAAATATCTGGCCTTTAATAAGCTGATATTTGAACATGTTTGTTGAACATGGGCCAAGATCCACCTCCCCTTTAGGCAGGTAAGTAGAACTTACCTGTCAAAAATGACAGGAACCAGGGGCAGTAGGACCCAGGGGAAGCCATGGCAGTCTCCTGCAACAGCAGGGCCTGCCTGGCCCCGGCGCCGGCCCCCCAGCCGGAAGCCCCAGCAGAGGTTTCTAGCCTGGGAATATGTGGCTGCCCGGCGGGGGAACCTCAAGTAAGGTGGTGGTGGGGGAGGAAGGGCAGGGGAGGACTCCAGGGAAAAGTGGCCTGGGGAAAAGCTGAGCACAGGGAAAAGCAGCCCTTCCCCTGCCCCATAGCCAGTGCTCCGCATGGAGCTGTCCTGAGCAGGCACAGGCGGGCTGCAAGTGGCTGCAGTGTAGGGCGCTGGCCATGGGGCAGACGAGAGGCTGCTTTTCCCTGTGCTCAGCACCAGCTTGTAACCTGCCCTCACTGCCAGCCTGGGCCCCATGCCAGCTCCAGGCTCACCTGTTGGGGCTGTGCTGCGGCGGGAGCAGCTGCTTGGCATGGAGGAAAGCAGCCCCCCGCTTGCTGCGCTGGGCAGTATTTGCCACCGCCGCCTCTGTGCTGCCCAGCATGCGAGCTCTGGGTGGGCAGTGGCAGCAAACACTACCTGGCATGGCAAGCAGGAGGGTTCGGGGGGCACTTTCCTTTGCACTGAGCAGCTGCTCCCGCTGCAGCGCAGCCCTGACGGGTGAGCCCGGAGCCAGTGCGGGGCCCAGGCTGGCAGCAGGGGCAGGTTACAAGCTGGTGCTGAGCACAAGGGAAAGTGGCCCCTCGCCCACCCCATGGCCAGTGCCCCATGCTGCAGCCACTCGCAGCCTGCCTGGGGCTGCCTGTGCCTGCTCAGGACAGCCCGACTTGGGCTGTGAGCAGCTGTAGCAGGGAGTGCCAGCCACAGGGCAGGGGAGGGGCTGCTTTTCCCTGCACTCAGCACCAGCTCATTCCCTGCCAGTGAGCAGGGGGTCAGGGCTTTGCGCTGTCCCCCGTTGTACTGCAGAGCTGGGGGGCACTGGGAGTGAGTGGATGCGGGAGTCAGTGGGAGCACAGGGCTGTACTGGTCTCCCGGGGCCAGCACCGGCAGGGCCCAGAGCAGGGCAGCAGGGGTATAGGGGTCCCAGCTGGCAGGGGCTCTATGGAGCCGGGCCAGCTCCCCGGATCCACAGACCCCTGCCAGCCTGCACCCCACTTTGGGCCCCACCAGTGCTGGCCCTGGGACATTGGTCCCAAGACATTGGGACATTGGTCCCAAGATAGTGACTAGGGGGCTGGGCACCTGTCAAGGGGTGGGGCTATCCATGCAGCCCTTGACAGCTTGCTAAAATTGGGTAAGCAGCCTTCTGCCCAAAATAATTGCCCACCCCTGCACTAATACATCTAAAGGCAGAGCTGGATTTGGCCTGTGTGCGCAAAAAGGCATATATGTTGCATATTTAAGGGGTTGGGATTCATTATTCAAACTTAAGCACAAGGAGACATTTTTTAAGGATATGTAATTATTGAGTAATTCTCAATACTTCATGTATTTATAAATCAATTACAGAGTTTTTCATTGAAAGATAAGCAGTACTGCTTGGAAGAAAGTTTCCTGAGACTTCCTTTATCATCCCTTGGAATGGAAATTTTTAGCTCTTGGTTTAATTTCATTTTAATTTTTGTCCTATTTTATAATTATTTTAAAAAAATATGTTATAATCTTCTAATTTCAAAAAAGAACTGCACTGAACAAAAGGTAAGATTTACTTTTGGTTTGGTTTTTAGGTACCAGTACTTTGTCTTTCACTTCACTAGACTATAGAAAGGACTGGGACTTTCCAACTATTTGCATAGCCTCAGAACAGGTTAGTTAAGCAGCAGTTAGAGCTAAAAATAGCAAGCAAAAAATTGTGGCACCAAATGAATATTATCAATATGCAGCTGACTTAAATATATGGGGCTGGGTAAAGTGACCCTGCACTAGCTCCAACCCTTGTAAGGAATGAACCAGCTGCCTGCTGCCAAAGATGAATTCATATTGTGAAATTAAAAGGATTATAAAACTTGTTGTATATTGGAGAGACTGTACAGCAGATACTAATATCTCTTCATTAATTATCCCCCCTCTCATCTTTCAAAAGCAACCATTTCTAATAACAAATAGGGAAAGGCAATATTATCTCTGCAGCTGTTTTTCCTCTTTTACTCTGCTTCCCTGGAGAACTTCTGCTTGGAACCTTTCCTTGTTTTGCTGTACCTTGGCTACCTGTTTCAGATCTGAAGAAAATTTTTAAACATCACCTCTGAATTTGGTCCAGTGAGTGAAAAGGATATTAGACTGGGGTAGCTGAGGATTCAGAAGGGAGGGGAACACAGCATAGCACAAAGGGAGGACAACAGACAGTATCAGGGTGTGGAAGGAAGGATTAAGCTACCCACTGGTTTAACTTAGACCTTACTCTGGATTTTCACTATTTAAGTTACACCTCATTTAATTCTCTTTCATATAACTGAGTTTAATTTATGCATCGCTTCTGAATTTGGCAGTTAGTGATTCAAGCCATTTGTCAGCTTTTCACAGTTTCCCCTACTACATGCATCCAGGGGGAAATGTCATACACACCAGGACAAGAATATTCACTTTATTTGACATTCAGCTTCCACATATACTATTGATTGTTTTTCACCTTGTGTAAAGAATGGACTGTCTAGCTCACAGTCTGTTCATTTTTATACATATCTATGTAAAGGGTTTTACAAGATATTTAAAAGCAGGTTTTTAAGATTATATTTAGACATTTGAAATTAGCACTGACTTTCAACAGCCCTCAATGGCTACCACTGAAATAAATTAGAGGATTAGATCTTGGATGGGTGTGTTAAATTTTTCTAGACTAGATTTTTGGATTTAGACTAGATAATTTAGCTGATAGTTCAATGCCTAATGTCCAGCCATTAGATAAAACATTGGTACAAGTTCTCTTTGACCTTAAGTAGCCATTACTTACAGTGTTTTCTATTATATGTATTTTTGTCATATTTATCATCACTTGCATAAAAAAATATTAAGGAATTAATTGTGTACATCTTTATGTGAATAGCTCCTTTTACTTGAATGAAGTCTCATCTACCTATGATGGACAGGTGTGCTGGAACCTTCATAACACTTACTGTTAGCAGGTTAATTAAATCCATATTTGGTTCTAGATGATGGGAAGCAGTCTGCAGGGAAATCAGTTCACTCAAGGTCATGGAAAGCTGCTGCATTTTCACTATGTTTACTTTGTTCTCATCTATCCAATCTGGAAAGATGACATGGACAGCGATCAAGTCTTTCAAGTGTACTCCTAAAATGGGGATTTTGAAGCCAACACAGTCAGCAAAAGCTTTGCGGTAGTTGCAGTAGTTTCCATTGGAGGAGACCAGTTCTGTCATTTCATTCCAGTCCTATAAACAGCCATAAGATCCAAGACTCAGTAAGAGCATTCATAACAGTTCTTTGACCTATTCTAAATGACACCAAGATGCTGAATTTGTCCATTTCCTTCCCGTCACAGACAATCAAAAACAAGATATTCACACTCTAACTGTTTTTTATCAAGAGCAACCTAACTCTTTATTTATGCTTTAATGGGATTCAAGTGTTCTAAAGCCTAATATATCTTTACTGAAATACTGGTTATACATGAGATACTGGATTTTTCAGTAAAATATTTATTTATACTGTGGATCCCATTGTACCTTTGTAACCTCAGAAGATAGATGAGAGTGCGTTTCTTTGAGACGAGAAATAGAACTGTGGCTTAGACCTCCTACAACTGCCATCAGGGTGTTGAAGTTCTGGAGATGTAGCAACTTCTGCATGAGAATCAAACATATGAACATCAAGCTTAGGGAAATGTATTGCATGACACTGGATGACTGCTGCACCTGTGTTAAAGTGGATGAGTTAGTCACTGCTAAAATACAGTAGGAAGTGTATAGACCTGTAAATTGGGACACACGACATGAATATGTAATGTTAATATCTCCATTTTCTTGTAGAGCAGGGGCACACCAAAATAGGCAAACAGATAATTCATAGAATGCACCCAGAACACAAGAAAAGCAACAAAAGACCAACAGCAATGAGAAGGCATATTACATATTGAAGTGTACACTCTACAGCAACTCATTTGGCAGCCAGAATATTGTCCACCTGTATGGTACTCATCTACTACTCTGAGCCCTGAGTGCTTTTTCCTCCCCTAGCCATGTCTACTGCTGCAGCCATTCTACTACTGCACAGGACAGAAGGTGGGGAGTAGGAAGACAAGTGAAGAGTGGTTAGAGGCCTGATCATTAAATTGCATCTGCGGGTGCTTTTAATAACAAAGTAACAAGCAAGGGGCAAATACCCGAGCCATGCTGTTCTAGCACAAATTAGCCCACGTGCTTAAATTCGCTTAAACAGAGACTTTAATATAGAAATCAATAGGATTTGGGAAATAGCTTGTGCCATTTGCACAATGTAGATGGCTGTCCATGTTACTCAGGCATCATAAGGGCATACTTAACACTGCCTTACATTAAAATGCTGATCTAGAAATAACTCAAAGGAGAAGCATAAACTATGGATGAAAAAAATATTCATCAAAGAAACAGCTTGAAATCACAGTGGCAGAGTGGTTGTGGTATCTTGGAAAGCTCCAGCGGTGAGCTCAAGCCTGGCTCTGGGCTCATGCCAAAGGCAGTTCCCAGTTGACTCAAGATCTTCCAAATATTTTGTACATGAGTGCTTGGTCATTTTGGCTGGGGAGTCAAAGAGGAATGGATGTGATGTTAGCCATGTCCCTCCCTGGGAAACTGCTGTCTCTCAACTACCTAGTCCAATGGCTCTTCAGTTTTGGATGGACATTCCTCATCAGTTTTCTGCAGCAATGGTATGTATAATTTTCTTCTATCAGACAAAGCATGGTTCAAAGATTTATCTTACCTGTGCAATGTTGATAAACTTTGTAATTACTTCTGCCCTTTGCTGGGGTGTTGGTTTGCTGAGAACCATAAGCTGGACCCACTTAGAGATACCATTAAATAATGCAATAGATCTCTCCAGGGTAGGGTTGTTTTCCAAGCAGCCATGGATCACATAGCTTTGATAATCTATAAACTAGCCAAGGAAAGAAATGTACAGTTAAGCATTGCATAACACTTTTATCGTCAATGTGATACTTGTGCTACTTTTCCTTTAAAACAAGAGGCTGCTATTTCTATTAGGTTTCCCTACTGCACCTGGGCTACCTCTTTAAGTTATATGAAGATACTTTTATGAAAAATTTATAAAATGTTACTGTTAATGTATATATGTCAGAAAATAGAGCAACTCAATAGGTCTTGAACTTTACCTTCATAAAATCAGCTTGTGCTACAGATTATCCAATACTTATCCCCTCCAGCCATTTTTTCATTGTTCATCCTCTTGACACTGAAAAAATAAATGTTCTTTTCTTCTTGTACAAGTTATGTGGAGGTGACTGTGACAGTTTAATTCTCTTGGAGTGAATTACCCTCCAGTATTTTGACAGATTGCATTGCTGACCTAACAAGTGAAATCGATGGTTTTTTGCCACAAAATTCACGAGAGCCAGAGTTCTAGCCTGAACACAACACCTATTTCTTTGTCCACATTTTGATTTTTATCTTATTTTTTTCCAAGAAGACCCTTATGAAACATATTGTCATTGAAGGGATTTCAACCAGATTTATAGTTTCTTTTTTCTAGCCTTTTCAACTGTATTGATACTGCTTTACACGGCAGAGCTACTGTGACTGTGTTTGACTTACCCAAACATTTTAAATATTTATTTTTAACTGGCCCTCTAACAGATTAAGTCCAGATCTCCAGCAGATTTATCCTACTCTAACCTAAGTACACTATTCTTAAAAATATGAGCCCAAATTGCCTTTTCCTTGGTCTACTGAACAAAAATTGCTTATTTAGAGACCACCTAACAGCAGGTACAGTAAGTATCTTTCCAGGAGCTGAAAATTTACAACATCTCACTGCTTATAACCTTCCATATCTTTTTCCAACAATCCTCAATCCCCTTTTCTTTCCATTTCCCACCTTTATTATATGAAACCTACTAGGTTTTGAACTTAACTTTCAACCTACATCTACAGAAGTATGCTCTTCTCTTAACTCCCTGACTTGCCCCCTGCTAATTAGGTATGCTACCCCTATTAATAGCCACTTTTACCTTTATTTAAAATCTAACATGCCTCTATTTGCTCTACTTATCAACTTCTACCTCACAGTAGGGGAAACATAAGCTTAGCTGACTCCAGCCCATGTACCAGAAACCCTAACTGGTTCAGGAGAATTATCTGAGTTAGTAAACTCAAACAGATAAATTAACTATTATTATAACTATCAAATTGCAAGCTTCCAGTTTAAGCCACCAGTCCTTAAGGTCTCAATTTTCTCTCTGGGATTCCCAAGAAGCATCAAAATATATTTTAAACATTTTATTTAATGTCCAACTCTTTTCTTGGGCACTGTTGCATGTGAAAAATCATTTCCATCCCTCGTTAGACCTAGCATTATACAGATAACCCACGTTTATTCTCCCACATTGTATAGAGTTACTTCCCATTATTTAGAGTCCAGAATGGCAGAAACTTTACTTTGATTTTAAGGAAAACCCTATTCATGTCCGTCTCTCTTTTTTTCATCTCTTCATTGACTTCCTTATTCTCTCTCTTGAAGCATCAAGGATTAAAAAAAATCTGGACTTTTATTCCTTTTGGTTTCCCAAGTTTCCTCATAACAGTGTCTTTCTGCTAAGAAGAATTAAGTCTAGCAGCCTTACTGCTAGGATAGTTTCTACTTGCCATGAAAAGAACCAAGGTCAAGAGAGCATTTACTACGAATACTTGTTAAGAAGAAGCCAGTTCTTCAGTTAGTGTTTATAACACAGTTAAAACTAGGTTCCCCTTTTTGAGAGTCTCGCTTCGGTACTGCAATTCTAATATTCCTCTGATCTCCATTGTCATTGTCATTCAGTTTTTCCTTTTGTTCCAGATGTTTGAATTGGTGATAAGGAGACAAAGAAGATCAGTTCTGAATTTACCCTGGTTACCATCCAATGCCATTTTAGTCCAATATTTACTCAAGGAAATCTTTTGCATCTGACTTTACAGTAGGTATCAGTTTATTTCAGCATGGGACATACTGACTGCCCTCTTGCTTAGTTCCTTGAAAACTCAACACAAGTTGTTTTGCTGTGTTTTTGTAATTTAGTAAAATGCCAGATATGCAAGATCTGACGGGTGAGCAGATAGAGACTAAGACGAGCTGCCCTCCCAGGGTGAAGCATATACACTTCCATGACTATTGTAAGCATTTGGGAGTCAGGGTATTGCTTTATACTGGGGTCAATTTTAGGATGCACTAACTTAAGAATGTTCCTTTAAGAACACAGTACCCCTAATGTGTCCAGGAAACATGACAGGCTCTAAACATCAAATACCAAAATAGGGGGGAAATAATGGCACTTGTTTTATGTCCTAAGGGTGTAGCTGCACAGCACAATGAAGTCATGGAGCACAAGTGTTACCTTAAAGCAAATAAAGTCTCAGTTTAAGTGCAAGGCCCTATTAAGAGTATCATTGTGAGTGAAAGAAAGAGCTGTAGGTTTCTTACAGAAATGCGTCTAAAAGACTTGTGCTCTAGGAAAGTCAGGTGTTCGGCTAGTTCAATGGGCTCCAGATGGTCAAACAGCAGGCAGGCTTTTCCTTTCTTAGAAGTTTTTTTCCTTTGTGTGACTCTTCTCATCCAGTCATAGGAGGGACTGCAACAGAAAAGAAGGCTCATCAGATCCTGTCCACACACCTCTGAGTGGGAACCATTATCTGCTGTGGCCATGCCTAGGGGGTGCACAGGGGTACACGTGCACCTCCTGACAGGCAGTGCTCCGGGTTGTGGGGGCACCAGGAGAAGTGCCGCTGGCACTTCTGGGATAAGATTTGTGTTGTTTACTATCTGAAGTGCTGTACAGTATTAGATTCATAATGGGAACATGGACAATATACTCTCCTGTGCTATATTGTATCATATAATTCATGGAGATCTAACAGCTACGTTACAAAGAACTAGAAAAGTATTAGAGTGATATTGTAGCTATGATGATCCCCAAAAAAGTGCAGGAGGCAATACTTTTTGTATGTGATCTCTTTCATTAGACCAATAGTAGAGTTGGGAGAGATATAGAAATGGTTTCAGGAAAAAGATAATCCACTTCAGGTGTGTGTCTAAATGTCTCCCAACTATGCAGTTGGTTCACAAAAATCCATTACAAAGAAGATCAAGGTCTGACTAAAACTGACTTGAATAATAATTCATGAGGATTTAATTTATTTGTCTTTTAATGGCTGAGGCTAGGGACAGACATTACACATAAACCCTTAAACCAGATCAGAAACTGGTTTAAACCTGTAACAGAACATATGTTCAGTGAACATAAACCAATTTGAAAATGGCTGAAACTGGTTTGAGATAAATCTGGTTGAATGTAGTATCAGACTAAACTGATTTGGGTCAAACTGGCTTATGCAATGTCTATCCCAGATCCCTTGCTGGTTTAAGATAAACCAGACTCCCCCAGCATCCTGGCATGCTCTCTGGGCTGTACGGGGCTCTCTGCTCCACAGCAGAGCTGGCCCCTCCCCTCTGCTCCCTGGCTGCAGCTCTGACAAAGACTGCAATTACAGCAGAGTCTGCCTGGATTCTCCCTGCCCTCCTGCCCCCTCCCCTCCATCTCCCACAGCACAGGCCCCAGCCCAATGGACCCTAGGCATGTGGTATGCTAGCTAATGCTGAGAGGTGTCTGTGTGTGTCTTCAATTTTACTGGGATAGGTGGACAGAACAGTGACCCCTTAGGGAATTTTGGAGCTAATCAACAGGTTAGCTGGTAAGCTGTTTAAGAAGAGTTTTAACTAATGGAGAGAGGCTATTGTTTTGCTGATGAGGTGATAAACACTGTTATCAGCTCCCTGCTGGCTTGCTTGCCTGTCAGTTTGCTGCAGATAGTATAAAGAAGCAGGGAGGGAGATTGAAAAACTCTGTATCATCAACAGATGCATGCGCTGCACACCCCGTGATGCATCAAAGTGGTAGCAGTGGACTGGGGTCAGGAAACACTCCTGCCCCTTGAGCAGCCAGCAGTAAAAGCCTGGGATGGTGCAGGAAGACCTCCCTAATCAGAGGTTCTGCTGGGGCCTGGCCACAGCCCCCATCAGCTAAGTGCTATCCAAGGGAAAGTAGGGCTGCTCTAGTGCCCCCCAAGCTTCCAGCCTGAGACAGTGCAGGCATGTGCCTGAATTTCCTCAGTCCAGAGAGAATGTCTGTCCAGTTACAAACCAGTTCAGTCTAGCCAGGTTAGACTAACCTGCAAAGATTGAACCAATTCAGGCTCGGGCTTTTTGAATGTCTTTTCCTAGCCTGAAAGACCACAGGCCAAGAAAAAATAGAACAGTAAAGGAAAAGGCATCTTTTAGTTATATGCAACAGCTAGAAAAGGACTATGTTGTACTGACGAAGGAGGGACCCTCATAGTTACTCAGCACAGAATGATATGGCACATATTTTCCTTTGTGGTTTTTTGTAGAACAGGGGTGTCAGTGAGGATGAATGAGGGTTGCTGGGCCGGTCTATCAGCCAGATTGGGACCAACCCTCTGAGCCATATACAGCATCTGCTGTTCCAGGTCCAGCCTGTACATCACATGCAGAACATGCCAGTCCCATTCCAGGGCCTGCACTGGATATGGTGCTTGGGTTGGACCTGGCACTGCTTGCAGCACAGGAGGTTGGTCTGGGCTGGTGTGCAGAGCAACCCCAGGCCTAGCACATGCTTCATGAAGCACATGGGTTGGATTGACTACACACACTGCATATGGTATAGGGAGGCAGCTCGCTGTAAGCAGCACACTGCTGGATCAGTCCTGTGTGTTGGTTCTGGCATGCCCTGATCTGGACAGGCTCAATCTGGACTGGCCCCAGAATCAGTCAGCTGATCCAGGGCAGGAGCTCTATTTGGCCATATGTTAAATAGCATTGTTAAATCTTTGTTCAGTTTTAAAAATTTGCTCCTTAGGTCAATGGTTCTTAAACTTTTTTAGACTCAGGGTACCCCCTAAAAAATGCCAGCTCTTAGATTTCACTTGTTTCTTAATTATAGAAAAATAATAGCACAATTCTGAACTCAGCAAAAAGCACAACAGGTCAGAATGTTATTGACACTATGGATTCCTATTTGAACTCTCTCTGAGTTTATCACATGAATAATGTATAGGTCATAGGTGGGCAAAATATGTCCTGCAGTCCACCAGGCCATTCTATCCAGCCCACAGAGCCCATAAAAAATTTAGAAAATTAATATTTATCTGTCCCTAGCTGCCTGTCAAAGATGACAAGCTAGGTACAGCAGGACCCAGGGGGAGCCAGCAGCAAGACCCAGCAGCTGCGGCAGCAAGGCCTGCCTGGCCCTGTCCCCCCAACCCCTTCCTCCACCCTCCACCCTTAGCCAGAAGCTTCTGCCCAGCAGAGTCATCTGGCCTGGGACCCTGGGGCTGTTCCCACCTTCCTCCACCTGAGAGAGACATTCAGATAAGAAGGAGGTGGGGGAGCAGGGGAGGACTGTGGGTGATCGCCCCAGTCCCCAGGGCCAGGCCGGGTTGGCTCCTGTGGTCCTGGTGCTGCAGCCAGGAACCACGTGATGCCAGAACAGTGGGCGGGGCAGGGTGGGTGGGGAAAGGAGCGGCGGCATCAGGCAGGAAAGCAGGGAAATGGTGGTGGCAGGTGGGTGGGGGAAGGAGCTCCCCACTTTCTCTGCTGGTGCAGCTCAGCTCCATAGAGCCCCAGCCAGCCTGTCCCCTGTGCTCTTGCCACCCCACTCTGGGTCTCTGCCAGTGCTGGCCCTGGTGTACTGGCATGGGCCTCATGCTCCCACACAGCTGTCCCTGCACTCCTGCACATCCGCTTACTGCCAGTCCCCACTGCCTGCTGCTTCCATTTCCCTGCTTTCCTGCCTGTCACCCACCACTTTGGTACCATTTGGTTCCCGGCTGCAGTGTCCAGCTGCAGGACTCAGCAGGAGCTGGCTTGTCCCCTGTGATTCTTGGCCAGCTCTGTGTGGTGCTGGCAGGGCTGGGCCACTTCCTACTGTGTCCTGCAGTTTCAGCCACACAGCTGGGATGTGGTGCTGGAGCAGCAAGCAGCAGGGAGTGGAAGCAGCAGGAGAAGGGCAGTGGTGGCAGATTGGGCAGAAGTGGCAGCGAGTGGGATCATAGGGCCCACGCCAGTGCCCTGGAGCCAGAAGGGGCAGGAGCATGTAGCCCAGGCTTTGAGGAGCACTGGTGGGGGCTCTGCCTGCCATGGGGGGGTTGTGGGCAAACCCTCCCCCTCCATGTATGCCACAACTCTCCCCAGCCACTCTTCTCCCACACACAGCCTCTCACCAACCCCATACCCACCCACACACACCCCCACATGCTCCTCTACCCCACATCCACACCTTCACACCTATCCCCCCCACACACCCCCACACCACACATGCCCACAGCCCCCCACCAACCTATACCCACCCACCCATACGTCCCACATTCCCCCACAATATACAAGAGTAAGACTTCATTTTAAGGTATTATATAATCACCTCTATGTAAACTACACCAGCGTTTCCCAAACTTTTCCATCCCATAGCACACTTATATGAATTTAAAAAAATTGTGGCACACCACTCCCTGCCCCTGCCCCCAACAGGTAATATGGCCACCACTGCCACCACCCACCGCCCTGTGTTGCCGCCATTCCATGGAGCAGGTGGAGGGGTGGCGCGTGGCACTGGCTGGAACCACTCCTTGCTGGGAGCCATGCCCCACAAGAGCATTACAGACAGACAGACTAGGCCTTTTATATATATAAAATGTTTTGTTTATTCATTATTTGTGTGACTTTTCAAAAATTCCGTGGCACACCTGTTCATGTCTGACAGTGCACCAGTGTGCCACAGCACACCGGTTGGTAAACAGTGCACTACACAAACACATGTAAATCAGGACAAACATATTTTTTTAAATCAAATTAATGCATCTTGTAGTAGATGTAGTTAATTTTTAGAATATAATTTGGTATTTTTCTGGTTCTGAGATGGCAAACCTCCTTGCTGAATGGAGTATTTCCGGGAAGGAAGGAGAGGGACTTCTGGTGTTGAAGGTCAGGGGTTAGAGGGCGGGACTTCTGGTCCCAAGATGGTGACCAGGGGGAGAAGCACCTGTCAGGGGGCAGGGCAAGCCTTGCAGCCCTCAACAGCTTGCCAAAACTTAGTAAGTGGCCATCCGCCTGAAGTAATTGCCTGCCCCTGGTGTAGGTACTTCCAGAAAGGGGAGGGGGGGGGTTGCACTTTATGTCAGTGAGCAATATACATCAACCCTCATCAAGACAGAATCCAAGGTTGAGGAAGTAGAAGGATTGTGGGTAAGGCTACATGGGGGGCAAGGAGAAAGGGATTTGGTGGTAGGGGTCTGCTACAGACCCCCACACCAAGGGGAAGAAATAGATGCGCGGCTCCTGAGGCAACTCTCGGAGACCATAAAAGCTAAAGAGGCGGTAGTCATGGGGGACCTAAACTACCCGGACATCTGCTGGGAGATGCAGACAGCAAAGTCCCACCGCTCACGCAGGTTTCTAACCTGTGTACAGGACCTCCACCTGACACAGGAGGTGCATGGTCCCACTAGGGGGAATGCCATACTGGATCTAGTATTGGCAACAGGGGATGACATGATAGGGGACCTCCAGATCGGTAGCCACTTGGGAGACAGTGATCACCTAATAATAGAATTCAACATAAGACGTCGAGTGGTTAAGGTAACTAGTAGGGTGAAAGTGCTAGACTTTAGGAAAGCATAACATAACATAACATAACATAACATAAACACAAATAGGACTTCTGAAGCTAAAGCCACAACAGCACACTGCACACATGTGCCCTAAGAATCCATTTTAAATTAATCAGATTTCAAATAAGACATTTGCAACAAACTGACATAAAAGTATGGTGGGAGGGTTAAAACAAAATGCTTTGGTTAAGTTAACCATTTGTTAGTAATTATTCTTCTAGCTCTAAGCACACTGAGAAATGTACTTTTAGACATAGAATTCAAAATATTATTTAAAATATTAACTTTAAGACCCAACACTCATGCCCTTTCATTGTAATCTTTGTAAAAAATGTCTTACAATCTTCCCTGACATAAAAGCTTCTTTCCATTCTGTTTTTCTTTACATTAGAAAACACTAGTAAGTGTCTTCTATAGTCTAAAGGAAACCTGACAAGCAGATGGACTAACTAACGAAAGAGCTAATATGGCTTCTTTGCTGACATTAGAAATTCAAAGGTATAAGATTCCAATGTAAGGCTCTATAATTTATATTTCTAATAAAAGTATGGCTAAAACTAAGCACTCCAGGTATTATGCAGTTAGAAAAATACCACAGAGATGGTATTTTTACACTGCAGAGATGCATCAAACACTGTGAAATAATCATATTCAGAGTAGGAACTGAATTGTCAGAGATTTTTGGAAGCTAGACAAGGAATCTGAAAAATCTTAAGGTTCCCTGTTAAATGTGATACTTGCAGCATACATAATAAACATACCCTGTTTAACCATGCCCTGTGGGATGACTGGTGCAATGTTCACTCATTCCCTGCAAAGAGAACAATGTTTTCTAGCAATAGTAAAGTAGTGTTTTTTTCTTACCAGCATTGACTTTGCAACACACATGGGCAGGGACATAATTTATTCCTTTCAGATGTATATAAAAATGCAGTAAAGAGAGGATTCTTCTTCCTTAAGAATCATACAGGTCTATCTTTATAATCATAAATGGGATGATAGCTTTATTTCAAATTTTGGACTGAATACCACTTTTTTGGAAATTGCTTGCTGGTGTTCTCCACTAACTCACTTTGGGTGCCTATACACATACTCTGATCCATTCTAATTGAGTCTGCTCTGCATTCTAATTAGAACACTCTAGCATTGCTGCAGCGTCATGTGTATAAGGTCCCATGGGTTTAAAAATGGCCACTGGAGTACTTTAACTAAAGCTTGTCAACTGAGCTTTAGTTAAAGTATCCCACAGCCCTTTCTAAATGCATGGGGGCTTAATAGATATGACACTGTGGCATTTTAATGAGAGTGTCTATCCTGGAACCACTTTAATTAAAACACGCCCCCATCCCCAAGTATTTGCATAGGCACCCTGAAGCCCAAATGCGATCCTCAATCTGAACACTTCCTTTGCAGGACTCTGGCATTACAAAAAAAAAAAGGAAAGGTGCATAAGCACCTGAGAGAGTATAGCCTTACATGCTAGAGATGTCAATAAGGTGGATATGAGCCTCATAACCAAGCTGGGTGGCTACTTCCCGGAATTCCTCGGTCAGACGGATTAAACCAAGATCCAAGTTAAATTCTGCAGGAAACTCCAAAATCCAGTATCTGAAATCATGAGAGAAAGATTAGTCAAAGATCCAGGCACAACATTCTGGAACTGCATCGATGAACTTCTGATGTGGTGCCAAACTAATCTGAGTGTTATACTTCAAAGAATGAAATACAAACCAGATAGTGGCATGAGTTTTTAGAAAGCGGTCATGCTTGATGCAGTGGAAGTTTCAAAAGGCTGAATAACTCCAGATGAACATTTATGTTTAAAACAGGATTGCATCCCTTGCTCCACCACCATCCAGGCAAAAGCATTAGTAGAGGTTGACTGGTTTAAAAAGCTCTTATAAAATGTACAAGAACTGACAGTATTCATACAACTACAATTTTACCTCATGAAATAGCAGATTTTTAAACGGAATTCGTCGCAATTTTCCCCGCTGGCATCTCTATAGGTAGACTAGTTAAGGAAGGAAAAAATCATATTTATGGTTTCAGCACCATTTACTTTGTAGTGACTGGTCTGTTGAAAGAGATGAAGTATACTTCCTGAGCACTTGTTCAGCCAAACAATTATGTGCTGAACTTAAAGAAAAAAGAGATAACAGCTAGTAAAAAACAAGTATGTCTTTAGGCCACATAGATGCCATTTCCTACTTGGCACCTTCTGCTCTAGGGAAATCATGCATCCAGTACACTCTGTTTTTTCTGGGCAAATTGTTTTCCAGAAAAACTGGCTAACCAAGGAAATTAACAGATATTTACAGATGCAGGGGAGATTTTCAAAAGGTACAAATGACATGTAGGTGCTTAGATGCCAAACTCCCATTGATTTCAATGGGCATAGGAGTAGGCCCTCAGTCACTGCAGAACCACATATTCTGATAACACTATCACTATTTAATAAATAGTCTGTACATGATATTAGAGACACACTTGGCTTCCAAAGTACTAACAGAAGGTTTTGTGGCTCTTTGAAGGATATATGGAGAGAAGTTTGCCTGCCAGTTCTGTGGAAGACAGATACCATCGGTGCATTAAAAGGAATGTTCTTGGCAAATGAGTGGTGCCCAGACCTCCTTTGTCATCTGCAAAACAGAGACACTTTCAAAACAACTGGCCTTCAATATTCAAATACTGAAATCTAACAACTTTCAGATATTCATGATCCATTACCTCCCTTAAGGGCAGTCAGATATATTAATATTAAAAATGAAATTATATTAAAAGTATTGTCCATTAAAATATTCTCAAAAAGTATATCAACTGAGTAGTAAACAAACTCAAACAAAAAATGCTTTTCTAGCAGTTCAAGTTAATGAATTGCAATGGCTATAGCATGCCAACAATTATAAAAGCAAAGTGTAAAATGGAACACAAATGAACCACCCCCCTTTCCCCAAAAGAAAAAAAGGTATATTTCCACTCTCCAAAAAGCCTCCAAATATATCTCACTCTCTAAAATAAATATTTCTTATGAGGCGCACAATGGTGATGCAACACAGAAGTGTCTTCCTTCAGATCTACTTAGCGTGATTTTATAAAAGTCATAAATTTTGAACAAAAAATGAACATTGATACCAACTGATCACAGTGACCAATTATGTGCTTATATAAATCAGAATTCTAGATTAATGAAACACATAAGTACTTAGAAGGTCAACGGATTTATCCAATTTTAAAATGACCATCAGAAAATTCAGTTTTGTCATTTACTGAAAACAACTGTCATGATGACCAACTATCACATTCGAGAATGTAGCTTTTGCTGGGCATGTATACATGAGACACTAGAAGTACAATAGAGTAATTCTACTGTGCCTTAGCATGCCATGGCAAAAGCCATGCTAATGTGTTAAGGCACAGTAGAATTAGTCTACTGCACATTAGCGTCACCCAAAAGATGCATGCTGATGCTACTGTGCAGTAGTGCTGATTATGGCGCATTAAATTAGTGTACCTGTTATTACAGGTACTAAACTTAATGAGCCATACATATAGGCATTAATGCACATGTAGATGCCTACAGAGAAGTAGTAGAGAGAGTAAATGTAAATGAGACAGAGTAAATCAGAAAGAAAAGAGACAGAGAGGAATAGGAAGCCCATATACAGTGGACTTTAGTAAACAAAGAATGTGTATAGGTGGTTGGGAAGTGTGGGATTCTGAACATATAAGATGTGCCCAGACTCTGTTGTCTATGTCCTATGTGAGATCATTGTTTTAGAGCCAGATGCACACACTAGATATGGTCTTGACACAGTGGTATGTCTATCTGAATTCAGCTGCAGGATTCAGTCCTTTGTTATTTATGTCATGTCCATCAGTGTTTAGGCATTTATTACTCTCTTCAAAACTGAAGTCATATTATAATCTCATTCAAATTGAGGGCTGTCATGATCTTTAAAAGCCAGATGCCTCATTTTAATTAAGATCCTAATTCAAAGCACTTAAGCACCTGCTTAAATCCAATTGACGTCAATGGGACTTTGGCCCATGTTTGGGTGCTTTCGTGAATCAAGGCCTATTTTAACTCCCCTTTCCACTTTAAAAGGCATGTCAGAGTCCACAAAATACAGTAGGAGGATTAATTTTCCTTAATAAAACTACAAATTGGGAAGTTTATGACCTCTCCCAACCTGAGTTTTATGATCAGTGATTTCTGTTTTCAAAAGAGTAAAAGTCATTTCTATTTATAACAATTCATAAAGGCACACATAAAGTACTATATTATTGACCCTAGAATCTCATAAATGGAAACAGTTTCTATAGGCAATGGTTCATTAAAATGAGAGCCTGAAATCATATTACTACCAATTACTACATGACACATGAAAATCTTCCAGAATTAGGTCTAAAAGACCCATGTAACAACAATGCAAAACAAAATCAACACATGGAGAAATCAATCCATACTTTTATAAGGAATCACAGACAAGTCTTTAAATACCAGTAATTCAATGGTACACTTATCTAATCTTAATACTGATTTTAAAAATCATTATATCCATCCACCTTGCATTGCAAGAAAATTACCATATTTATTGTGTAATGTTTTTGATTAAAAACAAGTAGTGTTTGAGCCCACCATATCAGAAGAGAGGCTGTCTCTTCCTGACACACAAACAGATGAAAATATTTCCTTCAACCTTTTCGATTAATGTTTTCCTCTGGGCTAGAACCAAGTATGGACAATGTCAAAGAAAAGATACTTGTTTGCCGAAGGAAGCACGGACTGAACAAGGTGGTAAAAGAAGCGAAGTTATAAGAGAGGATGCATTTCAAAAACAGCAAGGAGCGAAACAAATTAACAAGCTCATACCAGACATTTCAATACAAGTGTTCAAAAGATCATCTAATGTTGCAGCTTTCCCAAGTGTATTTGACCCCATTTTCCTTTAGTCGTTGTCAAAAAATTAGAGCCATTTTCACCACACAGAAGAATATCTACAGTGAAATAGGCCTTATCTCTTTATGGCGGGTTGCATTCTTAGCTGGACTTCATGGAAAACCTGCAGATAAAAATAAAGAAAGAGAAATTATCATAAGAGGACTGTCCTGAAGCATTAACAGGATGGACTATTTGCAGTTCAGAACATCCTTTTGTAAACTGATTCCCCCCCCCCCCCCCCCCACACACACACACATACACAACACAAAGAACATGAAAGATCCTCATACATTATCAGTCCATTCCAACATCTATTAAAGTGTTTAATTATTTGTTTGCTAGTTCAAAATAAATCCATAAAGATGTCAGAAAGCACAAACCAGATATTATGCTAGGACATGACTCATGTACAACGATGCACATTAGTACAGATCATTTTATTTACACTTAATAACACGTCTTGTTGACACCTCAGCATGATAAACTGTGCTTTATTAGTGGTCAGTTTTTAACATAATGCTTTTAAGTGTGGGGAAAATGTGTAAAAATGGGTAATAATACAGTTCATAAGCACATTTTAGAGAATACATACTAAAGTAAAAAGGAAGAGATTTTCAGAGATATTAATTACAGTTAGGTGGTCATCTCCTATTGAATGGTAGTGGGGGCTAGGCACCCAAGTGTCTTTTTATGAATCTCTCCCTAATTGTAGGGACTTTACAAAACACTCCTTGCAATGCCCATTAAAACATGTCTACTTTTAAGGACTACACATGGCTGATTTCAAATTTCTAGAAATATGGCCAGCCTTTTAACAGCTAAAATTAAAAAGCAGCAGACAACAGTATTTGTATCCTCTATAAAATTTCTAGAAACCTATATTTAAAGTATCTCAATTTTTTAAATGTATGAAAGTTTCCTTTATATGTGTGGTAAATAAATATGTGGTAACCAAAAATTTGTAGCACATTCAACAACTCTGTAAGGAAAGAAACCACTGGAGGGATTACACTGGCATATGACAATTAAAGCATTGAGGGAATGCAAGGAAGTTTCTTTTAAGTGAGCTAGGTATGGTTTCCCTCACTGTATGTGGGTTTTGTATATGAAAATTTGCTCTTATGCGATGACCCTTTTTATACCAAAAATTTGTTTTATGCAAGGTAAATTCACTTGTATGCAATCAGCATGGTCGAAGCCCACAGTCAGCTGTTTTGTGCAGTGCATTGTGGGAGTGACACACACCAAAATATAGTCTCCTGTGTGGCTCTGTGCTCCAAACACATCTGCGACATGTTTCTGTAGTTGCCATCCCCATTATGATAGTGCCCTGTGCTTGTGTGTACTGTCTGGTGTTGGCGAGTACCAAAATTGTCTTGCAAAAGCAGTAGAAATGGGTCTGGGGGTCAGTACAGCCGAGGTCTTGGAACATATCCCTATTTGTTACAACGTAAAGTGGATTCCCTTTGTGCAAATTCAAGTTATATGCTGTTTTCCAGGAACACATGTACAGCATAAAGCAAGGGAAACCTATACAATATGATTTTTATATTGGGTGAGCAGTAACAATGCAGCATCTCTGCTCTTCTCAGAGATACACATCCACCATATGCTCCAGACACTCATAACAACCATAGCTTTGTATCCTCAGGGAAGTTTCTGCACCTCTTTTACTAAAATTATCCCACTAACCTATCTCTGACATACCCTCACATTGCCTTCACTACACAGGTCTGCAGAAAAATGAAGGTGAGACTGTGGCATGCTTAGTCTAGCACACACAGGCTAGTTTTAATCTAGTTAGCACAGGTAACAGTAGCAATGAAGACATGGAAGCCTGGGGTGCCTATACACATGCTCCAGTGTGTTCTAATTAGTATCCAATTCATTTTGCTTTTAAGATTTTCACTGTAATACATGGCCAAGATTTACAAAAAAGAATTGGTACCTGAAGTTAAGTTCTTGGCTAAGAACAGACAGTCAAAAAGCCACAGGCTGAAACAATTCAGTCTTCACAGATTCTCTATGTGTAGATTGACCCCATAAAGAACTTGTATTAACAAAATCAGTTAAGTTTGATATTACATTCATCCAGGCCTATCTTAAACTAGTCTTGGCCATTTTGAAAGAGGTTTATGTGCACTGAACTTACAGGTTTAAACCAGTTTCCAATCACTTAAACTGGTTTATGTATAACATCTGTCCCTAGCCATTATGGGTGAGCTCTAATGAGGGACATAGGTGCAATGCAGCCTATTTGGGGACCAGGTGCCTGAATAGAAACAAGAGCCATGTGTTAGGTGCCTTGGCTCCTATTACATATAGCGGGACACCTCAGAATAGGTACTAAAACAGTGATTCTCAACCATGGTGTTGGAGCATCCTGGTATACGCTGAGATCCTTTTCAGGGTGCCATGGAGTGCCGTGCAATATTAGCACTGCTAGGTATGCAAACACTGGCACATGATTCACAAGATAAACCTAGAGTTTTCAAAGTTTGCTGGGGTGATCTGACCCCAGCTGACTTCCTGCTGACTACCTTGGGCAGGGGGTTGGACCCAATGATCTTGCAAGGTCCCTTCCAGCCCTAATGTATAAAATAGGAATTTATAAAATAGGAATCAATAATGTCAAATGCATTTTGACCTGTTCTGGTCTTTCTGAGTCCTTTGCAACAGAAGAATTACTCTTACTTTTTTGTAGTAAAAAAACAAGTGAACATTACGATGATGGGCAAGTCTGACAAGGGGTGCCTTGAATCAAAAATGGTTGAAAACCCCTGATCTAAGAAGAGAAAGCTGAAGGGAAATTTGATAACAGGCTTCAAATACCAGAAGGGTGATTTTAGAGAGGATGGAGTTAGACTTTTCTTTGTAGCTGTAGGGAACAGAACTAGGAACAATAGCCTCAAACTGCCATAATGGCAATTTAGGTTAGTGAGTAGAAAGAACTTCCTGACTATGAGTTGGGACTACCTAAGTCACGGCAAGATAACAGGTTTTTTGTGGCTCGCTCAAGCTGTGCAGAGCCTATTTTGTAGAGGCCCCACCTCTCTCCACTGATTGGCAGAAGAACCCTGGTAGCCCTGCCCCTCATCACTGATTGGCAAAGAGCCTCTTCATTCAGTCTATATCACTACCACTTTCTTTGCCCTTCCCCTCACCACTGATTGGTAGAGGGTGTCTTCATTCAGTCTACCTCACTACCACTTTTTTTTTGGTTGATTTTGTGGGATATTAGCTTTAATCTATTGAGGCCAATGCCAGATTTCTCGGTGATCTCAGACAAAGCTGTTTTTTGAGGTTTCCATTACATCTATGAAACTGTGATTTAGAGAGGTCCCTGACTATGAGACTGATTAACCATTTGAACAGGCTACCTAGATAAGTTGTGGAATCTCCATCCCTGGAAATTTTCAAGAACAGGTTAGACAGACACTTGGCTGTCAGGAATGACAGGCCCTTCTACCTTTTTATTCAAAGAACTGAACATGCTCACTCTTTTAAATAGGGCTGGAGGAGGAACCCTCTATCTATACATCAGTCTAGTACTCATCCAGGAGTTGAAAACACAGTTTTTTCCCCCTCCTTAGCCTGAAGGGTTTCAAAGGGGGACCCTTCAAAGGGGACCTGCATCTCTAGTCTCTCATAAAACTGCATTTCCCACCAGAGTCTTAGCAATTCTGGGTGCTCCATTCCTTTTGAAGCCAGGCCACGGTGCAGAAAGGAATGCAGTATTCATGGGCCCAGAGAGAGAATACAAGAGGTCTAGTGGTTATTGTACTCACCTAAGAGAAATCCTGGCTTCCAATTCCTGCTCCCAAAACCATTAGTTTATTTGAAGTAAAAAAGTAGTGTGGCTATAGAGTACAGTTGCTCCCAGAGTTAGGTGAGATTAGAACATGGCCCTTCAGTATCCTACATTTTTGATTTATTTCCTAAAGTTTTTCTCTAAGTCCCATTGTAAGCACCTAAGTCAGTTATTGCATCTGGTCTTATGCCTTGAAAATAATTGGGTTTATTTTCCAGAGCCAATCACCACCAACTTGTGCTGACATTTAAAAAAAAATATATCAGGCTACACATTTTTGTATAGGTAAGTCCCTGTATGTTAAAATACTGCTTCAGTTAGGTCTTGCAGGAATCATTACTGTACATATTCCTTGCTCCAAGAAAGCAGAGAAACAGAATGGTAGGGATTTGAAAAGTAAGGGATTTGAAAAGCAAGGACTTTTCTGTTTTGTTAGTGTTAATTACTTGTTTAGCAGTGTTACCAAAGAGGAGAAATAGCAATAGGTAATAGGGGTGTGCGAAGTTTCAGTCACCAATTTGATTCAGAGAAGATTCGTCCTGATTCAGAGGCTGAATCACTGAATCCAAATTGAATCAGGAGACCAAACAAACCCTCTGAATTGATTTGGACCCTCTGAATTGATTCGGAAAAGATTTGGCAATTCAGAGATTCAGAAGGCAGTCTTTCAGGGGAACAGAAACTGAGGAGTGGGGGAGGAAAGATTAATATCTGTAGCTGGGCAGTGACTGTGATCTTTCCCTGAGTCCCCTTCCAATCACAGTGCTCTGCGGGAGGGACATAGAAACAGCATATAAGCCTCTGTCTGCTTGATGTACAGTTTCCCAGAAACCCTTGTACCTATCTCCTTGAAACCTGGCAGGCTTCATGGCCTCAAAAGGGGCTACCACGCCTGCTATTTTCACACTGCTGTGCCTTAACACACACACAGTCATATATATCACGAGTTTTGCTTGTCTGCACCTTGAGGTGCAGTTTCCCAGAAACCCCTACACCTATCTCCTTGAAACCTGGCAGCCCTCAGAAGGGGCTAACATCCCGGCTGTTTTCATTTAAATCAAAGTTATAGGTATTTCAGTGATACCCCATTATAGTCTATGGCTGAGTCACCAAATCTCTCTGAATTAGTGCCAAATCTTATGAAGCTAATTTGTCCGAACTGATTTGGGACAGTGATCTGAATCTCCAAATTGAATCACTGTCATCTGAATTGGCCTAATCCGAATCAAATACTTCCCTATTCACACAGGCCTAATAGCTAATGTCCCAATGTGAACCTTGATGATATTTTTGTATTATGGCTTTTGCCCACCTAGCAGTACCTTACAGTCATTAAAGGATTTTATCCTCATAACATTCCCTTGACATAAGGAACTGTTCTTCCCATCTTTACAGATGAGGAAGTTACTGAGTCACAAGTTAGATTAAGTAATTTGGCCAAGGGGGATGAGCCAGACCCTAAATCTTTTGCATCCCAATTTTGTGCATTCCTATTAGACCAATTGGGCTAATTGTTTCACTAATGTACCAATATTATTTAATCTGAGGTCCAGGGGCAGATCTGAGGGGGAGGGAAGGGGGGATTCACTGATACAGTTATGCCCCACTTTGATTCCTGGTCCTCTGAGGCTTTAAAGCCAACTGCCTGGGAGGGGTGGCCACATTTCTATGTGCTGAAACAGTCAGTCAGTCAACTTCATGAGTCATTGTCATCTCCCTGATTCCTGGTAATTTCTACCTACTCCACAGGTGTTAACAACCCTCCATCCTTTTTAATGGGTTTGATGTTCCACTACTTGATGTCCCTTTCTTTTGCAATGTCACTATCTGTTAGACATTCCTGGTAATGTCTCTTTTCTATTTTCACAGCCCTGCAGACTGTTTTTAGCTATAGCTGAAAACCTTAACTCTGCTGTAATAATATTAACTCAGGTGTAGAAATGATTGACAGTGAAGTATTAGAGGCACTGTCAATGTGCTCAAGAAGGCTAGATTTTGTTTTATGAATCTGAACTATAATGGGTACAGGACGAATGAGACAATATCTTTTGACTATTTTTGCCTGGTTAGTTGTGGTTTTTTTAACTTTATATATAATCCAGTGAATTAGTGCATGTTCCAATAGTTATATTTGTTTTTACTTTGATCTTAAACTGAATAATGTACTGCTAGCTCCCCTGGCATTTTAGTAAAGCTAGTTTCTCTTTAACTGGAGAAAAATGTGTTGGGTTAAAAGTAATATGTCATACAATCTGCACCCTCCTTTTCAAAATCCAGATTCACCCATGCTGAGGTCTATTTAAATCACATATTCTCAGAGCATCTAAGTGCTGTACCACAATTAAAAATAGATTTATAGTGTCAGGAACAGCCAAGCACTAAACAGTAGTACTAGTGCACAGTGCTAAATAATTATGAACATTCAAAATTTGGGAGCTTGATCCAAGGAATTCCACAGTTCTAGGACTAAACCTGCAAGCTGCCAAGTGCCTGAGCACCTTCAATAGGATGGGGGGGAGGGGCGCCTCAGGCCCATTATTTGGGCAGACACTGGAAAGGACCGTTCTATTTATGCAACACCAAAAGTTACCAGATTGACTTTCAAAAAACTAAAACAATTATGGAACAGAAGGAAGAAGGTAGCAATTTGGAAGAAGTGGAGATTATCAGAGACAGTACTCCAATAACGGCACAGTGGGTACATTTACACATGCAATTAGCATGTAGCAATAAACTCCAGCACAGTCCGCACCAGTGTTTATTTCTCCTGGATGCAGCATTTACATGTGTGCCTGGGACTGCAGCATGTTGAGCTGGGGCGGAGCAGCCCCCCTCCCCTCCCAGGCTGGAAGGGGGCCCGGGGACCAGCCCGCCAGACTGGGACTGCTCCACCCCAGTTCAATGTGCTACAGAGGTGCTGGCTGGGGTACAAAGGTGTTCCATTGTAGGGCTAGCCAGCTGGCAGCCCCTTCACTATAGCATCTCTGGTGCCCAGCCAGCCCTGGTCACTCTCCACCTGTGTGTTTCAGTGCATATAACTACTCAGCTGTAGTATAGTACTTGTCCCAGACAGTACTATACTACACTGGAGTTAATTAATTTACTGTGCACTAATACAAGCACATGTGTAGACAGTAACACTTAACTGCAGAGCTAATTAGTCAGCTCCACAGTAAAGCAGATGTGTAGATGCACCCAGAGTGAATTTTAGTGCCCAATCCAGGATACTAAGGGGGAAGGAGAGCAAGAGGGAGTAAAAGAAAGCACCGTATTTTGATAAAGCTAATAATATTCCAAGCAATGTTGTACCAAGTTATTTATTATTCCCAGTAAAAAACTTGGCTAAGGTAGAACTTCGGTTGAAAATGCAGTATGCCAGTTAGGTTCCAATAAAGAATCCGGAAGTTTGGATCTACCGTTTAGCAACAACATTAATACTAACTGTATGGCCCTGCCTGTTCAGAAAGAAAAGTCATATAACATCAATAGACACTTTTCACATAATCAATTGCAAATGAAAATGGTTCATATTGTATGCACATGCTGGGCATGTCCACACATTCAGGCATGTGCACTTGCAGCAGCTCAAATAGAAGTGGTGCAAATTTGAGATGGGGCTTCCTGCCTCAGCGCATGTGCCTGGACATGCACTTTGGTGTGGGGCAAATTGTGCCACAGGGCAAAATAACCCTGCCTGGCTCCTCCCAGGACTGCAGCTATGGAGAGCTAGAGGCTGGGGCCAGTACCTGTGCTAGCCCCAGCAGTATAAAACCCTGCCCTGTGCTGACCCCAGCAGTATAAAAAGCTGCCCTGGCAAGTAGCTCAGAGCTACTCACTTTCAGGAGCTTCTGGGTCCTGGCTAATTGGTACCTGGGGACTCTACCCCTACTGAAGCAGCTCTGAGAGTTTCCTGCACCCTCTACCCACTGCAGCAGTCTGGCAGTGGGGGCTGCTGCCTGGCTGTGACCTGCTGCCACCTGCAACAGCAGACCCAGATGGGGACTACATGGCCATTAGAGGCATCTGTACCTATGGGCCAGCTGCCAGTGGGCTGTGGCTGCAGAGTTGGCCTTTCTGCGGCACTACTGCCGTGTGTACCACCACCCGGCCATCTGGGCAGCTATTGACTTGGAGATGTTCTTAGTGTGGTGGCCTGCTTTGAACTGTCAAAGCATGTCCTCCTGGCCCCAAGTGACCAGGAGGTCAGCCACCTCCAGCCGGGTCCCAGGTGCCAGCTCTGAGTAGGCTCCTCTGCCTGGGTCCTGCTATTTGTCTCACTAGCAGAAATTCTGGTGTTCCCTATTTAAAAACTGCAAAATCCCTAATAAAAAACCCCCAAATCAGTCTTTAAAATACCCCAAATCCATGTTCTTCCACAGTTAAAAAAAAAGACCACTAGACATAAATATATATACAGAGAGAGATCAAATCAGTTGGGCAAAGTTTTACTGATATATTTACAATTTTAAAGCAATTTGGAAGACTACCAGTGCCTCGATCATCATAATAAAGTAAGTTATAAATACCTATACAGTTTGGGATTGACTTTTGGGGTTTTTTTCATAGAAAAATCAGAGCTGCCCCTACCCCCTTCACTCACCAGGATGTGCAGCACTGAGAAGCATTGATATGCCAGTGCCCTGCCCCTGCCTTTGCTCCACAGTCGCAACCCACAGCCTACCCCCACCGCAGTTCCCTCACTCCTGATCCACAAGACCAGGTATGTGGGTGAGGGGTTTGTGGAGGTAGCTTGGGGGTGTGGGGTTTATGGGTGGATTGTAGAGGGACTGTGGGTGTGGCAGGGCATATAGCGGGGTTGCTCAGGAGGGGTGGGTCCCTTGCCCCCCACAGGGCACAGCTGCCCAACAGGGGCCCACAGCCCCTCAACAGGGCTACAGCACCCCCAACAGGGCCCACAGTCCACCAACAGGGGCCACATGCCCTCCCACATGCTCTCCCACATGCCTTCCCGCAGGGTCCAAGTGCCCCCCACCTGGCCTCAGCCCCTGCTTGTTCCCCCAGCTCTCCTGATCATTTCCCCAACTGGTCCCAGCCTCCAATTGCTGCCCTGTCTGGCCCCACCGTTCCTACACTCACTGGCTGTAGCAGTGGCTGTCAGGGCTGCTGGGGCCTCATGGCAGAGCCCCCCCATATGGCGCAGGGCAGCGGGGGACAGTGGGGATCTGCTCTAGCTGCCTGGCATCTGTGCTGCTACTGCCATATCAAGTGGGTGCAGCCCGGCTCAGCAGGGCACTGCGCACCGTCAGGCAGCTCAGGGCCTCTCAGGCTGAGTGGTGCCAGACCCAGGTGACAGCTGGAGCAGCTCTGAGCTGCCAGACAGCACGTGTTGCCCTGCCTAGCTGGGCAGCAACCACACAATGTGGCAGTACGGGGTGCCAGGTGGCCAGAGTCGAGCCCCACTGGGCCCCGCTGCCCTGCACCACGTGGGGAGGCTGTGCCATGAGACCCCAAGTGATCCTGACAGCTGCTGCTGCAGCTGTTGAGTGCGGGCTGTGCAGGGAGGGGGTGGGGCTGGGTGGGGAAGCAACTGGGAGCTGGGGAAATGAGGAGAGAGCTGGGTAAACGAGGGGAGAGCTGGATCCTGTCATGGTCCCCTCCCCCCTTTTATGGAATCCCCACCCCCTACTTACTTGGCAGGAGCCCAGGTTCTGGTCCCTGCAGCCTGCACTGCTGCTTGCCCTGCATGGGCAGGCAACCTGCTTCAGCACTGGGGCAAGGGCCAGCCATAGAGACACTCCAGCTGGCTAACAGAGCATCTCTGTGGAGGACCTGAGTTCTGGTTGCCTAAGGGCATGGTCTGGGACTGTGCCCTGACCTGCTTTTTTCCCCTGGGGTATTTTTTTATACCTGGATCTCCAGGTATCAAATTTTGATGTCACACTGCAAATATGCAGTGTGGGGAATGTTTTTGTGTTCCCGCATGTGTGTCCTACAGCGTCTCAAAGGGGTTTGAGCACTGTAAGAGGCACATGCACACTTGTCTGGATGCACCCACTGACTCCCTTTTCTTCATGACAAAATACTAATTCTTACTCAGCAAAGTCTAGCATTCTTTGGCAGAAAGTGTCCTGGAAGAGTGCAAACATTCCTTTAGAGTTGGAGACGATCCTCTGGGTAATCTGCACATTAAGCTTTACAAAAATACAGCATGCTTTGAATTGCCATCTCTTAGTTCATAGGAAACAAAACTGGAATGTAGGACTGGAAGGGACCTCCTGGGTCAGTGAGTCTAGTCTCCTGTTGTCAAAGGCACCATGTCATATAATCCCTTTCATAAATTTACTGAACTCCAGCTTCAGTTAGCTCTTTTGCTCTTGCTACTTCCTTTGTAAAATTCGGAGTTTGATTGCTCTTCTGATTAGGAAACTTCTGCTAATTTTTTTATTTTTGACCTGGTTCTTGTGCCAATGTTGTCTTTAGTCTTAAATAGTCCTTTTACCACCCCGATATATTTATAGAGAGCTATCATATTCACTATCAGCCTTTATTTTGCTATGCTAAACAAGCTAAGGTCTTCTAGCCTTCTCTTGTAAGATAGGGTCTCCATTACCCTGATCACCCTAGTAGCCCTTCTCTGCACCTGTTCCAGTTCCAGAACCACAGCGGAGCTTTTCCAATGTGCTAATCTTTAAAAAAATAGAGATGAGTTCACACAGGCCAAATGAAATTAACAGTTTAATAGCATCAAAGACCATGAGCTTCCAGAGAGAGGTCAGAGACAAAATCCAAGGGGAAGAGGCTTAACAGCACAGTTTTATGCTTGAGGCAGTTCTGGCCCCTGCTGTGCTGGTTGTGGCTATCAGCTGCTGCTGTGACAATGACTGTTTTTGTGACTCTCCACAAAGGTGGTGCCTGGGGCTGCTGCCCTGGCCATCCTCCCTTAGTTATACTATTGTCAAAGAGCCTTCCAGTTTAGTTCTAAGGTGGGCTTGGACTTAACAACACGATCAGGAAGGAGTGAGAGGATAGACGAGGGGTACCTCAGCAAGTTCACCTGGTTAGTCTGCAACACTGGTGCATATCAGGATAGAGGATGTAATATTTTGGCTTTATAAAACAAAAAAGTTTTAATTGGTTAATTGTAGGCTTAGCTGAAGCTACTAGAAGGAAACTGATTCTTAGCTAACACATGCCTGGTGGAGGTAGCAATGCTATGTAAATACCCTTACTGCAATGTTTTGTCACTATCCCTTTCAAATTCTTACCTACGTCATTTCAAAGGAGAGAGTGTATTGTAAGTTTTACAGTAAGCCCAGTGCATGTTGGGATAGGACTCTGAGACTTTAGTCAGTGTTCAGTGAATATTCAGGCAGCGCAAACACAATCAGCATACCTCACTGCCTCACTACTCATTCTCAGTGATTTTAAAGGTGTTCCCTGTCAATTGGGACACAACCAATAGTTCTGGGAACTGAGTCATAGTATCAAATGTGCCATGCTTATCTGTTGAAACAACATCATTCTTAGATGGAAGTAGCTATCAACATTTCCAGTGTTGTCCATTTCCAGACTGTTATTTCCAAGATGACAGAAACATCTATGATGATGTATTCACAGATCAGGAAGTAGTAATAAATTATCATCCCTAGGGGTTTTGGAAATGCAATTAAAATTTGTGTTCTGCAACTATAATGCAGATGGTCTTGCTGGTTCTGTTTAAATGAACTCTTGAAAGGAATGGTCATCCAGTAATGCAGTTCCTTTTATCAAAATGGGTGGTCACTTCCCTATGTACAAATGCAAGCACACAGAAACATCACAGTATAAAACTAGTGTGTAGTGGCACATGCTTTGATTTTAAAAGTCTTAAATCATGACTACTTTTAATCAGTAAAGCTAAAATACATCACTTTTGCTGCAAGGGGAGGGCCACACTAGCAGGTTTATCTAAAACTAGTTTTAAAAAGTCAAACCAGAGCCAGTCCTTGGGTGTGCATTCCTGTAATGGTTTGAATCTGGATATATTGGTTACAGGTGAAAGCTGTAAATAGGTTTAAGAATGTCTGTGCACAAACTTACTTATATTTGTTTAACTAAATGAAATGTAGCCCCACCCTTTCAGTTAAACCAACAAAATTGTCTGTGTAGATTGTTTTCTTGCTAATTAAAGTAGCCTATTTTCCTTCTATATAAAGATAATAAAGATAGCCACAGGTTAACACTACACTTTGACATACAAGCATCCCTTGGGGTTTCAGTTCATGCATAAACTTCTCATAGGCCAGCACACAAGAGACTCATTCTTTACAAAGATAGGACATGATTGTGGTTTTCTTTTTTTCCAGTAAACTAGACCTTTCCCCGTCCTCTTCCCTCCGGAAATTGTAACACAACAACATAAATGAATTCTCCCTGTAACTGCAGCCGCAGCCATATGTGCTACTGGAGGGAAAGACAGAGCTAAATGCCAGCAGATGAACGAGGATGATTTAACAGCAGCAGTATTCAGAAGAGAGCTGAGAAGAAATTAAATATCTCAAGAGAAGTTGCCTTACAAGTACCCTCTATATTATACCATTTTCCTTTCATGCTATGACTGTCTTCTACTTTGTGCGCAGTGTCTAGCATAATGAGGCCCCGTTCTTAGATGGTGCCTAGGCACCACTACAATAAATATAATTAATAATAAGAGAAGGGAGCACCTGGGCAAGTTGATTCCTGGACCTTTAAGTCTGCAGGGACCAAGTGAGCCATCTGTTTGGACCAAAGTTAACACAGGGACTCATTTGGGCAATTCACTATTCCAGGAGTTTTTTTTCACAAGACTTTAACTTGATAACCGTCAGTTCTTAATTGCATTATATGTATTATTTGTTAGTGTACATAACAAATAACGCACGTAAGTCCAATAGAGGTAGATCAAGTTTCTACCTCTATCGGATTTAACTAGCAGAGTATTTAAATTCATTCACAGAACATTTAAGAACTAACTGCATTCACATCTGTACCACCCATATCAAATACTCGGACAGCCTCTCAAGTAACAAAGCTGTATGGGCCCATCAGATTTTCCAACGCTACTAAGTTCTGTTCTCTACTTATTGCATTTATAAACAGAGCAATAGCCATGACCAGAAGAGGTATACTTATAACTACACTTATAACCAGTAGGGGTGTGTAAAGCGGGCCCTATTCGATTTGGATTTGGATTCGGCCGGAATCAGGGACAGTGATTCAATTAGTTGATTCAGATCACTGTCCCTTGATTCGATTCGGCTGAATCCGAATGTGAAGATTTGATGCTGGTTTGGAGAATCAGGGATTTGGACATAGACACAGCTTTAAAAGTTTTTTCTAGGTACCTCGAGGTACCAGGTACAGCTTGTGATTGCTGCGATGCTGGGGTGGATGGAGTGTCCCACAGGAGTGCGGGGGGGCCCTCCACGTTCTCGGCGACGATCTTGGAAGCTCCCCCATGCCCTCCTGGCTTGGCATTTGAACACGGGGGGACCCCGGGTATCTCCCTAGACCCAGGAGGCACCTGTCGCCGAGCTGGAAGGGCCCGGGGTGGGGGGTGGTGGTGCCCTAGCATGCTCCCTGGTGGACCCAGAAGTGGACCAGAAGTGCTTCTGGTCCACTTCTGGGTCTGCCGGGGAGTGCAAGGGGGGGAATCCCATGCACCCTGGCTCAGCAATTGGCCGCAGGGGGACCCCAGGTGCCCCCCCAGATCCAGGAGGCACCAGTCACTGAGCTTGTGGGGCTTGGGGGAGGGGTCCCCAGCATGCTCCCTGGCAGACCCAGAAGTGGACTGGAAGTGCTTCTGGTCCACTTCTGGGTCTGCTGCCAAGTGCACTGGGGAGCCCCCTGCATTCCTGTGGGACATTTCATCTGCCCCAACATTGCAGCATTCATGAGCCGCCTGCTACCTAGAGGTATGTAGAAAAAAAGTTTAGAGCTGTGTCTATGACCGAATTGTCGAATCTTTCCAAATCTCTCTGAATCGATTCAGAGGGTTTCAATTTGATTCAGATAGATTAAAGGGTCCTCTGATTCAATTCAGATTTGGAGATTTAGCCACCAAATCAAGGCCAAATCTCTACTGGATTGAATCAGGGACCGAAGCTTCGCACAGCCCTAATAACCAGGGATCCAGGTCTTCTGTTCACTACGGAAGAATGTGGTAAAACCCAGATTTTCTCCTTCAAGGGAGAAAAACATGGGAAATAGTGCATTTCCCCTTGCAGGTTGGCAGATCTAATAAACTGATATTTTTGTTCAAATACAACTTCTATTTCCTTATTGGCTTCAGTATGTCTGCACAGCTATCTCAGTATATAAGTACTTCCCCAGATAATCCAGATGGCAATATCTTACAAGTCATTCTTGATCTATGCCACAAACTGTATCACAGATATCAAAGCTTGAACTTCCATCACCCATGAAGAATGACAGTAAAATATTCTGGGAATGCATTAGGCTTAGAAGGAATCATAACGACAACTGTCATGTTAGTTAACCTTCAAACACAAACACTGAGTTAGTCATCTTCACAGTGGATTGCTCAAAAAATTAATTATTATCATATTGGGACACTTCTAGTTAATAAACCATGGAGACTAGAAATATTACACATTCAATTGCTTAAAGAGGTAGGATCCCAACCAATCTTGACAACTTCAGTATCCAAGTACCATAGAATTGTCACTGCCAAAGCAAAGCTCACTCACTGAGGACATCTAAAGGATATCTAGCTATAATTACTGCAGTGCATACTGGTTTATCCAGCTTTTCTATATAAACTTATTTTTTTATTTTCTGTGGAATCTGAGATGATTGCATAATAGCACAACTCCGGGCCAACAATTCAAGAGTCAGGAAAGACAACAAATATCCCAAGACATGCAATGGAATTGCAAGAGTCAAAAACAATCCTTCACAGATTTAAATGTCAAAAGGCATTATTAGATCATCTAGACAAGTGGCCTGTGGACCCCTGGGGGTCCACAGACTATGTCTAAGGGGTTTGCAAAAGATGACTATGATCAATCAAAAGTATGTGAATAACCACACTTACAATTCAAAAGAGTCCACACCTCCATTCAAAATTTCCAAAGGGTTCCACAAATGAAAAAAGGTTGAAAACCTCTGATCTAGACTGACCTGATGATGAATCTGTTCTATACCAAAATTCCCTTGTGATATCAGTTTATGCCTCCAATGTAGTTATTCTGGAGAGAGACCTGCCCACAACACATGCTTCTGTGGTATCCCATTTATTGACCATGGTAGAATAAGTAAGTGCTCTTGGCACATTCACAGATTCTAAAAGAGTTTCCTCATCTCAAAGGACTAAAGAGTGTTAAACACCAATTACTGGCCCACACGCTTGTGCTGTAGCTACTGGGATGAGTCACCTGTGGGAAGTTTAGTATGCATGCAAAACTTTCCAGGTGGGAGGTTTAGCATTATCATTTAATAATTTACTTGACATAACTTATTGCGAGCTTTGGAAGGGAGGTTTTTCCTGGCATCTAGGTTCTCGGTTGCTGTCAAGGGAAAACAGAACTATTTTCTCCAGACAGGTAAATGAGAGAGGAGATTTCAGTGCAAAGTACATTTTACCTTTTTCTGTACCAATTACTTGACCAGATTTCTCTCTCCTGCTGCTTTCTGAATTTTCCCACCTGAAGAACAGTTGCATCTTATGTAATGAGAAGGATGCTGTCTGTATGTTGGGAGATGGGGTGAGCACATGCCTACTTTCCCTCTTAAGCCCAATTACACCTCTGATTCTATCTCTGAAGCTCACATTAGTCTCAGGTACATCTGGGAAAGCTCACATTATTCTTGGGCCTCTGGCTGTAGGGAAAGTAGCTTTATTGCTAACCTTTAAACTCTGTGTTTTCTGTCTTATCTCCTGTGGCTCTCTGTACTGCATAGAGCAAGCTCAGAAAAACACTTTGCCTACACATACAGAACGTAGTAGTGCTTTTACAACGCAAAATGCTTACCAGGGCAGGTGTTTTGGGTGTGGAAGGTGGCAAGGAGACAGAGGCAGCAAGAAACTTTAGGAGACTTAGGCAGTAAGAAGTAATGTTGTGCGAAGCTTCGGTCCCTAATTCAATTCAGCAGAGATTTGATCCGATTCAGTGGCTGAATCTCCAAATCTGAATTGAATCAGAGGACCCTTTAATCTTTCTGAATTGAATCAGAACCCTCCAAATTGATTCAGAGAGATCTGGAAAGATTTGGATGTAGACACAGCTTCAAATGTTTTTTCTACACACCACTAGATATCAGGCGGCTCGTGAATGCTGCGATGCTGGGGTGCATGGAGTGTCTCATGGAAGTGAGGGGTGCTTCCCAGCGCGCTTGGCAGCAGAAACACTCCGGTCCACTTCTGGGTCCACCGGGGAGCATGCTGGGGGGCCCCCACCACCCCCCCCGGCTTGGTGACTGGTGCTTCCTGGGTTGGGGGGGGCACCTGGGGTCCCCCCACAGCCAATTGCTGTGCCGGGGGCACGTGGGGGGGGTTCCCCTGTGAGCTCCCCAGTGGACCTGGATGTGGACCAGAACTACTTCTGGTCCACTTCTGGGTTTGCCGCAGAGCACATGGAGGACCCACCTCGCACTCCTGTGGGACACTCCATGTACCCCAGCATTGCAGCATTCACAAGCTGCACCTGGTATCTTGAGGCAAGTAGAAAAATCTTTTAAACTTGTACAGGTGTCCGAATCGTTGATTCTCCAAATCAACATTGAATCTTCAGATTTGGGTTTGGCTGAATCAAATCAGGGACAGCGATTCAAATCAACAAATTGAATCACTGTCCCTGATTTGGGCTGAATCCAAATCCAAATCAAATAGGGCCCACTTTGCACAGCCCTAGTAAGAAGCAATGTGCCTGAAAAAGGGGGTTGGTCTAGAGGTAGAGGGTAAAGCATGGGAAAGGTATTTTGAGGGCACTTTGGCCCATACCATTGATGGCCCTAGCTAATGGCTCACATCAGTGTTGTGAGACATATGACAAGTTTTGAATTGGATGGTAAATCTGACCTCGCTGTATGATGTGAGGCAGGTAGTTGTGACCAGCATGTATATTTTGGTCATACATTTGCTCAGACACTGTCCAAAATGTATGATAATTCAGGGAGATCCAGAGAGTCCTTGCATTTAACAGGAAGTTTTGTTAATTAATTCATTTCCCATCTTTAGATGATCTTAACACTGTTTTTGTGTTTTCCCTTCTGCACACAGGCTCACAGACACATAGCACATGTAAGTGTGCTTCTAAAGACAAGTGTGTAACAGCAGAGGACAGCAATTCTGGAATAGAATTTGACTGAGCTATTAAAGTTCTAAGAAGTGACAGGGCACGAAATGAGCAAAATATTTGCTATTTATGGTAACATGATTGCATATTAAAGATGAAAAAAAATCATGTGAACATATTCTTATATTTTTGTGGTTCACAATGTATTTGTTTGTTAAGTACCACAATTTTAAAGGTCCAGTACAAGATTTCCATTTTTCAAATCTGACAACTCTGCCTCTGGTACAACTGCTATTTTGTTACAGATGTGCTAATAAATTCCCAAGCAGGAGGGGAGCAGAGACCAGGTGTTGATGACCAATACATGGAACTCTGCACTTCCTGGCTGCAACTTTCCACTTGCCTGAGATCAGTCATTTTTTAAGGGGCCAGTACAAGTTAAAATTATATCTGAGATGAGAGAGGTTGTGGCACATGATATCTCGTATATCTGTTGTGTGATCATGGGCATTAATGCAAATTCACATGAGTGTGCAGTGGGTAACTCCTACAGAAGTTTGCACTTTTGCAAAGTCAGCATTTTGCATTTACACAAAGCACTGCTGACTCTTTGGCTGCAAACAGACACCACATTTATCCCAGGATAAACCATTTTATCCTGGTTCAAAGTGCATTTGTACAGACGTCTATGTCTGTTGCCCTGGGAACATTCCTAAAAAAGTTTCCCGGATAAGAGGTAGTAGCAGTTTATCCCAGATTATTACAAAGTATGTTTGTACAGTTATCCTTGGATTGCGTCATTGAATCAATGGCAGAAAAATGGCACTGCATTTAGTCACTCACTAAACTCTCACTAGAAGAGTGATGTACTAGAAGAGTGATGCCAATCCCAGGATATTTTTATTCTGGGATAAACGCAGGCACTTATTATCTAGGGACAAATGCAATTATCTGTTCCTAGCTTTAATTCCCATGTGAGCAGGCCCAACAGGAAAGCTGGCAGAATCATATATGAACTGAAACTGGAAGGGCTCCACCCACTGCCTCTGATAAATCTGACTCAAGCTGGATATCGAAATACATGAAGAGTTTTCCTTCCTTACAGCTAGTCTATTTTTTGTGCAAGCTTCCCCAGGGAAGGAGAATTAAACAATAGCAGGGTCACAGTTTCTCAATGATTCAGGGAAAATGGTTAAAATAATCCTGTATACACTGGGCTTTTCAAACCAAACATTTCAGATGTCCTTCAAATATTAATTCACACCTGGAGAAAACGGCATTATTTGTGATGAAGCAGTAGTGAGGCTGTACTTTTTTCCTCATCAGTTTGCTTGATCAGATTAGGCACGTATATTTTAATTTGTTGCCTTGTAAAGGCAAGTCAGCTGATTATAAGCCCCATTTCTTTGGTAAACAGCCTATTGTAGGAGACAAACTGAGTAGTACAATAACCTAGAGGCTAGATAGTGGATATGCAGATATTGCTACAGCACAAATATGAAGACAAAATCAATACAGTTTCTTCTTTCTGTCTTGTAAAAAATAAAGCTATCTATTTGGGTGAATGCCAAATAGTGAGCTTTCTTAACCAACAATCTACATATCACCCTGATAATACTTACACTACTGTAGATAGTCAATATTTAAAAAATCTTTTTTTCTGCAAATTTTTAAATGCTACAACAGATTTTGCTTTTTCCCCATAGAAGATTTGAGAAGGAAACACAACTAAATTTGAATGGAGACAAAACAGTAAAACATGGAGAACAGCAAGACCCTCCCAAAAGAGGGAGGGATTTATATTTTTAAAAGAAGGAAATCCTTCCCCACTGAAAGAAGGAAGAAGACTTTCTATAAACAATGCTTATAGAAAAGTACTTCACTACAGAATATGATAAGCAAGAAGTTTGCCCACCTTTAGTTCTGTCTGTTGGAGTATGCTTTCCTACAGCAGATGCTTAACTAATTCTAAATTGACACTAAGCCAGTTTTATGAAAATAACAAAATCCACTGCTGTAATAGATTTAATCAGAATACACAGCATCATTATGCTACTCTCTGCATTTCACTAGAAGTCTGTAGATTTAACAGGGGGAGAGAAGAACACAATATTCACAGCCCAAACTATACTTTCTGCTGTAAAACCCATTGGTGAGGCCATTAGAGGATGCAGATGTGACAATTTTCACCTGATCTGGCCCCAGAAAGTGGTCTACAGCAATGACCAAACACAAGTGCACAGCTGCAGACCACTTTAAAAGGGCCTGATCCCATGACAATCTGAACCCTCATTACATGAGAGTTTAGATGAAGATGCTCCAAAATCGAGTGCCTTCAGTAAGTTGTGTCTGCATGTGCTGGGAGCTGGGCTGGGCTGCCACAACTCAGTCCTGCTCCTGGAGCTGTCTTCAGAATGGGAGGGGGAAAAGGGAGTGGAGGAAGTTCGGTCTGGGATTTTTTCAGCCGGTTTTTGAGGGTGATGCAGGTAGATTAGAGCCCCCCCAAGTTGGGCTCTACTTCCTTTCCCCCCCTCCCATTCTCAGGGGCTGGGGGGGATAGGGGCATTGCTACAGGAGAGCAGCTCCTGGTCTAAACAACAGCTTGATTCCCCAACCCTTGGGAACAACACCGTCTTAGCGAGCTTGAGATGCTGCCAGGAAACAATGCCCACCCTGTAGATCCTGCTGACAGAAATGTAGTGTGGCTGTTTTTGGGGGCTGTGCCAAGGGTGCTTTCAGGGTCTCAGTCTTAGGTATGTTCCAGAGGATGGTGTTGGGTGTGTCTGACTTCCCTCCCACAGCAAGCACACATTTTTCAACGTTTCAGTGCATGTGGAATAGGCAGTAGCATAAATAAGGAGGGCAACTAGGGCAGTAGCCTCAGGCCCCACCTTTGGGCGTCAGGCAGAAATAGCTACTGCTGCATTTGTTGGCTGGCTGCATGCTGCTGCAGGCACTGAAGTGACTCAGGAGGTGCAGCTGCCCTGTTATGCCTCAAGCAGTTTTGGGATTGCCGTAGGGATGGTACAGACATATCTTTAGTTGTTACTCTGTTTTTAATGTATCAGCGTTTCACGTTCCACTAAGGATCTGTGTGCTCCCCACCCCCCAAGTTAATAGACTGCTACATAACTTGAGATAGGTAACACCTTTGTAGAGGCTGGGTTGGGCCCTCCTCAGACTTTGGTAGCTTGGTACATATCTCATACATAAGCCTAACTAATCATTGCAGGTTGATTGCAGGTTGAACTAATCATTTCCTCATGAGTGTGGGAGAAACTCAGTGTTTGGTAATGGATTTTGCCCTCCACCTTAGCACGTGATTGAATAGTTTTCTGAAGGGCTCATTTGCTCTGACAGCATTTTGCCAGGGGTGACTGGGAAACCTATCAAATTTACTGTTGCATGATAACCTGACAGTATCCCAGGCACAGCAATCTCAGGTGAAAAGAGTGTTCAGGTTAGAAAAGGAAATTAAAGTGTGGGTTATGAGGGGGTGGCCTTGATTTAGAAACCATGGGAAAGATTTCCCCTGCCACCTCCAAAAAAGGAAGAAAAAATAAAAGAAGAGTTCAGGGCCAGGCTTTCAAGTATTGAGCTTGTTTTAGTGTGGCCTGATTTTCAAAAAAGCCTCAGTCCCATTCAGGCATAGGAATAAACTATACCTTTACAAGCAGACTGGCATTACTATGCCCATATGAGGGACTGCATGAGTTTATATCAGTACAAACTGTATGTGTAGACCAGCCTAAGGGACAGATGTTTAAAAGTGGCCATCAGGCAGCAGTTTCCACTAGGATGCTTGGGCTAGAAATTGCATATAAACTGGTATAAGTAATTGGAAATCAGTTCAAATCTGTAACACAAGAGAAGTTCAGTGCACATAAATTGCTTTCAAAATGGCCAAAACTGGTTTAAGATAAACCTGGATGGATATAGTATTAGACCTAACTGATTTAGGTTAAATTGGTTTATTGAACTTCTGTCCCAGGTCCTCTTCAGATTCAAGTTAGCTCAGGTCCCCAGCATCCCAGGTTTCTTTGCACTTCCCCCCACAAACCCATCCCTCACAGGGTGGGTGGGCTAGCCTTGGCCCATGTTATCAGCCCCAGATAAGCAGGGAGGCAGGGAGCCCACCCAACTGAGGGGGGCCAGTGCCCCCTGGGTTCTGACCTGGGCCACATCAGGCATGTGGCTGCATTTCCGGAATCAAAAGTGAATGTCTGTTCGCTTGCTTATCGGTTCAATCTATTCAGCTTCGACTAACCTGTGATGACTGAACTGATTCAGCCTCAGGCTTTTTGACTGTCTATACGTAGCCTTGATGGTCACATTTTAGAAGTGCTCTCATCCAACATGCAGATTTTATTTGAAAATCACGTCTCATATTTTAGTGCCCAAAGAGAAGCTGTCAGCTACATAAAGGACATAGGTATCTAAGTCCAAAATTGCAGTTCTCAAACCATTCCCCCAGATTATTCAGTGCCTAACACTGGCGGTAACTACAGTTTGTAGGCATCTCAGTTTTCACAGTAAAATTCCTCTGGTGTGTCAAGTTCTTCTGGATATGCTCAACAGTACTTCAGTTTTGATAAGGCAGACCTCTGTCTATAATGCTTGCTCTGTTTGGATGTACTCAGAACATGCTGTATGCATCAGGTTCTGCACAAAATGGAACCCTTCCTCCCCTGACACATTTCTCCTGCCCACCTTCCAGAGCTCCTGAGTCTGCACTGGCTCTCAGTAACTTCCCAGGCACATTTTAAGCTGCTGGTTTTGACTGAAAGGACCAAAGAGGTCTGGGCCCTATGTATCTAAGGGACTGCCTTTTCCCTTATGCACCATTGTGACCCCTAAGGTCAGCCCAAGAACAACCTCCTAGTAGTACCATCAGTTTACCAAGTTCACTTGGTGAAATCAGTGGCAGGTTGTTCTCAGTAGTCACTTCTCAGCTTTGGAACTCCCTCTCCCTTGAGACCTATCTGAACACAAACCTGGACATCACTCAGAAGCTCTATAAAACCTTCCTATGTGGGCAGGCATTTAGCAAGCCAGACTAGGCTAGGATACCATTTAGGAAGCTTTTGTTCCATGTTCTAATCCACTTGCTTTTCTATGTTGTTTCTGCCTGTCCTGAGCCTTTGTTGGAAAGGGCAGCATGTAGTCTAGTAAATAAATAATACCTCAGTGGTTAGGGCACTCACCTGTGATATGGAAGACCTGGATTAATTTCCCTCTGCTGTCACAGGGGACTCAAAGTCCCACCACGTACCTCCCAGGAGAAGGGTGTGATTGGATACTAGGGATCCTCAGAAGGACTGTGTATTGCCCCAGAAATTTGGTAGAGGAGAGCGTGTCTGTGTTACAACGAGCAAGACGTCTTTGGCCGAGGAGGATAAACATCGGTTCCATATCCAGAGCCAGCTTTAGGTGTGGGGATGTGGTGACCACTCAGGGTGCCATGTGCAGGGGGGTGCCACACACACACACACACACACACACACACACACACACACACACACACACATGGTCACCATGAGCAGCAGGGAGTGGTGCCAGTCTGGGGCATTGCCCCAGGCCTTGTGCAATGCTGGGGTGTAAGGATGGAGGGCGTTTCAGCAGGGAGGGCCAGGGCAGGGTGGCACATGCAGGGAGCCCTGGGCTGGGGCCAGCAGCCTATGGAGGGGATCAGGAGAGGGCCTGGAGGACTCCTGTAATGTCTGCAGGGTGTCCGAGTCCCAGTGCCAGCACTCGCTGGCCACTCATTGCAGGCTCCTGCTCCCTCTGCTTCAGCTCTATGAGGTTGTAGCCAGTGGTCCCTCCCCAGGACAGGTATCCTGCCCAGCTCCCCAGCTTGTCAGACAGAGTACAGGTGACTTCAAGAGGGGCATCAGGGGGAGGGGGGATGGGTAGGAAGGGCACCAAAGTACAAGTTTGTCCAGGGCTCCATTTTCTCTAAGGCTGGCTCTGCCCTTATGGAAAGCACCTGATGAGCAGTGCATCATTTACTGGTTACTCTGATTCAGATTGGATATCAGGATATTACTAAAACCACTAGAAATACACTACTACTAGAACTAAATGACCTGTGCCCCAGTCCTGCAGATGTTTTCACATGAAATTAATTCCGTTGCATTCAGTGGGACTAAATAGGTGCATTAAATTCAACTTACTTTTTTTCCCCTTAATGAAAGCTGGGATTCTCAAGGGATCTATTGAATCCAACAACTGGAGTTAAAAAAAATCAAACACACTCCAAAACAGGCGAGCCAGCCACAAACAGAATTGCCAACACTGCTATGGCTTGGTAGGGATAAGTATTGGCTTGTCTACCTAACTAGTGAAAGTCACCTGCAGATGAGAGTTGTGCTTTTTGGTGAGTGACTCTAATTGAGGCTCACGTATAAGAGTGGCTATTATTCAGATTAAGGCTATTCAAATTAGTGAGCTGAGAGATCTGGTTGACAGAAAGCCATTTCTTTGTACGGACTGTACCAGATGGCTAAGAACGTGGGAACACAGCAAAGTGGTAACCAGTCGCTTAAGACCCATAGATCAGAGCAAGTCACTCACAGCACCTGTTTAGCAGTCTAGCAGCCAGAATCAGATACGAGAAATTCATCATGGTCCTCTGAAGATATATATTTTTAATGCTGCTGATACATTTAGAATATGAAAGTAAGTAGAAAATACCCATGACATGCCAAAACACAACTGTTTTAACTCTCTTTGCCTCTAAAAGCTGATTTCCTTACTGAAAATCAACCTGTTTATAATAATGGGTACTCGCTCTCTCTCTCTCTCTCTCTTTCTCTCTCTCTCTAGCTGAACAGGAGATCCATGTTTCTTTGGCAAAGCCTAGGTGGGAGCTGCCATTTTACACATTTCTTGTCGTTTCTGTGCTTTTTTCTCTCCTTTCTCATCCATTAGGCCACTGTTTCACAGGTGAATTGCCATGTTCTACCACAGGGATTGCATGGAGAAGCAGCATAGTATCATTAAAAGCAAGGAGGCTGATGTCAAGTTCTACATTGGCATATACTGCTATAGAGTTGGACCTGAGCAAGGGCACTTGATGCCCAGAAGCCTGCCCAACAGCTCTCCCAATTCTACGTTGGTCCAGTAAAAGATACCACAGAAAATCCTTGCTTCTCAGGTTAAACCCAATGCTGGGGGTGCCACCAATAGTTCTGAACCATCAATATCAAACTCATGCTAATTTACAGTGAAGTCGTTGGCTGTGAAGTAGTAGAAACCAAACACACCAAGTCTGGACAAGTATAGTTCGAACAGTGGCTAAAAAGTCTGGTTGATTCATCAGACTTTGAAAGATTATTTCTTCTTTTGTGAAATTTTATATACTCCATGAAAAGAAAATGTATAAATAATAAATCATAAATGGGAGAGTACAATGTAGAAAGAGTCAAACCAAAACATTTTCATTTCACTGTACTCAGAGGATATGCCAGAAGAGGAGTGGTGATTCAGAGAAGTGAGACACCGAATGGCCACCAAAACAATCAGAATAATTCTTAGGGAGATATATATTTTTTGATAAACCACCAACTTCACTTGTGCTGGTACTTCCACCCTCCTATGCTTTTGCTCTGAAACCGCTAATGCACAGACTGAACATTACAAATGCAAGTTGTCAGACTGAAGTCAGTAGGGTGACACATGTAAAACTCAGCCAGTCCATAAGCATTTGTAGGACTGGAGCCTTTGTGTCTGAAGTGGACTTCTTGCCACACCTCTTCTGTTGACTTGCTAATGCTGGTAACAATTACCTGTTCTCCTTTTATCTCCATGGCATAGAAAATAGTTCCCCCTGCCAGAGAGGAGGACTAGAAGGAATGTAGCCAGATGGAGTTAGTCATATGTGTAACCTGGGTGTACATGGGTTTGCACTCCCCTCTCCAATTCAGGGAATTATTGGCAGGGTGGTGTGCTGCAGAGGGACACAACAGCCCAGTGGCCACCTCCGTCCCCTATAGAGTCAGGCCCAGTCAATCAATTACTTAACTACATACAAATTTTTTATTACAACAAAACCATTAAAGGGTAAGGACATAAATTATACATTGTACATATATATATGTACAAATTTACAAAACAATAAACCCTATACCATATCTATATATCTATATCTATCTATAGAACAAAGGATATTGATCGGGCAACAACCCAGAACAAAGGATATTGATTGGGCAACCTTATAACTCTATTAATATCCAAACTATTACTTCAACTTATTCACATAAACTATCAGGCACAGTCTATAAGTATAACCAGCAATCCTTAGACTACCTGGGTGCCCTTCAGGGCAGGGGCCCCACTCCCAAGGTACCACTATAGGAAAGGAGGGGGGGAAAGAAAAGGAGAGGGAGACCCTAAAGACTCCTAAGCTCCCTCGCTATCACCCAGGAGCAGCCCATGTGGTACCCCTTTGCAACTCTGGGGGGTCCCTCCCCTGTTGGGACCCTCTCTCCAGGGTAACGTACTACTCTACAGTCCTCGGGGCTGCCTCCCGTTCTCCAGGTCAAGCTCTGTTCCCCACCAGGCTTTCCTGCCACCTGACTCTGCTGCCGCCGGCCTGGCTTAGGGCCACATGCACTGCTGCATGTAGTGGGCGCTTCGCCTTGTGCTAGGGGTTGGAGGCCCAGACAGCCTTGTGCAGCATTGGGGCTTGGTTTGCTCCCGGACCTTCTGGGCAGCATCGTCTGCACTGAGCTGCTGTCCCGAGCCACCTCGAGTGGCTCCCAGGGTCTCTCACCCTCTGCACAGCACTTCCTGCATTGAGCTCCCAGCCTTGTGCTGGGGGTTGTGGACCTGAGCTGCCCAAGCACTCCAAAGGTCCTACTCCATGCATCGCCTGTGCACCGTGTCTCTGGCCACACACCAGAGGTTACAGACCCGAGCCACCTCACGCAGTTCCCAGGGTCTGGACGCCATGCACCATTCTGTGCACCAAGAACCTAACCGCTGGAGCCATTCACCGGTCGCCGCTGGTAGAAGTCTTCAAGGGCTCTTCCTGGGCTTCTCCCTGCTGAGCAGCTCTCCTCAGCTCTTCTAAGCCCTGCTCTTCTCTCTTCTCTGTCCTCGATGCATCTCCCTGTGCTGGGCACGCAGCTCCTTTACAAGCTCCAGGGCTCAGCCCCTGAAGTGTCCGGACCTGACAGTTTTCAGTCTTCAATCAGGTCCGGGGGAGCTCCTCTACCCCTCCCCTCAGGAAAGGGGCATGACTTTATTTCCCTTGCTGCCTCCTGATTGGTGGATGACTCCACCAATGAAAACAGCAGGATCTCAAGCCTGGGACTCAACCCAAGCTCTGAAAGGTAAGCCTGTTTTGTTTGTACATATGTTTTGTTAATAAGCAAATACATCAGTGAGAAATTTTCTTGTTCCTATCCAATAGAAAAAATATAACATAGAGGCTGTGACACTGCCCTGGAAAGCCTAAAGCACCAGGATCTATCATTGACCTCCTGGGGGTGACCTTGGGGAAGCCCTGTCACCTCACCTGGTTTCCTTTCTCATGCTCTGTTGCATCGTCCATTTAGAAAGTGAGATCTTGGGAACAAGGTTTGGTTTTCACTTTGCATATATAAAACAAATAGGATGGTGAGGCCCTGATCCTGATGCACTACTGTACTACTAAAAGAAAGGCAAAATGGGTATGGTGCTGTTTGTGGATGTATATGCATGTCACTGGTGCTTGCCTTCTGACTTCTAAATGAAACAGGCCATTAATTTAAAATCAAAGTCTCTGTTTGCTGCTTGTATTATCTGACAGGGCCAAGAAGAGCCAAGCTCTCCTTGTTCAATAGAACCAGTATGCCCACAGATCCCTCTCTCTGATTTTGTTGGCCTTGTTCAATGTTGCATTTGTCTCTCTACATGTAAAAAGCAGGTAGAAGCTGGTTATAGAACGCAGAACAGAGCTTGAATTAAAGAAAAAACAAAAGCCCTTGGGGTAGGTTCTTTATCTTCCAGACCTTTTGAAAACTTGTCTAATTTTATCCCAGCCATGCAGCTGGTCCAATAAAATATATCACCCATAAAAGTCCTTGCCTCTTGCATAATTCCTGGACCATCACAACTACAACATCACTCCAACATTACCTTCAAGAGAAAATTCTAGATTTGCTTAATTATGCCTTACATCAGGATTTGGCTATTGTGTTCTTCTGTTTTATGAATTCAGTGCCTTAAATATAGGGGTATTTTCTAACATTTACTTATAGCATGATCTTTAACAGTTATATAGCCATAGATGTGGTTTGTAAAAGGGCCTGAGGTCTGGAACTTCCTGAATTTCCAAGAATGCTATTGATTGCAAGCTCAATAAAGGTCTATATTCTTATGAAAGTTTAAAAAAAATCTTTAAATACTTAGCTTATTTATTTTTGCTAACCTAGCATTGCAGCTTTGCAGAATGGTTGTACAAATGAAAAGCTTCACTAGTTATATTGCTGTGTTTTGTTGATAAAAATAAGGGGCTCAGCAGAAAAGATAGCTGCTGTATTCAACAGTGAGAAATCACTGGAGACATTATACAGTAATGCAGATCCATTAGCAAAGGAGCAATTTTTCACAAATTGTTTTGAGGCCATGAACAGTAGTTTGTAGTGAGACCTGGCCAGCTTGGAAAAAAACACTCCCCTCCTTACAGTATGTTCAAATCTAGTTTCCTCTCTTTATTCTGGGAATTCCTGGGAGTGTCCCTCTCACAATGATATTTTCAAGTAAAGAGCGAGGTTGGCAAAATTGTATTTGCTCTTCAGTTATTTGCTTTAAAGCAGTAATATGGCCAACTGGAGAGTTAGAAAGGCTACACAATTAATTCATGTTTGATTAGAGTGTAGCCTTTTGTTTTAAAATGATTACTAAAATGATTTCTGAACTCGTTTCTTCCTGAAGGGTAATGGGAAAATCTTTTAATGGGAAACTGCTAAAATCCTATGAAATGTGACCATGTGGAAGTTGGACAGGAACGTTTATCCAGTTAATAGAACCTGAATCTACTAGTCCATAAAGCAGTTCCAGTTCCTGCGAAGTAACACCATTGTTGTTCCTGAATTACTACTATGCAACCAACAAAAGGCCCCATAATAAGCAATCTCTGTGAGGCATTGAGTCTCTGTAACTTATGGTCTGATTAGTGGGAGATGCAGGAGCTCAGTCCAGGAAAAGGGTTTGTATATCTTGGTCATGCAACGACATAACGTATACAATTTTATGTACATGAATATCCCCTTGATTTGAGGGAAGCCAGTGAGACCAGGACAGGGCAACCTGAAAGTTTCTACAAGGGTCTTAGATAGATAAAAAGACTCTCTAGTACAAAGAATGTACCTTCTAGCTCTCTGTAAAGCACCATGCACACTCCTGGCACACAGTAATATCAACAGTAGCTATCATCACAATTATGGAAACATTAACAGGCAATGAGGCTCAAAGACATCAGACAGAGCAAAAACCAAATAGACTGACAAGCTCCAATACCCTCTCACCCTTCAAAGCACATTGCCCTTACCAAATAATAACTAACAAAAATAAGGATAGTGAGACACAGTAGCAGCCTGACGAACTCTGGGCTGCTGTTCCTCAGGTATTTCTTGTTTTCTGGTAAAGGACTTGAATTTCTATCAGTCATTTGAACACTATTTAAAATAAAAGGATAAAAACTGTGATCACTTTGACATATAATTCACCTTTATTAAATTAAGTAACACTGATTGTTCTCACATTTCCTATTCAAAGCAAAGCAAAAAACTCTAAACTCATTTCTGAAGTCTGTAAAATCTAGGTAACCTTAACAGTAGACATAGATATCATGGAAGATTTCCTAAGTGAGTTCCCATCCCTCTTTATCTGATAGATGAAAACAGTCAATTCATCACCCTGTTTTCAGAAATAGTCCCCGATACCTACAGTTTGGCTCCACATTGTGTAGTTATACCATTTTCACTAGGTAAGTCACCAGTGTCTTATGAACAGCCCCCTTTAGGTTATTTTGACTGCTCAGTGAGGCCTCTGAGGTGATTAAATTTGGCCACGTAGTGTATACCTATAAAAAGAGCACTATCCAGCTAGCAGCGTACACCATGTTCCAGAGGATTGATTAAAGGCACTCTTTAGAAAATGCCAGCTCTTAGCTTTCACTTGTTTTTTACAGAAAAATAATTGAGCAATTCTCTTGTTGCAAAGAACCAGAAAGACCAGAACAGGTCAAAATATTTTTGGTGTTGTGGTTTTGGATTATGGATTCCTATTTGAAATCTCTGGATTTATCTTGTGAATCATGTGTGGGTGTTTGCACACCTACCAGTGCTAATATTGCACGGTGCTCCATGGCACCCTAAAAGGGTCTCAGGGCACCTGAGGTTGCCAAAGCACCTGTATTAAGAATCACTGTTCTAGGGACTTCCCAGGCTGCTCTGGACTTTGGTGGATGTCTGCAACCCCTGGGAAGTCCCTAGGTTGCACTAGGGCATCAGGCACACATCACAGAGTGATCTCCATTGTTAGAGCAGCCTGGAGAGTCCTGAGTTATGGAGTGAAGAAGACCTAGAGCAACTTAGAAAGTCAGAGAGCCCTGCTCCCAGCTGCAGTTCTAAGGCAGGGGCTTTCAACCTTTTTCGATCAGTGTACCCAGGTGGCCAGACACAGAGCAGTGTACTCCTGGCGGCCAGACATGGAGTGGGGGGGATGGCGCATGGCCAGACATGGAGGAGCATGCGAGCTTCCCCCGTCCCCTGCATTCGGCTGACTGGGTGGCGCCTGCATGGCAGCGCGGGATAGTGTGTAGCAGCGCTCCATCCCTGCCTGCCCAGGTGTACCTGCTGGGGCCTTCTCAAGTACCCCTGGGGGTACACGTACCCCCAGTTGACAACTCCTGCTCTAAGGCATGCCAGGTTCCTGGATTTGTCACAGGGAGTCCTGAAAACCTCAGCTCCATATTACAGAGCCAGGAAACCCTGGGATCCCCCAGGACTTCTCTCTCAACTCGGTGATAGGGAACTTAGGAGGCACACCTGCATGAACCTGGGTTTTCAGGGTTTCATGGCGCAGAGAAAGGAACCAAGCTCTAGCTACTGATAGCACTCCCAGGCCTTCTATGTTTCCATTTCATGGAGTCCCTAACCCTGGAGCTCTCTGTGTGACAGGACCGCTCCACGGCCTTGCACCCATGGAGCTCAATCTCATGAACATGAAGGAGACCAAAATGTTTTTTGCTGGCCAGCCTGCTTGTGTTTTAGTGACAACTTGTTGGAAAATGGCATATTTCTGTAAAACCTGTCAACAAATCATCATTCTCCACTGAAATTCTCAGTTAGCTCTACTTGGACTCCTCAAAGCTCTCATTACAACCAATAACATGCTACTGGCAAAGCTACAACCTGTGGTTTAAAAGAAAAAAAAATCAGAGCTGAATAAATAAATAAAACTTCCCTCTCTATGCAAATCAAAATCATTGTCCCTGCTGCCCTAGCTGCCTCTGCTGACAGTTATCCAATCAGAATTGTTATGTTCATCTTTGCAAGATGATAGTAATGGTTAAAAAAAAGAAATAAAAAAAAAAGTTCACAACCTTTTGATGTTCTCACTTGATCTGTCTCTGAGAGTTGCCCCTTCTGACTTGCTATACAACAGTTTGGACAGGACTCCACAGCTCTTTACCTCATCTTTTTTTTTACCTTCTTCTGAAGCAAATAATACAGGCCGGCACTCAAAGCAGGCTACCCAGTTGGACTACCCATTAAGTTGTTCCAACACAGCAACTCCTGTCTCATTCCAAAATAACTACCATACTCATTATTATACAGAAAGTGCATGGATGTATGAAACAAGAAAGAAATGCAACCCTTTGGAAATAAAATGGATTCAGAAGGCCAGAGATATTTAGAAGACTTGGTCCATCTTATGCTTTTTTCCTTCTTCTGTATTTCCCTATTTCTGTTTTTTCTTTAAAAAAAAAGTTCCATCTCATTCATCTTAAAAAACAGAGAATAACATCAGTCAAAAGCATCTCTGTAAAGTTATTTGCAGTTTTGCAAGGATGCCTTCATAGATCTTCAACATTAGTATCGTTAAGTCAAATTATAGTACTCTTGACTTGTTCCCTAATATACCTAATAGCTCTGCTTATAGCTCTGTAGAGAACATAAAACACACATACACACCATAACACACACACCATAACACCCTTTCAAAATCATCCTGGTAAACACACTTTTTCCCTGCTAGAACTAGGACAAAACACAGTGCCCGATTTATTCTTGCAACACACAAAACAATGTTGTTACTAATGATGGGTCAGAAAAGCAGTCATTCTGAACACAAATGACTGTTTATCAATGATTTGAGAAAAATACACCCTCTCCCCCCCAAGTGCTTTTGCAAGAGGTTGAAAATGAAAATAGGAAAGCACTGGCAGTTAAAAAAAAAACAAAGAAAATCACTTACTGTAGTTGGTCCTGCAGAGGTATTCAACATAAACATCACCCTGCCTTGTCCAGCTGCCAAGTGCTAAAGCATGAAATGAGCAGCTGTTTCCTTCAAGCTGGGGCTGTGTGTCTTAACTAGTCACATGCCCCTTCTGATAAATCTCACTGCTGTGCCAGGAGGTCAGAATCTGAAGATCATTATTCCCCTTATTAGAAAAATCTTTTCATAACAGCAGCCTTTGCTAAAGCATTTGACTGGAACATGGAGCAACGTGTTCCATAACTTATAATAAATGATAAACACCAAACAGTAGATAAGCTTGAATCTGGAATGAGGGCAGCTGAAATGGAAAGTTAAACACATTCCCATTGATTGTTTCTCATCTGACGTACTACTGTATTTTAATTTGGCCTAAATGCTGGTAGTGGGACAATTCAAAGGCTGCATATCACTAATATCTTCTTCAAAAGCATGCTACACCTCCCTTTCAAAGACCACGGAAAATATGAGAGTTGGTTTGGGAATAGCTAGATTTGGAGGGCAGCATAGTATCTTTGGTGCTCTGGGAACAAAGTAATAGGTGCTTTATTAACTTTGCTGATAGACTTTATGATGGTTTAGTGTGTCTATTATACATAGCACAGAGGTGGGGTTCCATTGCACTTGGTGGTTCACAAACACATAGTGACAGACCTGCCCCAAAGAACCTACCATGTAAATAAAGGAGAGAGAAAAACAGTGGGGGAGAGGAAACATCATTATCCTCTTTTTATGGAGAGGCACTGAAGTTCAGGGAAATTGAGGGATTTTCAAAAGAATATCAGGGAGCTATGCACCCAAACCCTACTGCACTTCGGTGGGAGTTGGGCACCTAACTCCCTTGCAGTTGATTGGATATCACGGCTGAGGGGCAAGACTAGTAAAGACCTTCTGATGCCTGGATATGTAGATGGACACTTTATGGAGATTTCAGAAGAACCTATGTACTTAACTCCTAGTGTGGCCTTTGGTGGAAGAAAGGGAAAACAAACCAAACCAAAACAAAACTTGGCTTAAAATTATTTTTTCATTCAAAACATGATGCAGAAAAAGGTTCTGATATAATATCATAATTCACATAAAAGGGGAGGCAGAGTCAGGGCTAACTGCTTTGCTGAGACATGGCTTAACAGAGGCCCGGATGTGAAACCAAATCTTCCCATTTCCTCTCGATACCTGGGCCAATCAGATGGGAAGGGCAGCATTAACCCTTTTTATTTTGTTGTTCCCTTTGATCCTGGGTGATTCTGTGTCAGCTGGTTCCCTGGTTGAAGTTAATTTATACTAGCTATCCATAACACCAAGGGATCTTTCCCGGAGCCATATGCCTTTTTCCCAGTCACATCCCTTAGGAAGGGATGGGCCACCATAAAGCCTTCTGTGCTAATGGAATGGGACCTTCTGGTGGGTAGATCTGATGAGAATAGGGATGCTTTCAAAGTGGCCCCAAGAATATCATGGCCCTGGTCCACTAAGCAGGAGCCACTCATGGTTCAACAATTCTCTGAAAAGGAGTCATGAGGTAGTAAACAAATGACTATGCTTTTTCTTTAAGCAAGTGGATGACTTAAGTGACAGTGGCATTCAGATTTTGGGACATTATACTGTGACAGACAGGGTTTTAAATGCTTCAGTATTTTTTATTTCGCTTAGGGTAAATGTATCGGTATGTAAGAATTCTGAAGGAAATGGGAACCTTTGTCTCTTTAAAAGAAGGAGCTTTAAGGCCAGGGAGAATAAAGGTTAACTAATATCCACAAAGGACATCCTTCATCATGAACTACCTCCCAGGCTAGGTATAGACAGTCAAAAAGTGAAAGCTGAATCGATTCAGTCTTCACAGGTTAGTCTAAGCTGCACAGATTGAACCAATAAGCAAGTGAACTGACATTCACTTTTGATTCTGGAAATGTAGCCGCATGCCTGCAGTGACTCAGGGCAGAAGACAGCAAAGCGCAGAGGGGGGAGGGAAGGGGGGGCACTAGAGCAAGCTTCCCAGTTCAGCTGGAGCAGACAACTTGGGCCAATGCTAGCCCTGTGAGGGAGAAGTTTGTGAGGGAGGCACAAAGCATCCTGGGATGCTGGGGGGATTGTGAATTAACTTGAATCTGGAGGGGATCTGGGACAGAAGTTCAATGAATAGATCTAACCTAAATCAATGAAATCTAATACTACATCCATCCAGGTTTATCTTAAACCAGTTTTGGCTGTTTTGAAAGTGGTTTATGTGCAGTGAATGTCTGTTGTGTTACAGACTTGAACTGGTTTCCCATCACTTATACTGGTTTATGAGTAATTACTGTCCCTTGCCCTAGAGGGGAGGGCTCACAAATTGTTTAAAGAGACACTTCATGGATTTAACCACCCTCAGGGAGACATCGGGGAAAATGGAGACCACACTGTGTATCCAGGTTAGTCACTTCAATGAAGGATGCCATTAGGGAAAGCACGGGTGTGAGACTAGCATCCCGTAGCGGAGGCACTACTTTGGGTATGACAATCAGCCAGGCTTGTCAGACAAACCTCAAAACCATAACGAGAGGGGAAGAAGTCTTGAGAACAAGATAGCAGAAGAGACAGAAACCGCAAGACACATGAGGACAGCAAGCAGGGCCTTACGGACAGACAAAGGGGATGAGGGGTAGGGGACATGAGGTTAGGGAAGGGGAGATCAGAGAAGTGTATTTCCTTTCATTCATTGTAACTTAAACAGAGGCGAGGGTTGCAGAGTTTCATATTCACCATGTCCCACACAGCATTTCTTTTGTTTCAGCACAATCTTCTTAACAAATCCTGGGCCAGGTGCTTAGCTCTTGCTCTGTGCCCTTGGCACCATTCCCATAGAGCAAAAAGAACAGAATGCTACACAGAGGAATCCCCAGATGGTACAACACTGAAGCAGTGGACTTAAATGAGACTTGAGGCAACAGCTGGGGATTTCCATAGCATAGCAATAATATTTCAGCAGACATGTCAAACTCTTTTAATCTCCTCTCAAAAGATGGGTTCCCCATACCCTGCTCTGTACCTGTTTTAGCTGAAATTCATCTGTACACAACATTCCAAGTGGGCTCTTACCAAGGCCTTGTACAGTGGTGTTAATGCTTCTGTCTCTGCTAAAAATACACACTAGAATTGGGTTTAGCCTTTTCAAAAACAATTGTAATGAATTCATTTGCTATTAATAACAGCTGACAATGTACAAATCATGTAGAAATGTCATATTAAAAGACTGACTTAGGTCAACACAAGTAAATACATGATAAGTTCAAGCTGCCCTTTTGCCATTATCTTACTGTTTTGTGCCTAAGAATTACAACCCATGCAATATCAGACTAAACACCATTACGTAACCATGCAACACATCAGGCACTGCTATTTCATTTTGAATCACGAAAGAAAAGTCTCAGCCTTCATTCTGGTTATCCTTGTTTTTTATGGGGCTTCTCAAACTCTAGATATTCTAGGGGAAAAATATTTTTTGTAAGAGAAAAGCAAGATATATTTGCTGAAAAGTAAATAGAGACAGGAAATAGCCGCAAATAAATGTGCTTCATTAAGGATGGCTCTTCCTTTTCTTTCTACCTGGACATGGACAGAAGGTTCACTGAAAAGAAGGGGGTGGGGTGGGGTAGGCTATGCAAAAGGAACGGCTGGGACTGAAAGGTGTACAATATATATTATCTCCCTTCTCCCCCAGAAAAGCCAGGAGGGATTACACAGAAAAGTGAGTCTAGCCCAAGATTAGTTTAAAGTTTGCTTAGGCCCCTTCTTCCATGTTGTGGAGGGCACTCTGCCTTTGAGGTATTCTGAGTGCAGGCAGGTGAAGCCCTATCAGCTCAGCTCTACTGCACTCATCAACTGTGTGGGAAGGGAAGTTGCAGCAGGACAGAAGGTGGTATGGAAGTAATGGTACCTGGTAGTGTACATACACAAAGTGGCAGTAGTCAGGAAAGTCTCTACTCTGATGAAGCAAGCTTTGATGATGGCAAAGAGCTTTGTTTTTAGGGTGGGACTCAGTGGGAGGAAGTTAAGAGGGGACAGGTTAAATGGAAAGAAAACTGAAGGGAGAGAGGACATTGAAGGAATGGGTAACAGGGACAAGTGAGGCAGAAGAGTATGGTGAAGTAGGACACATGGAATGAGGCTGAGGGGAAGAGCCCATGAGAGGGTATACCAAAAGACACTGGAGCAAACAGCCAGATCCTCCCTGCAGGCTCTTTTCCAAAGGTCACAGGAAAGGGAGTCACAGCATGGGTCCTAGTGCCCTAAATGAAGCACTGCCTTGCACAGTTCTGAGTCTAGAGCATGATGGAGGGCAGGTGTGACCCAGCTGGAGGCTGGAATTGGCTCTAAGAAATATCTGTACAATGTCATGGCAGTCAGCTAGCTTGCACAGGTGGAAAGGTTGGCAACTTAATTCTGTTGGTGTTGCAGAAGGCAGAGAATCTATCTGTGTTAACCTTAATTATTTTGCCTCTGCAGAAGTAACAGAAATATAAAAACAGTAAAAGCTTATTCTGCAGCTTGATCCTGTATAGTACTGAATGCCCAGAATTCTCATGAGCTCAGCACCTTCCAGAGTCACTAAAGTTCACAGATACTGCTCTGTAGAGCCTTCATGCCAAATAAGTCTCACTGTATTCTGAAGGCTCAAGAGGCCTTAGTGCCAGTCCTCTGCCTAGGAACTGAGCTCTTCTGCGAAAAGCTGCCAGTGGGCACGCATTTACTCCGGCTTACATTTACTGTACAGTAAGGAGGAATAAGTCAGCATCTACACGTGCAGGACTTAAAGCGCATTAATGCTGCGTGGACTGACTTGGGACTACAGTCAGTCCCAAGTCAGTCCGCACACACAGTGTTACTGCGCAGTAAGGCATCTATGCATGCATTACTCTGCAGTAACTAATCGGACATAAATGTGCTACCTGCATCATGCAGGTATCAAATTTACAGTGAAGTTGGTGTAAGTCGCCATATTTACTGAGCAGTGCAGGTGTGCATGTGTAGACATGCACCCATACGGCTCAGTAATTTTGGTTATTGTGTAATAAATACGCACGTGTAGATGCACCCAGTTTTACCTAGTCACCATTTAGAACAGAACCACTCTTTTATGGTAATGCACACATGAGAAAGGCTGTGGGATCCATTCACTGTCCTTCTGGGTTTTTAAGACAGGCATTTAGCCCAGCTCCTGATTCATCATCTACCCCTGTGCTACACTTATCATGTCTATCTAGCATTTTTTAAAAGCCCCGACCTCTGTAGCACACAGACTATAAATATTTAATCACAAAAGAACTTTGCAAGGAGACTTTTTCCTACAATTATTCCAGAACAAGAGCAAGCATCTGTGCACACCCAAATGCAAGGTTAAAAAGCTAAAGTCAAGCAAAGGGTACTGATAACTTTAAAAAACAAGTCACAAAGAACTAAAGAAAATGGAAAAGTTGTACTTTCCTTTTGATTCATTTTGCGGGTCAAGAAGTCATTCACTGTATGTTGAGACTGTATAAATAAATAATAATGAGAGAGGAAAACCTCTCCTTTTTCAATATTTTATTGCTTGTTGTTACTGTTGTTTATTTTAACTGCTAAACACACAATATCTAAAAAATGTCTGAAACATCTTTGAGCTGTAATAGCTTTGTGCTATTTCATTAGTCATATAACTTGTTGTTATTAATAATAAACTAATCACTGATTCTTTGGCAGCTCTGTATAGAACATGGCACTATTTTGTGAGTTATTGGCATTTGTGTAATGGCTGTTTTGAGCTGTCTGGGGATTTTTAGAAACTTAATTTTCCATAATTTTTCCAATCCACATCATTTTGCAGTTTTTATGATAATAAACCAGAGTGGTATTTGATGTAAGTGAACATACTGATGGTGGAATGACATCAGTTTACCCCAGCTGAGGATCTTGTCCATTACCTCCATGTCTTGACTTGTACCACAACCATTTAACAGCAGTCTTAGGACTATGTGAAATTCCCAGCTGTTAAAGCATGCTAACCTTGCTGATCTACCTCATAGTCCAAGTAATACAGATCCTTCTTCATTAGCAGCAGAACTGAATGAAAGCAGACAATGGGAGTCATCACCAGACATGAGGTTTTATACACATCTAGGTGTGATTAAATTGTCTACTATAAATACCCCACCAGCTCTCACATTAAGTTGTCAGCTGAAGGGGAGCTGAAGGACATGAGAGAGAGGCAATCTTGCTGGAAATCTTGTAGCCTGGGGCTATTGGCTTTACCACATGTGAAGTCAGTGTGAAACTATAAGCTATAGCAATGGTGTGAACTCCAAGCATGAACAAACATTTTGAATTCTCCAAAGCAACACTTTTGGCACCAGGGGGCGCTAAGTTACTGCAAATGCACCATAGTCCTCTAAGGAAAAATGCTATAGTCTTACTACAAGGTTAAGGCTGAGAAATTGAATTCGCAGAAGTCCTGAGATGTTGAGTTGAAGTCAGCCAGTCACCTTCCACCTTTGCCCCTTGACATATATCCTCCTCACACTGTAAACTATTTTTCAATTAATTATCCATGAACCTGGTAGCGCTGCCTAGAGAAAAGTTTGCTCCACATTTTCCATTAAGACTCTGCTTTCAGTTTTACAGACTTACCCAAATGTAACTGTTTGAGCAGAACTTTTCCATTCTGGAGATTTCTCTCCTGTTGTTTTCTTTTCTTTTTTTTTTTAATTCAAGGTAAGAATCTTCTGCTTTTTGGGAGGATGATGAGCACACTGCTTTGCCAAGTCCATAAACTCTGATAGCTGCTTAATTGAGAAGCTGTAGCATCTCTGTGCTTTGGAAAGCTGGCAGAGGAGCTGCCTGGTGGCGAGGGTGTGCTCTTTGCTGTCTCTGTGATAAGTCACCCACAACTGGCCAAAGTTTAAGCTTCTGAAGAAATCTGCTCATCATTGGGAGCCTGTCAGGCAGATCAGTTTTGAGGAGTCACCCCTCACTTCCCCAAGGGCTGCACGGGCCCTTGTCTCCACAGAGCGGCTCATTATACACCCTAAGGCTGAACAGGACTTTTCCTCTAATTCTCCCAGCAACTGGAGGTGGCTTTACAGAGAAGGGTGTGTATGTCCGCTGTGCTCTCAGAGCACTTCCTGCTAACACCCAGGAAGGGCAAAGGAGAAGGCAGAAGCAGTATGAGTGCAGTGTGGAAGAAGGGGTGGGGGGGGGCAGAAAGGACTTGAGAGGAGCAGGACAACCAGTGTGGGAACAGGTTGGCTGGGAGTAGGCAGTGGGAAGACAGAAAAGCTGAGGCAGCTATGCACCATTAGGGTGGCCATTGGTCCTGTTTTCTACTGGACCGCCCTGTTTTTAAACACTTTGTCCCCTGTCCATTTCTGAATGAGGAATGGACTGCAAAAATTCCTGTTTTTCAGTTCATTAGTGAAAATACATGTCAATCATTTGTCCTCATGATTCTATTGGCTGTGCCCAGAGGCAGGGCAGTACACAGCCAGGAGGAGCAGGGTTCAGAGCCAGCCAGGGAGGAAGGGAGGGAGGGAAGGAAGTGGCTTTTTTGTGGCGGTCTTGCCCCTTGCTGCTGATTGGTCAAGGGGCCCTGTGGCCCCACTTCTGACTACTGATTGGCTGAGGACGTTGTGGCCCCACCCATCACCACTGATTGGCTGAGGGGGCTGGTGGTTCACCCCCTCATCCCCTACAAGGAGATGTCCTGTATTCCTGGGATGAGTCAGTGGCCACCCTATGGAGGGTATGTCTATACAGCACCAGGCAGCACCATACAGACACCCTATGTTAGCTCTGCTCCTACCAGCTCTGTAACCAGAAGCAGTCTAGCCTCAATAGCTCACACTATGTGTGAGCTAATAAACTCCAGGAGGCTGAGAACAGGGGTAGGTGGGAACATGGGAGGCGGGAGTTTTAGGTGAAGGGCGGATGTAATAGGAAGGAGTTGGGAGAGGGGGGTAGGAACAAGTCACATAAACAGTCTTCCTTTAGGTGGCCTCTAATTACCGTGTCCTCAATTTAAGACCCTTGGTCTGACTTGCCAAAGTAATGGGCACTGTCGCTGCAAATCAATGAGAGCTGTACTTTGAACAGAGGGATCAGACTGGTAGTTTGGCTCCTCAAAGTCACAAATTCATTGCCCAGCATTAGTGCACAGTTTTATTATTTATTTATTCCACTTGACTGTCATATCTCTGCACCTCAATTCCCCAGTTTTAAAATGGGGCTTATAATGCCCTTTAATCTTATGGAGGTTGTGACAGTAAAGTCACTCATGCTTATGAAGTGTTCAGATACTACAGTGAGAACAGGATATACAGTATTTACTCGAATAAAAGTCAACCCTGAATTTAAGATGACCCCCCCCACCAATAACTAGATTCTATATTTAGAAAATGTATAAATTTGTTATAATTTTCCAGATATGGACTCTAATGATTAGAGGGTTGCCTTAGATTTGTCCCTCTCCCACTGCTCCAGCAGGGTAAATAGTGGCTGGAGGTGTTGGGCTGCTGAAGGGGTCAGGCATCCCTTTTACCCTGTACCCCTCCCATTTCTTCCTCCTGCAGCTGTCCTATCCTGTTCCACGCCCCCCCGTTACTGGCATCCCCCTACCCCTAGCCCACTACAATCTCTACCCCTTCCCTTCCTTTCCCCACTTAATGTCAAACACTGCTTGGGCTCTGTTCCTTCCCAGAGCACATGGAAGCTTAGCCCTTCTCAGGCCATGTAGTAGTGTCAGCGCTACTGAGTGGCTGGGCAGGGGACAGAGTTTCCATGTACTCTGTGCTTCGAAGGGAACCGAGCCATAGCTGGAGCCAGAGCCGGAGCCGAGCCACACCTGACAATAAGGAGGGGGCAGGGAAAGAGGGGAAGAAACTGCCAAGAGCAAGTGCTGGGGGAGGCAGGAGGTTGCTGTGGGTCTGACTCTGGCCCCAAACAGGACTCAGGGCCAGAGTCAGAGCCACAACAATTGCCTGCTGCCCCCTCCACTTTGCAAATCTAAGACAAGGGACTTTTTTCCCCATGCTGGGTTGGGGGGAACCTCATTTTAGGTTTGAGTAAATATAATAAATGCCTCATAGGCAATTAATGGTTTTGTGTTGAGTACCGGGTTTGGGTACTGCACAGTATGTAAAGGTTGGGTTCAGCTATTGAATAAGGAGGATAAAAAGAGATAGTTAAATAACAACTCATTTACTGAGTCAGGTAGGGGCTCTGTGACAAAAATAGTATATGGCCATGTAATTAAAGGCTGTGTCCTACTGTATATGTACAGGGGAGGTCAAATTAAGGTTGCAGAAGCAGCCTTAATGCTGTCATTTCCTGATTTACCTTTGACTCTGCAACCTTCTGGAGGTTTCAGAGCAATATCCATATTACTGGAGCACTGCTTTCTCTAAACACATGTGTTTAGATGATATGAGATCCAGGGGTGTTGGGGAAGGGCTTCTGATGCTCCCTGCTGTGCAGGGAGAAAATGCTTGCTGCGTTGCCTCTGTAGTGGTTCCTCTTCCCTGTATTTCAGTCACAGTCTGGGGGCCAGTATGGTGTTGGGTGAGGGGTCCTTTGTACCCCACTGGAGTAGACTGGGATCACTCACATGCTTCTGTGTCATCCAGGTAAGTTCCAGGTGCAATATGGCACATTCGTGTGTTTTTGAAGGTTTGAGACTCACCCTCAGCTGACATAAATCAGCCCAGCGCTGTTGGAACCAGCCAGTCAGATTCTTCAGTGATGTAAAATGAGGAGATAGGATGGCTTTTGAGACCACCGCTAGAACACTACATCCACATCTGGGGCCCATGCTTCAGAATGAATGTGGGGAAAATGGGAAAGGGGTCTAAAGAGAACTTAAAAACGATCAGAAGTCTGGAAAATGAGCTTAATGCTTGTTTATGCAGGGAACTAGCCCCAAATAATTATTCCACAATAGCTACTGGTATTAACCAGGGGTAGAGCCAAAAAATCTCAAACTAGAAATCAGCTGCACATTTTAACAACAAAGGTAATCACTTTCAGAATAGAGCAGTGGTGAATAAACCAAGAGGGGTGTGTCTCCAACAGGTGTGCTACACTTCACACAGAAGATCTGGGACTGATGCAGAGATTCCTGGGTGAACACCGTTAGCCCGTGCTATGTAGGAGGTCACACTAGCTAATCATAATGGTCCCTGTTGGACTTGACAACTATGAATCTCTAAAAATTGAAGAAGTGCACATGTCCCACTGAACTCTAACAGAAGTAGGTTACTTAATTCCCAAGAGGCTTGGTCTGCACTACAAAGTTCTGCCAGCATAGCTGTGCCAGCTAGCAGAGTGAAAAAAATCCTCTGACCCCCACAGGGAAACAGCTATGTTGACAAGAGTGCCTTATCAATGTAGCCGGAGTCATTTGGGGAAGTGGTGTTGCTATGCAGGCAGGAAAGTTATAAGGCGCTGTCAGCACCCTGTTTTGCTGTCTTTTGTTGGCTTCCCACTAGGAGTCTTTGGTGACATAAATACGCCAGTTACAAAAAAATGCCCTAATTAGACCTCTGTGGAAACATCACGCCTAGTCACATGGAGTCTAATTCTCTATTGCTCTCTGTCATATGAAGCCATTGATGATAGTGTGAAGTGAGTGCCAAGTGGGTGTAATATGTTACTGTTCCGAAATAGCTTCAGCTGACATTTTTATGGGATAAAGTTATTTTGAAACAGGGCACTCTAATCCCAAACTAGTGGCATCTATGCAGGCTTGCATCAACATAACTGTGAGTGTTAATTCCTATCCATTGTCAATGCTCCTATTTGTGAATTCACAATTTGCTTTCCACACACCTTCGGCAATAGAACTCCTTGTGTTCAGGAAACATTTTTGCTAGAATCCTGATGGCCATCACACAGACTCTCATGAACACAGCCCAGACATGTTTTCTGGCAGGATTATATACTATGAGTTCACTATTCATTCTGATATTCTGAGCTAATGTATTTTAACATAATTTTTTTCAGAAGCAACTAGCCTCAGATAGGCTCCTTCTTTCCATTTTACAGTTTTAAACAATATTCTAATGAATGCTTTGCATTTGTGTAATGTTCATACATTTTAATCCTCATAACACCCTAGGAAATATTAATTATTTTATTTTGCCAATAGAGAACCCAGGGTACAAAGAATCTGAAAGCTGCCCAAGTTCATACAAAGAATCTGTGGTAGGGCTGGGAATAACATTCCTGGCTCCCAGTCTTGTGACATCCATAATAGTAGATATTCTGACAGTATCCTCCTTTCAGGGGGTTGGAAGTCTTTCAGTATATCGCATAGTGCTGAGCACTTTCACTCAATGGAAAAATATTTGATACATTACTAATTCAAACAGTTAACTTGAAAATAGTGCTTCTGTATTTTTCTCAGTCAGATACATTCAACAGTTTCCTCAGTGCAGTGTGATTAAAATCCAGTATAAATGATGCATAATCTTTATAAAGCATGGCCTTGTATTCCCTAATCAGCCCAGTGTCACTTGCTCTGATTGAGAGGTTCATAACATACCATCATAAGATGTTTATGTGATTCACCATATTGTTAATTATCCAGCTCAAAGAGCTTTCCCACAACATGGCTGCACTACATGATAACAAGTTATTTATAACCTTTTGCATTATACATAAGCAGGTGAAATGGTCTCTTTGGTTCTGTTAATCTTTATGTAAGTTCTAGCAACCATAGCATCGCAACAGCTCCTGATGCCCATCTGTGCAGTGAGATGGATATGGGCAACATGCCCGATGTTCCTTATTTTACCAACAGAGAAGCCGGGGAACAAAGATGTAATTATCACAAATGATACAGGCACTGCAATATAAAAAAATCCATTTACAATAAGTTTACAAGACAGGGTAATAAGCTTTTGCTTATTAACAACCCTGATTAAGAAAGGGGCAAAAAATGAGGGATGGTTTAAAAAGCTGAATAATTTGTGTGAATGACATCACAAAATTGACTTTTTGAAAATTTGCTGCCAGGCCCACAGAAAGCACTTGACTCCTGATGGAGTCAGGGAATCTAAGGAGCACCCTTAGAAAAAGGCTTTTACACAGCTTTTACTGCAATGCTTGCCATTTCTATATGTGGTTAAGAATGAAGTCTCATCACCTGTGGCATCCCACTCCATAGTCCCTCCAGACCAAATGCCCTGTTTGCAAAACTCTGTGGGTAGAAGCACACATCACCTTTTATCATCTTTGTGCCACCATAAAAAATTTTATGGTGGCACAAAGCCGTAGCAAATAGACATCTATACCTTTTGATGTGCCACAGTGTGGCTGCCACCAAAAGTAGTAATACATTGTGTTGCTTTATTATGATGGGTGTCTGTTTGCTTTATGGTAGGAGAATGTGGGCATCCTGGAATAGCTTGGACTGTCCTGCTGCCCCAGGCAAGTGCTTCCTGAGCTCGAGGGGCCCAGTCTTGTGCGCCCTGGGAATTCTTGCGCAGTATTGGGCTCTGCAAATCCAGGGGATGCATGCTTGGCTTTTCCTGCTTCCAGAGATGCACCCCAGGCAATCTATGGGACATGTTTCTGGAAGACTGCTGGGGGAGTTTCTCTTCAAGCAGAAACCCTGACTTCCCCACTTCCAGAGACTCAGGCCAGAGATTGTGGGGGTACATCTCTGGAAATTAGGAAAATCAGGACACTCTGTTGTGGTACATGGTCCAGTGTTTGTGGCTGCCAACCAGCTGATTGGCAGCAGCAGCCGTGGGACTGGACTGTAGTGTTCAGCTCACTTTTGTGTGGTCCTGGAGCTGAGACCTCCATCAGTCCAAAGTTCTGCTTTCCCACATTTCTGAACTGGTCAAGAATACTTCAAAGTTCAGTTGATTTTGGATGCCCGCTCTCTATTTATCTGCATTATTTTTCATTTTCTCAAATTAAAATGACCTGCATTTATAAAACATAAATGTTATTGTGCATTAGCTTGCCAATTAATACAAATTCTGTAATCCACCTTGAAAGAGGATTTGCTTCATTGCAGATTTAGTGCAGACTAACATTGGTCTGAAAGCATCTGTATGTGGTACCAGCTGGCAGTCCTCCAACTGCCATCCTACAGTGCTTTGCATTATATATTTGCAACCATCCTGTTTGTTTACATATATGCTTTCCTTTGCTCTGGATTCACCTTGTCCATGTGTCACTTCCCCATTTCAATGCTCACCATTTCAGCATGAAGCTAAGCTCTGTTCATTTGTGCCTCTGCACTCCATCTATATGTGCGATTAATTGAAAGCAATAAACTCCAGCACATATTGTGCTGGAGTTTAGTGCTCCTGGGTGCCATGTTTACATGTGCGCCCAGGACTGCATCACATTGAGCAGGGTTGGAGCAGCCCCAGCTGGCAGCTCAATATACTGTAGAAGAGCTGGCTGGAGCACAAGAGTGCTCCAGTGGCGGGGCTAGCTGGCAGGCAGCCCTCACACTGAAGTACCCTCATGCCCCAGCCAGCCCCGTCAGTGTCTACAGGTGCATTGCTGCATAGTAAATAATGTCTCCACAGGATAATACTTTTATTTAAAAGTACTAACCTACGGTGGTGTTTATTAGTTTACTGTGACCTACTAGGGTTGCACGTGCAGACATGAAGACTTTATTGTGGAGCTAATTACTTAGCTCCACACTAAACATCTTGTGTAGATGCACCCCTTGAGATGCATACCAGCATTATAGTAGAGCCGTGTGACACCATGCCTCATGCAATCACCTGGAATCATGCAGAAAGTCGTGGGTCTGTGTGCCCTCAGACATGAACATGCCTCCACAACATGAACAAGAGAGGTCACTCCATTTATCCACGTACCTTTTCATCTGACGATGCGCCGGAGATCCAGTGGGTCGGAGTAGGCTTGACTAGTTGTGTCTGCGCTGCATACAAGCTGACATGCACTGTGCTGCATCACATGCAGTTGTATAAGTGGTGAAATGCACATCAGAGTACAGAAAATGGTGGCGGTGCGCTTTTGAACTAAAACACCTCTGATGTGTTTTAGTCCAAAAGCACACTGCCGCCATTTTCTCAGCACTGACACGCATTTCACCACTTATACAACTGCATGCGTTGCAGTGCCAGGCACTTTTAGAAGCACCCAGCGCTGCAGTGCAAGCATGTCTACAAATTCCCTTATTAAGCAATGAACTGGAGAAGATGCTGAGCAGAAAGTCAAGTACTTCAACAGGTCCACCTGCTAATTGTCATTAACAGGAGGAGCTGGCCAGATTCTTTTCCTAAGTTGTCTCTGCAGAACCCAGGTGCATGGGAGATAGCACCAAGGGAACCAAACTGCACACGCTAGGTCTAATGAGGAAAAGGAAGACCATTTCCCTGAAAACTAACATCTCTTCCTTACACGAGTGCCTGGCTCAAAACCGAAAGATCTGCATGGACATCAAACATGGAAAAGACGTCAGCCCCAGTAAGCATCTTTCTCATTGTACATTAAATTAACCTTTGTTATGAACAAGTCCCATTTCCTCTCCCTGGCAGTTAGACACACGGCATGCCACAACCTACCCCCATGTCAATTCTACCACAGTAGCTTCAATTAATATGCACACATTGTGACTGGCCTAGAGCAGTATCCATCGCTAAACTCCACTGTCTCATCTTGGCTTCAAATAGTAAAACCTTGTAAATAGAATGTGCTCATTGGAACTTCTGACACAGAAAAGAAGAGAGTGCATTAGAGTCGCCAGAGCATTTCACATCTTGATAAATGCCTGCATTTGGTTACAGTCCCTGTAGCATTTAATGTGGTATGTTTCACAGCATTTTATCAGTGCAGCATGGGAAGTATATTTCATAGTATTCTAGCATTTCATATTTTAAGGAACATTTCACAGCCTAAGAAATTATGGTCCCAAGCCCCTAACATGTCATTGTTCCCAAGCCCATACAGTTCTGACTGATTACTGCAAAACACTGTTTATTTTGTGGTTCGCTTTGCCTATGTCATTTGGAGAGATAAGAGAATTTCTGACAAAGGAAAGCTCTGTTTTAGTGTGCAGACTGGACAGCCCTTTAATTTGCCCCTGCCTATAAAACAAGGCCATTTCAGTTCAGGAGTTCCTGTGGGGTAAATTAACACCACTGCCTATCTCTGTGTGCCATCAGCAAGAGCTGCCTCCCTTAAAAAAAAGGGAGTAGTCCATTTTCCTGGCACAGAAATTCAGAAAACAAACACAAGGCCAGTGCACTGGTAACTTCTGCCTTGGCTGAGAGCTTTGTATCTTTCTATATCACCATAAATACCGTTCTTGTTGTAGTGACCCTTGAAATCCTTACAGAATGTCACATACCACCCTGAAGGATCTTGCATATGGTTTTCTTTTAGGCATGGAGAAGTCCTATGTGAGTTATTTGGCTCAGTACAGGGGTAAGCAGGTGAAATGAAGGCCTTGCCTACCCCATCTCTGGGCCCTATGCTTTCCTACTCTGTGCATACCAAATCCTGGAAACAAGGCAGAGTAGCCTTCTTAGACCATATGCCAGTCAGAGCCTAAAAATAGATTTGGGAATTGAATCTGGGAGCCACTCTAAATTGGCTACATTGCCTGGTTTCCAGGGTTTGGTGCACCTAGAATGGGAGAGAGTGGGTAGGGTGTCCTTCACAGCAGTGCACCTGGTACCAGCACAGAAGCAATGTGGTCTTACTCTTCATGACCTGTGCAGTGGAGGAGGTCAGGCTAGACGATCCAATGGTTCCCTATGTCCTTGAACTCCATGAAGCTATTAATCTCTTTAAGATGTGCTTGAGGTTAGTAGGACTCCTCACATGCTTGAAGTTAAACACCTGCATAAACATTTCCAGGATTATGAGGTTTGGTCAGTGCTTAGTCAAGTCAATTTACACATGCATTTTAAATAATGTTTCCTCATAAGTTAGCCTTCTGCATGAGTATTTTTGTGACTCTTTCAACTGCACTCAGTTTGGCAGTGTTTCTATAGCAATGCCATGCCTAAGGCTACATTCACTTTGTCAGGTGGTTTATTTCCCACAGGGTGTGTCTACACAAGATGCTTTACTGTGCAGTAGAGTAATCTATTGAGCAGTAAAGCATCACTATCTACACATGCACACCATTTACTGTGCAGCAAATTAATTTACTGCATGGTTGACTACCACCTGTAGACACAGGTAGTAGTTTAACTGTGCAGTAGCTACTGCACAGTAGCGCACATGTAGACAGCTGACCGGGAGCAAATTGCTCCTGGTTAACCCAGGCAGCAGGGGTAGGGGAACTGTGCCTCCCTCAGGAAGCTGCTTCCCAGATTGGGGCGCAGGGCTGGGAAACTGTCCCCTCTCCCACCATCAGCTTCCCAGCCCCAGGCCCTGATCTGCCAGGGCCTGCAGCTCCCCTGGGTTGCTGTACAGGGGCAGAGCAGGGCAGGAATAGTTCTGCACTGAACTGCTCTTGTTGGGAGCAAACTTGCTTCTGACAGGTGCATGTGTAGAGGCACTCCCAGGGAAAGCTTACTGTGCAGCATTTTACTGTGCAGTAAGCTTATAGTATATTAATAGCACACATATATGCACCCACAGTGTTTTGTTTTTTTCTCCCAGGGTGCTGTGTTGGGATCTTGTATAGCTAGGGTGACTGTATATCCTGGATTGGCCAGGACAGTCCTGGATTTCATCAGCTGTCTCAGCGTCCCAGCCATTCGAGTACATTGAAACAACAGTCCCAGACTGGTGGAAACCAGTCTGCATGTGCCCAGCTCCTGACTGACTCAGCAAGTGACGCTGCTTGCAGCCCAGCAGTCAGGACCATGGGGCAGCCCACTGGCTGGGTTCCCTGGAGAAAACTGAAGCAAAGGTCCCGGATTGGCACAAACCCACCTGCACATGCCTGTGTCCTGACTGACACTACTGGGCAAGTGACTCCCAACTTTCAGCCCAGTGGAGTTGGGTCCAGGGAGCAGCTGCTGGGGACCTGTGTTTGGGGAGGCAGCTCTGGGCTCTGGGTTCTGGGCTCCAGGATCCAGGCTGTGCCCTGGGACTGCACCCTGGCCAGCTGTTGGTGGCAGGGGGAGGCACCATGTGGCTGCACAGCATGGGCTGGCAGACACTGGGGGACACTGCACAGGAGCTGCTCCCAGGTAGGTCCAGCCTCTGCACATGGGGGATGGAACCTGACCAGGGGCCTCAGTGCTGTCCCGCACTGCCCTGTTCCTCAGAGCTGTGATGTCGGGGTGTATGTGTGTGTGTGTGTGTGATGCTGTCCCACCCAACCCAGCTTCTGGGAGCTGTGGGGTCGGGGTGTGTGAGTGTGCACATGCACTTGCATATTGGTGCCCCCTGGTGCCCACCCCCCATCCTGGATTTCCCTAGAATTATGGTCACTGTATGTATAGTTCACCACCTTCACATGTTTCCTTGAAAATGTTGCTTTAACAGTGCTCAAACAGATACTTGCTCTTCCAAGATTCTGTGCATTGTTTTAGAAAGTTATGGGGCTCTATTGTGACTTGGTGCATGAGTGTCCCTAGTTAGAGCCTCCCATACACTGTCATGGGGATTAGCAGTATCTGGAGCCCCGGGCCACTGGGAGACCTGGGCATACTTTCCCCACAGCCTTGAATTCACTCTTCTGTTCCCTCCCCCACCAGAGCGAACCAGCTTGGGTTGTAGGGAGAAACACTTTCTGGATGGAATAGATTGGCAATAAATTGCTACCTGCTCAGGAGAGTAAGGAGGACACTATGGGCTCCTATACATGTGCAGGGAGCTGGCTCTGACATGGAAATCCAGCACGTCAGAGCAGACTTAGTTAATTGAGTCTGCTGGAGCATGGAAATAAATGGGCTCCAGCAGACTCTGGTGTCATGTGTATTACCATTCCTGAGCTGAATAATGGCAGTGGGATGCTTTGAACTAAAGCTTGTTTGATGAGCTTTAGTTCAAAGCACTCTGCCACCATTTTTCATTGTGGGGAATGCTAATACATGTGACGTTCAGGTGCTTTTAATTAAAAGCACTAGCTAATTAAAGCACCCCCACACCTCCCAGAGCATGTGCAAAAATGCTCTATAGGTGCAAATAGAAGTTACGGTACATTTTTCATATGATCAAGCCCCTGAAAGTGCTCTACAACTGTGCTGTGACACATGTACATGGCTGCAGAGGTCTTTTAAAGTGGTCGATTGTGTGAAAAGTTAATCTTCCTCAGGTGAGGTATCAGATGAAAGTGCTCTTCTTTAAAGTACCTTAGGGAACTTGTATTCCCTAGGGTTAATTTTTCATGTGTTCAGGCCTGGGTTGATGCAGCCCAGCCCTGCCTTTGGGGCTGTCCATAGGAAGCCATGAGTTGCTGGCTTGCCTGGCCTGAGCTGAAGCGTGGGGGGTGGATTGGAGTACCCCTTGCCCTGTGGCTCCCCTTTCCCTCCTGCTGGGGTACTGGGAGGCAGCTAGACTTGGCCCATGGGGTGGGGTGGCTCCAATCCACCTGCACCTCCCACTCAGGCCAGGCAAAGCCAGCTGGCAGCTCACTACTTCTGGCTTCTCCTTCCCCCCTCCCTCCATGCTGACAGTCCCAGAGCTGGGAGTGGGGCAGGGCTGGGGAGAGGGATGGTGCTGCTGGTGCCACTCACAGGGGATAAGGCTGCGTCAGCCGAGCACCAAGCCCAGCTGTGCCCAGCCCTGTCCCCTGCAAGCGGTGCCAGGCTTGCAGGGGATGGAGCCATGCCAGCTGAGCACCCAGCCTGGCCCTGTCTGCTGTGAGTGGTGCTGCTGAACACTGAGCCTGATGCTGCTTGCAGGGGATGAGGCTGTGCCAGCCGAGCAGGGATGGAGCCAGGCTTGGTACTCAGCTGGCATGGCCCCACCCGCTGTGACCCTGGAGCCATTCGCAGAGGAAGGGGACAGGGACAGGGCTGGGTTTGGCTGGGCTCAGCACTTGGCTGTAGCAGCCTCTTCCTCTCCAGCAGCACCGCTCGCAGGAGATAGGGCCATGCCAGTTGAGTGCTGAGCCCAGCCAAGCCCAGGCCTGTCCCTGATTTTTTGATGTGGCATGGTATATAAGTTGAGCTTGATTTTCAAGACACAAAAATTGGGCTTCAAAACCCGATTTATACACCATGAAATATGGTAAATCAATGACAGAACTTCAATGACTGACTGCAATAGGGACAACGCTCCACATGTCCGCTTCATCGACTCTGACAGTGCTGCAGCTTCCACTATCATCTTTTGCTCAGGGTTATGCCTAAACTCACAGTCTAGCCTGCTTGCTCATGCATTGCTAAACTCACAGATTAAACATTTTCTCCCATTCCTTTAAAAAATGTTAGTATATGGATATTAAAAAAACATTATTCCAAGCTTACAATACATGCACATGAACACTTAGGTGGGTAGAAACCAATACCTTTAAGAGAATAACCAAAATCAAGACAAATATTTGGATTTATGATACAATGTATGGCACCTTTCTATATTAAATAAGAAACATAAAAGAAAACCTGTGGATTAGAGAAACATTAAAAAGGTTCTTTATATGATGGACTACTCTGTTCAGTCATTCTTGACAAGCCTGACATTTTTTTTTCATATCCTAATGCCTAGGGAACGTACTAACATAATTCCTGTTAACTCAAATGAAGTTTAAATTCATGAACCTCCCCTTCCATGCTTGGGAGTATATGAAGAACAAACCTTTACATTTTACTTTTTATCTTGATTAACACCACTTTTAGTCACTCAGGCAGCTGAATAGCCATGACAATTTCCTGTCACTCTGAATCATTTAGGTGCTGAAATATCACACACCTTTCATTTTGTAAAGATAGACGTCTTAATAATTCCAGGTCTGCATGCCATTGCATGCATCAAAAGGGGCCTAGATATCTCTGGAGGGTATGTCACAGAGTAGTTTTAAAATCCATCCAGATTATGTAGCCTTAAGTGGCTATGAAGTAAGGTCTATGGCCTTGCTTATAGGGTGATTAAACTGTCAGTACAGAATTTCCCCTTGTGGTATATGTAATCTCCAGAGCCAGCAAATATTTTGACCTGAATCTACAAATAGTGTTTTGAACCTTGTGAGCTTGTCAACTTCTATAATTTTAATGCAAATCTCATTATATTTTTAAAAGCCCCAACTTCTAGAATCATGTGACTGTGAAAGTATCTAAATTTGTTTTTTTTAATTAGCTTCCTAGCTCTTGTGGTTGCAAAAAAGGCTTGAAAAAGTTCATCCTAAAGGCTTGAAGTGAAGAAGGTAAGTAAAAAGACCCCAACATTTATTACTTTTAGAAGCTGTATTATTTTAAAAACAATAACATGAGCTTGTAGAGCCTGAAGCAGAAGTTTTGAATACTATTGGCAGTACTGAAGATACTGGCTTTGATTCTGAGTTGCTCCATTGCAGGAGTGGGGGTGATTATGGGTATAGTTAGTTTTAATCTACCTTTCTGCTCCTCATACGATTGACTGTCAGTAGGAGAGAACAGTGAGTTTGCTCCACTAGACGATCCTAGCAGGGTGCGGGGCCTGGGGCAAATCAGCCTGTGCGTGGTCCAGATGCGAAGAAGCCAGCGGCAGCAGCAGCAGGGGGGGCATGGAGGGGAGGGTGGCAAGTGGCCAGACACGAAGCTAGTGGTGGCGCAGAGTCACCAGCACTAGGTGGGCCCTGTAGGAGGTGCCGCGGCTGCTCTGCCGGGCTCCGCGGGGCCCCCCAAAGGGCAGTCACTCCCTCTCCAGGGATGGCCCTGCTTACCCACATCAAGCACATTTTGGTCTCAGTGGGTGCATCTACACATGCAATTAATGCATCTGAATTTACTGCACAATAAACTTAGGCGCATGAAATATGCCCCCAGGAGGCACATAGGTTGAGTGACTTGAGTAAAAACAAAATGGTAAACCTTCTGCCTGCAAAATGATAAACGTTCTCCCTGCAAATGTGTTGGGATTATCTGGACATCTACAATAAATATTTTCATAGGTCTCGGCCTTGCACCATGTTCAGTGTTTTCACACACTTCGTTCTCACAGAGGTGCTCCATATCTCTCAAGAGCAAGCCCTTTCAGAAGAGAGATCTGTTGTATAGAAAGAATAAGGAGTTTAAAATTGGGAAGTGCACGAGGGCCAGATTTTACAAGGTGTTGAGGCTCAATCTCAAACTCCATTGACATCACCCATTCAGCACTTCACAGTACTTTGTGGGCACTTCTGGTCTTTAGTAAGCAGTACCGATTACCACTGTTTACGATAGTCCTCCCCCAGCTTTTCACCTCAGTGGGTATCAGCAGACATCCTGCCTGGCTATCTTCACAACAACAGGCTCCGAATGTAACAGCATCCTACCAGGATAAGGCAGCATAACAACACACACATTTCCTTTTCTTTTACTCACTAGCAGCATTTTACAATGACTGCTAATCTTTAATAGCATGAGTAATTTGTGACTAATGTGCGTACTTCGTGGAACAGATATGAGGCAGTACATCACTGACACGAGTACAACTTCTATTCTCACAATTTGTTAAAATAGGCTGAAAATCTAGCAGTAGTAGCTACATACTGTGCTGTGCATGGAGAATATTGAATCTTCTAGTATGAAGTAGCCTATGTTTCTCTCTTTCTGCCTTCCCCTCTCATTATTGTCTCTTATTCTGGCATACGGCAAAGCAGAATTTTCTGAAAAAGAAGCCAAACAAAACCCCCTCCCCTACAAATTAAGTCTATCATCATCACTGAGGGCAAATACATATTTTAGGTCTCTTTTTAATGAAGAGCCTTTCTCTTTCAGTACTCATCAGATAAAATCATATAATCTGTGCTCTGACATTATATAATGCAGCTTTTATAGATGATTTCATAACATTGTAGAAAAGCATGAACTGTCCAGAGACAGGAAGACTGAATTTTATCGTCTGCTTCAGGCTGTTGATTAAGACAGACCCTGGAATGCGACTGCATGGTTTTACATAGAAAAACAAAAAATTAGTAAAATCCCCAACAAGTTATTTCACATCTTGAATTTAAAAACAATATACCATTAAGGTGCTTCCATTTTAGATTGGATCCTTTTCTTGTAACACATCTGATAAGATGAACTCTCTGAGTCCATGACATTGTAATAATGCATTTTTTGCTCGACGTCATGCTTTTTATAGGAATCAAACCTTTCATTATCATAGCTTTAATATGTAATCAATGACTGTTAGCGCCAACAAAACCCAAATATACATGAGATAACAACCTTACTTGGTAGGGGATGTTTAGCACAGATACCTGTGGTTATTGCAACCCGTTAAGGATCTATAACCAATATTTCAAAGCAAAAAGTTTATTGTAAAAGCCAGTTCACCTGGAGAACTGTTTGGGAAGCAAAAATTGCTTCTGCAAAGCCCACCGTTTCATTTAGGAGATTGCTCATCTGTGAAAGATATTAAAAGTACAAGCTGAAATGCCAAAGGAAGAGACTTACCTTAAGGTGTCAAGTTCAGTCCACCCCTTTTCAGGCCACTGTTCTTTTTCTCACGCTAACTTCTTTCAAGTGTTCATATGCTGCGATTTTCCTTTGCTCTTCTGTGCTACTCACACCATGTTCATTATTCAACCTCATATGAAGGATTCTGAAGCGAATAACAGAGTTGTGCTGTTTGTTCTTGGTGGCTACAGTAAAGCTGTGGCTCTTTTGAGCTCAATTAGTTCTAGATTGTTTGGCTAACTGGCAGCTACACTTCCTCCTATTCTTTCCCGACTTAGTTTTCCTGCCTCCAGTGGAGCTTTTTCCTTTTTTTTTTTGAACTATAAATAGGTCTGCCACAACACATAACATAGCAATAAGGAAGGCAGGAAATGCATTTAAACAAAGGGGAGATCTTGTAGTTTTTTTCTAGTGGATACCTATTTGAGTGTAAAATACTTAGAGGAGGTTTCTTAAGACGTGTTATGCAAATACTATCCACATCAAAAGTACCGGTCTTTCTGAGCAGAACATTATTGGTTCTAAAACATTATTAGGAGTCCATCTGGCTGCACAACACAGTAACGGGGCATAATGGCAATTAGACCATTTTCTTTAATAAGTGCTTCACTTTTGTGTTTATTTTGCATACTTTCTCCATCTCAAAATCAGGCGAAGGCTTTGTGGGGAAGTTTTAATAAAAGGAGGACAGAGAAAGCTGTTTAGAAAATGCTTTATTTTTCGAGCATCATCATAGGAGTAGGATTTAAAACTAAGCTTAAGTTTGACTTCCAACTCCATTCATTTTTTTTCCTTTTTTAGAGTTACAACCCATTCTGAAAGTTGAAGCAAAATCTATGCACATGGAGAAACAGTTATTCTGCTACATATATTCTGATACATTTTTACATGGGTCACCATTCAACCGTGACTGGGATACAAACATCAAACTTTTGTTAATTGTCTTGAGAACTGAAGAATGGAAGCTTGATCCAAACCCTATTGCAGTCAGTTGGAGCCTTTCCAGCCTGAACTGTTTCACAACAGTGTTTTTTCTATGAATTTCCCTGGGGCTTTAGATTAGGCCCTAAATCGGATTTAAAGAAAAATGATTCAGCACTTTTCACACTGATCAATCCAAGTGATCCTTCATGTGCATGCTGTAGTTTTCTTTGTTTTGATCAATCAGAAAAGTTAGATTGGTTTATGACATGGGAGCTGCTGAAATGCTTTAAATGTGGAGGCATACATAAGCAACTAACTTAACTGGGGGATCCTGTTTTTTTCTGGTAACCCCCCTACCTCCCCAATTTTTTGACTAAAAAAAGTATATTAATGGTGTTTCAGTTGATCATGGAAAAATGTGGATTTTGGGTTACTTTTTTAATCCAGAAATTGGGGATTTTTTTAATCAGAGAAAACCAGGATCCCTGCTCATAAGGCTAATAGGAATATTAAAGGCATAGTTTAAAGAAGCTTTTGAAATTAACAATTTTTAATTTATACTTTTCCTCCCTTCCCTTTCTCTTTTTTCTTTGCATTCTTTCTACCTCACTTCCCTACACAAATCCTGCTCAGTTTATGCAAATTATACAAATAACTGCATAAATGGCCTCTGTTGTTTTTGTGGCTGTTGGTTGTAGCTGTGTTGGTCTAAGGTCATAGTCAGACAAGATTCTTTGGGTAAATGTGCTATCTTTTATTAGACCAACAAAACAGTTGGAAAAACTGTTCTTTGTAAGCTTTTGAGTACAAACCCGAAGGCTTGCAAAGAACAATTTTTCCAACTGTTTAGTTGGTCTAATAAAAGATACCAAATTCACCCAAAGAACCTTGTCTTTCTCTGTTGTCTTTTGCAGTTGCTGGTATGAAACTGGAATATTAACATAACTTGGAGAGAAGAGCTAAGGCTGTGGGGTTGATAGCTGTGATGAATGGTGGCTGTGCTAGTGGGGAGATATGTGTCCCTTAGCATAAGGGATATATATTGAAAGATGGCGTAGCTTCCCATTTCCTTCCTTTTGAGGTTTTAGGTACATTTTTTTAAAAGAGCCCAAGTCCCACAGAAAGGCAATGGGATTTGGGTGCATAAGTCATAGTGATCTGGAACTTGCCATGTTTGTTTCAGGCTTATTTATGTGATGAGCAACCTTACTTGTTGCACAGTGCAGTGTGTTTGTGTATAAGTGACTTTGTTTTTGTAGCGGTAACCGAACAGTAGCATACCATGTCTTGAAGAACAGCATCTTCATGAAAAGGCCTGACTGTGTTTCACAAGAATGCCACTTTTCATTATAAGAGCTTCTGCTTGACAATGAATAACAATTAGATGCTGATGAAGTCTGGCTAAAGATTTTTCAAGTCTTTGGTAATTAAGTCAGGTGACATTTTCAAGGTTTTCTTTACAAGCTTGAGGCTAGAAACATGAAGTCACATAAAACGGCTCTGTAATATTCCATTTGGTACCAAAAATATTTTCTCACTAAACATGGTGATAAGAGAAACTATGATGAATATGTGCAGTATATCAAACATTAACACAATAAGGACCTTTAAAAACAGCCTTTCCCTTAGGTGGTGCTCAAATCTCTCACAGAGATTACCATATTTCCTCATCTCAACATTGATCATTAGCTTTACAGAAAGACCTGAATAAAACAGGCCATTTAGAAAATAAATGTTACTACAAATGTTATAAATATAGTTAGTTATAATTCTAATTAGTTCATTACCTGAAAAATCCTTTAAAGCTCAGTCTTTGCATTCAGGTTATTTGCTTGCAAATTGGGGAAACATGCCCAGAACTTTCCTTCAAAACCAAAGGGTGCATCCTTGGTTTTAAGTGAAACAGTAAGATGATTTCTGTGACTGAAAAAATTCAGCTTGCATTTCACACCCCAGGTCTGAAGTGCTTATAGGCCTGGCAACACGAGGAAAAGTTAGTTCAGTTTGGTAAGATGACTTTGAGAGACAATGACCATGTAATAGGTCTAAGCTGTTTTTACAAAATCACTTCTCAACCCAGGTGCTGCTAAATTCAGAAAAGTTATGGAGAGGTGCCTTGAGGCTAAACAGGTTATGAACCACTGGACTAGGGGGTTGAGAGGCAGGATGGTGCCAATAAAAGCTCATTTGTGGGAGACAGCTTGCATCATATTTATCTGTGCCATTAGCCTTACTTTCCTGAGCACCAAAAACCAAACAAGTTTCTTAACATTGGCCAAAAATATCTCCAAAGCATTAAGAATTGAATGAAAGGATTTAAGCAGGATTTCCCCTCAGTGCTGTCTGATGTCATCAGACACCAAGAGGAAATTCTCACCAGTGGTGCACTCTTTTTTTTTTAAAATAGATTCCCAATTTTTTTTTTTGGAAAGGGGGAAAAAAACACCCCTCTGGTCTCCAAGCTGCTTGTGCTTCCTGCTAAGTGAGCCTTCCTCAAGGGAGACATGGTGGGAAGGCTTCAGACTTACACTTCAAAGTGCTTTTTGGAAAGCAAGGAGCTGTTAGGGATGTCAGATCATGTGAAGCCAGAGTTTAACTGTGGGACATTAGCCTTAGAGCAGGAAAGATTTATTTTGTCTGGCACAACCATTCCTCCTTCAGAGCTTCCCTTAATGACAGAGGGCTCAAATTTGCCTTTAGGACATAGCTCTGTTGGAGGTCTGTAGAGCTGTATTGCCCAGTGGGGAGCCTAGCAAGCAGAATCCTTCCTCCAGCTCACAAGCAAAGTTTGCAAGCTGGCATAACCAGTGATGGGGCATAGCACATGCCTGTACCTCAGCAACTAGCGTAGAGAGGAATGGGGCCCTGGTAGTGTTGCAGGGTATAAAGTGTATTAAAAGATGATGTAAATAACTGCCAGAGGAAGCCACTTTTAGAGCACAATAAATTTTATTGGTCTTATAACACTCAGGAAGTAAGCTATATACTCCTTCTATCTCTCTATGCACATATATAGAGATCTAGAGCATGCCTTGAATGCACAAGATTGGAGTTTAGGTATCTTGGTGCCCATAGCCTAAAGAGATGAGTCTGTTTCCATCTCCTTCTTAGAACTTATTTAGGGCATGGGTCCCAAAACTGCATGGATACATGCTTGACTTGACATGTGTAAGCAGACCCTTGGACATCAAGAAAAAGTCACCACATACAAACATTTGCTCAGAGGATCATAGTTTTGCACTTCAGCAGTAATCATCCTAGTCCATGATGTTGGGAAAAAAAGATTTACATCACTAATAAGGATGAGATGAAGCCTTGCTCTGGCTGAGCTGTGCTGAGAAAGTGTGTGGAATGAGGGCTTCCCCCAAGTTTGGCTCATGTTTGGCTGCCTGAAATTATTACTTTGGAAGTCACTTTTCTCTGAGAAGCAAGGAGTGAATTAGAAGGACACAGCTCTTCTGGTCCCTGTGGACATGTCTACACATTCATTAATGTGCCTTAGATACTGTGCATTTAGTTTAGTATATGCTTGATAAAGTACTAACCCAATGCACAGTACCTAGAGTTACTGCCCATTAGCACTGGTGCATAGTTATTTAGTGATGCTTACTGCACATTAGCCTAATAACACTGCACAGTAGGCTATTAGCATGATTTGTGCTGTAATGCTTTACAGCACAGTGTTATTAGGCTAATGCACAGTAAGTGTCTCGTGTAAACATACCCTGTAGCATGGAGCATAGGCAATGGATGAGATCCTTAGCTCATATAAATGGATGTTACTTCTGAGCTGTATCAATCTAAACCAGCTGGGGATCTGGCCTATTGATCTCAGTGGATCTGTGCCAGGTTAAGCAGCTGAGGAGCTGTAAGTTGAAGGGTCATTCCAATTACAAATACAGCAACTGTGTTTGATTTCCAGGAAAGCCATCAAATATAAACATATCCTTCTGGATTTGCAGGTTGGCAGCTGTGGGGAAGCCTGAAGAACAAGTTATTTTGTGATAAAAAAGAAGCAGGAGAAAGCAGCAGTTCAGACTCAAACAGCAAGTTGACATGCATGGATGATAACATGTTGATAAGCAGTGCTGCATGTTCAGGGTCTCATGAGGTTACAGTAATTGCTGGCTGTGATCCTCATGCTGTGAACTAGCTATGTGTATGGTAGGTAAATTGATTCAAGAGCCTCAAAGCAATAGCATGAATCTTTGATATTTTTTCTGTTTTGCAATCTGTGACGCTACTTTTTGTTTCTCATAGAGAAAACTGATTGCATTTGTGGTTACATGGTGGTCATGGAATAGTAGGGTTAAAATTAAAAACATTATTTAAAAAAATTAAGGAACTGTTTAAGGTCTGCAGGCTTGACCACTCCATAAATCTGTCCCTTTCTGGCCTTCAGATGCCTGTGAATATTTGGAAATTAAACCTTGCAATAGGCCTGTGACAATAGGAAGTACTATCCCCATTTGGATGAGAAAACTGATGTACAAAGTGATTTGCTGAAGGTAACATGGTAAACATATAGTTCAACCATGAGAGATGAAAGATTGTTTCCCTGTTTCTCTGTCTTGATCACATCATCTCTCTTTTTGCATCTCTGCCTTGTCTGGATCACATTAGAAATAAGCTATTTAATCTTCACTGGAAAGACTCCTTTCACAACCTATGCCTACCCTACCTATCATTTCTCATTCAGTCCTGTAAATGTGACTCCTACCTCTGATTGGCCTAGATATCAGTCTCCATTGGCCACTTGATAGATTTTCAAATAAGCACCATTGTGATTTCTTTCAGGCTGCCCCTGCAAACATCTGCAAAGCTACCTCATTATCTTCTACCACATTCCTCCTGGCATCCTTTCTTATGATGCCTACAAAAAAACTTGAAAACAACTGCACTGCTGGTGTCAGAGTTGTAGCCTGGAAAAAATGCACCTGGGGCAGTCCTCTCACCCTTTCCCCACCCACCTCCCCTTGTACCTCCCGGCTTGCAGAGTGCAAGAACAGCAGTAGGCATGGAGTGCCAGGCAGTCTGGGAATGGGAATCGCAGTGCTCTAGAACAGTGATGCCCAACCTTTTGGTCCTATGGGCTGGATGAGTGGTGCCAGATCTGTCTGCTAAATCCAGTCCATGGGCACAATAGGGTATGCATGCGGCTGTGCTCCATCCCCATGCTGAACTGGGCCCACCACCCTGGTTTCAGCCCTGTGCATACTGGACTGGGCCCACCACCCAGCCCCAACTCCCCATTCACTGACAAGATCCTATGCTCAAGGTCATGCTGCTCCCCCCTTCCCCCTGCCACCAAATTTCTGGACCCTTGGGAAGTCCTGTAGGCCAGATCCAGCCTGCAGGTCCAACCTTGAGCACCTCTGTTCTAGAGCAGCAGCGGAGTTCTTTTTGCCTCTGTTTTTTTGCCACCAAAGCCCATGTCCAGAGGACAAAAAAATCCCTAAACTAGAGTGCACTCCCCTGCCACTCCATAGAACTATGATTCCCAGAGCACCTTGCATTCAATGACACACACTGCCTGTGCCAGCTGCTTCCTGTAGGCAGGAAGCGCTGGCAGAGCATAGGATGGCAGGTTAAGGGCATGCTCTCCCTGCCCTTCTGGCACCCTTCCCCTTACATGGCACCTGGGCACATGCCTCACTCACTCACTCACTCACTCATCCCATATTACACTACTAGCTGGTGTGCTGAGCATTTTTGTCTACTTGTATGCCCAGGTTTATTTCTATCCATCTATTGACACCTATTACATACTTAGATTATAGGCTGTGTCGGGTAAGGCCTGTCTTTGGGTTTCACAGTGGGCTTGTGGGGAATGACTATGGCTCCCGAGAACCATAAAAATAATCATAATAATAATAAAACAGACATCATGGCTTCCATCCATGTACTTGAACCACAAAACACACTTCTGAAAATCCCACATTGCTAAAAGCATACAAATGCAACATTCAGACTTTCATATAAAAACAGTGGAAAACTCATAACCACCAAGCCTCTGTTTGCCTATCATGACTAGCATATTAACAAAAGAACATCAGTATGTTGAACAAGTAACAAATTCTTTAGTAAAAGGAGGCTTTGCTACAGTCTTCTGCCATCTGTTTGGTATCTGCCAGGAAGCGGGTGCAAGCAGCTGTTCCTACACAAATGAAGAGCGGGGAAAAGATAAGCACAGCAGGGATGAGTAAGATTCATTTAGAAGTGAAAAACATGGGATGAAAACTGAATGGAAAATTCTGAAAGCCAGACCAATTCTGTTTAACAAAGTATAGTATGGGCCTGCTTTCCAAATTTTAGTGACACTTGTCATTTGTTGTTTTTTCAAGGGTGGGGAAGGGAAGGGAGATCAGGAGCTCTATACACCATTTCCTAGCCAAATATAGATGAAAAGATGTTCCTGGTCTTTGTTGTGCTCTAAGCATCCAGGATGAGTACAGAGTCCAATGACAATCCAATATTTGATTTGTCCTTTCACTTTCACCAGTCTGTCACTGTTGTAATTTCAATGGCTAAAACAGCTATTACTGATTTGCATCAGCATAGGGAAAACAGAATCAGACACATTTCCTTTGCCAATTGCTCACCAGTGAAAGAGATGATATTACCTAAAAAAGAAAGAGAGCAGGTATTACCTAATTCTTCTGGACATTTTTTAAGCTGGCTGGATTCATTTTTTATCTGCTGAGCACTAGGTAAGCGTGGAACAGTTCTGCTAGGGGCCAGTTAGAAGGAAAGAATTTAGTGCCATGAGCATATTGAAGACATTGCAGTCCTAACTCCTTCACAACTTGCTTGGTGCTTTGAGATGAACACGGACCAACAGCAGTGACAGGACGCCACAGCTGAGTTGTAGTAAGTTTTCAGTGAAGACTACATAGACGTTGGTATAGTGACTCTGACAAGGACCTCTGGTGGAGAAACTGCTTATACCAGCAGAAACATCTCTTTCACTGGTATAGTTTCATCACCTGCCTGAACAACATTACTATGCTAGCAAAAGGACTCTTCTGTTGGTACAGGTTATGTTAATAAAGGATTTTGCAAGCACAGGGTATAGGTTTCTTTTCCTGATCCCTAACTGACAAAGCTCGGCTGGCAAAGCTTTGTAGGTAGAGCTGGCCTGAGTGCAGGTGACCAGCAATGTTTTGGGCAGTCTCCCTGAATAAAAAACAGGGGTGTCATTTTAGTGCAAGCCCACCTATTTCTACCAGGTCACATATGAGAGGAAGTAACATCTCATGATCATGTTAGAACACCTCACGATTAGTGGTATTAAAAGCTGTAGAAAGATATGATAATATAGTAGTATTGGCATGGACACTTGGCTTGCCCTCCATACTCTGTGGATGTCAGTTGGGTTTTGCCATGATTCCCATCAGTGGAGCCCAGATTTCAACCTTGGCTTCTCTCCTTTGTTTTTGGGGGAGCTGGATGTATTTACAAACTCTTGGATGTATTTACAAACTCAAATCTATAATACTGTAACTATTCTGACATATCCAAGTTAGCTTTAAACTAGCACGCTTGGATATTGCTGGCAGTTAGCCACAGTAGCACAGAGCTTAAAAACACCCTTTCCTCCCACTCAGTTGCTAGGTAAATCTTAGGGCAGGTACCCTGTGTTGAACTCCATGCTGCTGCATCCACATTGCTGGCAGTATTCAAGTGGGCTAGTTAAAAGCTACCTGGGGCATGCCTATATGAAATAAAATCAGTAACTTCTGTGAAAGACATAGTCTCTAGGACTGTGCAAAATTTCACTGACTGTTTTGTTTCAATGCTGTTTCAACTTGTTTCGAGCTCAAAACAGCATAATCAAAATGAAACAAAGGGCTTCAAAACAGCCTTGAAACAAAATGAGGGCAGTCAAAATGTTTTGAAAGTTTTGAAATGTTTCGAGTTTCAAAGCTCAAGCTGGGCTTGCCTGCTGGGAAACAGAAAGTAAGGAGAAGAAGGGGGAAGAGGGGGGAAGGACTGCTCTGACATTGACTGTGTAGCTGGCCAGTGATTGTGATCTTTTCCTGAGGTCCTTTCCAATCCCAGTGCTGTGGGGGAGGGATGGAAAAACAGCATAAAAGGCAGCACTGTTTGAACTGGCCTGCTTTCTGCCTTGGGGTCTGGCAGTTACTGAGCTATCTTGCAGCAGCTCAGGAATGTTAGACAACGAAGGCTACTAGCACTGATCTGAAGGATTTCCTACTTGCTAGCCTAGGCTAGCCTAGCAAGAGGGATTTCAGAATACCCTTTTCTTTCTTCCAGATGCTTTTATTTTATTATTATATTAATTTATTTATTCTTTTTAATTTTATAATTATATTGGATATTATTATAACACTATAGAGTTTAATTTATATAGGAAGGGAAATACATTTATATTTTATTTCTACACATTTAAAGCTTGCAGCATACATACAGTATAGAATTTATATAGGAAGGGAGATATATTTGGTTCCTATACATACCTCGCAGCACACACATATACATTATTGAATTTATATAGGAAGAGAGATATATTATATTTGTTTTCTATACATACCTTGAAGCATACACACACATTATCAAATTTATATAGAAGGAAAGACATATTTATATTTATTTTTATACATTTATACTTTGCACCACACACACATTATCGAATTTATATAGGAACGCAAATAAATTTATATATTTGTATAAAAGCAAGACATTATGAAACACCCCATGAAGCGTGGTGGAAAGGCAGGTAGTGGCAAGACTTCAGGGAGGGGTGGAAGAGGGGGTAGAGGGAGAGGTGTAAGTTTCCCCCTGCAAACTGAGACATAGCCTCTTTCCTCCGGCTAGAAGGGATGAGGCTTCCACATGCAGCAAGGAGAGGGGAGCAGTGCCAGTGCCACTGCCTGTGCCTGAGACTGCACCCCCTCCAAGAGCACCAGCCATAACCTCCCCCACCACCACCATGACAACAACAAGCAGCAGCACCAGCACCAGTACCAGCATTGCATGACAGTCTCCTCTACCCCCATTTCACTTCCCACGCTGAGCCTTCCAGTGCCAGCAGAAGAGCTGGAGCTGAATCTGGATCTCAGTGCTGTAGCAAGGGAAATTCTGGGTAAGGAGGGGGAATCAGCTGAGTTTGTGCTCCACACCCCTCAAGTTTCCCCTAGAGCCAGGTCTCCTTCCCCAGAAGGCACTTCAGAGGAGGTTGAGGTAGAGATTGTAGAGGCAAGTGGTTCAGCTGAGTCTGCTCCTCCTGTTGCTGTGCCTCTGCCTGCTGAGGAAGGGGAAAGTGCAGTATCCACACATGCACCCGCACCCCAGAAGCGAGCAGGTAGTGTGGTCTGGGATCATTTTGAGCTGGCAGATAATCCCACGTATGTTATCTGCCTGCACTGCTGAGCCAAAACCAGCCAGAGCAAAGGAACAAAACACATGAGCACCAAGGGGATGCTAATGCATCTCCGTAGTCACCACCCCCTTGCCATTGCTCCTCCACAGCCTGGCATCAGTGAGAGTGTGAACAAAGGGAAGTCCCCATCTTGCTCTAAAGCCCCCATCCCCCTAGAGCAGAGGCAGGCCACCTTGGAACACTGGGGGAAAGGTGGACAGAAAGCAGGGTGTGTTACAAGGGCGAGAGAGATCACCCAGAGCATTGGGGAGATGCTTGCTGTCGATGGCCAGCCCTTCTCCTTAGTTGAGCGGCTAGGGTTCAGGTGGCTCATGGTGCTTGTGGCCCCATTGTACCAAGTGCCCGCATGCACCACCTTCAGCAGGACAGTGGTGCCCTCCCTGTATGAGGCATACAGGGAGTACTTGAGGGAGGAGCTGCACAAGGCAGGTCCACAGGTGGTCTTACACTTCACCTCGGACATCAGGAGCAGCCAGGGTGGAGATTACACCTACCTCTCCCTCACAGGGCACTTGTGCGACCAGTCAGGCTGTCGGTGGGCTCTCCTTCAAGTTGAGGTGATGGATGAGTCCCACACAGCAACCGAGATCATGGGGGCCATTAACTGCTTGGTGCCGGGGTGACTCGTAGGGCAGGGTGAGCTCACCCACAGGTTCATGGTCACTGACAATGAGGCCAATGTGGTCAAGGCGGTCCGTGATGCCAACTGTGTTGGCATCCGCTATGTGGCACACAAGTTCCACATCATTGTCAGGGACACTGTGGAGGGGGGCAGGGCTGCCGGTGATGGTGCCAGCACCACCAGCAAGCTCATTTCCAAATGCAGGAAGGTGGCAGGCTACTTCCAACTGAGCATCAAGGGGGGCAAGATGCTGTGGGGCAAACAAGCAGAGCTGAACATCCTGCAGCACAAAACCATGCAGGATATGGAGACTCAGTGGAACTCCACATACCTGATGCTCAAGAGCCTGGTAGAGCAACAGAAGGCCATCCATGAGATGGCCTTGCTTGGGGAGATTGGGACCAGCAGCCCCCTTAACAGATCTGAGTGGGATACCATCTCCCAAATCTTGGTGGTCCTCAAGCCCTTCCTTGAGGCCACCAAGACCCTCAGTGCTGGTGATGCCCTCCTTAGTCAGGTGATCCCCATAGTGAGGGAACTTCAGAGCCAAATGGAGACGTTCCAGGGGATCAGTGTTTCTGGTTGGGGCAAGCCGCTGTCACCAGACGTCCAGGCATTGGTGAGGCGGCTGAAGGAGGGCATCAGGAAACGGCTTGATCCCTTGCGGTCTAGTACTGTCCATGTGCTGGCTGTCATGTGTGACCTGAGGGTGAAGGGCAGCGTATGCAGCAGTCATACCCTGAATCAGTGGATGGAGTTGCTGGTGAAGAGAGTCAGGGACGCAGAATGGCGGAGGCGGGGGGATGTGGAAGAGGGGGATCCACTGTCCCATGCTAGCCCGCCATCCACCAGCCAGTCTCTTCCTCTACCACAGGTGCTGCCAATGTGGGCCAAGGGCATGGCTTCCATGGTGGGGTCCAGAGGCACTAGATACCATAATTAGGCAGGTAGCACTCAGGCCTTGGTGGCTGTCTATCTTGCCAAGGATGTGAAGCACTGCTGTGCAACCCCTTGGCCTCCTGGGCAAGCTGAAGCCAGATGTGGCAGGATCTGGCCATGGTTGCCCAGCAACACCTGTCCTGTCCACCAACCAGTGTTCCGAGTAAGAAGGTGTTCAGCATTGCTGGGGATGTAGTGACACCCCACCGCATCTGCTTGGATCCTGGTTTGGTGGAGCATCTGGTGTTCCTGAAGGTGAACCTCTTGCTGCTGGGGCTCCTAAAGCTCCAGGTGCAGATGCTCCTGGACTCCAAAGCTCCTCACTCCATCCACACCTATTTCCTTTTTTCATCCTTAAAAAACCAGTTAATGCCCTGCTCTCAGAGCTGGAGGGGGCACTCACTGCATCCTACACAAACTGCTTGTTTGAATTTACAAACCACTTTTCACAGCCGGGCCTATGAACTTCACTTCATCAGCCTCCTAGGTAGTAGGTATAGAAACTCATGGACTCAATATAGGCATTGGAATTCTGACACTACAACCTGCTGGACATCTTGACTCCCCTGGTACCTCTCCACTTTTACCTGTGCTGCTACATCCACCTTCTCCCCCCACCCCAGCCTGTCCCTCACCCCCTGATGCCTCCCTTTTCATTTTCACTGACTGGCTTTCTTGCCTGCATTGCATGCCAGCCTCTGGCTTCTTTATTATTCCTTCCATCCAGGAACAGCACACACACACACCAAATGCAAGTACTTCCTTAGCCTGACAAAGGGTTTTTCAACCCGAAAGCTTGCTAAGATATATTTCTCTAACTAACTATCATTCAGTTGGTCTGCTAAAATATACCAGATTAGATTGAGCCCATCTAAGCCCAGGGCTGGGGCTGGCAGGGAGAGTTCTCTGGCAGCTGCTGGAGAAGAAGCTCCTGCAGGAGAGGAAAGAAAGGCTTTGTCACAGTTTGGCTGCCTGAGATGCTGCTGGTGCTACTGTGCTGCTTACTAAGTTATTACCTGTTGTCATTTAAAGTGGTGGACCAGACTGAGACTGTAGGGGAGGAGGAGGAGGCCTCATTGGGGCACACTACAGTGTCGTGTAGCGGCCCCAGCATCAGTGAGGGTGCACCTTAACACACCCACAATGTCACCCATGTCACGAGTTTTGCTTGTCAGCAGCCTGAGGTGCAGTTTCCCAGAAACCCCTGCACCTATCTCCTTGAAGCCTGGCAGGCTTCATGGCTTCAGAATGGGCTATCATTCCTGCAAGTTTCATCCAAATCAGGCAAGAAATGACAAAGTTATAGGCAGTTTTGTGCTTCCCCATTATAGCCTATGGGCAAAATGTCAAAACAGCGTGGAAACAGTGAAACAGTTTCAACAAAATGAAACGGAACAGCGGTGTCAAAATGAAATGAAACTCAAAATGAAACATTGTTCCATTGAAACATCAAAACAGAAGTTGAAACAAACTGGTTCAGATGCAGGTTAGCATTTTTGTAGAGAGAGACTATTAGGGCTGTGCAAAACATGACCATTCTAAGTTTTATGGAGGCTCAAGTAAATCAAGACTTTGATTTTATAACATGGTTAATGTATAGCTGTATTTTCTACTAATTAGATAGAGCAGTTGCATGACCTTTAGAACAGGCACTGTTATGGCTCACAAGGTCCCAGGTAAAGCTTTAACTGGACTTAAAGAATGTACCCAGGTATTTTGCAAATCCAGGAGCATCACTGCAAGCGCAGCTGGCAACAGTAGGTAAACTGGAGCTGAAGGCTGAACTAAAGAATAAAATGGTTAAGTAAGTCTCAAGTGCTGAAGCTGATAATTGAGTCAGACTCACTTAGAAGTTTATGCATTCAATAGCTATGAAAGTGATTTTCCTGGAGACAGTCCCAATGTGGAACCCAGATGCAATGCCCCCAGGTGCCTTCTAGCAGACAGGAAGAAGCCAGAATGTAGGATGGCCTGGGCTGTGTGCACCCTCCCATCCCTGGTAACTCCTTTGAGTAGGAAGCTACACTAGAAGCAGTGTACTCTGTGCTGTCGCTGGGCTTGTTAGAGAGAGGTCTGCTTACGCTGAGTAATGAATGATTCAAGAACCTTTCTAGATTGTGCACCATGGGACCCTGGCAGAAGTTACACATAAGGTGCAATTAACCTGTTTATTGCACCATAAATAGTAACCCTGCCACATGTTTAGGGAATTAATGGCACAACAAAATAGGAAACCAGCCACAAAAATATTCCACAAAATACACATAACATTTTTGTGGCTGGTTTCCATTGTGTTTTAAGCTGAACATGTGGCAGGCTAATCCTACTATGTAACCTGAGCCTGAAGCTGCCTGTATGGTATGGTTTTGTTGACAGCTCATTCATGTTAGCAATTATAAAGGGCAATTGTAAAGAGATGGGAGATGGGATTTTCTCTGTGGCTGTCAGAGACGAGCCTAAGAGCAATGGTTTCCAGCTGCAGCAGAAGAAATTTAGGTTGGAGATTAGGAGGAACTTTCTGACTATGAGGGTGGTCAAGGACTAGAACAGACTACCTGGAGAAATTCTGCACCCTCCATCCCTGGAAAATTTCAAAAGCAGGTTGGACAGACCCTTGGCTGGGATGGTTTAGTCAGGGACAATCCTGACATAAGCAGGGGGCTGGTCTAGACCTCATGAGGTCCCTTCCAGCCCTACTTTCCTATGATCCTAAAGGAGTTAATAGACAGCTGCTAGTGCTAATCACAGGTTTTGTAGGACCAATAAAACTGCTTGTTACATACACCAGGTGCCCTCCTGTGTGCAGGGTTATACACGGGGCTCTTTCTCATGGGGGATGGGAGGGACTGTGTCATAGGCAAGGCAAGCCTATGAGAAAGTTCTGTTACACTTCAGTGATATCCCAGGTCCCCGTTTCCAGGTGTTCCTGGACCTTGCCCAATCCCTTCCCTCCTCCTCCTCCCCCCCCTCCCTGGTGTCCCCTGCTGACCAGGAGCAGGCACTGGCTGAGCCCAGTACCCAATGTCACTGCTCCCTGCAGCTGGAGCCCCTAGGACAGTGAGGGAAATGCTGTGGAGGGGCAGGGGACAGGGACCCACCTGCTGCCTCTGCCACTGAGACCAGCTTCCTGCAGAGCTGCTCCCCTGGAGCACAAGTAGCCCCAGGCTTTCCTCAACCCCAGATCAGCTGGGGACAGCAGCAGCAGCTGATGGGTCTTCCCCCATTCTCACCTGCTCCCTGCCTTGGGCGTTTGTACACACCATGGGGGTTCACTTCGGTTTAATTCTCCCTAAATTGAAGCGGTGAGTCTTTAAAAACACCACTTTAATTTAGGGTGAAATAAACCCCCGTGGCATTTACAGAAGGGTTGGGCCTGATGCTTACTTGCCTTTCCAGTGCTGGGGAGGGAATGGCAAGCTGCCAGTGGGCTGAGTGGTCCCCAAGCTGGTCGGGGCGGGGGGGCCGGGGGAGGACTGGTGCTTCCCTCCATGGCAGCGGTGGAACCCCCCAGGCAGCACCCATCTGCAAGTGGTCCCGGGGGGGGCACCACAGCTGTGGAGAGAAGCTCTGCCCTCCTGCACACCTCAGGCAGACAGGCAGGCAGGATCTGAGGAGAGAAAAAAAAAAAAGAAAGATCAGGCTCACTGCTTTTTTTTCCCCCTTCAGTGGAGTCTGCCTGTACAGGCTGCCTGCATGGGCTGACTGCACAGCCCCTGAGATGCATGGAGCTCGGTGCATCCCTGTGTAGCAAACTAAACCACCTTGGAGATGTTTTATTTTGCTGCGTCCCAAAGTCATTTAACACGCGTTACACCACCGACATGTGCAAACAGCTGCACCATTAAAGTGGTGCAAAACGGCATTAAGCCACTTTAAAGGCCAATTTTGTGTTATGTACAAATGGCCTGGAGAGGAGTACATCAGTCCAGGGCTATGGCTGTGCCTTGGACTTCACAGGGAGCTCCTCATCTGGGGCTATGGAGAACTGGAGTGCACCATGGAGGTGGGGTGGGGAGTGGGGTGGGCCATGGGGAACTCGAGTGCACTGCACCCCCTTGGATATGCCCCTGGTTCTTGGGACTTTATGTCAGTGATGTGAGTCTAAACAGCCTCTAGACTGGTATAACATATGCCAGGACCAGAAAGTATGGAGCAAGGGGGCTATAAAACTGTTAAAAGAATGCCAGCTTAATCCCACACATTTATTTGTTCACTTTGAAGCCTTATTTTTCTTTGATGTTTTTGGTCTTTGATACAATTATGCTACTTTAGCTGAAATATCTGTTCAACATGCATATTTATAGTAGCTGCCATCCTAGAAGCCCAAACACTTTACAAACATGAGTTAGTCCTTTTTATGTACATGGGGATAATGGTGCAGGGAGAAGTGAAACATCTTGCTAAAACTCACCTAGGAAAGTCTATGGTTGTGTAAAGAATCAAAACACATGTCCTGAGTGCCAGTCAGCTGTGCATTCATCTGAAGAACATCCTCACTTTTTGTTGTGATAGGTGATAATCTAGGCAAGCAGACAGTGTTCAGCATAACATTCGTTAGAGTTTAATTATTCCCCTTGGGCCATTAAACAGCTGAAACAGTTCTTAGCTTGAGACTTGCTTCTGACTTGCCAACTGCTGCCATTGACCGCTCTCTTTGTAGCTTCAGACCTACTGTTTTCCTGGAGGCACAAAGAGCCAACTGCAAACAATTTAGAACAAGACTCTTTTTTTCATAGTAAGGAGATTTATAAAGACACAGTTACTCAGGCTCAAAGTTGCAGATTTTGTTAACTGCTCATGCAATAGCCTTGAACAATAGAGAATTTTAGGTGCTGTGCTGACCTCTAGTGATAAAGACTGGAGGTTAAAGTATCTCGGCTCTTAAAAGCTCCAAGCAATACATAACTACAAAGCTACTTGTTCCATTTCTGCTTTTTCTTTTTAATGTGTCTTAGAATGCAAGTACACTTTGGAAGCTTAAATTCTGCCTGTATCTCTGCAGTACCTTTTTATATATGCCCAAGTTTCCTCACCATCATTAAACACTTGGGGCCCGATTATGATTTCTGGCAAGGTTTACAAGTGTGTAACTTCACTGACCTCAGTACAGTTAATTCTGATTTACACCTGTTGCTCAGCATAGACCCAGGCTTTTGGCATCTATCCTATTTATGGTGCTGTGACAAAATGGGTCAAGTAAAGGGTTAAAAAAAGCAATTTAAAATGTCTAAAAGTTGGCCTCATAAAAAATTCAACGTGTCTTTATTTTATATTTCCCAGCCCTTGACTGCAGTACATTTTAGTTCACTTCTCAAGTGATGGTCACTGGGGGAGGACTTCGGTGTGGTGAACTTTTCTACAACACAAGGTTGAAACATTGCTAACTGCTACCATTCCTTCTGTGGTAGGTCTCTAATTTTTTTGGTAAGCACTTGAAATTATTTTATATTATTATTACTGGGGACTTTGAAGTGTTTGACTGCCAAGATCTTGGAGCTGAAATAGTTCTTTATACATTGTGAAGAAAATCAATCCTTTGTGTAAAACTGTAGAAACCAATGGACTTACACCAAGGCAAGCAAGTAAATGTCACTCTATGGAAACAGTTATCTAGGTGTGAATACAGGGGTAAAGGGAAAGGGGATTTATACAGAGATGAGGGAAGGTATTCTCAACCTTTCTGGACTCCTTATATCTCTTTGGAAAATGCCAGCTCTTTTCTTCCTAATTTTTTTACTATGAAAAAATAACAGAGCAATTATTCTGTTGAAAGAACTCAGAAAGCTCGCAGCAGGTCAGAATGGTTTTGCAACTATTGATTCCTATTTGAAATCGCTGGGGTCATTTTGTGAATCATGTAAGTGTTTGGACACCTAACAGTGCTAATATTGCATAGTATCCTTAAAAGGATCCTATAGCACCCAATGGTGCCAGGACCCCCTGATGGAGAATCACTGGACTAAGGGATTACAGTAGTGACTAAAGGGACAGGGATGCTATATTTTGAGGAGACTGCTTCCATGAAGTTTTTGTTTGATCCATTCTTTAAAAATCAAAAGGTCCAGTTCTCTCATCACTTCTACTTCTATAACTCCACAGAGATTCATGGTGGTGTTCCTGATGAAAGGAAATCAGATCTATATAGCTTTAAAGAAGGGCAATAGCTAATATAATATGTCTTCTAGTCCATGGGATGGTCAACTTGTGGCACGAGTGCCACAAGTGATATGGGCAGCTTCTGTATGTGGCACGTAGCAGATCAGGGATGGGACAGCAGCACAGTGGCAGATAAGGGCAGGGAGCAGAAAACAGAACATCAGATCAGGCAGGGACCAGAAAGAAGAGGAGGAGATTGGGCAGGGGAAGGGAATCAGAGTGGCACTTGGGATGGTACAGGGCTAACCTGTGGCAAGCCTGCCAAATTAGTTGGACCTTACTGTTCTACCTGGCAATACAGAAGTGTTCCTTACTGCATTTTTACAAGCTTTATTTAGTCCAGTGTATGGAAAGGATTGATGTTTTCAGCAAACACACAGACCTCAAACAGGTTTTATTAGCTGAAATAAGTACCAGTTCAGCTAAAAGTTATTGCTGCCTTCAGGTGGAATAAACCCCATCCCAGAAGCCAACCCAGATGTGAAGTTACAGGGAAGAAGGATGTATATGTGTTTGGATACATTATGCATGGGTTTCTTCAAGAGTAAAATTGAACACCATTATCATAAATTTGGTGCACTAAAGTGGGCTAATGTTGCACTGAGCAATAAACTCATAACATTTCTGATTTGCTTTCAATTTAAAATTTGTTTTTAAAAATAATTTTATATCTTTTTTATTTTAGAAACACTGAGGAAACAATTTCAGCCTGCAGTGGGAAAAATGCAATGAGTTCCCTTCCATTTCTTGTTTTATTTTTCATATTTCCTCTTCCAGATAATGGATAATGGATTTATCTGCCCTCAAACCACCTGCTTGGCATGATATCAGATAAAAAAAAAGATGATAGGGCTTACTGTGAGGAAGACATTATGAGGTCACGCAATATTTGTTAGGGATAATGAATCAACCTACTTTGAGGATAAATAAGTAGTAACTCAATCTATTTTGGGAGGAGATGTGTCATTTACCAGACAGCACCCATTGCTTTTCAGGGAATAGTGAATTCATATCTAGACATTGAGAGCTACTCTGTGGAGACCAAGTGTGGTGACTAGGAAGCTGAAAGGAATAAGTGCATGGGTGCCTGTTGCTTTGGGTAGGTAGAGAGATAGGTGAGCAGTGAGAGAGTACTGGTGGCCTTGGGTATGGTGCCAAGAGAAGATAGGTGAGAGAAAAGAATGGATTGAGGTCTGTGAGTGGAAAGAGAGCAGAAGGGAGCCACAGTTCAAGGTAATAGATGGTATCCCAGTGCTGGTGGTCAGAGGTAGGCTAGGCAGCTGCAAGAAGTAGGTAAGAAGGAGCACCTACTTGGCATGGTGGCCATTGTGTTCCAGGGACCATTTGAAATTTTTGGAGGCTGAATTTAATTTTCAGAATGAGATTTTAAAAAACAGGATCCTGGGAAAACAGAAAATGTGTACCTGATCATTTCCTTGGTGGTGGCTAGATTCATCAGCCCAGAATGCCTGAGACAGGGCTCCTTTTATCTGGAATGCTGGTCCATTGCTGCTGTGGTAGGGACAGGCCGTCTTCTCTTGATGGGACATTGAGACAAAACAGTACACAGCTGCCAGAAAAGTCCTTTGCAAGCCCTAAGGTAATCAGAAAATAGTTAATAAGCAAACCCTGCCCCCCCCCAAACCCTTTAACATTTAAAAAAAAAATCTCACAGTCCTACTTCTGCCAATAACATTCTCTGTTCAACACAGAGGGTGGGATTTTCCGAAATGTTTGGTGTTGGATTAATTCTCCTGTTGGAATCAGTGGAAGCTCCTCTGGCCTCAGCAGGAGCAGAATGAAACCAGCACTACGTTCCATGGAAAATCCCACCCAGAGTGGATCCTGGCAATCTGGCTAGATAGGGTTTGGAGGTGATGCAGAAATTGTTGCATAAAACCTTTCCATTCTGGCTTGCAGTATGTTCTCTTTTCCCTAAGAGCTAATGGGAAGCAGTGAACAGTGCATCAAAGGTGAAAGGAAGGAGAACAAGGGAAATATCAGGCTAGAAAGAATTAGACGTATTCATGGCCTCCCCAAGAGTGGCACATACTTCACTTGGGAACCCTGCTCCTGCCAGTGAAAACCACCTTCTAATGCTAGATGAGTATATTGGCAGAGGACCAAATATAAGCTTAGCAGGGTTCCTCAGGACAGCAGATGTGCTTTCTGTCTGGGTTACTGCTAGGGGTATGGTAGCCTGAACCTTTTAGTCTCTTTGAAAATACTATTCTTTATACCTGATAAGGACTCAGCTATCTGACCAGTGATGATACTGGAGGTCAGAGCATGTTAGTTGGAGAGAGACAGAGGGCACAGCCAGATGCTAGGGCCTCTCTCTAACTCATGGCGCTTTACAAAAAGGGTGCAGACAGAAGTGCCAATCTTCACCCAATATGGCCCCAGAAAGTAGTTTATAGCTGTAACCAAACACAAGTGCATGGATTCAGAGAGCTTCAAAAAATGGCCAGTCGAGTGAAAATCTGACCCCTCATCGCATGAGGTATCAGATAAAGAGATTTCAAAATGTAGTGTCTTTTGTAATTTGCATCTGCGGTGCTCCAAGCCTGTCATTGTTTTCAGAATGGGAGGGGGGAAAGGGAGCAGAGAGAGTTCATTCTGGTGTTTTTTCAGATCTCCCCACCCCCCGCCGAGGGTGGAGCTAGTGTATTGGAGAGCCCCATGAGGTACCCATCCCACCCTTCAGCATCAGCTGGGGAGCCCCAAGAATGAGCTCCCTCTGCTGCCTTCCCCCCCCACATTCTGAAAACAGTGAGCACTGGCAGAGAGCCTGGCTGTGGGAGCCCTGGCTGCTATGGGAACCTGGCTGCAGGCTCCCAGCCCTCTGTTAAATTCCCCTGGCCCTGGAACCAACACTGAACTTCTGTGTGGTCTGGGGAAATGTTGTCACTCTGAACGCTTTGCAAAAATCATTCTGAGTTACAGCTGGGAGCTGCACTTCTGTCTGCACCCAAAGTGCCATGAGTTAGAGCTCCCCCCACCACCTGACCAATTAGATGTCAGCCTTTGGTTGGGGAAGGGCTGTAGCCAGCCTTTACTGCCCTGATGAAAAAACTGCAGAACCATCCCTCACCTCATCCCTCATCCCTCTCCCCTCCCCCAGTTCTGGGGCTGTTGGGGCAGAGGGAGCTCCCAGCTGCTGAATGGCCAGAGCTGAGGGAGAGCAGGGGCAGGGAATAGTGCCCCCTCACTTCATGGCCCCCCTCCTAGCTACCCTGACTCTTGGGGGTAGCTGGGGGGCTGTGAGGCAAGGGGGCTCTGTTTCCTGCCCCTCCCCCAGCCCAGCTCCGGCCATTCAGCAGCTGGGAGTAGCCAGAACAGCCTCCTCCCTCTCCCCCTGACAGCCCAAGTGGCAGGGCTGGGTTGGTAGCACCAACCCAGCCCTGCTCCCTATGCAAAAATTAACCTGGGAGGGAACACAAGTTCCCTAAGATGCTCTGCTTTTGAATTCCTTAATGTAATACCTGATTTGACCAGGTGGGTTTTTTTGTGCGTGTGATCGGCCATTTTAAAAGCACTCTCTAGCCATGCACATGTTATGACATGGCTACAGAGCGCTTTCAGGGGCCAGATCACTTGAAAAATGTCACTTCTGTGTCCAGATATGACACCCAATTTTCTGGTAGATTTATAGGCTTGAGGTCAAAGGTGCCTACGGAACGCACAACCACAGCCAGTTCAAGGTTTGTTTCAAAGTGGACAACATTAGGAAAGTGCAACAGTGCAGTTTCTTTTTAGAAAGCCATGCAATTTTTTAAGTTTATGTTCCTTCAATGCAGTGCTTCTCAACTAGTGACATGCCACCTTGGGGTGCCATGAGATCCTTTAAGGTTGCCACAGAATCCATAGCGTCAAAAACCATTCTGACCTGTTGTAGACTTTCTGAGGTCTTTACAACAGAAGAATTGTGCTGTTATGTTTCTGTAGTCAAGACAAGGTGAAAGCTAAGAGCTGGCATTTTCTGAGGGGCGCTTTGAGTCTACAAAGACTGAGAATGACTCCTTTAAGATAATAGTTCAAGAAAACTGCAGTTCAAGAAAACTTTCATATTTAGAAAATTTTCTAATCTGCATTTTCTCATACTTCTATCATTCATCTGCCTTGGATCAGAATAACGCTAAGGCACCTATTGCAAACTACCATTTTTGTCTCTTGGGTTCAATATTTGCTACCCTGCAGCAAACAGGTGGCGGGTTTCTTCTTCTTTAATTTAAACAGTGTTAAATGGCTCACTCTGATAATTATTCTAGCTTTGACTAATTGTCCTATGAATATCTTTTCAGTACTACTCAGAAATTATCTTAATATCTTCCCAATGCTGCTCAGCTAATGCTAATATCTTCCCACTGCTGCTCCCAATTCATACTCAGCTATCACCACAATCAAAACTTTAATGTGTCCTTGTAGGGTCTGTAGCGCTTTTACTGTTTCCATTCAGGCGGTAGGTCTGTAATGGAACTAGCAGAATTCACTTCTACCATGTCAGCAATTTTACAGCATCATTTCTGCAGCAAGGAAACTGCTGGCTGAAAAAGGACTAATATGTTTTAAAAAGGGTCCTTGAGAGTATAAACATGCCCTTTGGTATAAGCTGAAATCAATTCCAGATTCAGCCACATTCAGAAAGGAATACGAATCATGGCGTCGTACTTGGCCGTTAGGATATTTTCACGGCTTTCATTAACTTGGCAGATCTTGTTGCATGTAAAGGGATACCTTAGTTTCATACAGCTACTTGTGGTTCATAGATTCATAGGTGCTAGGGTTGGAAGGGACCTCAACAGATCATCGAGTCCGACCCCCTGCATAGGTATTTGATAAGCTGGACTATGCCTCCCTCACTTTGCTCCCCATGTATTAGCTGTGCTAAGAAAACATCTACCTACCTATGAATTGAAACTGGGTTCCCAAGCCATGACCTGTTAACTTGTGAGCCAACAAGCCTGCCAGCCTCATTGTTATGAAGAGGCAGGAAGGGGTACCACTTCCACATGTGCCTCCCAGTGCTTTCCCCAACCCCTAAGAAATAATGCTAAGTTCTACTCTTTCTATTGCCCCTTTACCTGCCAAGGTGTAGGACCCCTCAGGGAGAGCACAACTGGAGCTCACCTCGCTCAACAAGCCTTAATGTAGGACTAACAAAGTATAGCTTCTCCCCACAGCCACCCAGAGCCCTCTTCTATAGAGGTGGGTAAAAGGGGAGAAGCTGAGAGCCAACCACCAACCTACTGTGAGGAGGTATAGCAGATGGCCATACCCATTCTGGTTCAGCAGCTGGCATGCATCATACTGTCTACTCTTGTATATACCCTGGTTGGCTGGGAGAAGCAGCAAGGTTGCTTTTGCCCCTTTTTAGCCAGGTTTGCCTGCTACAGCTCCTGGTACCTGGTTAGAGCAGCCTATCAGCTGCTTTAACTTCTGATAGCTGTCAGTAATTCCTTAGGAACCTGCCTGACTCCTTCTCTCTGCACCGAGGAGAAAGGCATATAGACTTGCCTGCTCTTCTAAGTCCAAGCCTACCGGGATTTTGTCACGCTGGGGACTTTCAGATGGTCTCTGCACCCTCTGGATGTGTCCCCATGAATGTGCATGTGTGTTTTGTGGCACCTCAAAGCCATTTGAGGCACTGCAAACTGCATGCAGTGCATGTACACCCATGTGCCACACTACTTTGCAGTGCAGCAGTTTTTTTTGGCATCTGGCAATCCCAGTGTAAGAAAAAAACTGCTGCTAAAAAAGTAGCATATTGCATGTGGCAAAAGTGTGTGCTACCAGAAACCGGAGCCAAACAGTTGCCTTGATGTTGCTGGTGCTCTAGGAAGCCCCTAGGACCTCAGGTAAGGCTGGTGGGGCCAGAACAGCTGCTGACCTCAGCCTCCCCTACCCCATCCATGTCCCTTTGCTGTGCACCAGAGAGTGCATGTGGGGGCATGCCCAGGGACAAATAACAACAGCACAAATAGCTGCTGCTATTTGTCCCATGGGAAACACGCTCCTCTGCGCATGCATGCCCGTGGGGATGTGCCCTCTGTGTCAAGTGAGCAGTGCAAGGCTGAAACTGGGTCTTTCATTTGTTTCTTCAAAGCTACATTTCTGGAGGCTTTTAATGAAGACTACTGGACCTTTTACAATGTGAAGAGAAGGTCACACCAACAACAGCTTGATCCATCTTGTTCCGTTGAATGAAGGGATATGACATGTGACTATCCTTGTAAAGAAAAGGGTGTACAGTACTCTGTTGAAAAGTAGCTCTGTTGCCATAATGGAAGTATCACTGGGTAAATCACCCTGCTACCATCTTCTGTAAATCTCCAATAGATTTATTTTTACATTCTGAATTTTTAGGGAGATGGATATGATGATTACATCCATACCATAACAAAGGATTTAAATATCTGCCTGGAGTGTTGATCTCCTTATGGATGTGCTGAGACCTGAGGCCCCAGATGGGTTGCATAACATTGCTATACTATGTATCACAAAGGATCACGCTTACTTTTGCAAAACAACTCTTTCTGCACAGGACTGGTTCTATCTTTCTAATATATAGGAGAAGGACTACTGTACCTTTTCTCGTCTAAGGTTGCAGAGAGCCTTGCTGACCACGTTTATTTTGCTTTATTCTGGGAAAAATGATAAACTCATCCTAGGGGCCATGTGCAAGTTCTTTTGAATCACATACCCATTTTTAAGGTTGCTTGCACCCCAAATGAGGGACCCCTTTGAAATGTGCCTCATAGAGAAGGGATGTGTCTAGACCTTGGGAGCCCCAGAACAAAAGATGGTTGGTTTTCCAGTGAATCTCAGTCTTGAGCATCCACCTCTCAGGAAAAGTATCAGTAGCCCCCTCTTAAGGCGCAACCTCCATGCTGGAATCTGAAGGAAAAGACCTCAGGTAGCCTGGAGATCCACAGGAAGGAGAAAGAGACTGTCACCTGCTTTTAATTCCACAGTGACTGCTTTTTCTTTATGGCCCCTAAAATGTTCATCACCAAATATGCAGAAGGATACTGGAGTTTAAGCTGCAGTTCCACGTTTCTCAGCAGGAGTCACTTTTGCCCCAGGATGTGTCTTGGACCATTTACAAAGTACAGGAAATCATAATCATCATAGTCTCCTAATGAGGGTTAGGTTAATGCATGTTTAACATAGGATTTTTTGATGGGCAGAAAGGCAGGAACTGCACTTGCAATCAATGCCTCCACCTTGAATATAGGCCTTCCAAACAAAAACAACAAAAACCAGTGTACTTGGGGCTGAGGCTGTTGTAGCCAACTTTAGTCCCAATGAGGCTCATATTCTTCCAACTGCGGGTTTAAGAAGGAAACTCGCTTGGCCTGTTTGACTGTGCTTAACTCTAACTAATAATTTAGATGGTTTTTGTTTGGGTTACATTGGTGTTTTGTATTTCTAAAAGTAAATACCTGTGAAATTAGCTCCCTGTTTCTGTTTAATTCTGGGGCACATTGTTGAGCGTCTGAGGTACCATGTCAAGACCTCTGCTTGAAAGATTTCTCTTATTTAGAAGATCTAGAGATTCATGAGAGATATTAGGACTTTCTACTGTCCCTTAAAAAGAGTGGACAAGTGAGCAATACCCTTTGCCAGCCTGCGGGCCAGATCTTTAATGGAAGGGGGAGGGAAGAGTGAGCTGTGATGGGCATATAGTGTTACTAGGGGGACTGCATGAATAGTCTACAGGCATGGATCCTGCCTTTCCACCTCTGGAGAAAAAGGGTAGCCACATAATGATCTGCTCTGGAGAGGCTGGATGGGAAAGACAAGTCCTTGTCCCAAGGAAGATGACTGGAACCACTTTTTCCACCATGAGCTCTGCTGCTGGGTCCAGGCCTAAGAAGGAACCAAATGCGAATGAGGTGCCAGAGCCACTGGAGACAAGTGAATCATAGTAACAGAAAGGTTACATGAGCCAGCACTTTCCATATCAGCAGCCTGTGAGAAGAGATGTTTTATACTCTTCTCACTCCTTGAAGAGCTAAACTTACCCCATGTCAGTCAGAAGAAGCCATTTCTTTTTTTTGTTTGCAATGCCTTCCCACCCAAGATACAGCACAATCCAGTGAAATTTCCTGCTTGCTCTGCAAACCATGGGAATTAGGGGCTCCCTGCCTAGGGGAGAGGCAGGGGCAGACCCTGGAGAAAACCTGGCCCTTCTCCCCCAGTTCCATGTCACTGAGTTTCTCTTGGTCTCACTGAAGAGATCTTCCAGACAACTTACTGAACTGCCTCAGTGTAGACCAGTGGTCACCAACCAGTGGATCTCGATCCACCGGTAGATCTAGGAGCATCTTGGAGTTGATCTGAGGCTGGGGTCGGGGGCTGAGTGCCCACATGCATGCATACGCTCCAGCCCAGCAGGTCAGTCCATGGGAGAGGGAAGAGGCGGGGGCTAGATCGAGTCCCCCACGGTGAGGGACAGTGCCGCAGAAGCAGGAGCAAGGGTAAGTTGCATGGGGCCCCGGCCGGGTGGGACTTACTGCTGGGGAGGTATGCCCCCAAATGATTTTTTTCTCCCTCTGCCTCGATCTTCCCTCCCCACAGACTTACCTGCTGGGCGGGGGGTGGTAGGGGGGTGGGGGGGTGTCGGGGAGGGATGGCGGCAGCGCACAGTAGATCTTGGGTTGCTTTTAAATGCCAAAGGTGATTTCCTACTTAAAAAGGTTGGAGACCACTGGTGTAGACCCTGAGTATATAACAACTGCCAGCTGAGGTCCAGCAGCTAGATGTCCCTGGCTGCTATTTGCTGTAGTGGGGAGGAGGAGGAGAAGTGCAATCCTTTAATCTCCTTCAAAAAACTGGGAATCTATTTCTTGTTTGAGTTTAGCTGTTTTGAGGCCAAAAACCCAGTGAAGAAATTGAAGGAGAGCTATTTAAATATTTTGTGAAAGCTCCACTGTAGAGGGAAACCTTGGAGTTTGCTGAGGGGAAAACAGAGAGTTAGTCTAAGGGAGCCAAGGCTCAATGCAAAGGTGTGCTCTACCTCCAGTTGCTGTGGAAATGGGTAATATTCTTTGCTGAGGACTGTCTGATGTAAAGGGGATTGATGATAACTTTGGAACAGAGTTGTTCTTAGGGGCCACAGTGTGAAAGACTGCTGACGGCACTTAAAACCAAGAGGTGTAATCTCATTCTCTCCTGCTCCACCACTGGGTTTTCACAGACAGGTTTTTAGCAGACATTCTCCCTCATTTGCATACACATTTAAGTTGGCAGATTTTCATACGAGCTCAGCACATAGTGTCTGGAGCTCTTTATAAGGTCTGGCCTTGACCTGTGGTCTGCTTTCATGCCAACTTTTTTGTAATGATCTTCATGGGTGACTGGGGGGGCACCAGATCGGTGACAGGGAGGGGAAGTCCCCCAGTGGCCAATTGCTGAGCCAGCGGTAAAACCAGAAGTCCACTTCCAGTTTCACAGTTGGCACTTTCAGGGGGTGCACGGCCGATCTCAGGGGGTGCACGTGCACCCGCATGCACCCCCTACATGTTGCCAATAATGATCTTTATATAAAACCTACTGTTCATATCTTTGCTTTTTTTCACTTCAAGACATGGGCTTTTTCAGGTCCTTTCTCAGTCTGTTTTCACCTCTCGTTACTTTTTGACAATTGAAATTCTTTCCATTTATCTTTCAGCTTGTGCTAAATCTCTCCGTTCTTTGTTCAACCCTTTTTGTTTTCACCTCTACTACACTCTTCTTTCTTTCCCCCTAAAGCACTGGAACCACCACCGCCTGCCTGAGGAATATGATGCTTCCACAAAGAACTGTGACAGGACATGGCTTTTCTGTCCTATCTGCCACTTTCGTACATTTACAGCTAGGACAAGAGAAAAAACTTTTGCCTCTAGCTGAGAAAGCATGAGGGAAGTGGAACCTGTGGCTTGTGTCAGCTAGGCACGTAATACAAATATGAACAGAAGTATGGTCTTTTCCCCCCTCTACTTCTTGACATTCTATTCCAAACACCTGTTTCTCCTTCTCTTAGAAGTCCCTCCCACAATTGTCTCTTCTGCTTTATTTCCTGCTTCTGGGTCTTTTTCCTTTGCGTACTTCCTGCTCACTATAGTCTCCACTATACCTTGTCTCACCATTCCTGCTTCTTTTGCTGTGTCTTAATCATTCCTACTGGATAGTACCTCACCAGCATGACCCTCCCCTCTAACAGCTACATTGTACAACAGTTACTTAAGGCTTAAAGCTTTTATTTATATGGAAAATTGCACTGACTTTAATGGAACTAGCTAGTTCTTAGCACTAGAGATAGATACCGAACATATTTTTCAGCTGAATGGCTGAAGCAAAAAAAAAAGTCATAAAATGATTCTGTATGGATTAAACAGAAATAGACATTTTTGGTGAAGTCCCCAAATTAAATGTTTTGCTTAGTTTTCTGAGGATTCTTTTCTTTTGATTTACGCAAAATGTTAAACGAAAAATGCCATTTCCAAAAAAAAGTAGAAAAGTTGAAAAATGGCAAAGCTAAAACATTTCAGCATTTCTAAAACTAAACGATCATTTAAAAACTAAAGGCACAAAATGATTTGGCATTTAATAATGTATTATCTATTCAAAAAAATTGCCTGATTCCACTCAGTACTTGAGAAAATGAGGCCACTTATGTAAGTGCCTAAGGATTGAGCAGGGGTATTTTCAGAAGTGCATAAAGGAGTTGGGAACGCATGGCCCAGTGAAAGTTAACTTTCAAGTCAACCTTATTCCCTTAGGTGTGTTTCAAAATCTTGCCCATAAGCCCAGCTTCAGGTACCCATTCACAAAAGTCATGGCATTCATAAAACAATGAGAAAAGAAACAAGCAGCAAGACGGATCCTTAAAATTGCACTAATGTAATTGAATCCCAATTGTGAATAGAGAATATCAATTAGTAAGATCTACTTAGGTAAACAGCTTCATCTTGTTGACTCTCCTAACACAAATACCAATACAGATCAGTAAAGCCAGGAAAGAAATAAAAAGCCTACGATTAGTGAACAGCCGCTTTTCTAAAAAAAAAGGTGATTTTTATTGAGTTTTAATATACAGCTTTAATATGTTAGGGTAATCATACAAGATCTCTTTTGTGTTCAATTTACATATTACAATAGGACGTGAGCTCAAATCTTTTGTTTCAATGTACAAAAGGAATCCATTGGTTGTCCACTAGCAGCTTTGAAACTTGGCAAGAAAGTTTCTAAAAGATTGTAAGTGCAGTAAAAGACCATAAAGAATACAAAATGCATATAAAGGACTGTTCTCCAAGGCGTATAAACATTGAAAACAAACAGCACCTGCTCCACAGGGCAGACAGCTGGCAATTTAAAAAGTCACTGATCAATGTTCCAGACAAAGAGGAGCATTACCCTGTGCAATCATTTTTATAAAATGGCCTAACAATATCTGTATCAAAGGATTTGCACTGATCAGAAAATAGATCTGAAGAGAAACAGTAGGCAAAGAACTGCACAATCAGAAATGAAGAAGTAATATAAAATATTTTCACCACTATTTAAATGCCAAATTAATCAAGCAATAGTAAAAAACAAAAAACAAAAAACCCTTCTGTTTAAAATAACAGCACTGTTTTACCTATTTTGAATTAATTTTTCTTATGAACACACTATATACTTGATTGTTTCTTCCATATAGAGAAATGTGTCCATTTTCTCTGTCACTGCCATGAAGTTGATGTATATCAACTCATCACATTTCACTTTCAAGACGACACCTTTTGCTGTTTTCCATGTAGTCAATGCTTCAGATTAGATGCATCCTCATCTCAAGTTAAATACTTTCCTTTTTTTCTTTATACAGTGCAGGGTATATGGGCTTAGGTTATGAAGCTTCTCTTTTACTCCAGTTCACTGTCTATTTCTGAGTTCAGTGGTGTACAGTAGTTTGGCTTGTCCGAAGGTACATAGCCTGGCAGACACAAACACTTGTACGAACCTTCTGTGTTAATACACTTGGCATTTTTGCAGAGAGACATTCTGTTGTTCAGTTCGTTGCACTCATTTACATCTGCAGAAGGAAATACCAGAACATGTAGATAAAACAATGAATGAACTAAACACGCTAACATAGCCTTTTCTTTCCACAGAGACTATTTCCTGTCAGAAGCATGAGATTGTATCACTGTACCCACTGTATCATTAGCAATGATAGAATGTGCTGAATGAAAAAGTGGGAAACTGAATATTAACTTCAGACTTGACAGAATGAGGTCAGGCTGGGCCCAAAGATTTGTAATTCATACAATTTAAATGGAGGAGAAAATAGTGGATGGACATCACAGGGAATCACTAGTGGGTGAAAGAGCCTTTCACTCACAGATCGCAGCCAGCCTGAATTCAGCATAAGGCTGTTAGGAAATAAAAACTATCATTAACAACACTCACTTATACGTATATCCAGTTGATGACTGTTCAATGACTTATTAATGTGAGCTAATCTCATTTTTTATTTCACTAGTATTCTTAGATGTCTATATTAAAAAGAATCAGAAATTCTCTTGGCACTAATTGGTACTCTGAGCACAGAGCCTTAGGACTAAGCACCTGAGGAGACCAGAACCCCTCTCACCCCTAGAGCAACACTCCGTGGCATTGGACTGGGGCACACTAGAGATATGCCTTCACTTGCTAGCTTACCATAAAATCATAGCCGATATAAGACAGGTATTTTTTACCATGATGTAGCTAGGAGAGGTGACCTGAGGGGGTAAGCTGGGTAATATTGTTCTACTCCGCTACAAGCTCAGTAAAACCACTGTTGTCTTATATCTGCTGGGCTTTTACAGCAAGCTAGCTAATACATACTAGTAGTTTTAGTATTTAAAAAAATATTTTAAATAAGATTGAATTAACGTGCATCTTGGTACCTTACCACGATAGTTGGCTTTGTACTGAAAATGATACAGGTATGCTAGCATGGTTCTTACGATTACTACTGAGTCAAGTAAATTGTTGCTGATATACTCTGTCCCGTATCTCCCACAGAAACGTGCGAGTAAATCTATTTCAAAATGAAAAAAAGCTGCATATGGAACAGTGCACTGTATGCTCACCAACACAAGTCATTTTGGCCATGTCCAAGTGGTAGCCATCAAAACAGTCACAAGTATAACCTTCCTGAACTCTCACGCATCGGCCATTTTCACATCCATTCAAAATGCCACATTCCTCTGCTTGTAATTCCTCAAAGCTGTTTAGAAAACCTGTATGGAGAAACATTAGAAACAAATAAGTTACAGAGCAGTTCTGAATCCTTCTGTACAATTGTCTAGTAAAACTCTTCAATTTCCTCAGAGGTGTCTTGGGAAGTGTCTCAACTTTATAGAAAATGGGTCAGCTTTAACAGACTTAGAATTTTATGTGCCCTATAAGCACAACAGGATATATTTAAAAATGAAGCTGAAATGGTTTGAACTCTCACTTTTTTACTACTATTAAAATCTCTGATCCACATTTTAAAGACAATGCTTATTCTTATTAATTGCATAATAACAAGTCATCAATTTATATTAAAAATCTTTTTGGCCCAGGCCCTATAATTATATCAGCTTTTACTTAAGCACAGCAAAGTGAGAATTGTAGGGTAATACTTTGAAAAAAGAAAAGAATGATAAAACAAACCTTTCTTAAATAACCTTATGAAAAGGAGAAGGGAAAAGTTGCACTGTAATTAATTTAGAGCAAAGATGTAAAAAAATCTTTGTTCCCAAATGCCTTGAGGGAAGTAAAATGAAATTAGAGACCAGCAGCCTATTGTGGTTTTGGTTAATAAGGCATTGGATAGCACTTAGGAGGTGGCTACCAGTATAAGCACCTATAATCTATAATTGCATCTTGTTATAATCCTGGACTGTGAAGATTCTGGGGTAGGGACTTAAATGGAAACTCTCTCTTAGTAGCTTACCCTTATGAAGGATCCCTTATCCACAATTAGGGCATCTATACAGATACATGATAATAAATTACAAAGATTGCATGTATTTTAAAATAAAAGAGTGTAACTTCTCACTGAATTTCAGTAAAAATAATCTGTCTATCTGAGAACCAACAAGTTAAAACTACACAATTGTCTTGTAGCTATCTTTCCATTCTTGGAGGCAGTGTTCAAACAGAACTGTAGATGGCAGTCAACCATACCAAAAGGCTTTGGGAAAAGCATAAAGTCTGAGTTGTACCACTTGGGAAGGAAAGGGTTGGACTGCATTTTTCCTAACAACATCCATATGTTAACTTAACTAACAGGTATATCTAAAACCTGTTTATAGATTTGGGATTAGTGGCTACAGGGATTTGATAAGCAAAACAGCTGAACTATCTGTTTTACTCCTTTCTCCCTTTCTTGCTGCTCTTTCATTTGTCTTGTCACATTGGCCTTTATGCCTTTCTCATTTTACTTTTTTCACTCTGCTCCATCCTGCCCTATATCTTATTTTCTTTGACATTCCCAACCTTTCCCCCTCTACTCCCTCTGTCCTCACTCCCCATGTCCTCTGCTTGGGCAGCTCCATTGTGTCTGACATCAATACCTCCAGGGTGTTTGGGTGCTCACAAGGTCATGCCAACTGATACACTGTGGTGAATTTCTAGAGTACTTAATCAGTATTTCATCAGTTCTATAGACATGGAACAGAATAATAAAGCAAATACGTGGGGACTCCTTGCTGAAATGCACATGAATGTATGTTTATATGAAATGAAGTCCATACCTTCATATACAGTTAGGATCACTACATAGTTTCCTGTTAAAATGACAGGAAGATGCAGTAGCATGACAAATGCATTGAGTAGATTGTTTTGATTTACTATAAAGTAGCAGGAAACTTTATCTCAAATTTCCATTATATTTTTAAGTCCACTTACAGAGCCTATGTGTGGCTCCTTTAAATAGAAGGCCTCTTCTGGGCCCTCATACAGACAGCTAATTATGAAAAACAAATACTGCCAAGAAGGGAAAAGGTGGGGCTCTTAAATAAATTCTTTACAAATGAAAGTCATCGTTTATTCTACAAAGAGCTCACATGTACCATGTCGAAATTTTAACCAGCTAAAACTGGTTAAAACAAGAATGTATCCACTCCAAACCATCTATTTCTGGACTTGTTTGCAGCCAGTAACAAAACTTTGTGTGTAGTTCTAACAGAGTGTGATGGTAATAAAGTTAAAACATATTTAACTGGTGTGCAGGCTCTGAACTGCAGGCCCTGCAGGGCAAGGTAGGACTACTCCTTTTCTGGGATTGTTCAGTGCTCAGTACAACAGGTCTTACACCTAATAGGGCCTTTTGAGTACTACTATAGTATAAATATTTATAATGAACAATAGTAACAACAGCAACTGACTAAAATATCCAGAAGGATAGAAATCCTGGGTACTTGTCGTGATTTCACATTGCAGTAAGCTAGTATTTGTCATAAGCATGTGGAGTTGATTTAGTTGTGGCCAGAAGAAGGCCACACAGCTGTGTTTGGGGTTTTACCCTCTGTTCATTTTCCACTGTTGTTTCTGAATTAGTGGCAGGATGTGAAAGTGAGAGAAAGCGAGTTCTGACATCTCTCAATATTTCTTAGCATGACTCAGTTTTCTCTCACCACTTATGCATGGAAAATCTTTTATCATTGCTCATAATTTGAGGAAATACTTTTTTTTCCTTCCACTAAATCTCTTTGCCATGATAGTCATCACAGTCATCTTTTCCTGCATTTTCCATTGTGCTTTGATCATTTTAATCAATGTAACCATTTAGTTCTAGAGCCACACACAGTATTTCTTAATTAAAATAATCTGGATATAAAAAGGTTTAATGTTGTAATACTGTGTATAAAGCTTGCTAGTCTATATCAGAATGAATTAATTAGGCCATTTTCTGTAGGATGCACTGATATAAAATGCAATTAGTGAAAGGAATATATTTCAGACACTTGTTCCTCACTCTAGTCCTCTTGCCCTTTCAAAACTATCACTTTGATTTCTATTACCTTGTTTTAAATACTGACCCATTGTCAGCATAAATATTGACATTGTATAAGAGAGATGCTTTGGGAATGAGACAAATAGTAGCTGTAGGCTAAAAGGACAAAGGCAATTGAAATTCCTGGTTCTTTCTGCTGCCTCCATTTTGTTTCTGGAGTGACAATGAGGCTATAGGCTAGACCAAATTTAGGCCTAGAATACAGGTATCAAACTGATTTGAAGACAGTCCACATTTTCTGGTCTGATTCAACATCCATTTAAGTAAACTGGAATTTTTCAATTCATTTTGAAATGAGTTGAATCAGGCCTTTATTCGATAAAGCTTATGTATCTCTGATTCAGTTAGTCTATAAGGTGCATCTCTACCCTGCTGTCTGCCTTTATTCAGTAAAGGAGCTCTGTGTTTTCTGAAGCATAAATGTAAAACTCTCCTTACCTAAGATTTCTCTAGCAAGACATTTACTTTCCTCATGACCTACTTGATGCATGTGTGCATTGGCATTCTAATTTAAAAGCCCAGGTACATCATGCACTGCGATCCTGCTGTGCTAGGCTATTACTCTTTGAGTGGAAGCAATTTGCACACTCCACCTACCATACAGGTTCTTCTGGAAAATCACTGAATGCTAACATGAAGATTTTTTTTTCTTTTCTAAATACACCCCAAAGGAGTTTGTTGCATGCTCTAAAGGAAATTAAGTTGTGAGAAGGAAAACCAACAATTCTTTGGATGTTTAGCAATAAATCTGTTGGTAAATATAAATGTCATTTTATTGGCATATATGATTTCATTATATTAAAAGATAATATTAGACATTGAGCCCAGTTGGGCTCATTTACAACCCTGGCTCTTTGACTAGAACACCTGACAGAGAGTTAATGTCAGAGGAATAACTAGAACATAAATAGGCCATATTACTCAGAAGCAAACAGAAGAATGGAGCCAACTACAGGGAAGTAATCCAAGTTACAACCTTAATTTCAAGCAGTTTACATAATAGTGAAATTTGCTTACGGTCTTCAACAAAGTACGGGTTAGTTTCTGGAGTGTAGTGTTCTTCGAAGTCGATCAAAGCATCTTCTCCATATGGTCGCCGAGATCCTGGAAACTGAATGTTGCACAGCTGGGCATAATCCTCTGAGGGTGGGGGGAAAAGGAAAATAAGATATAATACTAAACACTTGTAAAAAGGGCTGCACCGCATCAGTCCCAGTGCCTTGTGCTTCCTATTAGCTGGAAAATAAACAGTGCTTCCTAGAAACACCATACATCTGCAGCTCCCACAACATGTTCTTCAAGAAGAATGTCATTAAAATATAATGGGCCAAATTCATCCCTGTGGTGACTTTAATGGTCTGGCACCATGGATGGATCTGAATAAAAATAATAAAAACATTAAAAATGTTCATGGCTTTTGGCTGGTCCAATGAAGAGGTAAGGGACAGGAAGGCAAGAAGATGTTAGCTTCCTCTCCCAGTACAGCCAGGCATAGGGGCTTCCTGCAATTATAGTAATTGCATTCCTTGATTGAAAAGGCTGATCCAAGCCAAAACTAGTGCTGGCATGAGCCAGGGCAAAGAAGGCAAAGAGGGTGAAGGCTGGCTATCTCATATACTCCACTAGCCAGATCTGAGCCAGTCAGGGAGAAGAATACTTCCACCCCTTCCAAAGTGGCTCCTTCTCATCATCCTGTGATGCAGACTATGTCTTAAAACCATAGATTTGCTTAACAGTTCTGTGTGAGCTCTAGGATTCAGGGGGAAAAGCAGCTTGGGAAACCTACTTTACGACAGACATCACACTTGCACAGAGTAGCTCTCTGTCACCTGCACGAGACTAGACTCCACGGTTTATGATTCTATCACTGGCTTTAAGCTAACAAAGCAGTTCCTTAGCTTAGGTAGTAGAAGCTCATAACTTTAGAAGCCTGTGTCATGGATTTGATCCTCATCACTGATGACCCATCTAATAGACTGTGTTATGTCACCATTATATCTTCTGTTTGGCCTGCAGTATAAGTTAGATACCTTAGTGCTGTCTCTAAAACTACTATTACTATTACACAATAACTTGTATGCAAGACAAATGCTTTTGAATAAAAATGTCAGTGAAACATGGCATGACATAGTCTCCTTGACTCTTGCTACCTATAACGTTAGCATTCAAGCAGCTCTTCCCATGCAGATTGCCTGGCTTTCAGGAAGCCAATGACAGAAAAAACAGGAAGGTTAAAAAACAAACAAACAAATAGCCCCAAGAACTGATTGTGGCAGAACTCTTCCAGACAGCAATCCTCTTTGGAAACCCAGACTGTCTCAATTCAAGCTCAAAACAGAATACATTTTGCTTGTCATCTTATTTCATAGAGAACATCAACCATATCTGGGACGGCTTCTCTACCTGTCAACAATAGGGTAGCAAGAAGACCACATAAAAGTGCAGTTGGAGATTGTGGTCAACAGCTTTATGCCTCTGGCACAATAACATTCTCAAAATTAAACTAGTAAGTAGTATGTTTAAGCTAACAAAAACCAATTATTTTCCACACAGCATGTAATTAAAGTGTGGACCTCATTGCCACCAGATGCTGTGGAAGCTGACAGTTTAACCAGGTTAAAAAAAGGATTGGACAAATTCTTGGACGAAAGGAGCATCACTAGCTATTGAGTGTGGAAGTTAAGGATACAACAGTTTCTAGATCTTAAACACTGGAGGCTGTGTGTGAGAGAGGAACAGTGGAAAAAAACGAGGTCATCCCTGATTCACTCTCCTTTTCAGCATCCACTCTCTGTCATTGTGACAGGATACTGGGACCAAGACTATGGGGCTCCATCAGAAGCCAAAAAACATCCCAAACCTTGCCACCTTCCACTCCAAGCACAAAATACATTTCTCTGACCTGCCTTCTCTAACAAATGAAAAGATGCATGAACATTAAAAACAAATGTTTCCCCAAACCACCCTCAATAAGCAAAAGACCTTACCAAAACATTGCACTGTGTACCCTTCTCCTTCTAGGCAGGAGATGAAAGAACAAACAATACATGACATATTATGTTCTTTATGTGCAGCTGGAAAGCATTCAGGTACTATGGTAACAAGGGCAGCAAAAGGAGTTATACAGAACAGACTAGACACAGGGCAGAAACAGCTCCTAATGCTACCCAGAGTCCAGCCTAGTCTCATTAACAAGTCAGCTGACTCTCCGAACTCTTCCAGACAGCAAGAAGCTTTGAAAACTCAGACTGTCTCAATTCAAACTTGAAACAGAATACATCTTGCTTGTCATCTTATTTCATAGAGAACATCAGCCACATCTGGGACAGCTTCTGTACCTGTCAACAACAGGGTAGCAAGAACACTATGGAAAAGTGTAGTTGGAGACTGGGCAGCCAGGGGCACCCTCAACCTTTATTTAGTGTTTTATAGGGAATCCATCACTGTTATCTAAGCACTTAGATATTCAGATTGTTTCTGAATGATAAAAAAGTAGAAGAAACTTCTTTGAAAAGCGATGATCTCTTCTGGCAAAGGGAATCTACTACAACCTTAAAATATTAATTTTTCTGACTTGGATAAAAGAAACCATCACTTAATGCCATTACCTACACAAGCCACCTCCTTGCATTACCAGTCAGTGCATGCAAGGAACTAATAATAAGAAGGAATAGGCTCTATTGGGTTGGTATTTTCCCCGCATTCAGCTGAGCTGTGACAGAGGACTGAGGGCAGAGCCTTAACTTCTCTAAGCAGCACAGCTCAGCTAAAGAGATATGCTGAGATACACAGACTGGAAGATTTATAAGAAAACACTGTTCTTCAGGTATTTTACATTTTTCCTTGGATTCAGCTAATGTTATCCTGTCTTCAATTTCTTGAGCACTAATACAAAAAAATCTAAAATAAAATTAACAAAAAAAGATGCACCTGTTTGTAGAAAGCAAAGGTAGCTGGTGGAGTTTTTTTGCATGTAATTTTTAAAATTTCTATGTATAAATCATGTTTTACAGAACAAATATCCAGCAATACACCACTAAGCCTTACAACACTTTGTGCAGAATGTTTTTAACTAAGAGCATTACACCTCTGAAGAAAATATTTTGAACAACAAGAATATCCAATGCAAAGAAAACCTGGAAGAAATAAAACTGAATATAAACAGAGTGCAAGTGGCTGTCAACATTTTTGGTTAAAATAAGAAGGCAATGGCTAATATGTTCCCATATAGAATAAATGCGTCTTGACATTTATGGCTTAAAAAAGTTGACCTACTTTCCTGCCCTGAATTTTCTGTATAGATTTGTAATAAATCAAAAAAAAAAAAAAGAAAGAAAAGAATGTTAAGTATTAAATATATCAGAATGAGAAAACTAAGGACTTTTTTGTGGAACAAAGGCCTATCATCACAAACTGAACAATTCCACTGAAATCAATGCAGTGAGTAGTGAGAGAATGCTATGAAACTGGGATGAGTTGCAAAATTGATAATTCACTCTCTTGTCAGTCTCTTGTTTCAATTAACATGTGGTAGGATTTTTAAATGTGCAGTGTTGGCCTATTTTTGCTCCTAACTCAGTGACAAAAAGGTAGTTTGACTGACTTTGATGGGACCAGAGTTAAACCAATGCTAAATGCTTTTGAAAATCCCAGCCATGATTTGAAACATAATTCTCTAAATCTTCTTTATGCTTGGTGTGGGCATTAACTACATTGATTTTATACAGGTTCTGCCTGCTGCATTCAATACATTTAAAAAGATTCTAATTGAAAGAAGCAGGAAACACTGGATTGGGGACTACAACTGTCTGTGCCATTGTAAAATGTTAGTACGTCTTGAAATCCCCATTGCATTATAGCAATTCATATAAAGACTTATTGGTACTTTCTATATATCTATACATAGAACTACACCTCACTTTGATTTTATGCCTTTAGAACCTTGTGCAACCTTTTAGGCTCATGCAAAAATGTTATTTACTGCCATATGTGACACAGAAGTGGAACCCATGGTTAACCTATTGTTGAGACAGATGACCCAGACAATTTGAAGTCTTTGTGAGGCAGTATTTTATACTGGACACCTACCAATACAACGTATTCTAATCTATCATGTAATCTATTATTAGAAATGTATGACTATGGGAACTTGCTCCTGGTCGCACTGAACCTTTTCTGATACAATCAAATTTTGGATGTCTTTCTTTCTACCTTGAATGCAACAATTATAAATAAATGAATGGTTAATAAGTAACACTAGTAGTACTCGTTACAGATAGCTATAAGCATATCAGAAGACAGTTTTATAAATGGCTGTATATCATGGCTCTAAGCAACCTACTTGCTCAGAGGCAAGTTATACACATGACTGCTTCTAAAGGAGAGCATGCCATGTTTAAATGCTGTGAGATGTTCACAAGCAGCAGAGGACAATGATTCTAAAGTAGAATTTGAATGAGAGATTACAACTCTAATAGATGATGTTAAGTAAAGTGATCAAACTGTTTGTTTTTAATAACAATGTGATTGTATATGCAGGACAACACATTTTACCATTGATTAATCTTAAATTTTTGCAGTTGACAGTAGTGTCTTTGTTAAAGCTAGTATTTCAAAGGTTCCAAAAGAATGGTTCCCTTTTTCAAATCTGACAGTGTCTGACTGGCTCTCTCAGCACTGCCTGTGAAAAGGAAAGCCCTAAAGACACGGGCATTAGGAAAGGCATAACCTTTTGAGGGGAAGGAAACAGAATTTTTGTGCTGGGGGCATTTAAGACAGATATATAAGGGTCCCATGTAGATGTAGGAAAAAATGTTGGTAAGATAGAGGAGTATGAAGGACTTCTTTGTTTTACTGTTTTAAACTTTTTCCCTTGCCCCTTTATTTTCCTACTGTTATGATTAAAAATACTTTAAGCAGGTTGTTTTGGGTCACTGTGTTTTTCACGGCTCTCAAGCTCCCCAAGGCAAGAACTGCATAAACTGACTCCAGTCAGACCTGTTAGGTAAGTATGGCTGGTGCACAGGATTCTGCTACTGTAAGAGTGGGAGAAAAGTGAAATTCTGTCCCAGAGAAGGGATGATCTAGGTTCTGACAGAAAACACTAAGTAAAATTGGAAATGGAGACAGAGAAGTGTGGTTGTCTCTAAATTTTGACAATATTTTACCTACTAAGCTGCTACAGAAATTAATGCATGGTTTCAAACCAATCTCTTCCACAGAAAGAAAGAAAAATTCAAAGGTATTTTTCCTATTTTGTAATCAATGCTAATACATGTTGTTATTTATTTGCATTCTCTCGCTTCTTCCTTCTCCTGACCCTGAGCAGGGCTACTATATCTATGTGTGGCAGCCCCCACCTGACTTATCTCAGCATGGCAGCCCCAGTAGCCAGGATGCAACTGGTACAGCTGCTGCTCCTTGGCCAGAGCACCAGCCCCTGATTGGACCATGGCCTGGTGGCCGCATGGTAAAACACAACCTGGAGGCCGGGAACACAGAGGGGAAGCGTCTGGGTGCTGGAACCAGACACAGACACACTCCCCACTGCCAAGAGCACACTGCCACCGCAGCCTTTGCCAACCAGTGAGCTAAGGCCCTGCCTGAGCCTAAAGGGGGCCAAAACGGAGGGGCATCCATACCTCAGACAGAAAACCGGAGGGAGCTGGGCACAGCTCTGGTAACCTGCCCAGGGCCAGACCCACTCGCCGGGACCAGACGGCACTGAAGCAGCAGAGCCAGCAGCCTGCTACCACTAAGGTTAGCCGGGGATGGGAGAGGGTGGCCCAGTGGGCCCAACAAGGGTGAACCCTGGAGGGACAGCCTGTAACACCCAAGTCTTCTGGCAGTTCAACCACATACCCAAAGTGTGCCATCGGGGGACACCCACCACTTCTGGCCATGAGCAGGCCCAGCAGGGAGCATGCAGAGCCCCTGGGTCACCTGGCCAAGAGGAAGTAAGGAAAAACCCCAGGGAAAAAGGGGTAGATAGAAAAAGGGGAACGAAGGGTTGAGGAACCAGACCCTTAAGCCCCAGTGCTCAGGAGTGAGCAGTTCAGCATGGGCATAAAGGTGCCCTGCTCAGTGCTCAGTCTGAGCCATGTTGAGTTATGTTGTTTTCTTTTGTATTAGCATTTTTTCTCCAAGTGTAACAGGTCACAGTAAGCTCCCGTGATACTGGAGCATCATCCCATCGGCACATCAAACCACCTGCGACAACATTAAGGCACAGCCTGGGATCTATGATAAGACACAAGTGGAAATGGGTGGGGTGTAGGGGAGGAGAAGCCCCACAGAAGATGCACCAAGGAGGGTGTCTCAGAGCTGATAAGAACCACTGAGCAACATCACAAAGGTATGGTTAACATTGAAAGTCATGGTGGGTGAGCAGGCTCAGGGGCAGCCCACTCCCCAGGTGGCAGGGCGAGGGCCTATCACATATGGCTCAAGAAAGAGATGCTTTTTTAATATCACATAATGCATACTACTTTATATGTTTATAAATTCTTTTCACAATCTACTTTCAAACCAAACAAATGAGCTATACCAATTATATATCTTAAGATGGCTACTGCATCATGGAGTTAGCATGTGCTTCCAAAATTGCAGTTTACATTTTTAAGAACAGCTGTCTCAGTTGTGCATATAAGTTAAGTGTCGTTAGGGGAAAAATAGTTTGGTTCTCATTCACACCTGCACAGAAGCCAACTCTGAAAGCTTGGTGGTGAGAGCCGGGGTAACAAAAAGAAAAGACAAATCTTGACAAGCTTGATAGAAGCTTAGTGCATGGACATAAGGCTCCTGACTTTCAGAATAGTAGTCATGCAAATACACATCTATTTTCCATGTAAAATTGCAATGACCATATATGTAATCATGGTAACTGTCCATGCAAATGAAATTGAGCCTGAACATTTGAAGATCAGAACCAAACTCTCCAGCTGATCTTAAAGTTAAGACAAAGTGTAAAAAAAGTTTTATCTGCACCCCCTTCCTACTCCCCCCAGAACAGAACCAGAGTACAAAAGCCAACTCCTTATTCCTGGCCATAAAGAAAGCTTTATATCTCTTCCAGAACCTCAAAACTGCCACCATCACAGGGAAAAGAGCCAAAGCTATCAACAACATTGCAATTCCCTAAAAATATTTTAAAATACAGCAGTTTCACCATAGAAGAATTCACTAGGGGCAAGGACAATGCCAAGAAAGCATTTTATTAAGTAAAATATATGTCCCTTCCCAATCAGAGATTCTGGACTTCAGTCTAAATTGCCTACACTGTGCTCTCTCAGGAAATTGCATCATGTATGAACCAAGGCCGAAAAGATTTCTGTTCTTCATTTAGATATTGCTTTCCTCACTCCTTTGACATCCTCTACAAACTGACTTTTAAGCTGGTGGTAGACAGCTTTCTTATATGCACAGTGAGATATTTCTTTTGAACTCATAGTTCTTAAGAATGAGGCGAGGACACTGGTCATAGCAGATGAGTTTTTCCCATAATCCTGAGAGGATATTTATGCTCTTGCAAAGATGAACTATAAATGAAATGCCTGCAGAAAAGCTTACTCTCCTGTTAAAGTTGAAGGAACTCAGGTTACCAACCTGCTTAGTATAAAACCTTGCAGTGATATTTTTTTTCTCTAATTTAGGCTGCTCAGATGGCGTAAAACAATAATTCATTTGAATGCTTGTGGAAGATTGTTAAAGCTATAGTAAGAGTCAAGTTATGTCTACTGTGGCTTCATTGCTGGCTTTCCAACCACTCACTCACATGGACGCTCGGGATTTGAGGTTTAAGCATTTTAGCTTTCCAAGATCCTCCTTCAGGGCTCTTTTGGTAAGAGCCTGGCAGGAAATGAAGGAATCTATTCAACCCCCCCTTCCTCCAATCAGGGCTTTTAAGCCAACCAAAATCTAGGGAAGATAGAGCGTTTCCTATCCTCTTTTCAATCCATTTCCCAATCTTAGTTTTTTTGTTTGTTTGTTATTATTTTTACAGATCAGGGTACCAAAAAGTAACTTACATATTTAAAAACACCTTGACTAAGTCACTTGTACAAACAGTTAAACAAAATTAAAATATTTCTCAAAATAAGTTACCACTGTAATCCAGAGTTATACAAGAGCCAGATTTTGCCTTGATTTAAAACAAACAAATACTATAATAGTACAACACATTTTGCACAGTTCTTTAAGACTAATAAATACAGAGCCTGGAGAACGAAGAAGCATAGGACCTTTGTACATGCAACAAAATTGGCTTTCAAAGCGGTTTAAATGCCCTTTTGCACCGCTTTAATGGTGTTGCTATTTACAAGCTTGGCAGCATATTCTGTTTTAATGGCATTTCTATTTACATGCTCAGCAGGGTACTCTGCTTTGACTTTGTAACTTAGTAAGGTAGAAACCCTCAGAGATGAACAAAATGCAACAGTGCACGGGGCACTGGAAGCTGACATGCTCAGGGAAGCCTGGGCTTGGCAGTCTTCCAGGGCCCCCTGCACCATCCCTGCCACCCTCTCCTGCTGCCAGCAAACCCAGCTGCCCTCCTGCCACCTTGCCTCTCTGCCCCAGGGGCAAGCCAGCCGTTATTGGGCAGTCCCAGACAGCAGGAAGGTGGTAGGGACAGTGCACAGGGTGCTGGAGAGGGTGCTGGGGGGGGCAGTGAGCTGCTCATGGGCTGAGTGGCCCCTGACCTGCACAGGACCCTGGTCCTTCCCTCCAAGGTGGTGGCGCCCCCCAAGCACCACCAGCCTGTTGGCACCCAGCCCGGCCGGTCCCAGGGGGTGCTGCCACCGCGGATGGAAGCATCAGGCCCCACACAGCTCAGGCAGGGAGGTAGGCTACTCACTTGAGTAAGCATTAGCAGTGTTGATCTCTAGGGAAGAAAGCCCCCCAAAAAGTCTATCTTAAAAATGTGAACACATGGCACATTTACACTGGTGTAATTTTGTAAACTGATGAAATTACACTGGGAATGGAGAGATGACCAAAATATCCCAGAGTTACAGTATGTTACTCTTATATTGGCTTGCTAGTTGGTGGCTGGGGAAGCAGGCAATAACCAGAGCAAACAGATAATTCAGTATACTCAGGTGAAATGGGCCTGAGTTGGGAACACAATGTGTACACTGCTATAATTTACACTGCTGCATAGTTACTATACTTTTTCCATGGAATAATTTTCCACTGGAGTAGAATGACTTACACCAGTTCAAGGCTGTATGTCACATGTCCATTCCACTTTTACACTGGGGTAAAGGATGATACCACTGGGGTAAAAGTGTCATGTGCCTGCACCCTGAATATATGGTAACTTATAGAACTACAACAACAGCTTTAAACAGGATTTTGAAACTATCTTTTTATATGTTGTCAGTCCCATGTCAGTCATTCACTCCATTATTGAGATTACTTCCATGTAGTAGCAAAACTTTAAGATCGTGGTTTTTAAAGTGTGTTCCGTGGAACCCTGAGGTTCCATGATAGGTAAACAGGGGTTCCACAAAGAGACTTGGGGGTAATGGTAGAGCAGGCTGGGAGGTGGTGTGCCACCATTGTCGGGCTGGGTCACCTCACTCCACATCAGCTGAAAGGACAAAGGTGATGGTCCCGTGGCAGAAGAGGTGATATGAAAGGGTTCTGTGATTTTAGGAAGTTGAAAAAAACACTGCTTTAAGAGATACCACCTGTTTTTCCTCAGACTCAGGATGTTTAATATCAGTATACATAAAACCACTATTACTTTAATGCGGTCAGCTGGAAGCATTTTGACTAGAGCAGGAAAGTAGCAGAATCCTCATTAATAATTTTCAGAAACTTCAGCAATGGATCATTTTCATCACTGGATAATGGCTGAACACACAACTGTTACAAAAATCTTCCTATTTGCCTGGATTAGCTGAGATAAAAGCTTCCTTTCTTCCCAGGCTCATATATTTCTATGTTAGTTGGTATTTAGATAGGGCAGATTTCAAAACTGAATAGTCAAAGCATCCAAAATATTCCAAGAAAAGTCTGGGCATAAAATTACAGTTTTTTTTGAAGATATGAATTAGTTTTATAACTAATTTGAAACCATTTGACAGATGGCTGCAACCCTGTTCAAACAGCCCAATATTTTCTCCTATGTCTGACATTTACATCTTCAGACTCAAAGAAAGCATAAGGTAAAAAGTACCCATAAGTCACTAAATAATCGTTCTACAATCTACCCATTTCATCATGAAAATCTGCTGGTGTTAATGCTTTCCCAATCCTCAGATCCTCTTTAACATATGTTACAAATCTTCAGTGTGCCTCTAGCTTTGGAAATAAGTATACACCTTCAGCAGTAAATCTGGCCAACACAATATACAAGCATTTGAAAATGGAACAACTCCAAGTTCCCCAGCCAGAACCTGAACCTATGACCTTCTGGCTTTAAGGTGTGAAAACACTCATCTGAGCCAATGATATCACTTTAAGTACTGTAGACTGAAGGCATGTCAAATGAATCATTCATTCGGTTCACTCAACTCTAAATTTATTTTGGTATGTGTTCTTAAAAACAGAGAAAGGCTCCCAAAAGCATGTGTGTGTATGAACAGACAAATATATATAAATAATTTACATGTACACACACCCTCCTAAACATATTGTGTGAAGACTATGCATATTCTGACATGAAAAATAAGCTTTGATCTTTTTAACCCTCTGATTTTCAATGTCTATGTTACACATGAAAAAATATAATAGTCCTCAAAAAAAACTGACTTCGTGGCAAAGTGTGGCTCATGGTTTCAATGTAAGGCAAATGTCCTACCTATTCCGTTACTTAGGGTTGCCAACTGTACATAACTTTACAGACACTCCATAAGTAACTAGGCCAAAAACACCTGTTCGTAAATCTGTAAAAAAAAATAAACTCGCTGTCCTTGAAAACATAAGGCCACTGGAGCAGACTGAAGCTCTGTGGTGGGGAAAGAAGCTGGGCACAAGTTTTGAAGCACAGACAGAGCACAGCAGTGCCACCTGGTGTCCAAGCATGAGTAAAGCACCCTGATGCTATAGCTCCTCATCTAAACCTTGGCATGCACTGCAGCTGTTGCTGTTCCTGGTGCTTGTCTCATATCCCGTCTGTAAGTCTGCCAGGTGGCAGTTAGGCAGCCAGTGGTCTTTTTTGGGGGGGGGCTCTGTGCTAGAAGTGGTGGATTGGGGCTGGCAGGGGAGCATTTTGTGGGGTGCAGTCAGGTTTACAAGGGTATGGGGGTGAGTAGGGGACCCCTGGGCTGGGGGTAGTAGGGTGTAAAACCATTGCTGCAGTCAAATAGGGTTGCCAACCCAAGATTTTTTTTTTACTGACAGTCTGCAAACTTTTTACTGAGAACTAAAACTTTTTTACTATGTTTGGAACCTGGCCCTTGTCCGGGCTCTGGCAGAAGGGTTACAGTTATAGTATGCAAAACATATATTAGTCAAAAAAAAATTGGCAGTTAGTAAAATGTTTGAATATTGTCAGCAAAAAAAAAAACCTGTCAGGGGTTGGCAGCCCTGCCTTTTGTGCATGTCTAAATTAACATAAAATACTCTTAACACTTAGCACAGTTAATTGGTAAGAATGTTCAGTGGAATATAATAACCCATCCTTCATGACTGATTAATCAGTTGATAATATCTTGTGTAAAAACACCAACTGTAATAAGATGTGAAAGACAGATATACAGAAGTAGTTTTCTCCTCTATAAAATAAAGATATCTAGGTTCCTACTTGTTCTGAGCAAACAAGTCCAATTCTGTTTGTTTCTTGATTGGACAAAGATTCTGAGAGGCAGTATAATGACTTAGCTTAAATTTAAGAATGTAGGTTTGGAAGTGATCTCCTGGGTCAAGTCCAGTCTTTCTCCTTATAAAATCCCTGTAATAAACTAACCAAATTCCATTTTATTCCTAGGTAGGCTTCTTGGCCTGACTCATCCTAACTGAAGGCTATTCCAGAACTTCGTTGCTGTGATGTTTAGAAACTATTTTCTAATTTCCTATATTTATTCATGGCTAACTTATTCCCATTTATTTGTGCCAATATTGTCTTTTAGGTTAAAAACATAACCTGCCTCCTTTTTGTTCACTTTTCTGGATGTATTGTTAAAGAGCAGTCATGGTCCTTTCCCCCTCAGCCCTTGTTTTTGCTAGGTTTGGCTCTTCTAGTCTTTACTCGTAAGGCAGGATTCTTCATTCCCCAGGATCTTTCTGGTACCTATTCCAGAATGAATTTATCCTTCCTGAACATGGTTGACCAGAATTGTACACAGCATTCTGTATGTAGCTTTACCAGTGCCTTGTCCAATGGAAGACATCTCATAATTTATGAGAGAAACAGATTTCATTATCACACTCACTTTTTTGTGCCATGGTCGTTAATGAAAATACTAAGGAAGATTAGTCCCCACACTGACCCTTCAGGAACTCCACTAGTAATCTCCCACTAGCTCATCCATTCTTCTTTCAATGCAAACCATTGTTGGCCCCCTTCAGTCAGTTCCTTACTCACTTTACAGTTTGTGTACTAATCCCTCTCTTTTCCAGTTTAATTAAGAGTTTTCATGTGGCAACATAACAAGTGTTTTACTGAAATCCAGACCGAGTAGATCAACTGCATTTACTTTGTCTAGAAAATCAGTTATCTTACTAAAGAAAGATACCAGGTTAATCAGGTACAAGCTACCTTTTCTGAGAGGATGTCCTATTTTATTCCAGTTTCTATGTCTAACTATTTTCTTCAAAATTTGTTCTAAAGCCCTTTCATATTACTAAGGTCAAATAAATGAGTCTGTTGCTTTCCCTTCACCTCTTTTTTAGTACAAGTACCATACTTGCTACTTTTGCTACTTCCCACAATTTCATGTGTCATATTTTTTCATACACACCACACACAACTTTCCCTGCAAAATCAGCCCCTCAAAATTGGGTTGCATGTATTAAGCAGGGATACTGATTTTCTGGTTGAGATAGAAGCACCCTGCTTTGATTTCTGCTCTACAGTGCAGGAGCTGTGGTACTGCTATTTAAGCAGCTAAGGGAGTCAATTGACTTAATGGCTCAGTGCTCATCATTCCAAAGGTATTAATAATTGCCTCTCATTTCTAATGGTCTGGATGTCCCACTAACCAAGCTAACCATTCTTAGGGAATTTTGCTGTCTGCTGGCTGCTTCTGATGTCTGTCTTTAGCTCTTTTCAAAATCATAGATCCACCCATGAAGTTTTCAGAAGCATCTTTTCAGCTTTAGTTAAGGAGGAAGGGAGGGTGAGTCAGTTGAAGATTAAGGTTTATGTAGCCATAATTTTAGAAAAAAAGGGCTTTTTGCCTTTATTCTGCCTTTCATAAATGTGACAGGGGGCCATCATGAGGCCAGTCTAATCATTGGCCTGCCCACCTGTCTAGGGCAGTCCTCCCACCTGTCTTGCCTTTGATGTAACTTTGGAATAGTTGTTTATAGGTGGGAGGCTGCCCATTTTAATGCCTGATGCCAATGGCAAAATACATGGCTCTGTACTGCCCCTACACCATGTCCCATGCCTTGCAGATGGCATCACTATGTGGCTCTGGCCCCGCACCAGGCCCCATTACATTCCAGTTTGTCATGTTGGACCCGGACCTGGATCCCTCTCCTAGTCAGGAGGCCTAACCTCTGCTGTCATGTGGGGCTGCAAATTCCCTAGACTTCTTTCCCTCTCAGCAGTGGCCCCCCTCTGGACCTTTGGCCACACAGACCCTGGCTTCGCCTCTAGGCGAGTCTGGTCTCCAGGTTCCTTGCTTTGTTTATCCCTTGTGGTGGGCACTCTGGCCCTTTAACTGTTCTGATCCTGGTCCCAGCACTGAGCAGTCGAGGGTTTCCTGGCTAGGTTCCTGAGCAGCTAGCCCTCTTCTGCTCATATGGGTCTGCCTTCTCAGGCCCCTCCAAACACTGTTCACTTGGTCTCTAAGGCAGGCACATGTGCAGTCCTTCAGGCCTGCCCAAGCAGACCCTACTTTCCATGGCCTATGCACAGTCCTTCAGGCCCACCACATGGACCCTTCTCACTTCACACACACCCCATCACTGGGGCCATGACACCACCCCCTCATTACGGCTACTACACCAAGGCTCTTGGGCCTTACGCCCCTTGGGTCTCAGGTCTGGCGGTGTGCCTGAACCCCTCGCCTGTCCCCTCTACGGGGTATAGCCTTGGTCCCCAGGTCGTGGTGCCCCATACTCACCTTTCGCTAAGGTGGCACTGGTGTGGCAATTCCTGTGGACCACCCTGCCACAGGCAGCCCCACCACACCATCCAACTCTAGCAGGGTGTAGTTTTAGGTCATTCCCCAGGACCAGGAACCTCCTCCATCCCCATAGTTCCTACCCTTAACCACCAGGTGTTCTGGGAGCAGCAGCTCCGGCTGGTGATGTTATCCCTTTGGCTCCCTGCAACAACTGCCAGCTCAGCTCTGAGGGTCTGGGTTTATATTGAGGCTGCTCAGCCCCATCCTCCAATCCAGAAGCCCTCCCATGGTCATCTGACTGCCTTGTTTGGCTGCAATGCAGCTGCCAGTTACTCCACAGCCTGCTCCAGCCTCTTTAAGTGGCAGGCTCCAACGGTGCCCGGCCACAATAAACAAGGTGCACATTATGTTCTGGGGAGTGGTGTATGTGAGAAAATACAGCATTTAAAAAAAATCCTTGCTATCAATTTTCAGGTAATTTAATGTGCCTTTGCTTTCAAGCATTATGGGCTGGACATTATCTGGTTCCCCCCAGCTGAAACACATTATGGTCTTTGAGTTTTCCTTCCATCCTGGATGTAGCAATCTCCAGTTCTACACATTCATTCTTATTAACCAGTTTGTCTCTGCTCCCATGTTGAACATCATGTCCTTGGAGTAAAATTTACTTTTTGTCTCTACCTAGATTAGCTTTAATTTCTAACCACTCCTCACTACATAGTAGCTTTGCTTTCCTTCCTTTCCTTTTTTTATTTCCACAGCTAGATTAACTTTTACTACTAGTTTTAATTTCCTTTGCATAAATCCAACTCAACTTCATTTTTGGCATTTCTCATTTCATCACGATGCGTTCTGATCTCCAAGTCACATTTTTTTTTTCTGTGATCAATCTCTTTTTCCATTATTTGTAGACTCTCTGATTACTTTAAATATTCTTTTGTAGCTGTTTTTCAGCCAGTTAGATCTGGAATCCTTCTCTTTTTTTTCTTGCTAAAGATGCAAATTCCAGATAGCTTTTACATCTTTGATTTTAAAAGATGACAAGTCTCCTCCATATTTAAGTCTTTGAGCTCTTCAGTCCAGCTGATTTCACTAACTGGTTCCCTTAATTTCTTAAAGTTTGACTTTAAACCCCCCCCCCCCTTAATTACACATCTGTCTTTGTTTATCTTTTAACTTAATTTAAACAGAATCAGTTTATGATCACTTGATTTTCTTTAACTAGTTCTTCTATAATGTTCTTATAATTTTCCAAAATCACGTGCCTTTTGTAAGTTCAGTAGCTATTTGGTGAAAAAATCTGTTGGCTAGCACACCCAGGAATATCTGGGTCTGACCATTGCTGGTAGTGTTTATTCTCCAATCTATGTCTGGATTAAATTCTTTAATAAAAACACAATTTATTTAAGAATCTCTCTAGCAGATTTGAAAAGGTTTTGACTGATTACTGACTAACATGAGAAGTAGGGAAATTTCATAGAACCCAGTATCTGGCAGAAGAGAAAGAAAGTGAGAAGAAAATCATGAACTTAATTACATGCACTCAGCTTCGATGGAATCTGTATATGACAGACTATACTATCTGTCACAGAAGGACAGGCATTTTAAAAATACAAAATAAGACTATATTTGTGGAATGATAAGGCCTTTTACAAAAGTCATCTGTTGAAAAAAACCAAGCACTCTAGCAAGGCTACCATGGCCAAATTACCACTAAAAAATAACTTCTTATTCTAGAGCTTCATTTTGCACTGGGCAGCATTGTGTGAACAAAACTTTTCTTTTAGTTTACTAAATCTTAATACTAGCCTTGACCACAATAAAAAGAAGTGTATTTCTTTTTAAACACTTACAGTAGTTTGCCATATAGCAGAAAGTAACATTATTCAAAAATTTGCTCTGCATAATATTTCAAGTATTAGGCCTAAATTTTCAGCATAGCAAAATACCCCTCTTGCCCCACAACATTCGAAGCTTGGATCAGAGATGACTCATTACTGGCATTTCCAGCTGAAGTTTAATGGTAGTGATAAGTTTTCAGCACCTTGCAAATCCAGGATGTTATGTATTTATGCCAGATACCCCAAAAGTGGGGCATCAAAAAGTAAAGACCCTTTTTGTAAATCTGGATCTTCATGATTTCCATTTAATACAGGGTAGCCAGTTTCTTTCTTTTTTTCTTTCTCTCTCTCTCTTTTTTTTTTTTTGCTATTATTTCAGGTACTGAAAACACACTGCAAGGGAATTAAATTGATCAAGTGCCCCAAAAGGCATCCCAGTAACTGAAATATATAATTCCTTACCTGAGTCCTTCATGGGACACAGGGCACACTGCATGCCCCAGGCCTCACCATATAAGCAGCAGCACTCAGTGTATGTAGTCTGCTTTCCCACCAGAGGTTGACTACAAACAAAATCATCACTCAGATATTGCCAGCAAAGGTCCTGGAAGACTTCAGTTTCTTCAGTTTGTTCTGAAGGAGAAAACAATATTGCATGACTACTACAGTGCTCTTATTGTTTTAAAACAACTGGTAAAATACAGTGCTATCTGAACCAAGGTTAAAAGAACAGTTTAACTCTACCTCACATGAAACTAAAACTGGATGAACTTGGGTTTCCATCCTGACAAACTTTAAAGGATTCTGATTTATAGAAAGGACTAAGCACCCAGACTCTGAAAAACAGTATCTGAAGTTGGCCCCCTCCACTGACTCCCTAAGTGATTAGGAAATTTTAAGACTGTTGGCCACAGTGTGGGATTTTCCAGAGCACTTAGGTTTAACTTAACTTTTTTCCCACTGAAGTCAACAGAATCCAGCTGAATTCTGTGGAAACAGAGCTATAATCACAGTAAATGCTTGAGAAATCCCACTCAAGAAGTGAAACTTAAAAGATATGATGTTTTCCTTATAAATTGTATCAGAAGGACTATTTAAAGATGAAGTAACTGCTAGTACTGAACCAGGTGAAGTGTTTCACAGAAACATACAGGTGTCAATGAAGTTTTCAATGAGCACTTTTTCAAGGTGCTCTAGTCACGTTGACCAGAGTAAGAGAACCCCCCCCCCCAATGTTTTCTTCATAAACAGAAGAGTGCTTCAATACAATTCTATTTTGCAAACATGTCTGAAAGCTTTGGCTTTAGTTTCAAATGTAGAACAAAAAATATCAGAACCTCCAACGTGGTCATGAAACAGAACCATTATCCTCCAGCCAGTGTTGGCAAGCACATTTGTTACAATGCAGAACAAACATGATTTCAAGTATACACATTGCATAAATCAGCATAGGACTAAAGCCCAACTCGGGAGTAAAATGTAGTGCTCTGAGGGCATGTCCACATGTGCAGCCCAGGGCTGCTCTGACTGGGCTCCATGTGTAGCGGGGGGAGGAAGGGGATGGGACGCAGGAACATTGGCTGGGGCATGAGGGTGCTTCAGCTGATTGTATCTCAGCCAGCTAGTCCACAGCATGTGAAGCCCCATCAGAGCAGCCAGCCCAGGGCTGCTCCAATGAGGCTCTATGTGCTATGGAGTGGCTGGCTGGGGCATGAGGGTGCTTTAGTGCAGGCATGAAGGTGCTTTAGTGCTTTACATGCGCGTTTAAGCACAATAATTTACTGTGCTGTCAGATAATACTCCTGTCTGACGGGACTATCCAACAGCACAGTAAATTAGTCTACACTGGTCTAATTGCCACGCACGTGTAGACAGTGACACTTCACTGCATAGTAAATTAGTCTATTGTGCAGTAAAGCGAACATGTAGACACACCCTGAGAGTGTGAAGATCATCAGAGTTTAGGGCTGTCTTTTATTACTTACTGAGCCAGTACTCCTGCTCAATCCAGTAGAGAAAAAATAATGTATAGCAAAGCATACCACTTGTATCTGCTGGTCTGATACATCGCTTTTCTGAAGCATCCAGAACCATTGGGTGTGTACAGAAACAGTTGTAAGATCCTTCAGTGTTAACACACTGGCCATCAATACAGCTATCTGGGTCTTGACATTCATCAGTATCTTTAAAATGGAAGAAAACACAAGAAAAAAACTCAACCCCAAAGAAGTTCATTGAGTAAATCAGTTCTTGCCCACTCCTAAATTTAGATGTGCCCTTCTTGGGTGCCATCTTTTGATTAGTATAAATAAAGAACTCAAAGCTAAACTCTGCCTGTGCCCATGTCCAACAGGAAAGAAAGAAATCAGGTAACATTTTCACCTTAGTGCACCCATGCAGGAGAGAGGCAAAATGTTGTCCTGTTGTTCTCAAACACTGATCAGAATATTGATAAATGCACTTGATGGTGCTTCAGAGGTCTAGAGTGGATGTGTACAGGCCTAAAATACTTCCTGTAGAGGCCTGCTGCAGCCACGTTAAGCTCCACAGGGTGCCTGCATGCAGCTTTTATGCCATACCAGTAAAGACCACTGAAGAGCACAATGCCCAAAGTTATTCACCAACTTTGCAGGGAAAGGAACCATCTTATTTGGGGAATACAATCCTATGCCTCTAGCTTGGCTTAGAGAGGAAAAGCAATAATGTATCCCTAAGGAAAGGGCAGGCTATTTTACTAAAAATAAATGACATTAAATCAGCAAGAAAATATCTGTGTGAAGGACAATCTTAGAAATGCAAGGTGAAAGGCTCTCTTATTGTGGTTTCAAATAATTGCTTCCTTTCATTATGTTATTCTGCATAGTCCTCATGGTTTTCTGCTTATGTAGCAAAACCCAGGGTCATGGTTATGAATATTTTTCAGTCAAATAACCAGAGTGAAGGAGTACAATGTTCTTTAGACTAAGAGGAGCACATTCATATTATACCAGTGACCTGAATTGTAATTTCACATTGCATATTAACTTCTTGTGGAAAAAGATGTAGTAAAAAATATTGTTAATTTGATTTATTATAAAAACAGGACCCTTGCTAAAGTAGGTAAAGGCACTGAAGCTGTATTGGGCAGAAAAAGAGGAAGCAGACTCCCATGATCTTGTGTAGCCAGCTGGTATCAGCTGTAGCCTCTGTACCCTTGGGATACAGGTGTTACTTATGAGATGCAGATCTTTGGGTGCAACTTGCTGAAAGGGAGGGAAGGAATCAGCTCCCTGTACCAGCACAGCTGGTCAGCCCTGCAGGAGAAAGGGGAATGCTTGCATCCCTTAGATCAGTGCTCTGGGAGACTAGGAAGCATGCTGTTCTCCAGCCCTTATTGTGAGCTGTGGATAAATGCCTCATTTCAGCCTAGTGTTTTCAGTGTAACTTTTCTTGTTTTGTCTATCTGCATAGTGATAGTGAAACTTAAGGAAACTTACCAAAGCACTGGAGTTTAACAGGGTCGTAGTATGTGCCTTGTTTGCAGTAACACTCGTAACCTGGCTGTGTATTCAAACAGAAACCATTTTTACAGATCTCTTGTCCAAACAGTTGGCATTCATCTGCATCTGTAGATAAAACATTAGGGGATATATTAGTTACTACCACTGCTGTAACATGGAGGTTGGGGGTGGGAAGGATAAAATGGCACAACTCCCCCACTCCCTTTATCTCTGTCCTGTCTGTGACTTTTGGGAGGATGGCAGGATCTAATCATCACTGCAATCCACTAGGCTAGTGATTCGCAACCTTTTTTGTACTAGGACCCATTTGTAAACATCGATTACCAGTTCTGACCCAGTGCCCCTCATTCCTGACCAAATGCCCATGACCCACAGTGTATGGGACATGGGGGCCCCCAAACAGCCCCTTGCAAGCAGAAACCCTGCCAGCCTGCAAGGGAAAAGTCACGGTTTCCCATGTCTTTCTCCTTTAAAGGAGAAACCTAAACAAGAAGCTTTATTAGTCGGTAGAATTTCAACATTTTTTTACGTTCACCCATTTGGAGCAAGCATAGAGTACATCTGTTCCTATTTACAGTGGCTGGACACTAAGATTTCTATTGCTGAAGTGGAAGTTCTCATGACTCGACTCCAACATACTTTCAGTTTTTTTAAAGTTTGTTGATCCATATTTAAAGTTTGTCTGCGACCCTTTCATACATTCTTGCAACCAACTTTTGGGTTATGACCCATGGGTTGAGAAATGCTGCACTAGGCTGAGGTTGGGGGTGGGGGAGAAGTTATTTTCAGTCTCCAACCCTCTGCTTGTTATCTGGAGTAATTTTCTGAATGTATGTGGGAGAGAGTCTGCTTCATAAAAAAGTGTGAAGTCATTTTCCCCCTTGCTATGGAGATTGAACTACAGATTAATGCTCTGGACTGCTCTGGTTTTGTACTGTATCTCACCCAGGGAAGATTGTATGAATATCAGGTAGATGCTAAAATTAATATTGCATTAACATAGGTCTCTGTTCTACCACCCAAATTCAATGTGAGAAGTCCTTTGCTCCTCAAAGAATAAGAGACTACTCCACTTGAGCAAGGGTGCCAGAACTATACTTACAGTAGAATTACTTTTTAACAATGTATTGAAAAAAGTGCTTAGTTTTATATTGCTAAATGACATTAATGGGAGGCATTAGCTGCAGCAATGTTGTAGACATTTCATCCACTGGAATGCGGAGACAGACAATTCCCAAAGTCACATGAATCACACATAAATGCCTACCAAGCGAGTAAACCCTGAATACTGACACTGGGACAACCATGATGCATCGCTATATGTTTTGACACAAGTTTTGACGCAAGTTAAGGGCAAGAGGAGAAAAGTTAACTAGGACAGCACAAAAGGACAATTATTGGTAAAGAGATTAAATCTACAGGTTAGATGAGAGAAAAGTGGAGACAATGCAGAGGCCAGAGGCAGGCATAACTTTATGCACAGGCTAAAATACAATTTCTTTACAGTCCAGGGTATATAATGAAATCTACAGAACTGCTGCACTTTGCAGCTCCTGTATTTTCACTTCATGTTGACCTGTCCTTAGTTTCAAGCAGAAACAACTAATAGTGATGACTATGTCTTCCAAGTATCAATTGTCCTTTCTTCTACTTGGCTAAACTTCCCTCTCTTTCTGTGATCAATTATCATCTCAATATATGTAAATCTGCTGTCACAGCTTTCTCTTCTCCATATTGAGGCCATAAAGGAAATCCTGGCCCTACTGAAATCAATGGCACAACTCCCAATGATTTCAGCAGAGCTGTGATTACATCCCATATTTTGAATGTCTATGATGTCAGCTTTCAGGAATAGTACTTGCTGGATGGGTCAAACAAACACTATTAACATAGATACCCTGGAACTCAATTCTAGAGCTTGCCCATCACTTGCAGGTGCCCAGCATGTACCCCATTTGTATATGGTTAGGGGTGTATGCTTCACATTTCATTGCCTGCTTCACCCATCACATTTCCACTATGAGCTATTGTTAGATTCCATCTTTGTACCACCCTGTTACTTTTGTGCGATACCCCATATAGCTGCTCTTGTATTTTCTATATGTATTTGCTGACATACACAAACATATAACTTTATACATAAAAAGCCTTTATATATATATATGAAACCCTTTCTTTCTTCCTCAGTCATGTTCAGTTTAGAATCCAGATATGATTTTCCTCAGTGCTCACCACCTGTTTGTTTTCTATAACTACACAGAAAACTCTTTAAAGCAAGATCGCCCTCACAAAGACCCATTTTTCCACGGCTACAACTAATAATAAATCATCCCCATAGCCTCTACTGACACTGATGTCATTTAGAGACATTAACAGAGAGACATTTTTCCAAAAGTAGGGACTATGCACTATAAGCCATGTAGCCACAATACACGTTATAACAAAACAGATAATGAAGTGCATTCTTAACAGAGGGAATCAACCATATGTAAAATGAAGATGGGTGCTTTTCCACAGAAAAATGTGTATGGAGCTAACTCACATATACCCTTCTATAGTTTTATACACTTTGATTCAACCCTTTAATACTTTTTGGTATTTTTTCCACCCTTTTTTAAAGTTTATCAAGCACTGTTTAATTTTGAGACCAGGCTGCTATTACAAATGGCAAAGAAAAATGAGAAGGTGCAATACATAGTAGATAATCCTCCTCTCAGTTACACTGTGTTAATCCGTTGGCTTCAATAGTTCCTCCAGGTTTACACCAGGAGTAATAAAGATTTTGCCAAGAAGTTTCTTTTCCATCTGCTGAACAATTCTAAAGCTGAATTAGTAAAATGCTTACTTTTCCAGAAGAGCTGAAAGGGCTAGAAAAATATTTTTACAGTCACTTTTCCAGCCACTAAGCAGCTTTACACATTACATTTAAATATATATATATTTGATTCTTAAGGACCACTGTAAGGACTGATAATAAAAAAGAAATCACACAGTTGAGCAACTGTCCATCTTTTCATGAGGAACAAATTTGCATCTTGGGGCAAAGTGTGAAAGCTGGCAAATGGGCAGAGGAAGGGTAGCTAGACCTATTTGTCTTTGCAATTCATTACAAACAAACTAAAATATGTTCAGGTTACTCCTGTAAGTAGAACCAGGCAGCTGGCAAACAAAATAAATATATAATGAGTTAGCAGAAGAGAGAAATACCACATTTTATAATAAAACATCTGACCCTTTACAGGCCCATCTTCTCTGTTTCTGGTACTTTGCAGAAATTTATACAGAGAAAAAACTGTTATCATCTAAGTCTAAAATATTTTCACACTTGCATACTTAAGGCAGTCATGGATAATATCAGCTGTGAAGGGGCAATAGAAACAAAAGGAATTCTGTATCTCAGATTTATATTCAGTGCATCAAGCATCCTAAATTTTGTTGCAAAGAACAAACAAAACTTCCAGATATGGCAAAGACATGAACAACATCATATGCCTACTCAATCCAAAAAGATATAGTCTGAATCTGACTTCTCTTAATTCTGTACAACCTAATGTAGGTCAGTGTAGGTCCTTAAAAACAGAATTATGACTTTTTATGGATTTGTCTACATGCTATTTGTCAATCTATCCAGATACAGACACAGCCTTAATTACCATGGTATCTCTAGGCCTTCCAATCTTTAAACTGTCCTTGCCACATCCCTATGAATTAAGGAAGTATTATTATCCTCAACATATAGATGAAGGAAGGCGCAGGGAAAGACTGAGTGATTTCCTCAAGGTCATATAGGATGTTTTCGTTGAGTAGGGAACTGACTAAAGGCCTACTGAGACACAAAGCACTGCCCTCGCCATTGGACAATCCTTCCTCACTAATTTCTATGAAAAAAATATTGGGCTTTTCTTAAAACCAAACAAACAAACCATAAATCATTCATTCCCACTTGCAGCAATTACTAATGCAGGACAGAACCTCTCCTCCCATCTCTCTTTCTTCCTGACTCCCTGACTTTCTCTCTACTCTCTTGGTTCTGCCAGAATATCTGATGGCACACAGGAGCTGTGCGTGGAGACATCAAATCTCCAGAGCACGTGCACTTTTGGTGGCTCTGTTGAGCTCTGCTCAGCAGCTGTGCTGCTAGAGAACGAACTGCACTCTGGGAAGGTACCAGCTGCTGACTGGACTACAGCAGCCAGGGGAAAGCACACAGAGTGCCAATGTGTGTCTTCAGCTAACTATGGGGCAGTGACAACAGCCTTAGTGTACCTGGTGGAGGTGGAATAACTCTGCTGGTAGAAAGGAAGGTTCTGCCATGGCAGAGAAGCTTTGGGTGAGAATGAAGTCAAGGTTTTGCTACAGTTCTGTCAGGAGTAGTTTGTACTGCAGACTAGACTGTAGACCCGTGGTTCCCAAAGGGTGTGCCTGGTACACTAGTATGTCGAAAGAGTGGTGGAAGTGGGCTGCAAAACGTGGGTGGGATGGGACTTTGGCTGCACCAGTCCTGCATGGAAGGACTGGGGCCTGGCTGGGCTGGCTCCACATGGCTGGATGGGGCTCTGGCTGCACCAGCCCCACATGAAAGGATCAGAGCCTGGTGCACTGTGAGCACCATTGAGTTCATGGACCAGATCCTGCCCATGGACTGGTGAGTGAAGTGTGCTGCCAACTTTCATTTGGAAAAAAAGCATGCCCCAGCTATGAAAAATTTGGGAAACACTGCTTTAGGCACTTGTTATTTATAAACTAAAGACTGTTTTATGCTTGTTATCTGTATTAATTGTATAAGCTAATATATTTAGAGTTATGTGTTTTCAAGATCTACTCTCAGGGAATAAGATGAAAATAGGGAAAATACTATTAACTTCATAGCGCACAGTAGGAATGAAATGGAACTTCCGAAGAAACTATATTAGTGGCAAATATTAGTGACAGATTTAACATCAACTAAGCATTTTAAGTAGCATTTTACACCAAGATACTGTTTTTTCTCACCTTGTGAAAACTTTGGTAATATGATGATATTACTAGTTAAGTAAATCTATTATTAGAATTTCTAAAATGTGTAAACTTAACAGAAGTCAGTATATCTAATTGGTACTGACCTTTGTAATTCTGTGCAATGACTCCATAAGATGAATCACCGGAGGGGATGAAACCTCTTCCTTCAGGACACAAATCAGTAAATTCAGCTGGTAGAGAGAGAAACAAAAAACTATCAGAAAGCAACAGTTTTTTAGGAATCTAGAAACCAATGCAGATGGCAAAATGTATTTCTCTTTTACAGAAATCTGAGACAACCAACTTATTCCTATTAAGCAACCTTATCTATATTTATGCCAATGAGTCTCAGCCAGGGTGTCATACCCAGATGCCATGTAATGTTAGCACTGTCAGGTGTGCAAACATGATTCACAAGATAAAGCCAGGTATTTTGAATAGGAATCCATAGCGTTAAAACACTTTAGCCTGGTATGGTTTCTATGGGTGATGAAAATTGGGTGTTTTTGAGGTTTAATTGCATAACACTATACACTTGCAAGGTTTTTTTTATGATTTAAATGAATTTTGCTACATTGCAAACTAAACCACATCCGTATGTAGTTTAGTTTGCAATGTAGCTACTTGTAATGTTGCAGCCTTTGAGAGCTGCAGCTTTACAAATCATTTTTAATCATTGCAATTAGAAACTCACAGTTTCACTTTAAGGGACTAAACCCCTGCCATGTACAAGCGGCCTGTGAGTTCTTTGCAACGGAAGAATTGCTCTATTATTTTTCTGAAATAAAAAAAAATAAGTGAAGACTAAGAGCTGGCATTTTCTGAGGGGTGTGTGAGTCTAAAAAAGTTTGAGAACCACTGTTTTATATAAATGAAGCAGACTGGAACGTAGCATAAAGGTTCTAGAGCTGGCTCTGAAAGTGTAAACTGACATACTAAAAGCAGTTTATCCATGGCAGGAAACAGCTTTGCTGCACCAGCTAATTTATGCTGCTTATGGCAGCGTAAATTAGCCTGTACCAAACTTTGGGTAGCAACCAGCAGACTACTTCAAAAACTTAAGCTACTCATCTAAATCTGGCTCAGGTATCTCTATATTATGCCATGGTTTGTAATATAGATGCCAACACTACAGTCCAATACTGCAAAATTCTCACTGATTTCAAGGAGAATTCAATACCGACTACAGCATACAGCCTATTAAGGGAATGAATTCCACTGGTGGATACTACATGAAATCAAATGCAAATAAACCCAGTTTACTATTTTCAAGAGTAGAGACACTTCCAAACACACCCTTGTAGGCACAATTTCACAGATTAAAAGATGTGGCTAATGTAAGACTTGAATAAAAAAAGTTTGGGTTAAAAAGTACTTTTTTGTGGGCTGAAGAGTTTACATATATTTTATCTTGTGTGATTTTTTCCAGCTGGATTCTGACTATTAGCTATCACTGTTTACACAATGTGCATCAAGTACTGGTTTCAACGTCTGTAACAAACACCATGTGGTTATGCTTTTCTAATTAATTTTTAAATGTGTGCAGTGTGCAGACAGCAAGATTGACTGCATTATGTAGCATATAGCACAATATCATGTTATATATCAAGACTAATGTTTCACATTGCTGTATAAAGTAAGCTACTATATGACTGATGACAGAAGCAGCCTCACCTTCATTGGTTACTTTGTGGGAAAAATATAGCTGTAACATTACAACAGCCTTTGACAAAAGCTGTGTTAGAAAATCCTGATTATTTAAAATCTTTTGGAGATAATAATTGTCATGGGCATGATGTCAAAAAGCTAATGAAGTTACACCAGAGATTGGTTTTTCACATTGACTTTGCAGCAGTGAAAGTTCTGTATAACAAATTAGCAAGCACTGCAGAATATGGTCTTTTAGGAGTAAACTCATGTAACCTAAGGGCACCCATACCTATCGTTAGGGCCTGGTCTAAATCACGATTCCACATTTTTTGTGAAAAGCAAGAAATTAAGGGATTTAAAAAAAAATGTAATTTGCAACAAAATAACATGATATGCTGCAAGTGGCCATATTATGGCATTTTATGGCAACAAGAAGGACCATTAAATACCATGAAAGGAGTGGGGGGGAGTGACTTAAAAACACAGGAGCAGCGCGGCCAGCTGGTTGGGGAAACAGCGGCGGTGGTGGTGGCAGAGCAGAGAAGAATAGCCCCCACGTTCCCTTCACCGCCAGAGTCCCCCAAGCCCCACTAGCCTTCCCATGAGATAAAGACAATGATAGCTGCCTCCCCAGCTCCATCTTTGCCCTGCCCTGCCTGGGACCATGCTTTGTTTGGTGCTGGCGGGGAGCCACTGCCCGGCTGGCCTCTCCACACCCCACAGACGAGGGTGGCACGAGGAGGCTGGAACCCCTGAGGTGGTGGCAGCTTGAGGAGGTGGCCAGCAGGTAGGGGGCAGGTTACGGCTTGCTCAATCTGCCCCCTTCCCCCAGGGGGCAGCCAGGGGGGTAGGAGGGGCTCCATACCCTCTCTGCCTCACACTGGGTGTGGAGATAAGGGGGAAGCCCCTGCTGCAGGAGATGGAGGAGGATCCCTCCCTCCCTCCCCTCAGCCCCTGCCCCTGAGCAGCTTTGTGCTGCTGAACCAGGATGCAGCTGGGGTGGGGGGGAGGAAGAGGCTCTCAGCCAGTTGGGAGGTGTGGTAGGGGGGCATTTGGGTGCGAAAATGGTGGCCCCTACCATGATTGGGCCACAATATTACCGAGCTGAATCCATGATTTAAACCAGGCTTTGCCTATCATTAAGCATGGATGCTTCAAAAGTCACAAGTAGATAGAAAATCTTTGCTTACCAGTTCCAAAGACAGGGCAGGGGAAGATTTCACAGTTATCACCCCAACCAGCACCCAAAGTACAGCAGCATTCTTGTTTGGTAACGTTAGCTGTCAGCACATTATCGCAGAAATTAGCATCGTTTAGATTGTAGTAGCATTCCTTCTTTTCATTTTCAGATTGATCAGCATCTACCGGTAATTCTAAAGATGAAAATAAATCATAAAAGTATACATCAGATCAATCAGTTTTATAACAGATGCAGGAGAAAAGCAATGGCATGATGGTGTCATGGCACCATTTTCCATCTTGAGGGCTGGAGTCCTTAAAGAAAAAAATATGTAAACCATTTTTTTTTTTTAAATTCTGAGAAAAAGCAGCAGAAATTCTCAAAATCTTTCTCTGGATTTTTTCTTTTTTAGAAGTTTCCATTTTCAGATCTGGCTGGAGTAAGATTTTCCACAGATAAACAACTGCCTTGTTTAAGCCATGCACATGCCCCAATCTTTTCAAGAACAAAAAGCAAAATTTACCAAGCCACAGTTAAAGGGCACTCATTCTTGTTGGAGAAAAAAAATACAATATCCTCAGAGGTCCTAGAACAAGTCAGTCTAGAAATCTGACTAGCCATGAATGTAAAAGAAACATGCTGTTGAAGCCTACCTATCTCCAAAACACTGCCCATCTAACAGCAAGTTTTCACAAAATATTCTCCTCCTGTTTGATTGGGCTTTGAGAAACTTCAAGT